>NC_056007.1:26585348-27186769 GCF_018446385.1 Zingiber officinale | reverse complement strand
TTGTCATTTTATTAAACTTGTAGTCAATTGCTCAATCAAATATGTGCCTTTTTTAGAACTGTGCAGAAGTAAATATATGATTGAATGCCAAAAAAGGAAAAAATATTTCAAAGTCAACTTCATATTTGTTCAATATGACTTACTAAGCACTTGACTTGAGCTATCACGGGAAGAACCGGCCTGGACATCAGTATTTTTTAAACCAATATTGCATATCCTTGGTAATTATCCTTGGTAAAGTACTGATAATTCTTTTTAATGTTGCATTACAGGATGAATATATACAGCAAAAGAGGGAGGGTAAGCTGCAATGCGAAGGAGCAAAAGAGGATATTCTTACCAAGGCACTTGAAACTCAGGAATATTCTGGGCGTGTCCGGGGTATCGGAGGTCATATCAACCCAACAATCTATTTCAATGTTGGTAGAACAAGGAAGAAATATGATGTTACCCTAGATATAATCGCTGAGCATAAAAGGGAGCTGAAGGAGGCGAAGATGCAAATTTTAGAACAAGATGTACGCATCCAAAAACTTGAAGCATTAATGCATAAAAGGGGTGCATGGGACAATTCAATTGATGACAAAGGCAGTTGCTCGGTGAAGTTTCATCAGAAGAATATTGAAGAAGATGACGTACAGATTGTGGGTAAAGACGAAGTTTTACAGGTAAAATACAAGTTATAGTGATATTCATTATTATTATAGCATTATAAACTAAATATAATCAACATGTTTTTTTTTAATATTTTAGGGTCAATCAGTTGCATTGACATTGGAATCTTGCTCAAATATTGCTGCATATGGTACAATTGTTTGTTTCAATGGCATGGAAAAAATGCTTCATGGTATTCCATTTCCCAAGAATTGCATTCGAGTCTCCATTGATCAAGCAGTGGACAAATCCGCTCCTTTGCCATATCCAATTCCAAGTGAATGTGAAGTAATTGGTGATGCCATAGGAACTGTTGTGGCTTGGCCTGAACAGCAGATTGTGAAGCAAGATGAGGTATATGAGATATTATATTTCTAATTATATTGTCACTTTATTATTATATTTCTAATTATATTGCCACTTTATTATTATTCAACCTAGCTATCTAACTTGTTTATATTTGAAATTATTAGAAGCCTAGAAGGAAGAAGTTTGAACGAAAAAAATCAAAACCTACTTTGTCAACAAGTGTCCCAAGAGCATTACATATGTTATATTGTTACAGTAAGCATGCTCTAGATGGAGGAAAATGTATATCAATGTGCTTAGATAATGAAGTGTTTGATGAAGATTGTGAACTTTTTCTTGACCTTGAGGACATCAATTCTTTGTATCATTTGGAGTCAATTTCAGGAAATTTGATCGTTGCCTACATATGGTAAGTAAGTTTATTTAAGCAATTTCAGCAACTTTTTCATCACATGTTTGCTTCCCAATTTTAGCAACTTATTATGGTTTATTGTTACAATTTCACCAACTTATTATGAGTGATCATTATTTTTTAATCCACATGATTGTTTTGTATCTAAATTTTATTATTTAGTATCTAAATATTATTTTCTCAGTTGCAACTGCATTGCTTTACTTATGCTGGGAAATTACTGCATTGCTTTATGTTTGTTGGGAAATTCTAATATCTAGCAAGACAGAAAATCCCTGATTTGAACTGCAAGAAGTTTACTAATATTGTTGTGTGAACAAGTTTACTCTTGAAAAATTCAACTTCTAGTAATTTTCTCATACCATGTTATTCTCATTAAGTTAATAGTTCATCATTTCTATTGAGAGGTTTACTAATATCAATTGATGTGGTACACTTTACATAAATATAGCTCATTCATTTTCAACCGGCCCTTAATGTTTGCCTTCTGCCATTTGTTCTTCTAGACAGGAAGTACTTTGCTCATATCTTTTTTCTTGTATATTTTTAAGTATCTTAAATGTGCTTGTCCTCAAGAAATAAAAGAATTTGCATGTATACATTTCTGGTATGTTTAATATGCAAGACTATTCATAGTAAGTTCTCATGTATGGATGTTACTATCATCAGCCATAACTTAGTGTTATGAGTGATCATTATTTTTTCCAACTTATTATGAGTGTTTTGTATCTAAATTTTATTATTTAGTATTTAAATATTTTTTTTCTTTTCAATGATAGGTTTCTGTATAAAAAGATGGTGAAAGATACCAAGACAATGAAATTTAGATTTATGAATCCTCACAAACTTCCATATCTGGCAAAAACGGCACAAGACAAATCAGTTAAGCTTGAAACCCTGAATCAAAGGGCAACTCTTTTAGCAGATAAGCTGACAAGTGCATCAACAGATCAACTAGTGTTAGTGCCATGTAATGTCGGGTAAGCAAGAAGTAAAACATCACTTTCAATTGCTTCCTTTCGATAATTTATTCAATTTTATGATCTAATCCTATGTATTTGCCTAGTTTCCATTGGAATCTTAGTGTTATTGAACCTTACAAGGATGCTATTTACTTGCTGGATTCCCTAAGTTGCCGCATTCGCGATGATGATTCAAAATACGTAATGGAAATGTGAGTTCAGATTTCTTTTAGTAAATATTTATTATAATAAAAATCTTATTTAACAAATATTCTTAACGTATGAAGGGCCTTAAAATTGTTTAATTCAACCAAGGGAAGGAAAGGTAGGAAAAATGTTAAGTGGGAAGTAGTTAAGGTATGTGTACTTTTGTTTAACATATATTGTAATGTGTATAATTTTCATTAACAATTTGACTCTAATTACTATATATAGGCTCCTCAACAACCGGATGCGAAACAATGTGGTTTTTTTGTGATGCGATTTATGAGAGAAATTATTGAAGAAGTTGAGACTATTGAGAGAGATTCGCTGCAATCAATAGTAACATTATTTAGCTTATCTCAAATTATTTGACATAAACTATTTAAAATTGCAAAGTGATCAGTGTTGATTATTTTTTCCATTAACATAAATTGTGTATGCTCACAGTTCACAAAAATAGGGTACTCTCGTGAACAAATTGATGAGGTTCGGTCCGAGTTGGCGGAGTGCATACAAGATCATATTTATGAATAGGTATGGAATGATAGTTGCCATAATTCTATTTAGATTTAAGTTCATGGAATGGTGGTTTTTTTTGGTGGAATCATAGTTAATGCCAATTTTTTTGATGCAGTGCATAGTTACCAGATCGACCTTGAGCAGTTGACCCCAAAGAAAAGTTGTCACTGAAGTTTAAAAACTTGTGAAAATTTTTAGTGAATGATGATGTTTTGTGAATGATGATGTTTTGGAAAAATTGTCACTTAGGTGAAAGGATGTTTTCTGGATTAATATGCAAGTACAAAGCACTGTATTATATGTTATTCTGTAAAGTTCTGTCAGTGTAAATTATCTAGTTTCTTTATCTAGCTTTTGTTCCACTATTGGGTTTGTTTTTCTAATAATTACTCGTGCAAGCAAAATATTGAGCAAGAAGCTGTAGATCTTATAATCAGGTAAAGTAGAAAAAGTTAACTACTTCATTATGCTTTCATCTTAGTATTTGTATATTTGATTTGTCTTCTTTGAACCAGCTTCAAGTCAAAAAGCCAGATCCTCTAGATAGCTGTTAAAAATAAGGTATTATTTGGTTTGTCAGTGATCTTAATATTTGGTAATATTTGGTCTTTGATGCTCACGACAGAGTTCCAACGCTGCATGATTACCTTGTTCAAGCAGATTGCTCGCTGCCTCAGTAGCTCGCATTTTCAGGTTTGTTTCATCATTGATATTCCTTCTTTTTAGTGTTCTATATTAAAAGGAAATACTAACTGTCGATGAGATTGTTATCCTCTTGCTTGAACATGAACCAAAGTATATAAATTTGACCTTTTGATCTGAAAGTATAAAAAAAAGTTAATTGGATACTAGTTTTTTATTTTTTTTTGCAGTTGCATTTGTTGTATTTTCATATGTTTCTCAGTGAACTTCTAAACAATTCTTTTTTCATTAATTTATTAAGGCTTATTATAAGTTTCAGTTTGATGGTGCAAATTGTTTTCTTTTGTAATCCATCTGTTTCTTCTTTGGTTTAGGAAAGTTGAAGTGAATCCCTTGATAGCTGTTTCATAGGTTTGTTCCATTATTTTCCAGTACGTACTGGAATCACTATCAATAGCCCTCAAGGACTGTTTACAACCTTGCAATCAAATTAATTGGACTTATAATCTAATGTATGGTCATCTGGAGCATGAATATTGGAGGATTCATGAATGACTCTTCGGATGATGAATGTATGTCATTTAATATTGGTTCATGTATTTATTTAGATACATCTTGAGTATTACCTATAAATACCCTATGTATTTAACAATTCAAAGATGAAGAAAATCAGAAGTAGTTGAACACTAACACTTGGACGCCAACATTTTTGAGTTGGCGCCTAGATTTGACCATCTAACAGACACGGCTAAAGGATCAACTTCTATGAACACCCTTAATAACTTATACAGATATTTGTGAACAATTAGGTTGGTGGCTATCATTTATCCTCCCTTTTTGTTGTTTTTTCCATGTACCCAATGCAGCTTTCATTTCAAAGGTTCCAAGCTGATGAACAAGGATGGGTGGACACAATCAAGTCAGTGCGATTTGGAGGAGCTGTCAGGATTAGTACCATGGATTGGCTTGGGCAATCTCAATATTTGCGTCAAACTGTCTTCTGGCCTTCCCTATCATCTGCAGTATCTGAGGTATACTATGCACATTTACCGTGAATTTTCCTTATTGAGCTTGGGCTAGTGACGGTTACGAATGTATTTTATTTCAAGAACCGTATAAGCAAGTGTTCGTGCATCTAGTTTTATAACAATGCACTTCGTATCTTTGATCTAAAAAGCTTCTGAAACAAGTCATCTTCTCCAAGCATGCCCTGGTCAACATGCTAGTCACCTACTGGAGTCATTTCCTCGATGGCACGGATGAATACCTGAAATCCATCCTCTACTCCACCATTCTTTGCCACTCCTCAAGCCGAAACAACTACAAAGGTAGAGTCAACATCAAGTATTACATTGTGCCTGGCTACAAGAAGACCGGGGCCGCAAAATCCAATAAAGACAGGTCAAACATCAAGTAGCATTTTGTAACTTATTCCTCTTAGGTTATATGCTTGGTTAATATATATGCTTAGAACTTGTAAAGACAGGTCAAACATTAATATGCTTGGTTAATATATCCATCTACAGCACTCCCGCTTTTTCCTCTAAATATGATTTTCATTTAGCACAGAACTAATGCCAATTTTTTTATTTTGATGCAGTGTTTAAAGAGCTTGAGTAGAAGTTGGCCCTAAAGAAAACTTGTCAGTTACGATATAAACACACTTACGGTATGAATTACATGTATATATAACATTGACATATTATTTAGTACGAGATTTACATGTATGAAAGTTTTCATACAAAATTTCTTGATTGCCTACAACCCCAGGTGTGCTGATGACAAGTTGAAGAAGATGGCTCTAAGAGTGATAGCTGAAAGCCTTTCAGAAGAAGAGATTGCTGGACTTAAAGAAGCAATTCCATGCGATGGACACCAACAACAGCGGTTAGTCAATGATGAGGTTTTGTAAAACTTGTGTGTTTGAAAAATTATTGTCATGAAGTTAAGGATAACTTGTATGATACAAATTTAATTTGTGGATCAATATGTATACATTTTGTTTGTATAATATAAAGTTTTATTTATTTGTTAAATAGTCTTATTATAAAAATGATTGTGGTTGTGGATATTCAATTATATGTAAATTTTGAGTATTTTTTATAATTTTTGCTATTTAATTAAGAAAAACACTATTTTTTATAAATTTAAAAAGACAACGTTTTTAAGTAATAAAAGACAACGCTTAAAAAACAATGTCTTTGAGACCAACCACAACGCTTTTAAAGCGTTGTCTTTGATATGTGCATTTTTACAACAGCATCTTTAACAACGCTTTTTAAGAACGAATAGACAACGCTTAAAAAGCGTTGTCTTTGTGACCAACCACAACGCTTTTAAAGCGTTGTCTTTGATATGTGCATTTTTACAACAGCATCTATAACAACGCTTTTTAAGAACGAAAAGACAACGCTTAAAAAGCGTTGTCTTTGTGACCAACCACAACGCTTTTAAAGCGTTGTCTTTGATATGACTTTCTACAACACCATCTACAACATCACTTTTTAAGTACATACGACAACGCCAAAAAAGCGTTGTTGTTTAGCTTTTTTCTTGTAGTGAAAGATATCAAATCTTTTCTCAATCTTTTGTAGAAACTAATAAAAGAGAATTATTAATTTTTAAACTTTCTTTTAAATCATGAACATGTTTAAAAAGGAAAGTTTTCTTAAAATTTAAAATCCTCCTTTAATCAACAAATAAGGAAAGATTTCAAATTTTAAACTCTCTTTTAAACATGTAGATGATTTACAAATAAGTAAAGTTTTTACCAAAAATTAAAACCATCCTTTTAATCTACAAATAAGGAAAGAGATTAATCTCTTCTCTTAATCTTTTGTAGAAAGTTATAAAAGGAAATTTTTAATTTTTAAACTCTCTTTTAAAATCATGATATCCACATAAGAAATAATTTTAATAAAATCCTTTTAATATTCTAGTAGCCGGCCACCTAAGCTTGGGACCCAAGCTTTGGCCGACCACTCATCCATTGGTCTTGGCGGCCCTAGCTTGGGTTCCAAGCTAGCTTGGCCGGCCCCATTGGATGGGTAAGAAGGTGGGTATGCGGTGGGTATAAATCTCTATATACTAGAGGCTACGATAGGGACCGAGAGGAGGAATTGGTTTTGGTCTCCCGATGAAATTAAGCATCCCTGTTCGAACACACAACTTAATTTCATCAATAATAATTCATTCCACTAAAGAACTATTATTGAACTACCGCACCAATCCCAAATTACATTTTGGGCTCCTTCTTATTATGAGTGTGTTAGTCTCCCTGTGTTTAAGATAACAAATGTCCACTAATTAAGTAAGTTACTAACAACTCACTTAATTAATATCTAGCTCCAAGAGTAGTACCACTCAACCTTATCGTCATGTCGGACTAAGTCCACCTGCAGGGTTTAACATGACAATCCTTATGAGCTCCTCTTGGGGACATTATCAACCTAGTATCTGTAGGACACAGTTTCCTTCTATAATCAACAACACACACTATAAGTGATACCATTTCCCAACTTATCGGGCTTATTGATTCATCAAACTAAATCTCACCCATTGATAAATTAAAGAAATAAATATCAAATATATGTGCTTGTTATTATATCAGGATTAAGAGCACACACTTCCATAATAACCGAGGTCTTTGTTTCTTTATAAAATCAGTATAAAAGAAACGACCTCTAATGGTCCTACTCAATACACTCTAAGTGTACTAGTGTAATTATATAGTTAAGATAAACTAATACCTAATTACACTACGACCTTCCAATGGTTTGTTCCTTTCCATTATGGTCGTGAGCTACTGTTTATAATTTATAAGGTACTGATAACATGATCCTCTGTGTATGACACCACACACCATGTTATCTACAATATAAATTAATTGAACAACTACATTTATCATATATGTAGACATTTGACCAATGTGATTCTTATTTCTAGATAAATGTTTATACCAAAAGCTAGGCTTTTAGTATACACTCTAACATGTATATATATATATATCATTGCTCGTGTATGTGATGCATGATAATTTATTGAAATTAGTGCCTTTATGCATATTTGATACACATCCTCGATTAGATTAGATCATAATCGAATTAACTTGAAAAATTCCTTACAAGTTTTGATACTCATCACTACCTCGATCATATGTTGTTGTTGAATCTGCCAAAGTAGAGCAACACATTTTATCTTGGTAGGGTGCGGAGGGACAACCTTGGTCCCGCCTATCAAAGCTTGGGTGAGAACAAACTCAATTAGATTAAGTCAAACTAGTTAACTCAATTGGATCAAGTAAACTATTGGCATATTCCAACCATTGGAAAGATAGGATAAAGTTCGCATTTATACTAAAACTTGGGCGATTTAGCCAAAGCTAACTCAAGTTTTATTATAAATGAGGGTCTTTATTCTATAAACAAGAGTTGCATAGAGATGTAATTAATAATTAGTTATCTACCGATCATACTAGGTCTTGGGTGATTTAGCCAACGCTAACTCAAGGCATAATATGATGTGGATCTTGTCCCACGAGTATTATAGCTACTTGGTGGAATCTAGTAGTGTGGTTTGACCGCATCCATGACTTGATTCTACAAAGACCCTATAATTCAGTGGGAGCATCATTTAGTTAAAGTCCTAATTAAATGATAAAAAGGAATATGATATTTACTTTCTACTTTAATTTTTGTTGTAGATTGCCATGACGTCAAATACGAACTCTTTCTCCCTGCGTTCTATCCTTGAGAAGGACAAGCTCAACGGAGCAAATTTCCTGGACTGGTACAGGAATATGAGAATCGTCCTTACACAAGAACATAAACTGTATGTTCTAGAGCAGCCCATTCCGGAGGCACCTCCTGCCAATGCCACGCGATCTGACCGAGATGCTTACAAGAAGCATCAAGATGGCGCATTAGATGTGTCATGTCTCATGCTCGCAACCATGAACTATGAGCTTCAAAAGCAACATGAGTTGATGATTGCTTATGATATGGTTGTACATCTTCGTCAACTATATCAAGGACAAGCACGGCACGAGAGATTCGAGATCTCTAAGGCACTATTTCAGTGCAAGATGCAAGTTGGGACTCCCGTAGGTCCATATATACTCAAGATGATTGGGTACATAGAAAACCTACAAAGGTTGGGATTCCCACTTGGCCAAGAGCTGACCACTGACTTGATCTTGCAATCCTTTCTAGAGGGTTATAGTTAATTCGTCATGAATTACAACATGAACGAAATTGACAAGCCACTGCTTGAGCTACTTAGCATGTTGAGAACTGCTGAGCTCAACCTTAAGAAGGTTAAGCCTAACTCCATTTTGATGGTGAACAAGCATAAAGGCAAGGGCAAGTCTAAGGGTAAGGGAAAGTCCCAAGCCAAGGGCAAAGGAAAGGCACTAAAACCTAAAGGAGGGGTTGCTAAGGATGCTACCTGCTTCCACTGCGGTCAGACTGAGCACTGGACAAAGGAACTGCAAAGTATACCTGGAAGATCTTAAGAAGAAGAGAAGTGAGACTTCTACTTCAGGTATGTATGTTATAGAAGTCAATCTATCTATTTCTACATCATGGGTATTGGATATTGGATGTGCTACTTACATTTGTACTAATGTGCAGGCGCTGAGAAATAGCAGGGCATTGACAAAGGGCGAGTTGGACCTACGAGTAGGCAATGGAGCACGGGTTGCTGTTGTTGTTGTAGGGACTTATTTTCTATCCCTGCCCTCTAGGCTTGTACTAGAATTAAATGAATGTTGTTATGTGCCTGCTTTAACTAAGAACATCATTTCAGTTT
Organism: Zingiber officinale; assembly: GCF_018446385.1. Lineage (NCBI taxonomy): Eukaryota > Viridiplantae > Streptophyta > Magnoliopsida > Zingiberales > Zingiberaceae > Zingiber > Zingiber officinale. The sequence continues at coordinate 27,177,259 of NC_056007.1, read as the reverse complement.
CTTGTTTAGACAAGAAAGGTTTTTCATTTATGTTAAAGAACAAATGTTGTTCAGTTTATTTAAATGATATGTTATATTGTAGTGTACCTCTAATAAACGAACTCTATATTCTAGACTTGGAAAACCCTATCTATAACATAAGTACCAAAAGGTTCAAGTTAAATGACATGAACCAAACCTATCTCTGACACTGTCGCTTAGGTCACATAAATAAGAGTTGCTTTGCTGGACTCATTTGATTTTGAATCATATGAGACATGCGAGTCATGCCTACTGGGCAAGATGACTAAAACTCCCTTTAGTGGACATAGCGAAAGAGCGACAGACTTGTTAGGACTTAAACATAGTGATGTATGTGGCCCTTTCAATGTCGCTGCCAGAGGTGGTTATAGGTACTTCATTACATTTACTGATGACTTCAGTAGATATGGTTATGTGTATCTGATGACACATAAATCAGAATCCTTTAAAAAGTTTAAGGAATTCAAGAATGAAGTACAAAAATAGCTTGGCAAGAGTATCAAGATACTTCGATCAGATCGAGGTGGTGAATACCTTAGCCATGAGTTTCGTGACTATCTAGCTGAGTGTGGGATTCTATCCCAACTCACTCCTCCTGGAACACCACAGTGGAATGGTGTATCCGAAAGGAGGAATCATGCCCTATTAGATATGGTTCGATCTATGATGTGTCACACAGATCTTCCTATATCCTTTTGGGGATATGCTCTAGACACAGTAGCCCTTACACTTAACCGTGTTCCATCTAAAGCTGTGATAAAGACACCATATACGATATGGACTGGGAGAAATCCTAAGATGTCTTTTATGAGGATTTAGGGATGTGAGGCTTACGTTAGACGTCAAGTCTCGGACAAACTGGGACCCAAATCCGATAAGTGCTATTTTGTAGGATATCCCAAGGAAACAAAGGGATATTACTTCTATATTTCCAGTCAGCACAAAGTGTTTGTGGCTAAGACTGGGGTTTTTCTAGAAAGGAATTTTGTTTCTAGAAAAACTAGTGGGAGTACGTTAAATCTTGAAGAAGTTCAAGATATGGAACATAGCACTGAGGCCTTGATGGAAGTTGAACTGGAACCACAAAGAGTTGTGGATGATGAGATTGTTGCACAAGGAGTTGAGCAACAACCAGTTCAAGTAGACATACCTCTTCGTAGATCTGATAGGGTACGTCGTAAGCCTGAGAGATACTCATTTCTCTTGTCTGACCCTGATGACGCTATGCTCATTGAGAATGAGCTTACCACCTATCAGGAAGCTATGATGAGACCAGATTCTGAGAAATGACTAGAGGCCATGAGATCCGAGATAGAATCCATGTACACTAACCAAGTATGGACTTTGGTTGATCCACCAAAGGGCGTCAAACCCATAGGGTGTAAGTGGGTCTTTAAGAGAAAGACTGACATGGATGGACATATCCATAAGAGTTAGCTAAAGGTTTCAAGCAAATTCATGGTATTGACTATGATGATGTTAGAGTGTATACTAAAAGCCTAGCTTTTGTAAACATTTATTTGTTGAAATAAAAGAATCACATTGGTCAATATCTGCATTTATTTGTTAAATGTAATTGTTCAATTAATTTATATAGTAGACAACATGGAGTGTGGTGTCACACTCAGAAGATCATGTTGTCGGTTCTCTATAAATTATAAACAGTTGCTCGTGACTAAGATGGAAAGAAACAAACCATCAGAATACTCATAGTGTAATTAAGTATTAGTTTATCTTGACTAATAAATTACACTAATACACTTTAAGTGTATTGAGTAGGATCATTAAGGTATGTTCTTTTTGTACTGACTTAGTAAAAGAACTAGACCTTAGTTATTATGGAAGTGTGTGCTCTTAATCCTAATATAATAACAAGCACATATATTTAATATTTATTTCTTTGACTTATCAAAGGGTGAGGTTTAGCTCGATAAATCAATATGCCCGATAAGTTGGGAAATGATATTACTTATAGTGTGTATTGTTGATTATAGAAGGAATCTGTGTCCTAGTTATCTAGGTTGAGAATGTCCCCAAGAGGAGCTCATAAGGATTGCCATGTTAAACCCTGCAAGTGGACCTAGTCCGACATGACAATAAAGTTGAGTGGTACTACTCTAGAAGCTAGATATTAATTAAGTGAGTTGTCAGTAACTTACTTAATTAGTGGGCATTCGTAATTTTAAACACTGGGAGACTAACACACTCATGATAAGAAGGAGCCCATAATGTAATTTGGGATTGGTGCAGTAGTACGGTAATAACTCTCTAGTGGAATGAGTTATTGTCGATGAACTTGAGTTGTGTGTTCGGGGCGAACATGGGATACTCAAGCTCATCGGAAGGCCAAAACCAGATTCTCCTCTAGGTCCCTGTCGTAGCCTCATTATAGCCTCAAGTCCATCCAAATGTAAGGCTCTTCTTGGTGTCCAAGAAGGGGGCCGGACCATTGCTTGGTGACCAAGCAATGGCCGGCCACATCCTCTTGTAGGGGTCGGCCCTATAGCTTGGTGACCAAGCTTGTAGGGGCCAGCCATAATAATTCAAAAAGGGAGGGTTGTTTTGAATTTTTAAAATCTTCTCTTTGTAGAAAACTATAAGTTTTAAAAGAGAGATTTTAATTTTTAAAAACTTTCCTTATTTGAATTAGGCCACATGTTTAAATAGAGAGTTTAAAAGATTTTAAAACTTTCCTTTTTTAACCATCCTCATGGTTTAAGAAAAAAAAGGAAAAGAAGTTTTAAAATTTAAATTTTCTATCACCATGTTAAAAAAGGAAATTTTATAAGAGAGTTTTTAAATTTAAAATATGGTTTTAATTTTTTAGAAACTTTCCTTTTTTAACTCCTACTTTAGGATAGAGAGCTTGTAAAATTTTATAAGAGTTATTCTCTTGTAATATTTTTTTTAAAAAAATTATTATTCCTTTCACATAGTGGCCGGCCACCTTGCTTGGTGCCCAAGCAAGGGGCCGGCCAAGTTTAATCCTAAACCAAATAAGATTGATCTCAACCATTTATTGATGATTGATTCAATCAAGAGAAAAGAAAAGGAAAAATAAAAAGGAAAAAGGAAAAACTCTTGGATAATTTTATTTTTTGTAAAAGGTTTTTCCTTATTTGCCTTGGGCAAGTAATATAAAAGAAGGGGTGAGGGGGCTTCATGAGACACAACTCTTATTCTTTTGCTTGGGTGATCTCTTGGTGTGGCCGGCCCTCTCCCTTCTTCCTCTCCCTTTGCTCTGTTCTCCTTGGTGGTGGTGGTGGCCGGATTTTAGAAGAAGAAGGAGGAAGCTTTTGGGTGGTGTTCATCTTGGAGGATCGTCGCCCACACGACGTCCAAGGCGAGGCGAGGAATACGGCAGAAGATCTCGAGGTCATAGCATACAAAGAGAACGTATAATTAGCAATTGTTTTCCGCATCATGCTAGTTTTACTCTTTGTAAGAATTCTAAATACAAGAGGCAATTAGATCTAGTTTTTCGAAATAGTTTTTCGAGTTTGTGTTTTCTTTTTTTTCGAACTTGTGATTGGATTGTTCCTTTTGGTTAACCTAGAGTTATTTAAGGAAATAAATATTAGCTTTCCTTAAAAGGCTTTGCCTAGGCGGTGGTGGTTGCTCCCATATCCAAGAAGGCCATGTGCCTCGCCATGCAGTCCTGGAAGCCAATTTTGGAAATTAATATTTATGGAATTAATAACCTAGGTAGATTTGAATCAATAGTGTTCAGTTCCGCTTGCGATTCAAATCTAAACCATTAAGAACAGATAAGTTAAATTTGGAATCAATGATGTTAAGTTCCCTCTGCGATTCCTTATTTAACTTCTAAAGAAGCCAATAGGTAATTTAAGGAAAGGTTCGACACTTGTACAAAAAATTTTGTACAGTGGAATCGGTACATTTTCCTAGGTTTAACCAACAATTGGTATCAAAGCTAGGTTTGTCTCTGTGTATTTTTAGAATTCAAATAGGTTATGCACATGTCATACATAATTTAGACAGGAAAATAGTAGGATGTGCTAACTCTTTGGTTGCAGACTCCAACTATTATGGCTTATTGATATTGTGTGTGATTGGACCCTTGGACATGTCAAGGAAATTATTTGTGTGCATGATTGTATGTATAAAATACAATAGGAGCTGTATTTTTTTTAGAATTTTATTTTCGATCTAGAATACATGTACATTCCCTCGTGGAATATAGGATCGATATATGTAAAATTCTATTTTTCTTGCGGATCGGATTCTTACGAGGCGAGGTACTTTTGGAGCACCAGAGGCGCAGCGGAATAAGAAGCAAGAAGGATGCGACAACTCGACTAGATAGCGGTGGCTAAAGATGGCAGCAGCTAGGGTTGGAGCATACTGAAGACAGTGATGGAAAAGGTCATAATAGTTGGAAAATTAATTTCCAAATTTATTGCTTTTATTTACTGTGATGTTTATATGCATGTGATGAATGCTAGCATAGGTTGAAATTTTCATTTTTAAATAACTAAGTGGGAGAGGGATTTTAATAAATCCCATGGTCTCCATTACTGGTTTGTAAGTGATGCAACAAGCTTGCGTGTTGACTCTGAGTGCCTCCCTCCACAACGGATGGGTTTGTTGCGGATCACTAGATCAAACTTCCTTTCAAGGATGGTTAAAGGAAATTATTTAGGAGCGTGTGATCTTCTCCAACTGAAGGGGCACAATCCTATTTAATGGATTTAGTATCAAGTAATGGTATACACTTAGACACATTCAATAGTATCCTCCCCAACGGAGTCATTGCTATTGTATTGTGTGACCAAAGTGAAACCAACTATTAATTTTATTTATCATGAAGTTAGGATGACAAGATAATAAAATTAATGGGTCACACCCTCCTCTTACAAATGTTGAACTTGTATACGTCCACACTAACGTGGCATGCAATATTCACGGTGATTTGAGGTGTTGGTTAATTTATAATAGTATTGTTTGAGGAATCAATATTATTCTAAATTTAGAGTCTTGACCAAAGTTTACTTTTTGTGATTCTTAGGATGACTTTCAACCCACTAGCCATTATACTGAAAGAGAACAAACTTACTGGTCCCAACTATATTGATTAGAAAAGAAACCTGGACATTGTTCTTACTACTGAAAGCTATAAGTTTGTACTGACTGAGGCTTGCCCTGATGCACCTGACGGTGACTCTACCCCAGAGGAGATTGAGTATCATATGAAATGGGTAAAAGCTGATGAGATGGCGCTGTGTTACATTTTGGCATCTATGTCAAAGGTATTGCAATATCAGCATCAAGATTTACCAACAGCTTATGATATAATGAACAATCTCAAAGAACACTTTGGGCACCAGAGTCAGACTGCTAGGCAAGAGGCAATGAGGAAGCTAATGACAGCCACCATGTCTGAGGGGACACCCGTAAGGGATCATATCCTTAAAATGATGGATTATCTGAATAAATACAAGTCCTTGGAGGAGAAATCGATGGGGAAACCCAGGTCGATATAATTCTCCAAACGCTACCCAGGAGTTTTGAGCAGTTCCGCCTGAACTATAACATGAACAAAGAGAGTATACGTTGGCGGAACTTCTGACAGAACTACAGGCAGAAGAAGGAATATTTCGTCATAGTTCTCAGATTCATTATGCTGAAAATGGTTCTACTTCTAAGTCGAAAGGCAAGAAGAAGAAGAAACAGGTTTTTTTCAGCAAAGAAGGTGAATAAACCTCAGAGTACAGGACAGAAAGCTGGAATGAAGAAGCCGAAGGGCAAGTGCTTCATTTGTAAGCAGTCTGGACATTGGAAAGCGGACTATCCTCGTAGGAACCAGAACAATAATGGTATATCTCATACTCTAGTAGTTGAAACATGTTTAGCAGTGTTATCTACCAGCACCTGGTGTGTAGATACGGGAGCCACTGATCATGTCTGCAATTCTTTGCAGGGGTTCCAAGAAACTCGGCGACTATTTGATGGAGAGATAACTGTCTACATGGGCAATGCTACTAAGGTGGCGGCTGTTGCAGTGGGAGACGTCTACTTATCTTTTGATATGAATATAAATTTGATTTTAAGAAATTATCTTTATGTACCAAGTTTTAGAAATAATTTAATTTCAGTTTCTAAACTGTATTTGGATGGATATTCAATCTCTTTTAGTAACAATGTCGTTATAAAGAGAAATAAGGTGATTATCTGTTCTGGTGCATTAGTTGGCAATTTATACACTTTAAATCCAATTTCTCCCACAAAGCAAAATATGAAAATTAATAACACATCTTCTAACTCTAATAAGAGAAAAGAACCTTCGGAAATGAACCAAACATATCTTTGGCATCTAAGGCTTGGACAGATTAACCTAAGTATGATTCAAAGGCTTATAGCCGATGGACTCTTGGGTTCATTAGAGTTGGAAAATTTTCCAACATGCGAATCCTGCTTGGAAGGAAAAATGACCAAGAGACCTTTTAAGGCCAAGGGGTATAGAGCCAAAGATGCGTTAGAACTGCTTCATTCTGATTTGTGTGGTCCAATGTCTATCCAGGCAAGAGGTGGTTATGAATATTTTGTCTCCTTTATAGACGATTATTCAAGATACGGATACATTTACCTGATGCGCCGCAAGTCTGAATGCTTTGACAAGTTCAAAGAATATAGGGTTGATGTGGAGAAACGTCTTGGTAAAAGTATCAAGATACTACGGTCTGACCGTGGTGGCGAATACCTCTTTGGAGAGTTTGGGAATTACTTATCAGAAGTCGGGATTCAATCCCAATTGACTGCACCTGGTACACCCCAGCAGAATGGTGTGGCAGAACGAAGGAATAGGACTCTTATGGAAATGGTTAGATCGATGATGAGTTATTCAGAATTACCAAATTCATTTTGGGGATAGGCTTTAGAAACAGCAGTGTACATTCTGAATATGGTACCTTCTAAAACAGTTCCTTCTACTCCCATGGAATTATGGAATGGGCGTAAGCCTAGTCTGAATCATATCTGGATATGGGGTAGTCCAGTACATGTGCAGAAGGGATTCATCGAAAAGGGCAAAGAGCATCTAGTGTGTAAGCTCAATCGGTCCATTTATGGACTAAAACAAGTTTCAAGATCTTGGAACATCCGATTTAACGAAGTAATCCAGTCATATGGATTTATTTAGTGTCCGGATGAGTCTTGTATATACAAGAAGTGTAACGGAAACGTGGTGGTATTTCTTGTACTATACGTAGATGATATTTTATTAATTGACAACAATATCAAGGTATTATCAGACGTAAGGGTATGATTGTCCAAACAATTTGATATGAAGGACTTAGGAGAATGTGCACACATTCTTGGGATTAAAGTTATAAGGGATCGCAAGAAAAGAATGTTGTGCCTATCCCAAGATTTATATATAGATACGATCCTTGCTCGTTTTAGCATGCAAAACTCCAAGAAAGGTTTCTTACCTTTTAGACATGGAGTAGCCTTATCTAAAGAGATGTCCCCGAAGACATTAAAAGAGATTGAGGACATGAAGGCAGTTCCTTATGCTTCGGCTGTAAGAAGCCTTATGTATGCAATGCTATGTACGAGACCTAATATCTGTTTTTCCGTGGGCATGGTTAGCAGATATCAGAGTAACCCTGGATAAGGGCATTGGACTGCGGTAAAGCATATATTAAAGTACCTGAGAAGGACTAGAGATTATATGATAGTTTACCAAGCAGACGATTTGCTCCCTGTGGGTTACACGGATTCAGACTTCCAATCAGATAGGGACAATAGTAAGTCAACATCAGGCTATGTGTTTACTCTAGGAGGTATAGCCATTGCATGGAGGAGTGTTAAGCAGAAATACGTCTCGGACTCAACCATGGAAGCTGAATATGTTGCAGCCTCTGAGGCAGCAAAAGAAGCCGTATGGCTCAGGAATTTTCTAATAGACTTAGATGTGATTCCTGGTTTGCCCAAGATCATCACAATCTATTGTGATAATAGCGGTGCAGTTGCAAACTCGAAGGAACCACGAGCCCAAAAAGCAAGTAAACATATAGAGCGCAAGTACCACCTGATAGAGACATCGTCAAGCGAGGAGAAGTTGTCGTCGCCAAGATTGCATCAGAAGATAACCTGGCAGATCCTTTCACAAAGGCCCTTCCGGTGAAAGCTTTTGATCGGCATGTGGAGGGGATAGGAATCAGATGTAAGGCAACAGATATGGCAGCTTAGACTTTTAGTATAAGTGGGAGATTGTTAGATTGTATACTAAAAGCCTAGCTTTTATAAACATTTATTTGTTGAAATAAAAGAATCACATTGGTCAATATCTGCATTTATTTATTAAATGTAATTGTTCAATTAATTTATATAGTAGACAACATGGAGTGTAGTGTCACACTCAGAAGATCATGTTGTCGGTTCTTTATAAATTATAAACAGTTGCTCGCAACTAAGATGGAAAGGAACAAACCATCAGAATAGTCGTAGTATAATTAAGTATTAGTTTATCTTGACTAATAAATTACACTAATACACTTTAAGTGTATTGAGTAGGATTATTTAGGTATGTTCTTTTTGTACTGGCTTAGTAAAAGAACTAGACCTTAGTTATTATGGAAGTGTGTGCTCTTAATCCTAATATAATAACAAGCACATATATTTAATATTTATTTCTTTGACTTATCAAAGGGTGAGGTTTAGCTCGATAAATCAATATGCCCGATAAGTTGGGAAATGATATTACTTATAGTGTGTATTGTTGATTATAGAAGGAATCTGTGTCCTAGTTATCTAGGTTGAGAATGTCCCCGAGAGAAGCTCATAAGGATTGTCATGTTAAACCCTGCAGGTGGACCTAGTCCGACATGATAATAAAGTTGAGTGGTACTACTCTTGGAGCTAGATATTAATTAAGAGAGTTGTCAGTAACTTACTTAATTAGTGGACATTCGTAATCTTAAACACAGGGAGACTAACACACTCATGATAAGAAGGAGCCCATAATGTAATTTGGGATTGGTGCGGTAGTGCGGTAATAACTCTCTAGTGGAATGAGTTATTATCGATGAACTTGAGTTGTGTGTTCGGGGTGAACACGGGATACTCAAGCTCATCGGAAGGCCAAAACCAGATTCTCCTCTAGGTCCCTGTCGTAGCCTTATTATAGCCTCAAGTCCATCCAAATGTAAGGCTCTTCTTGGTGTCCAAGAAGGGGGCCGGACCATTGCTTGGTGACCAAGCAATAGCCGGCCACATCCTCTTGTAGGGGTCGACCCTATAGCTTGGTGACCAAGCTTGTTGGGGCCGGCCATAATAATTCAAAAAGGGAGGGTTGTTTTGAATTTTTAAAATCTTCTCTTTGTAGAAAACCATATGTTTTAAAAGAGAGATTTTAATTTTTAAAAACTTTCCTTATTTGAATTAGGCCACATGTTTAAATAGAGAGTTTAAAAGATTTTAAAACTTTCCCTTTTTAACCATCCTCATGGTTTAAGAAAAAAAAGGAAAAGAAGTTTTAAAATTTAAATTTTCTATCACCATGTTAAAAAAGGAAATTTTATAAGAGAGTTTTTAAATTTAAAACATGGTTTTAATTTTTTAGAAACTTTCCTTTTTTAACTCCTACTTTAGGAAAGTGAGCTTGTAAAATTTTATAAGAGTTATTCTCTTGTAATTTTTTTTTAAAAAAATTATTATTCCTTTCACATGGTGGCCGGCCACCTTGCTTGGTGCCCAAGCAAGGGCCGGTCAAGTTTAATCCTAAACCAAATAGGATTGATCTCAACCATTGATTGATGATTGATTCAATCAAGAGAAAAGAAAAGGAAAAATAAAAAGGGAAAAGGAAAAACTCTTGGATGATTTTATTTTTTGTAAAAGGTTTTTCCTTATTTGCCTTGGGCAAGTAATATAAAAGAAGGGGTGAGGGGGCTTCATGAGACACAACTCTTATTCTTTTGCTTGGGTGATCTCTTGGTGTGGCCGGCCCTCTCCCTTCTTCCTCTCCCTTTGCTCTCTTCTCCTTGGTGGTGGTGGTGGTCGGATTTTAGAAGAAGGAGGAAGCTTTTGGGTGGTGTTCATCTTGGAGGATCGTCGCCCACACGACGTCCAAGGTGAGGCGAGGAATACGGTAGAAGATCTCGAGGTCATTAGCATACTAAGAGAAGGTATAATTAGCAATTATTTTCCGCATCATGCTAGTTTCACTCTTTGTAAGAATTCGAAATACAAGAAGCAATTAGATCTAGTTTTTCTTCGAAATAGTTTTTCGAGTTTGTGTTTTCTTCTTTTTTGAACTTGTGATTGGATTGTTCCTTTTGGTTATCCTAGAGTTATTTAAGGAAATAAATATTAGCTTTCCTTAAAAGGCTTTGCCTAGGCGGTAGTGGTTGCTCCCATATCCAAGAAGGCCATGTACCTCGCCATGCAGTCTGGAAGCCAATTTTGGAAATTAATATTTATGGAATTAATAACCTAGGTAGATTTGAATCAATAGTGTTAAGTTCCTCTTGCGATTCAAATCTAAACCATTAGGAACAGATAAGTTAAATTTGGAATCAATGATGTTAAGTTCCATCTGCGATTCCTTATTTAACTTCTAAAGAACACAATAGGTTATTTAAGGAAAGGTTCGACCCTTGTACAAAAAATTTTATACAGTGGAACCGGTACGTTTTCCTAGGTTTAACCAACAGATGAAACCTTTTCTCCAGTAGCGATGTTTAAGTCCATTCAAATCTTGCTTGCTATTGCAGCATACCACGATTTTGAGATCTTGCAGATGGATATCAAAATTGTGTTTCTTAATGGAAACCTGCTCGAGGATGTGTACATGATACAACCTGAGGATTTTGTAGATCCACAGCATATTGGCAGAGTATGCAAGCTGCATAAGTCCATTTATGGACTAAAGCAAGCTTCTCGGAGCTGGAATCTTCGATTCGATGATGCAATCAAACAGTTTGGTTTCATCAAGAATGAAGATGAACCTTGTGTCTACAAGAAGGTTATTGGGAGCACAGTTGTCTTCCTTGTATTGTATGTGGATGACATACTACTCATTGGGAACGACATCCCTTTGCTGCAGTCTGTAAAGACTTAGCTAGGGAATTGTTTCTCAATGAAGGACTTAGGTGAAGCAGGCCGTAATCTAGGCATACAGATCTATAGAGATAGATCTAAGAGAGTGCTTGGCCTAAGTTAGAGTACATATATTAACAAGGTACTACTACGGTTTGCCATGCAGAACTCCAAGAAGAGATTGCTGCCGATGTCACATCGTGTGAGTCTTACGAAGACTCAAAGTTCCTCTTCTAGAGAGGAGAGAGACCGCATGGATCAGATCCCTTATGCTTCAGTCATAGGATCTATCATGTACGCCATGCTATGTACTCGTCCTGATGTCTCGTATGCTTTGAGCATGACGAGCAGATACCAGTCAGATCCAGGTGAAAGTCACTGGATAGCGGTCAAGAATATTCTTAAGTACTTGAGAAGGACTAAAGAATATTTCTTGATATATGGAGGCGATGATGAGCAAGCTATAAAGGGTTACAGTGATGCTAGCTTCCAAACTGACCAGGATGATTATCGATCGCAGTCTGGGTTCGTGTTTTACATAAATGGTGGTGTTGTGAGCTGGAAGAGTTCGAAGCAGGATACAGTCGCTGATTCTAAAATAGAGGCCGAGTATATTACTGCGTCAGAAGCAGCAAAGGAGGCAGTTTGGATCCACAAGTTCATTACTAAGCTTGGGGTGGTTCCTAGCATATCAGATCCTATTGAGTTCTATTGTGACAAAAAGGAGTAATTGCGGAGGCTAAGGAACCTCACTCACACCAGCGGACCAAACACATACTACGGCGCTTCCATTTCATTCGAGAGATCATCGATAGAGGAGATGTGAAGATTTGCAGAGTACCCACAGAAGCTAACGTCGTAGATCTCTTGACCAAGGCTTTGGCACAGAGTAAGCATGATGGTCACACTAGGTCATTGGGCCTTAGAGCCTACACTGATTGGTACTAGTGCTAGTGGAAGATTGTTAGTTAGAGCCCTACAGCCAATTATATGATGATTGTTGTATGGACTCATTATATCATATTCTTATGTATATAAAGGCATTTATTTTTGGTTATTATACTTACTTGTATTGGTTCCAAATAACTAAGTATAATAGCGTCCTTGATTAGAAGGTTCTTATCTATATCAATCGATTGATTGAATCGATAGTGAGATAGTATAGAGAACACTACTCTTAATCATTCCTAGTCAAGTATTAACATTCAGGGACAATGTTAATGCGATGATACTAGCATGTAGGTCAACTCGATGACTTGATCTCACAAGTCATGGATATGGAGATATCAAGTTGACACATGGGTATACATTGGAGAATGTATACTGAATGACCTGCCATGAGAAAGTATCATGGATCGTTATATGAGTGTCATATACATTCTCATGTGGCTATCAGTATGACTATTAGTCCTTGGACCTGAAGTCACCATGGTTCCCTACATAAGGAGTTACATACTTTGGCTTCGTCAAACGTCACCCGTAACTGGGTGGACTATAAAGACGATTACTGGGTATGTAACAAATTATGCAGAGGGATGTGAGTGATGTAGATAGGATCTATCCCTCCTATATGAAGGGAGTGATATCTTGGTTCTTGATAGAGTGAGACTACTAAGTGCATGGCCATGCCCAAATGAGTCGATATGAGATATTGAGCTCATTTGATTAGAGTGAGTCCACTTGAAGTTCAAGACATAGATTGATTCGAGGATGACACAATCTATGCCTCATTTGATCAATCTAGATATCGTGGATAGAAGGACATTGTCACATATTGTGAGAGTCACAATTAGTAGTCACGAAGGTAATGTTGGATCTCAACATTCTTGCAACTTGGGTAGCAATGATGTATTGCTAGATGCCGCTCATTGTGTAACACCCATAGGGTGCTTAGCAAGATTTTAGATATTTTTTATCATGAATAGAAATAGGCCTTATGTGTAAACTTACAAAAATAATAAAAAAATAGAACCAAAAAGAGATGACCAAGGTTTGAACCTTGGATCTTTTACTAGATACATGTATGTGTTAACCAATAGACCAAGAGAAGTTATTGTTAGAGAGAAAAGTGACAATATAGTTAAGAGTAAGAAAAGAGCTTCTTTCATTTAGAAGGAGAAGTTGGAGTAGCCTTCTTCCTCTCAAAAGAAAAGAGGATTCTTGCTTCCTCTTTTCATTAAAGGAGGAGTAAAAGAAAGGAGAAGGAAAAGTGCATTTTCCCTTCCTCCTCTCATGAAGAATAACAGGGGAAATTAAAGAAGAGATTTCATTTTTCTCCTCTTCCTTCTCCCTCCTTCTCTTCACCGTGACCAAACCTTCTCCCCACCTCCATTGCCGAAACCCAAAAACAAAGGAGGACTCCTCTTTAGGAAGGCTCCACAATCAAGATTACTTCCCTAAGGAAATCAAACATAAGGATGTAAGTATCCCCTCACCTGTGGTACAAGTCGCTTACGAAATTTCCGTGAGGTTAGAATGCTTAAAAATAAAAATAAAAGAAAGAAACCTATGCTCATGGATCTCATTATGTTATGATATGAACCTAGTTAAAGATTTATGTTGGATGTTGTTTAAAGCATGATCTTCTTCTTTATATGTTTCGGCCATGAATATTTTAGGGCTTCAAGAAGCTCAAAACCTAATCTAACATGCTTATAGATTCCTTTATGATAAGATATGAACTTGACTAAGTTTTCATGTTTGTATGTTGCTTGGAAATTTAATTTCTTTTCCTTGAAGTTTCGGCCATGATGGATCTAGGGTTTCAAGAAGCTCAAAACCTAATTTAACTTGCTTATAGATTCCTCTATGATAGGATATGAACTTGATGTTAGCTAGAGCCCTAGAGCCAATCATTTGATGAATGTATTTTGGACTTGTTGTATCATATTCTATCTATATAAATAAAGGTATTTCATTTTTGGTTATTATACTTACTTGTATTGGTGCCAAATAAACTAAGTATAATAACGTCCTTGAGTAGAAGGTTCTTACCTATATCAATCGATTGGTTGAATCGATAGTGAGATGATATAGGGAACACTACTCTAAATCATTCCTAGTCGAGTATTAACATTCAGGGACAATGTTAATGCAATAAGACTAGCATGTAGGTCAACTCGATGACTTGATCTCACAAGTCATGGATATAGGGATATCAAGTTGACACATGGGTATACATTAGAGAATGTATACTGAATGACCCGCCATGAAAAAGTATCATGGATCGTTATATAAGTGTCATATACTTTCACATGTGGCTATTAGTATGACTATTAGTCCTTAGACCTGAAGTCACCATGGTTCCCTACATAAGGAGTTATGTACTTTGGTTTCGTCAAACGTCACCCGTAACTGGGTGGATTATAAAGGCGATTACTGGGTATGTAACAAATTATGCGGAGGGATGTGAGTGATGTAGATGGATCTATCCCTCCTATATGACGGGAGAGACATCGGTATTCTTGATAGAGTGAGACCACGAAGTGCATGGCCATGCCCAAATGAGTCAATATGAGATAATGAGGTCATTTGATTCAGTGAGTCTACTTGGAGTTCAGGATTTAGATTGATCAGAGGATGACATAGTCTATGCCTCACATTGATCAATCTAGATGTCTAGGATAGAAGGACACTTGTCATATATTGTGAGGAGTCACAATTAGTAGTCACAAGGTGTTGGATCTCAACATTCTTGTAACTTGGGTAGTAATGATGTATTGCTAGATACCGCTCATTACTTATGCTTCTAAATGAGTTTAGGGGCATTGCCAACGTTACAAGAACCTATTGGGTCACACACAAAGAACAAGTGGATGGAGATTAGGTTCATATGATGAACCAAGATGATTAGATTCATTTGATGAATCAAATTGGATTAAGAGTAATCCAAATTGGGCTAATTGAGTTAGACTCAAGTTGATTCATGTATTCAATGAGTCTAATTTAGATTATGACTCATTTAATCAACTTAATTTAATGAATTAGATTCATTATATTAAGTTGGCTTGAATCAAATGGTTGGATTGGATCAACCATGGGAGAGATTTGGTCAAGTTTGACTTGACTTGAGAGGAAGATGGAGAGTCAAGTTTGACTTGACTATTTGCCACATCATTAGTGAGTTGGCAAGATGTGGACCAATGATGATGCTCCACATCATCATAGTTACATATGTGTTCCACATCATGGAGGTTACAAATCACCTCTTAATAGCCTCCACATTTAATGTGGAGGGGGTTACAAACCTCATGTGGCCGGCCACACTAATGGTGGAGAGTTTTATTTTTCATTTGGTGAATCAACTCTCATTCACTTTATCTCCTTCCTCTAGCTATTCTCTTCTCCCTCTCCTATTTCTTGGCCATGGTTTTCAAGGAAGAAACAAGGTGAGTGGTTTTGAGTTTCATGAAAGAAAATAGAGTGATTGTCACATAGAAGAAGAAGAAGAGTGTTCTTGTATTTCATCTTCTCTATTTTTCTTTCCAATCCCATCCGAGAGCCCTAGAAAGTGCTATCACACTTGGGGTGCTCTCTTCTCCATCCTTGAGTGTTAGAGAACACATCTTGTTCGTGTGGATATCACTAGAGAGTTGTCTACGTTGACAACTTCGAGATCCGGCGTACCTTGGACTTGCGGGATTGCGAAGGGCACGCATCAAAGGTATAAAATGTTTTTCCTTTGTAGATCTACTGTAGATCATCATTTGAAACTCGTACTCATATTTTCGAAAGTTTTCTTCGCACGGATCCAATAGCTAGGGGGTTTTGGGGTTTCCGCGACGCGGAAAAGTGGTTTTCGCGGCCCGAAAAACCCAACACTTGACTAAGTATTCATGTTTGTATGTTGCTTGGAAGTTTTATTTCCTTTATTGTGAAGTTTCGGCCATGATGGATTTAGGGTTTCAAGAATCTCAAAACCTAATCTAACATGCTTATAGATTCCTTTATGATAAGATATGAACTTGACTAAGTATTCATGTTTGTATGTTGCTTGGAATTTTATTTCCTTTATTGTGAAGTTTCGGCCATGATGGATCTAGGGTTTCAAGAAGCTCAAAACCTAATTTAACTTTCTTATAGATTCCTTTATGATAGGATATGAACTTGACTAAGTATTCATGCTTGTATGTTGCTTGGAAATTTTATTTTCCTTTATGTAAAGGTTCGGCCATGATGGATTTAGGGTTTCAAGAATCTCAAAACCTAATCTAACATGCTTATAGATTCCTTTATGATAAGATATGAACTTGACTAAGTATTCATGTTTGTATGTTGCTTGGAAGTTTTATTTCCATTCCTTGAAGTTTCGGCCATGATAGGGTATAGGGTTTCAAGAAGCTTAAAACCTAATGTAACATGCTCATAGACTTCTTTATGATATGATATGAACTTGGCTAGGTATTCATGCTTGTATGTTGCTTGGAATTTAATTTCCTTTCCTTGAAGTTTCGGCCATGATAGATTTTAGGGTTCCAAGAAGTTTAAATTTAAAGCCTAGCATGCACATGAATCTTCTTATGATATGATATGAATGCAACTCAATATTCATGCTTGTATGTTGTTAGAGCTTACTTTTTTTTCCTTTCATGAAACTTTCGGCCATGACTATATTCTAGGGTTCAAGGAAGTTTAAATTTAAACTTAGAAAGCTCATGGATCCCCTTATGATATGATATGGAGTTAGTTTGGTATTCTTATGCTGGTATAAAACTTAGTTCATGTTCTTAAAAGGTTCGGCCACAACTAAGTTAAAAGGCCTAGGGAGCTTAGAACCTAAACCTCTTATGTTCATTTTGTAGTTTATGATCTGAGATTCATCTAAGGTTCATAAGCTTATATGATGTTGTAATCTAGAACCAAGCATGGTGACTTTCAGCCACTATATGGAATTAGGGTTAGAGACCCAATTATGATTTTTCTTCTAAGTATCTCACCTACTAGTATATGAATTAGGATATGCTAGTAAATGTTTCCCCATGTATGATTATGTTTCTATGATGCATTATATGCTCCTTTAAGTATGCTTATGAACCATGCATCATGATGACTTTTATGATGTGTTTTATGCTTAGGTATGCATGCTTTATGATAAGACAAGTAACATGCCTATTTATGTATGCTTATGAACCATGCATGAAATGATTCCTATGATGGCTATGTTGGTATCAAGTATGTATGATTTCAAATATGTTGCATTCTCAATTATGTAAGCTTATGAACCAGGCATGAAAATGATTTTTTTTATGATGGCTATGTGCCCAAGTATGCATGCCTTATGATATGATAAGAAAATGGCTAAGAGTTGCTTCCCTTAAGTTGGGATTAAGAGCACTCTTCATGTTAAGACAAGAGCATGACATTTATGTTGATATGGTATGACAGTTATGATGATATGATATGCATGACATGTATTTTACTTTGTATGACTTGTAACAAGGGTGGGCTCCATAAGCGCCCCTAGGCCGACGGACTATGAACGGGTAACGGGTCTAGTAAAAAGGGATTGGCTCCTTAGTACGCCCCTAGGCCGACGGACTATGAACGGGTCCAGATCCCTAGTAGGTTCGGGGCTAGCTACCCTGTCCTAGGGATTGAGCGTATTTATGTATGTATGTGGTACAAGCCGGGCCCTCATGATGATGATATTATGTTTAAGTATTAAAAAGATATGTTTAAAGACATCTTGCACTTGACATGACATATGTTTTAAAAAGACATTCTGCATGATACACTCATTCATGATATGATATGTTTCGTTTTTATGAATTAAATGACATGATGTTATGCCATACTCTTATGACTTATAGGACATGATGTTATGAGATGTTTTGTTTAGGATTCATACGACCTGATGATATGTTATGCTTCTATGATTCACACTACATGATTCCTTGATTTATGACATGTTTGAGTATAATGTTTCTTAATGATATGATATGATAGGAGGCTATGTTCACATGATATAATGTTAGATGATTATGTCTCCATTGATTGTATGCTTATATGACTAGCTATGCTATGAGATATGGTTTTTTGTGAGTAGGAAAGGATCTTACTGAGCCTATGTGCTCATAGCTTACTTTCCTTGTACCACAGATAAAGGCAAGGAAGGGATGATGTAAGAGAGCTGCAGGAGAGGCAAGGAGATGTGCGTGGCAGTGGCTCGGCTAAGACAAATAAAGACCTGCTATGTTATTTTTGTTATGTCTGACATGAACCCAGTGTATTATGCTACATTCCATTATAACTTCATGACATTTCCGCTGCTTTATGTTACTAAAAATAAATTTTAAATATGCATGTGTATCCTGGAATAGTTAAATAAGTAAGTAGCCCCATCCCTTTTAGTAGCAGGGAGGGCGGGCGTTACACATTGCTTATGTTTCTAAATAAGATTTAGAAACATTGCCAACGTTGCAAGAACCTATTGGGTCACACACAAAGAACAAGTGAATGGAAATTAGGTTCATATGATGAACCAATTTGATTAGGTTCATGTGATGAATCAAAAATTAGATTAAGAGTAATCTAATTTAGGCTTTTTGAGTTAGACTCAATTAGGTTGGATTTAACTCACCAAGGAAGATGAGTGATCAAGTTTGACTTGACCATATAGAAGTGGAAATATCAAGTTTTACTTGATGCCACCTCATGAAGGATAACTTATCCTACATGGCATGGCTAGCCAACACATCCTTGCCAAATCATCAAGGGAGAGCAAGATTCCTAGTGTGGCCGGCCATATGAATGGAAGATTCATTGGCCGCCCAAATGAATGCATTAAGATTCATTGAATGCAATTAATTGCATTTCTAGTGTGGCTAGCCACATGAATGGAAGTTTCATTGGCAGCCCAAATAAATGCATTAAGATTCATTGAATGCAATTAATTGCATTCCTTGTGTGGCCGGCCATATGAATGGAAGATTCATAGGCATTGAATTAATTAATTCATTTTCTATCATCTTACTTACTTCTTCCTTGCTCCTTCTCCTCTCTTTGCCGAGAGCTCCAAGCAAGACAAGAAAGTTAGTGAGTTTATCCAAGAAGAAAGGTAGAGTGATAATCATATAGAAAAATAAGAGGAGCGTTTGAGATTATATCTTTCTCTTTTCTCCTACCTTTCTTCCAATCCCACCCGAGAGCCCTAGGGAGTGCTAGCACACTTGTGGTGCTCTCTTCTCCATCCTTGAGTGTTAGAGAACACTTCTTGTTCATGTGGATACTACTAGAGGTGTGTACGCTTGAACACCCTCGAGATCAGAAGGACCTTGGACGAGCAGGATTTGCGAAGGGTTTCGCTTCAAAGGTATAACACTCACCATGTAGATCTAAAGTAGATCGATCTAGAGTAGGAAATAAGTATAAGAATTTTATTAATTTTTTGCACGGATCCGTGGCTAGCATTTGGGGTTTCCGCAATGCAAAAAGTGGGTTTTGCGGCTCGAATTGCTAACACCAACATCGTGAGACACTGCCATGTGAGGTTGCATGGTCATGTGCTGCTCTCTCTCGAGAATGGCCACACGGTTGTGCAGGATTGCACGGTCAATGTCAAGTGGCTCCCTGCTTTGCTCCGATGCATCGACAATCACTATTTTCACTCCATAAGTTATACCTGTCAAGACAAAACCAAACAAAGAGCAGATCTCCGACAAAAGAATAATTAATGCAGAATAAACAATAGGAGAGATGATAATGTAAACAATATATGCAAATTAAGCAAGTGAATGTGCGTTAAAACATGCATAAACGATCATAATATCTACACACATCACAACCCCAGACTTGAACCTTTGCTTGTTCTCAAGCAAAATGTTACAATCTATGTCCATGAGTTCCTATAGTGTATCATAATCTCTAGTGCAATCGCCTAACTTTATCAATTAGTTTCATTGATAAGCATGATTGTGGAGTAACCCAAGTATGGCCTATGCATAAGTTCTTTGTGCTCGGTGCAATAAGTGACTCAAACTCTTCAAGTTTCAATTTTATGTCCTAGTCAAGTCATCATACAATTGAGTTCCTAATGTTCCCAGTGATAGGCACCTACCTGCCACACACTTGGTTGATTTTCCTTAAATTACACAAGGTCTCAAAGGACACTACTCGGAATCAAGAGTAACATAACATTTATTTCCCCAGTAACCTAACTCGGTCTCAAAGGGGTAAATTGTTAGTTTCCACTCACGACAACTATTTTTTATCCCTTATTCAACTTTTTTTTAAGCGCCATAGAAGTGTATCACTAATCACAAATGCACGATGCAAATGTTGGGATTAGATTTTTCTGAATGAGCTTCCATGATCCGAGGTCATATAGTAACCAAAATGTAACTAAGGAATCCCCATGGGAACATAAGTACTAAACAAATTGGATGAATCATAACTATTTAAAAATATTTCCACTATTCAAGCTTAAGTGAAGTGAAAGTAAGATCCTTAAGGTTAGGCCAAGACTTATACTAAACTCTGTACAATACTTAGCTTATTTCATGCTACTAAAGATAGAGAAAGGAGATGCACTAAACATACTAACACTATCTCTACATCGCATGAACTAAATGTTGGTTGCTACTCGGAATACCGTTCTAGTTCCCCTGCACAAAAAATTTGTATAAGCATAGAACTATCCTAGCTACCCATGTACTCTAGTGAAGTTAAATTTGGATTGCAAATGATGCTTAACATTATTAATCCAAATTGTCCTTCAAAAGTTAAACTTGGATTGGAAACTATACTTAACATTTTTACTTCAAGTTTAACCGATGTGATCTTCCTAAGTTAAACTATATTACAGAAGTTAATCAAATATCTATTTTAAAGACCGTCTTCCAGGTTAAACATGGCAATGCACTAGGCTTTCTTGGGTATGGGATCATCCACCACTTCCTAGACAAAGTCTCACAAAGAAATCGGATATTTAACTTCTTACAGTAAACTGAGTTTAACTATAGAGACCTCAATAGAAGCACATTATCGAAACATGAAATCAAAAAATAAAATCGATAACAAAAATGATAACTTAAAATCGATAGCCTCTTGTGTTTGGTTTTTCAAGATCTATACAAAGAACATGAACTATTTATGATGTGGAAGCAAATAACTAGTTATAACTTTATTTGTAGCTTATAGACCTCTTGATCTTCTGTTGTATTCCTCTCCTTCTCTAGGACATCGTGTGGGCGACGATCTACCAAGATGAAATCCACCCATGCTCCTTTTCCTCCAAGACTCTTGAGCCACCAAGGGATGCCAAAATAGGAAACTTTCTTCCTTTCTTCTCCTTCTTCTTCTCCTTCTAGTAACCGGCCACCTATGTAAAGTCTTCTCCTTTTTCCTTCAAGTTTCGGCCACCAAGGAATATGGATGTCAACCTTAGAAAGAAGAAAAGTAGAGAAGAAGGAAGGTGTGCCGCTGGCCTAAGGAAGAGAGAGGGAGGAAGGGGTCGGCCACACCAAGGAAAAGAGAGGAGAGAATAGGGTTGTGTTATCTCATGAGGCACCCTCTCCTTCTATTTTATAATCTTTGGTCAAGGTAAAAAAGAAAAGTTTTAAACATAATTAAAACTTCCTTATTTGTGGTCTCCCTTTAAAAAAGGAAATTTTAACAACAATTAAAATCTCTCTTTTCTAAATGTCTTATTATACATGGTAATAAAGGAAAGTTTTAAAATTAATCTCTCTCTTTTAAAACATGTAGACAACTACAAAAAAGGAAAAATTAATTAAAATTTCTTTTTTTAAATTATGGTTACAAAAAATGAAAGTTTTATCAAAAATTAAAATATCTCTTTTAAACATTTTAGATAACTACAAATAAGGAAAGATATTAACAAAATTAAAATCTCTCTTTAATCCTTTGTAGATAGCGCTATAAATGGAAAAATTTTAAAATTTTAAAACTCTCTTTAAAACCATGAGGATGGTTATAAAATGAAAGTTTTTAACAAAATTAAAATCTTTCTTTTAACCATTGTAGATAACTATAAAAAAGGAAAGATTTTAACAAAATAAAATCTCTCTTTTAACCATTATAGATTACTACAAATAAGGAAAGATTTAACAAAATTTTGTTTACAAAACTTCCTTTTATTTTACTTTAGCCGGCCCCATGCTTGGTCACCAAGCATGGCTTGGTCAGCCCCTACTTGGGCTCCATGAAGGGTTTGGCCGGCCCTAGCTTGGGCTCCAAGCTTGGCTTGGCCAACCACAACAAGATGGGTAAGAAGCTTGGCTTTAAGTGGATATAAGGCTTTATAAATAAGAGGCTACAACAGGGATCGAGAGAAGGAATTGGTTTTGGTCTCCTGATGAGCTTGAGCTTCCCGTGTTCGCCCCGAACACCCAACTCAAGTTCATCAATAATAACTCATACCACTAAAGAGTTATTATTGCACTACTGCACCAATCCCATATTACAATATGGGCTCCTTCTTATCATGAGTGTGTTAGTCTCCCTGTGTTTAAGATATCGAATGTCCACTAATTAAATGAGTTACTAAAAACTCACTTAATTAATATCTAGCTCCAAGAGTAGTACCACTCAACCTTATTATCATGTCGGACTAAGTCCACCTGCAGGGTTTACATGACAATCTTTATGTGCTCTTCAAGGGGACATCATCAACCTAGATTACTAGGACACAGTTTCATTCTATAATCAACAATACACCATATAAATAATATAATTTCCCAACTTATCGGACCTATTGATTTAACGAACTAAATCACACCCTTTGATAAATTAAAGAAATAAATATTAAGTATACGTGCTTGTTATTATATCATGATTAAGAGTACGTACTTCCATAATAATAGAGGTTTTGTTCTTTTATGTAGTCAATATAAAAAGAAACTATCTCAAATGGTCCTGCTCAATACACTCATAGTGTACTAGTGTAATTTTATAGTCAAGATAAACTAATACCAGATTACACTACAACCACTCCAACGGTTTATCTCATTTCATCTTGGTTGTGAGCTACTATTTATAATTTATAAGGAACTGATAACATGATCTTCTGTGTGTCACCTCACACCATGTTATCTACAATATAAATTAAATGGACAACTACACTTAGCATAAATGTAGTCATTTGACCAATGTGATTCTTATTTCTAAATAAATGTTTATACAAAAACTAGGCTTTTAGTATACATCCTAACACTAAAAAATACACGTGCTAGTCATTTTGCTATCGGATAAGTCAAGAGAAGAAGTAGAAGGTTTGATGCTCTCAAATATACCTCAAAGCTATTTTTCCATTTTTTTTCAAAATAAACACGATGAAAAACTACAAGTAGGAAAAGAAAGTGCAATATGAGACTGAAAGATAAAATGAAATGAAAGTAAATAAAGCAAACTAGATAAATATGCAGAAAGAAAAAGAAAAGGACTCGACTTAACTCAGGTTGTGCAAACACAACACCCCCCCCCCCCCCAGACTTAGACTTTTCATCGTCCCGATGAAAATCAAAATGGTGGTGGGGGAGGGGGATAAGGGGGTCCCCGTCGTGTGTCAGAGGGAAATCTAAGCATACCAGGGAGGTAGCCAATGTGCTCATGATATTGGTAAAGAGCATCTACTTGTTGTCTAGTAATATTCATATCATCCATGAAATTCTTTATTCTTTCCTGGTCAACCTCATAATCCTGAACAAATCCTGTCACCTGGCTATGAAAGTCCCTAGTAAACTGAAAATGGCCCTATACTTCTCTAAACTGATCGTCAGACAACTTGAAGCGACCCTCCAACAATTATTGTTGGGTAGTGTGCTTCTCTTGAAGTGAGTCTAAGGAGGGACGGAAATCAGAAAAATCAAATCTGGAAGGTCCCGTACCGTAGCCAAAAGAGTGTCTAGCGGGTTCCAGATATTCGGAGGGTTGCGGAAGTCTTGATGATGAGGGCTCTTGGTGGTGCTAAATATTTCCTACAAGGGAGGGAACAAACTCGGGTACTGAATCAACGATCACCCAGTTCGCAGGGTTGCGAACAGAAGTGTGCTCAGGACAAGGAAGGGGTAATGGGAAACCATCGTTCCTAGGA
Source organism: Zingiber officinale (assembly GCF_018446385.1). Lineage (NCBI taxonomy): Eukaryota > Viridiplantae > Streptophyta > Magnoliopsida > Zingiberales > Zingiberaceae > Zingiber > Zingiber officinale. The sequence continues at coordinate 27,153,123 of NC_056007.1, read as the reverse complement.
AAAGCAAACTCATTCTCATCCCGACAGATCATCTTCATTACAAGGCAAGAATCGATGTCGATCTTAACATTACTATGAATGACCTCCAGCCTATCAAACTCACAACCCAGATTTATTGCAAAATGGGTTATTAAACCGCCAAACACTAGCATCCCCAAAGATGCTTTACCTGCTCTCAACAAATTTTGTAAGAAGTGAAACCCAAAATCAAAGTCAAATTTATTTAGCATTGCCCAAAGAGAATAAAGCTCCACTTTCCTAACAACCCCATCACTCTCACCTCAACCAAAGATTGTTTTGCTCATCACACGGTGAAGGTATCTAAAAGTGGGGATTTACATGCGGGATGCCTTTGCTCTTGAGGGTTCATAAGGGTTCTTTAATCCAGTGATTGAAGTCCAAAATTCATTCCAGTTAATATTGCTATCAAATCCATGGGCACCAACAGTAGGTAAACCAAAACAGGTATTAAAATCACTAAATGTCCACCAAATTTCCTTGTTCATCAACCTAAAAGGTATGACCCCTATGTAGTCATCCTCGGAAGAAAATTTAACAACAATTGAACTTAAAAACTCAAGGACTAGGCGAGGGTAAGTCGATAAACGTGTATACATAATGTCATTCCAATCTAAGGAGCTAATCATCCAATCTATGTCATCTCTAATTCCTAGCCTATTCATGGTAGTTGGATCCATATATCTAGTGCACACGATTTTTCTAACAACAAGAATATCATATCTAGCTTTATGTTCTTGATTTCTAAAAATAATATTAAATTCTTTGTCGTTACATTCATCGCGTGCCACCCTTTTACCTTTGCCCTTGGAAGAAGAAGCCATTCCTTTACCTTTATCTCCTCCCAGTGCATCTCCTTCGCTAGATCCGCCACTTCCTCGTCGGAGTCTCTTTAGGATTTGAGACATGATATGCAAGGTGAATTGGGTGGAGGTGGATCTTGGGGATAGAGGGTGTGGATCTTGAAGATGGAGGAGGAGAAAGAAGAAGAACAGAAGAATTGTTCCTCTTTTTGGATTTGGGATTCGAAGAAAACTTAGATCTAGATCTAGATCTTGGTAAAGATGAGTCTTAGATGTAGTTAATGAAGGTTGATGAGGCATAGTGGGGAAAGAAAGGTTTTTGGGAGAGAAAGAGATGGGAATTAGGGTTTTTTAAGGTGGTTGGCAGTGCACACGAGTAAGGCACGACCGTGTGCAAAAGACACGGTCTGGTGACTGGGTCGCCGCACGGCCGTGCCGGTTGGCATGCCCCCTTCTTTTCTCCTCTCGGCTAAGATCGCACGGTCGTGTCAAATGACATGGCCCATGCATTCTTCTCCTCGCGTGCCTTCGCATGGTCGTGCTAGTTGGCACAACTGTGTGTTATTCCTTCTCTGCATAGGTCACACGGTCGTGTGGGATCACACGACCCATGGCATTTCCTCCTCTGCTAGCTTCACATGGCCGTGTGGAATCACACGGTCGATTCCCTTATGCGTGTAGTGTCTCGCCTTTCTCCATTTTGAGCCCTCCGACGCCCCCATGCCCATGAAATGATCATGGCCAACTCGTGGAGGCTAATGCACACCCTGAAAACAAAGACCCAACAATAAAAAAAAATACTCGATTGAACTAACTAAAAAAAATATAGAAGGACAATTGGATAACAAATTAAGATAAAACCCTTGGATTGCCTCCCAAGAAACACTTGTTTTAGGTCTTTAGCTCGGCCCCTTTTTCGACTCATTCAGGTGGGCGCGGATTCGAGAAGTATATTAACGTGTTTTCATCAATCGTCACGTCGTGGATGTATTTTTTTAGACGTTGCCCATTTACCTTAAATTCTCCACACTCTTCGTTCCAAATGTCGACTGCTCCGAACGGGTAAACCTTTTTGACTTGGAATGGTCCTGTCCATCTTAATTTTAATTTCCTAGGAAAAAGCCTCAATCTTGAATTAAAAAATAGTACTAAGTATCCTTCTTTAAACTCTCTCCGCAGGATATGTTGGTCATGCCATCTCTTTGTTCTCTCTTTGTAAGATTTGGCATGTTCGTAGGCATCCATCCTCAACTCATCAAGTTCATTCAATTGGAGTTTCCTTTTATTTCCTGCTAGCTTCAGGTCTATGTTAAGCTGTTTAATCGCCCAATAGGTCTTGTATTCCAACTCTATTGGAAGATGACATGGCTTCCCATACACGAGTTGGAATGGGGTCATACCACTTGGAGTCTTGAAAGTAGTACGGTATGCCCATAGAGCACAATCCAATTTTAATGACCAGTCTTTTTGTGAATTGGACATTGTCTTTTCTAATATTGCTTTGATCTCCCGGTTGGAAATCTCGGCTTGTCCACTAGTTTGGGGATGGTAGGGTGTCACTACTTTATGACTCACTCCTACTTCTTTAGTAAAATTTCAAACTATCTTTCAATGAAGTGTGAACGTCCGTTGCAAATAACTGCCCTGGGTACACCGACCTGTGGAAAAATCACCTTCTTAAATAGTTTGATCACTGTTTTGGCATCACTTGTAGGAGAAGCTATGGCTTCTATCCATTTCGATACATAATCCACTGCTACTAAAATATAATTGTTTCCACATGATGAAGGAAAAGGACCCATAAAGTCAACTCCCCATACATCGAATAATTCCACTTTGAGGATGTAATTCAGTGGCATCTCTTTTCTCTTGGTGATGTTCCTGATCTTTTGACATTGGTCGCAAGATTGCACAAAAGTTTTTGTGTCTTTAAATAGATTTCGCCAAAAAAATCCTGCTTGTAAAATCTGTGCAGCTGTTTTTGAAACTCCTAAATGCCCACCATACGACGATGAGTGACAATGAAACAAGATGTCTTTGACCTCATTCTCTGGCACACACCTTCGGTAAATTGTATCTCCGCATTTCCTATAAAGCAGTGGTTCATCTCATATGTAGTGTTTGACATCTGAAAAAAACTTCTTCTTTTGCTGCCAAGTGAAGTTTGGGGGAAGTACTCCACTTGCAAGATAGTTAACCAAATCTTCATACCAAGGAACTTTCTCAGAATTTATTACCAACAGATGCTCGTATAAGAAAACATCATTTATGGGTGGATCAAAATCCACATCTTTTTGCCCATTTGGCCATGCTCAGGATAAATGATCTGTCACAACATTTTCTGCCCCTTTCTTGTCTCTTATTTCCAGATTAAATTCCTGAAGAAGAAAAATTCATCTAATCAAGCGAGGTTTGACATCTTTTTTACTAAGCAAATATCGTATGGCAGCATGATCAGAATATACTATCACTTTTGACCCCACTAGATAGGGTCTGAACTTGTCGATTGTGAACACTATGGCCAGTAGTTCCTTTTCAATAGTAGAATAATTCATTTGGGTTGCATCCAGTGTCTTGCTTGCATAATGGATTGCATGCAGTACTTTATCCTTTCTTTGTCCTAGAACTGCGCCCACTGCAAAGTCGCTAGCGTCACACATGATTTCGAAGGGGAGTTCCCAATCTGGAGCTTGAATTACGGGGGCTAGGATCAGAGCATTTTTGATTTTTTTTGAACGCCTCATTGCAATCATCATCAAAATAGAATTCGATATCTTTAATCAACAGATTAGTTAGTGGCTTGGAAATTTTCAAAAAATCCTTAATGAAACGCCTATAGAACCCAACATACCCTAGAAAACTTCTAACTCCTTTTACATTAAGAGGTGGGGGTAGTTTCTTAATTATCTCTATTTTGGCTTTATCCACTTCAATCCCTCATTCTGAAATCTTATGTCCCAAGACAATCCCCTCTTTAACCATGAAGTGACATTTTTCCCAGTTCAAAACTAAGTTCACATCTTCACATCTCTAGAGAACCTTAGAAAGGTTCGAAAGACAGGAATCGAAGCCGTCCCCATAGATTGAGAAATCATCCATGAATACTTCCATAATTTTTTCTATAAAATCTAAAAATATCACCATCATACATCGCTGAAATGTAATTGATGCATTGCAGAGTCCAAATGACATTCATCGATAAGCATAGGTACCAAAAGGGCATGTGAAGGTGGTCTTTGCTTGATCTAGGGGATGCATTGGAATTTGAAAGAAACTGGAGTATCCATCAAGATAGAAAAATAAGAATGTTTTGCCAATCTCTCTAGCATCTCATCGATGAACGGTAAGGGGAAATGATCCTTCATAGTCTCCTTGTTTAACTTTCTATAATCAATCCATATCCCTCATCCTGTAACTGTTCTTGTTGGAATCAATTCATTGCTTTTGTTTCTAATCACTGTCATTCCTCCTCTCTTGGAGACTACATGTACCGAACTTACCCACTCACTATCCGATATAGGATAAATAATTCCGGCATCTAGTAGCTTCAACACTTCCTTTTTCACCACTTCTTTTAAATTAGGATTTAACCTTCTTTCATGTTCAATCGAATTTTTATATCCTTCTTCGAGCAGAATTCTATGCATGCAGATGAAAGGGTTGATCCCTTTTATGTCGTCGATGGTGTATCCAATTGCTTTTCTGTGTGCTTTCAGCACCTTGATCAATTTCTGTGTTTCCATCTCAATCAGACTTGCATTAATTATTACCGGGAAAGTAGAATCTAGGCTCAGGAATGCATACTTAAGATTAGGCGGCAGAGGTTTTAACTCCACCTGAGGTGGTGTGACCTCAAGCAAGGTTGGTTCCTGTTCTAATAACCGTATTTCCTCGTTTATGACAACTTTTCCTGGTGTTTCCTCAATTCCCTGAGCCATTTCTTCCATATTATCATCATCATCATCCAAGTTTTCTTCCATAAATGATATTGAGGTAAATATCAAACCTCCTGGTGATTTTAATAAGACTTCCCCACACCAAGGAAATAGATTTTGTACATACTTGCACTGTACATTGATGGATTCCTGTAATTCTTTCTGAACCTTGGTTCCTTCATATCCTAACTAATTTTCTTCCATTGACACTCCCATATCTTCTCCGGCTCTGATCGAGTGTAGAGATAAGTTTATCACATCTTGTCCTAACCAATCGTTCAGATTTGATACCACCATATAGATTATTTCGTGTGCTTCATCCAAACTTTTTTTCATGAACGCTCCTCCAGACGCTGCGTCCAAAAGACTCTTGTTCTGGAAGGAATGTCCTATGTAGAATATGTGAAGGATCAACCAACTCTTAATACCGTGATGTGGGCACTGGTACTGAATTGACAAATACCCATCCCAAGCTTGATGTAATGCTTCTCCGTCAAGTTTCTTGAAGTGCAGAATCTGATCTCTCAATTGGGCGGTCCTTTTTGGAGGAAAATATTTATTTAAAAATTTTCTTTCTAATTCATCCCAGATTTTGATACTTCTCGGTTGCAGGGTGCTGAACCAAACCTTTGCATTATTTCTGAGGCTGAATGGAAAAACTATAAGTTGTATTAAGTCAGCTGGAACTCTCTCAAATCTCAGAGTATTGCAATAACTATGGAAATCCAGGAGATATAAGTAAGGGTTCTCTGAATCTAATCCCCAAAACTAATTTTCTTGAATCTTAGAGATAAAAGTTGGTCTAAGCATAAAATTCTTTGTTGGGATTACTAGAAACACAATGGGTCCTAACTCTTTAGCAGACTTCAAAAATCCAATAATCCTTCAATGGTCTTAGCATCATGTCCTATTTGAACAAGCTAGGAGTGCGAAATAGACAAGGCTTGGGAGGAACCTGAGTCTCTTGCAAGGTTAACTCTTCATATACCAGGGCATGGTATTGAACAGTCCAAAAACAATAATAAAACGAAGAGATAGTAAAGTGCAGAAAATAAAATTACAGAAAGTAAGGTGAAAATAAGGAAAAACAAAGTCTAGTCTAATCCAATATGATTATCATTAATGTTATAGACGCAGTACCGATAATGGCGTCAAAAACTTGTTACGCTTCCGCAAGTGCACGGATACATCGTCAGTAATAAAAGATTATCGATCCCATGAGGACTGGTTATAAGCACTAGCGATTGTTCACTTAGAATTAGCTAAACTACCGATGGTTGTAGGTGAACTATTTCTTAAAAAGAAAAGAACTTGGGAAGCAGATGTGAGAACTAGTGTGTGCGTGTGAGAGAGAGAGAGAGAGAGAGAGTTTTACTCAGCTTGGGAAGAGCTCTAGGAGTTCAGTTTCGTTGTGGTGATAGTTGATGTATCATGTTCTATCCTTTCCTCATTGTTAATCAACATGTACTCATCGAAAGTTTAAGTTACTACCCTTAAGCACTAAACAAAGAAGATTCTTGTGAAATCCTGTTACGGTTAACCCCTGTCACTAGGGCACCTCGGTAGATCACAAGAATACGAATTTGATCGATATCATTAAGGATAGAGATAGGGGTTTGGTTTGGTTTCCTACTTCCTTATGTGGAATTGCCTCTCCTTTCAAGGGAGTATCCTAGATGTCCATGAACAAATTACCCCTGTCATTAGGGTCCCTCGAGTATATGATCTAAGATCCTATCTTTACGAAATTAGCAATTCCTACACAATCAATTAATACGACATGGTAATCTGAAGCAAGTTTCACATATATCAAATAGAAGCAAGACAAGTGAAATCATTCAACGAGAAAAAGGCATAAATATGAGTCTTACATCAATACCTATCCACAACTACTCCCTAATCCTAGAACAAAGAATCTACTCCATAGACGCGAGAGAAAAACCCGAAGACATAGTATAATTAGACATATAATGCCAAACAAGAAGAGAGAGGGAAAAGAGATGCTTATTCAATGTCGTTGAGTGATCTTAGAATCCAATCATTTGCTTCTGGAGTTGATGCGGTGATGGAGGTGATCTCGGATCGTTGAATGGAGGTCCGGGACGGCGTGGAACGACACCAAGGTATATCTCTCTCTGACGGCTTGCCCCCCTCCCTCGGAGAAGGGTTAAAGGCCCTTTTTATAGGCTAGGGAACGGGTGCCACACGACCCGTGCGAGATCCGTACGGCCAACTTCCTCTTCCCTTCGAGTTGAGTTTCACGGTCATGCCAAATCCGTACGGCCATGTCTTCCTTCAGCTCGGGTCTGCATTGCACGCCGAGTGATGTTCACACGGTCGTGTACTTCTTAGTTACTGGTTGTGAGGCATGGTCGTGCGAGGTTGCATGGCCGTGTGCTGCTCTCTCTCAGGAATGGGGACACGGCTGTGCAGAGTTGAACGGCCAGTGTCAAGTGGCTCCTTGCTTTGCTCCGATACGTCGACAATCGCTATTTTCACTCCAAAAGTTATCCCTGTCAACATAAAACCAAACAAAGAGCAGATCTCCGACAAAAGAGTAATTAATGTAGAATAAACAATAGGAGAGATGATTGTGTAAACAATATATGCAAATTAAGCAAGTGAATGTGCGTTAAATATGCATAAACGATCATAATATCTACGCACATCAATCATCTCCTGCGGTAGCATCATTGTATATAAGGTGATGGTCGGTTGACTCGCCTAATAGTATTCTATGGGAGATCCTGACTCATGGATTGATCGGATATGGTTGGATATATTCGATGATACCTAAAGATATACGACCCGTAATTATGTTGAGAACATGGTGTTAGTTGATTAATACCTATGAAGTTCCACCATCACTGAGTGGAAATACCAAATGATGATTCTTGAGGAGTAGAGCATCGATCGACAATTATTTCGACCAGCTATCTAGTGATAATGCTCCTCTACCCATGTGTGCATTGCTCGACACTAAAGGTTACTGAATCTTAAGTGGAGCAATCGTATTATGATGGGTTTAGACGACTCAACTATCATTGTCTCCACAAGTAGCTCAAGACCTTGACAACATGATCATTTACCCAAGGTTTTGAAGTCTATAATTCAAATCAGAGTGTTTGATCTTTTATTGATAGTTATTGGAGGACATTTTACATGCATGATTATGAGAGTTTTGGAGATACCCCTTATTGGATAGACTCAATCAGGAGGTTGAGTGACCTTTGGACTTTGGGTTGTCATTCCTTTATTGTGGATATTTGAGTATCTGGAGGATGAGATTTGACATACTCTTTAGATATTTTTGGATGGTATTAGTAGAGTTTTTATACTCATATCTTTTAGATGGACCGTATCTCTACCATTTAGAGAGTTGTAGATTATCAATCAGGAAGTCAAGGGATATCTTTTAGACTTCAGTAGTCATACATAATAGGCAGGATGGTGATATATTTCTACATTTTGATAGTACACCATAATGAGAATTGGTCACTAGGAAGTTACCAGGTTTGATTGATGTTGAGGATGGTTTAAGATTGATGGATATTGTGAGATTAAATGTTGAGATATGTGGTTTCTGATGGTCCATTAGTAGATATTTGTTCTGATGGTTTATTATTTAGTGGTTGCCATTAATGGTGACATAGGGAGTGTCATGTGTGATATTTATGGATTTGATGATTTGTAGTTGGTGATCAAATCTTAAACCCGCTGCTAGTGATCTTATGGTGGTGTGTGCCAATTATGTAAACATTATGAGTCCTTGATATTACCATTTAAGCTTACAGTGCCTAGATGTTTTCATGGACTCGATGAATCTGGTATTCCTAGAGAATTTGAATTACTTGTAATTGTCTTCACTGACAATATTGGGATATATTACTGATCCAAGGTGAGTCACGAACACTATCTTCGCATAGTTCTAGAGATGTTTCGACGAGAACATCTCTATGCAAAGTTAAGTAGTGAGCATTTTGCTTATGTTCTGCAGGATTTCTGGGACATATTGTCTCTAGTAGAGGTATATCAGTGGACTCACAGAAAAATAGAGGTTGTTACAAGCCAGGAATAACTTAAGATAGTATAGAGAGTTCATAGTTCTCTGGATTAAATGGATATTACCGAGGACTTGTTGAGGGTTTCTCCAGCATTGTTATGTCGTTGACTGGACTATCTAGGAAATGAATGAAATTTTCCTGGATAGAGGCTTGTGAGACTAGTTTCAGGAGCTGAAATGAGAAGCTGATAACTGCACTCATCTTAGTTTTACCTTATCATGTAGATGGATTTATACTCTACACAGAAGTATCATACTAGGGGTTAGGTGCAATTCTCAAATAGCACGAGTAGTCCCATATTCTTCTCAGCAGCTGGGAGATCATGAGAAGAATTATTCGACTCATGATTTTGAAGTTAGTAGTGATCGCTTTCACGTTGAAAATGTGGAGACATCATTTATACAGGATTCATTATTTCTGTGGGAGGTTATGCGCTTCCTGAGTCTCATTCAGTCCGAGAGGAGTTACTCCAAGAAGCACATTGGTCCAGATTTGGGATACATTTGGGTGGTACCTAAATTTATAGATACTTGGAGGGTTCCTAGTAGTGGAACGACATGAGGAAGGCATTGCAAATTTTGTAGCTCGATGTCTAGTACGTCAGTAAGTGGAGGTTGAACTTCAGAGACTAGCATGATTGTTCCAGTAGATTCGGATACTGGAATGGAAAATGAGAGCTTGTTACAATTGACTTTGTTATGAGATTACCCAATATACTGAGAGAATATTATGCGATTTGGATAATCGTTGATTGATTGACTAATTTGCTCCTTTTCGATCGATCTGTGGGATGGATTCTTTGCATAGTATAGCAGGGTATACTATAGAGAGATTACCAAACCTCATGGTATATCTCTAAGTATTGTATCAAATGGAGATTCATGATTCAAATTATGGATCTAGCATATTTTATAGTAGACCATGAGTATAGAGCTCTGTTTAGTGTAGATTTTCACCCTCAGGCTGATGAATAGTCTGAGTGCATTATTCAGATGTTAGGAGATCTGCTGATAGTGTGTGTTATAGATTTTGGGATAGTACATTTTACCCACAGTTGGCTAGGTAGTAGTGTGGGAGTAACGGAAGCAAGGTGAGCTCATAACCCACAGAGTCATCCCTTATGGTTGAAGATTTGTTCATAATACTTGGATGTAGTGGTATATGAGTATGTTGCTTGGTTGTTACCCTTGGAAGAGGATCCCTGAGTTGAGTAGTAAATTTGGGAAATAAATTTTTATTAGTGGGGGAGAATGTACGAAATGACAAATTAAATAAAATGTTTTATTGGATAAATAACTTTATGGGATTTTTTTAGAAATTTTTAAGAATTTTCTAGAATTTAAAGGGAGGTCGTATGATACGTTTTTAGGGATGGATCTATTGGGATAGGATAAAGTCTGTTTGGAATATCCCTAAAGTGGGGGTTGTTTGAGAAAATAACCTAGGCCCTTAATTAAAAAGACCTAAGTTATAAACTTCCCATTTCTATTCATCCCGTACCCGTGCCCTACTCCCCTTCTCGACTCGTCACTGTCGCCTCCCCCATTTCGCAAAGGCCTAACCGACGACACTGCAATCGTCACCGTTGTTAGGGGACAACACTGCCGGCTTTCCCATTGTGTTGCTATCCTGATCCCCCCCCCCCCACTCCTTCACGCATCTCTGCCGACACCATCGCTGCAAGCCCCATTGAGCCATACCCTGGCTCCCGATCTACGCCGCTGCCCGACGCCGTCACCTCCTCCACGTGAGGCAAGATCGACGATGTCGTAGCAATTGTCGTCGTAAGGGTTGAAGGGTTGAACCGTCGGTCTCCCCTCAATTTTGAATCATAACTACCCCATCTCTAGTACCCTAGCATCTCCACGGTTGGCCCCTATCCATATGCACCACCGCACTGTCGTCGCCTCTTCTCTAGTCTAGCCACCATAGCCAGACACGGCTAGCTCATGGTCATCACACCTGGACGCGACCAGCACTGCCAACTGATAGCTGGCCAACCTTGCGACTACTATGGTAGACCCTATGATTCTCGTGGCTGCCCATTATGCCACTGTCCTTGCCTTGTCGGCTATCGCTTCGTTGGATGCCGCCAACCCACAGCCACCAGTTGCATCCCATAGCGCAGCCAATGAAGAAGAAAAAGACGAAGAGGGGTGGATTAATCAAGGTATAAGATTGATTGAAAGTTAATTAGTTGTAATCAATTTCATGTTTAGGTTGTGGTAATCTAGCTAATTGTTCAATTGGTTAAAGATAAATGCAGTACTTGATCTATCTTATGGGTGGGATTAATTGGTGTTACCTAATCAAATTAGAATTAAGTTTTTCTACTTGATGTATGGTAGAACCTAGTTATGATATGTATCTTATATTGTAGGATTTTGATTCTGATTTGAAGCAAACTCTAGGGTGTGAAGATATTCTGACACGATCTATAATAAAGGTGGATACTTCTTACCTTGTTTATTTAGATCCTTGATCTTAGTGCATGATTGTTTATTATTATATTTTGATCAGGTCACAGTTACTTATTTACTTTAAATCCATTATTTATTGTTCTTGATCATAACCTCTTATGCTTGAACCTATATGTTTGGATCTATCATGATATCTATACAGTCTCCCTATTGCTATACATGTATTGGTTGAGCATTACCGTAGTATAGTTATAGTTGTATGCTCGGACATTTACACCATATAGTGATAACCTTATGTTTGTAATCATGTCTTAGTGATATTATAGTATAGTTGTATACTTATAGGAAGGCATATATGTTAGCCGGACTATACCTGCTTATATACGATAAATATCTTACTCTAGTAGAGTAATAGGAGTATTCCACTAGGTTATTTGCCTTCAAAGGGGCATCTAGGACTACGTGACTGGGATTCTATTGTGTTATTATGTATATGATAATACTATGGAATTAGTTGAGATATTATGACTAGGATGACTAATATTCTCTTGATGAGATTGGTTGACCAACATTTTATGGATATGATTTGTTATGTTAACTCATGCCTATATATTAGTAAGATCATACTGTAGTTTAGGATATAGTGTATCCTACTAGACTTTGATTTGTTATTTAGGCTCATGCCTATATGCTGGAGAGGTTAGACCAAATTGTAGCTATAGAGAAGTATACTGGGTGTGAGTATTCACTTTATCCTTACCGTTGCATTGTTATGTCCTCACAATCGTTGTCTCCCATTCGTGGTTGAGAGAATTTTCAGCAATCATGATGCATATGACTATCCATGTGACTATTTGTGGTTGCATGTTCGTCGTTGTCCACAGTTAGATAGACACATAAATACCCTGTCTGCCCACGGGACCATCAATGGTAGAGTGTTCTCTCGCACACAGCGACCACTTATAATCCTGTCTGCCCATGGGATCATCCGTGGTAGAGCGTTCTCCCATAGACAGTGACTATTTACATACCCTGACTGCCCATGGGACCATCCGTGGTAGAGTGTTCTCCAGCGGTCAATAGCTGAGGTGCTAGATAGCTACCTCATCCTGTCCGCCCAAGTGACCATCCATGGTAGAGCGTTCTCTTATGGATAGTGATTGTTTACATACCTTGACTGCCCACGAGACCATCCATAGTAGAGTGTTCTCCCGCAGTCAGTAGCTGAGGTGCTAGAGAGCTACCTCATCCTGTCCGCTCACGGGACCATCCATGGTAGAGCATTCTCCTGCAGACAGTGATTATTTACATACCTTGACTGCCCACAAGATCATTCGTGGTAGAGTGTTCTCCCGCAGTCAGTAGCTGAGGTTCTAGATAGCTACCTCATCATGTCTGCCCATGAGACCATCTGTAGTAGAGCGTTTTCTCATGGACAGTGATTATTTACATACCTTGACTGTCCACGAGACCATTCATGGTAGAGCATTTCTCCTGCAGTTCCTAGCTAGATGTCTTTATCATTTGTCTTTCTTGTTGTAGAGTGTTTGCTCCCATATATGAGGACTTGTTTCTGGTATATATTTGTTATATGTTGGTTATTCATTAGTTCGTACAAGTTTGAATGTATAGTATGTACTTTCGAGTGATTGGTCATACTGGTATATAGTTGCTATGTTTTAATCAATAGATGACTATATTGGTGCACTTACATTGGTTAGTATGTAATTTATCTGAGGCGTATTCTTTTGATCTCCTTATATATGATAGCATGCATTATCTTCTTGTACCTTCCGAGTATGTTATACTCACTACCCTTGCTTTTCTTTTTATTTTTAGGTTAGCACATAGATATATCGTGTGGCTCAAAAATCCTGTCTGCAGGTCCCACGTCACATCAGAAGATGGTCTTTATTTCGCTCTTGGTTTCGTACATATTTTCCTTATGGTATTGATATTGTATTGGTGTTTAGCCATGTGACTACTTTATCATTTCAGTATTCGGTTGTGTTTAAGTCGTGCCAGCACGCATTGTATCATTTTGGTTTATGGGTTTTCCTTATGTTTCCCATTGTGTTTTTAGTACAACCGTGTGAACTGTTTATTATACAACTGTGTGGTTGTGATTATTTTATTCTAGTCGAGTGGGTTCTGTATATAACTGCGTGGTTGTGTATGTTCCAACCATGTGGGCTATTGTTTATTACTTGTGCGACCTTGTGGGCTTGTATCCAGGATTCAATTGTCAGTGCTACAGGGGAGGTATTGTCTGATTTTCGTTAGACAAACATTACCCTCGGGGTGTGACACCTGACTTGGTTAACCAATTTTCTAAGGGGTATCTTAAATATTTAAGTACCCTTATTAATGTCTTCCAATGGTCATCATTTCGATTACTTGTAATCTACTTAATTTGTTGACTGCATAGGCAATAACTGAATGTGTGTATTTAGTGGCATACATCAAACTATCAATTATCCTCAAATATTCCATTTGGGATATGAGTTCTCCATGGTTTTTAGCCAAATGCAAGTTTAAGTTCATCGGTGTTTTTACAAGGAAAAAATTATACGCATTAAATTTCCTTAATACTATCTCAATATAATGAGACTTTGAAAGGACAATTCCTTTAAATGTCTTAGTGATCTTAATCCTGAGTATAATGTTCGCTATACCCATATCTTTCATATCAAAGTTTTTAGTTAATATCTTCTTAGTAGTGATGATTATATCATGATTACTCCTCATAATGAGCATATTATCTACATATAAGTAGACGATGACAAACGAGTTAGGCGTGTCATTAATATATAAGCATTTATCATACTCGTTGATTTTAAATTCATTTGACATCATAGTTTTGTCAAATTTCTTTTGTCACTATTTTAGTGCTTGTTTTAGCCCATATAGTGACTTCACTAGTCTACACACCTTATTTTCTTATCCTAGAGCCAAAACCCTTTAGGTTGCTCTATATATTTCTTCCTCTAATCCACCATTTAGAAAAGTTATTTTCACATCCATTTGATATATCTCAAGATTATGTATAGCAATAATAATAATAATAATGAGTACTTGAATGGATATGATCTTTGTTATTGGTGAATGCGCATCGAAGAAGTCAAGTTCTTCTTTTTTTTTGAATCTCTTTGCCACTAGTTTTGCCTTGTAATTATAAATTGTTGGTGCAACCTTAGGTCAAGGTTGACCTGGTTGACCCGACTCGAGTTGACTTGACTCGAGTTGTATTTTGATGTTTGACTTGGGAAGATTGTCGGTGCAACCTTAGGTCAAGGTTGACCTAGTTGTGTTGCATGTTGATGTTTGACACTCGTGAGAGAGTTCTATTCTTGATATGGGACAAGAATAGATGTTTGGGAGATTATTGGTGCAACCGTAGGTCAAGGTTGACCTGGTTGACCTGATTCGGGAAAAAGTCCAAGTATGGAGACTTGGCAACGGAAAAGTCCAAGCAGGGAGCTTGGCACTGGAAAAGTCCAAGTATGGAGACTTGGCACTGGAAAAGTCCAAGCAGGGAGCTTGGCACGCGAAAAGTCCAAGTATGGAGACTTGGCACTGGAAAAGTCCAAGCAGGGAGCTTGGCACGGGAAAAGTCCAAGTATGGAGACTTGGCACGGGAAAAGTCCAAGTATGAAGACTTGGCACGGAGAAGTCCTGGTGAGTGAAGCCAGGCAGTGGAAAGTCCTAACTGGGATGTTAGGCAGTTGGAAAGTCCTGGTGAGTGAAGCCAGGCAGGGGAAAGTCCTAACTGGGATGGTAGGCAGGTGGGAAGTCCTGGGGAGTGAAGCCAGGCGAGGGAAAGTCCTGGTGGGTGAAGGTTAAAGTCACGGTGAGTGAAGCCAGGCATTCGGGAAAGTCCTGGTGAGTGAAGCCAGGTGAAAATCCTAGTGAGTGAAGCTAGGTGAATGAGAAAGTCCTAACTGGGATGTTAGGCAGTGTGAAATCCTGGTGAGTGAAGCCAGGTGGAAAGTCCTGGTGAGTGAAGCCGGGCAAGGGAAAATCCAGATGGATCAAGGGTGATCGGACATCTGGTGTTGAGAAGTCCAAGTGAGTGAAGCTTGGCATATGGAGTCGGAGAGGGCTCGGTAGCTCGTTCTCCGAACTAGGTTAGAGAGGGCACTCTAAACCGAGGAGTTGGATCGGTCGGTGACCGATCCGGTGATCTGCGTTTTCACGATCGGTCGGTGACCGATCGAATCGATCGATGGCTCATCGATTGCAATCTGATCGGGAGACCGATCGGGAACCTCGCGAAGAAAACCGTGGATCGGTCTGCCGACCGATCCACCCATGGCCTGATCGGTCCTGATCGGTCATGAAGACCGATCAGGGCGTGCCCGATCGGTCATGGACCGATCAGAGGTTCCTGATCGGTCCACGCCGATCGGGGCTTGATCGCGACACCGATCGGTCGGGACCGATCGGTGACAAGCGAAGCCTCATGCGCTTAGGCCGATCGGTGCGTAGACCGATCGGGTTCTAGCCGTTGCGACACAACGGTTAGTTTCTTCGCTGTTTCTTCTTCGCAGGTATAAAGGATCGAGGCATCTTCTGTGCGAATAGATCTCCTTCTTCCTTCTTGCTGTTCTAAGTGCTGCTGTGCTTGAGCTTTGTTGAGCTCCTCCAAAGCTTCGCGTGAGCTTCCGGCTGGTTCTCTGCTGTTGTAGGCGCGTGAAGTTGCTGCTTCACCTCCAGTCGACAAGAAAGCAAGCAATTGGTAGAGTGCGATTGTATTCATATTGTATTGCTTTTCTTACTGCTCTTGTACTCTTTGTTTGTTGTTGCAAACGTTTGTGGCGAGGTTTCTCCACCCACAAGGAGTATATTGTATTAGCCGGTTCTCCGGGGACTCATCCACCGACGGATTGACCGGACTCGTCCACCTTACGGACACGCCGAGGAGTAGGAGCCCTAATCTCCGAACCTCGTTACATCCTCGTGTTAAGGTTTGGTTTTCTTCTCTTTCGTTTCTTTGTATTTTCCGCTGCGACTAACCTAATTGTAGGAAGAAACGAGAGCGATTTGGGGCGGCTATTCACACCCCCCTCTCTAGCCGTACGAAAGATCCTAACAAGTGGTATCAGAGCGAGGTCGCTCTTCATCGGATTCACACCCGTGGGAGCACAAGCGCTAGAGATGGATCAATTCGGAGAAGACATCACCATTCCACCCTTCTACAACGACAACTTCGCATATTGGAAGGTAAGGATGATGTATTTTCTTAGGACTAATATGTGGAATTGGTTTTGTGTACAAGAAGGGTTTACTCCTCCAATGGATAAAGAAGGAGAGCCTCTAGAGAAGAACAAGTGGACAAAGGAACAAGTCCATCAATCAACGATCAACAATGAGGTAACTAAAACAATTGAATTTTCATTACCTACTAATATTTTGCGTAAGATAGGTGAATACAACAATGCCAAGGAGTTGTGGGATAACTTGGCCAAGTACCATGAGGAGAGTTCCACTTCAAGCCATGAAGAGGAGCCTAGTGAGCCAAGTAGCTCACATCATGGAGGGAGCGAGTTGGGAGTTGAGGGCTACTCAACATCCAAGGAAGAAGAGGAAGTGAGTTCTTCTTCAAGATCGGAGCACGAAGAAGAAGCTTCTACCTCCGGGAGGGATGAAGAAGAGAACATCCATTCATCCTCAATCCTAGGTAACTCAAACACTTTAAGTTCAAGTAAATTGCATATAATGTGTTTTGAGTGTAGGGAATTTGGGCACTACAAGAGTAAGTGTCCAAAGAGGGTAAGAAAGACTCCACCGGCGCCAAAGGTCAAGGAAGCCGGAGTCCCGAACCGCAAGGGCAAGGAGCACATCGTGTGCTTCCAATGCAAGCAAAGGGGACACTATAGGAGCCATTGTCCGAGGGGGAGGCAACCTCACAAGGGCAAGAGACCGGGCACAACGATAGGGGGAGCTAAGGCAAACCCTAAGGTAACTTCTAAGGTTCATTATTGCAATTCTAATAAAACTCATGCTAGTAGTTTTGTTGCAATTGTTAATAATGATAAGCATGTTAACTTTAGGAACCAATACATGTGCTTAGGAGCTAAACATGTTAGCCTAGGTAAGGATAACACTAGAAATACCAACCCTAGGATTAACGCTTCTAAAGTTAAGGAAAACCTAGGTAGAAATCCCAAAAAGACTAGACACATGCCTAGGAATATCTCAAGAGAAAATGACAAATTAAAACTTGAGGTATTAGAGAGGGAAAATCAAGTCTTGAGGTCAAGACTTGATAATTTAGAAAAGGCTCTTAAAAACATGGAGAAGTCATCTCTAGGGTTTAAGGGTCAAAAACCAAAGCCCAAGGACAAGAAAGGTTTGGGTCACAAACCTAAGTCCCAAATGGTCAAGCCCACCTATCATAATGTTCCATTCGATTATGGAACAAAACCTAGGGCTAGGAAGACCACCACCAAGGTCACAAGGGGAGTCACCCCTAGAGTTGATCTTGATGAGACCCAAATGACCAAGGCTTTAAAGCCTAAGAGGGTCATTAGGAGGGTTGCTAGGGAAGTCATCCCTAGTGAATTTTTAGTGAACCCAATGAGCTCAAGTAGGTATTGGGTTCCTAGGAGCATTTTCTCTACCCCATAGATGGGTTAGAGAGTGTCAACTCCAATAAGAAGGGTAGTTAACCCAACTTTGAGGAAATTGACACTCAAGGAGCATTTTCAAGGTTTTGGGAACCTTTGAAAATGAAAGGGGATAATCTTTATCATTCACTCCTTGGAAGAGTAAAGTGTGCCAAAGTGAGAATATTTTAATCTTATTTGGCACAATTTAAGAAAACCTAGAGAAAAACCATAATTGGGATTTTGGTTTCTCTTAGGGATATATGGGCAATCTAGGATTAGAATTTAAGTTAACTAAGAGATTAAGGATACTTAGATAGGTAATCTAGGTATTTTATTTGTGTTAACTTACCATGGTTGTTTGCCATATGACATGTCATGACATCATGTTTAGTTTTATCATCATTTGAAATGTCATGATAGTGCTAGGCTAGTTTATATGTCATGCTTTATTTAAGTTTTCAAAATTTATGCCATGACATCATGACATTGGCACATGTTTTTACTTATGATATCATTATATGCCATGTCATCATCTCTTGCATTATAATCAATGTAATTGATTTAAGGAAAAACACATTTTGATATTGAGATCAAATTGATGTTTAGAAAATGCATGAGAACTTAGCCTAAGTTGACCTTAACCCATATCTCACATCAAATTGACTTGAATGTGGTTTGATACACTTTAGATGTGTGTGAGATATTAGGATCATGAGTTAGGATCAAGGTGCATAATTCTTGTACCTAGATGACCCTAATTCAAGAAATGGAGGATCATAGGAAAGCTTATGTACAAGTCATGTACATTTAGCCCTAAGATTATGGTCCTAAATTCAAATGGTTTTAAAAGCATTTTAAAATTGATTTGAAAACCTTGATGAAGCTTTCCTAGTGATAGCATTCATCATTGAACATTGTGATACAAAGTTGAGTTAAAACTTGAACTATTTCAAAGTTTTTGAACTTTGTATCAAGATTTGAAAATGGAAACTATTTTCATAGAAAATTATTTTTCCATGGTAGTGTATGATATGAGGAATGTATCCTCAAAATTTCACAATTTTTCGAATTTTCTGGAATTTATTAGGGGTTTCTGAATTTCGGGAGAGGAAAAATCAGAAATCCCTGTGATCAGTGTCTGGATCGGTCGCTGGACCGATCCAGGGAGGGCTGGATCGGTCACTGGACCGATCCAGAGTGCTGTGGATCGGTCTGGTGACCGATCCAGTGAGGTCTGATAGCGTGCCAATGTGCTGAAATTCGACTGCATGTCTGAAATTTCGGCTGAAAGTTGGTTTTAGATTTCTAAAGGTTTGAAACTCTCCAAGACATTGTTGGTGCAATGGTCAAGGGGAGTTGGCCTTTAGGGGAGTTTTAACTATTAGTCAAGGGAGTTGACTTTTAGGGGGAGTTTTTACTCCTTGAGGATTAGTGATATGGGATTATCACTAAGTGGATTGTTGAGCTTAGTATCAAGGGAAAATAAGAGTTTCAATGAAAGGTATGGGACTTTCATTAGAAGAAACTCTTGACCTTGATACCCTCCTTATTCTTTTGATGTGTGTCAAAAGGGAGAGTGTTCATTGGAGAATTATTGGAGAACCCAAGTTAGGTTATCGGTTTAACCTAAGCTAGGGAAAGATTGTCAAGGAAGAACATTGGAATACTTTTGATGTGTGTCAAAAAGGGGAGAATTATTAGAGAACCCAAGTTAGGTTATCGGGTTAACCTAAGGGAGAATGTCTAGAGAATGTTCAAGGAAAGAACATTGGACATTGGAAGATGGTTGGAAAACCTAAGTTAGGTTATCGGGTTAACCTAACTTGATTATGGTTTTGTCAAACATCAAAAGGGGAGATTGTTGGTGCAACCTTAGGTCAAGGTTGACCTGGTGGACCCGATTCGAGTTGACTGGACTCGAGTTGTATTTTGATGTTTGACTTGGGAAGATTGTCGGTGCAACCTTAGGTCAAGGTTGACCTAGTTGTGTTGCATGTTGATGTTTGACACTCGTGAGAGAGTTCTATTCTTGATATGGGACAAGAATAGATGTTTGGGAGATTATTGGTGCAAGTAGGTCAAGGTTGACCTGGTTGACCTGATTCGGAAAAAGTCCAAGTATGGAGACTTGTGGAAAAGTCCAAGCGGGGAGCTTGTGGAAAAGTCCAAGTATGGAGACTTGGCATGGAAAAGTCCAAGCAGGAGCTTGGCGCGGAAAAGTCCAAGTATGGAGACTTGGCCCGGAAGTCCAAGCGAGGAGCTTGGCACGGAAAAGTCCAAGTATGGAGACTTGGCAGGAAAAGTCCAAGTATGAAGACTTGGCGGAGAAGTCCAGTGAGTGAAGCCGCGGTGGAAAGTCCTAACTGGATGTTAGGCGGTTGGAAAGTCCTGGTGAGTGTGGAAAGTCCTAACTGGGATGTTAGGCGGTTGGAAAGTCCCGTGAGTGAAGCGGTGGAAAGTCCTAACTGGATGTTAGGCGGTTGGGAAGTCTGGTGAGTGAAGCGCAAGGAAAGTCTGGTTAGTGAAGCGGAAAAGTCCCGTGAGTGAAGCCAGATTGGAAATCCTGAGTGAAGCCGGTGAAAATCCTAGTGAGTGAAGCTAGGTGAATGAGAAAGTCCTAAGCTGGATGTTAGGCGGTGTGAAATCGTGAGTGAAGCGGTGGAAAGTCTGGTGAGTGAAGCCGGCGAGGAAAATCCAGATGGATCAAGGGTGATCGGACATCCGTGTTGAGAAGTCCAAGTGAGTGAAGCTTGGCATATGGAGTCGGAGAGGGCTCGGTAGCTCGTTCTCCGAACTAGGTTAGAGAGGGCACGCTAAACCGAGGAGTTGGATCGGTCAGTGACCGATCCAAAGGTATCTGCGTTTTCGATCGGTCGGTGACCGATCGTAATCGATGGCTCATCGATTGCAATCGATCGGTGCGGAGACCGATCGGGAACCTCGCGAGAAGAAACCGTGGATCGGTCCGGACCGATCCATTTGATCGGCCTGCGGACCGATCGGAATAGATCGATGGCGTGAGGAGGCGATCGGTCATGGACCGATCAGAGGTTCCTCGATCGGTCCACGACCGATCGGGCTTGATCGCGACACCGATCGTGTCCGGGACCGATCGGTGACAAGCAAGCCTCATGCGCCTAGGGCTGATCGGTGCAGACCGATCGGGGTTCTAGCCGTTGCGACACAACGGTTAGTTTCTTTTCTTCTTCGCAGGTATAAAGGATCGAGGCATCTTCTGTGCGAATAGATCTCCTTCTTCCTTCTTGCTGTTCTAAGTGCTGCTGTGCTTGAGCTTTGTTGAGCTCCTCCAAAGCTTTGCGTGAGCTTCCGGCTGGGTTCCTGCTGTTGTAGGCGTCGCGTGAAGTTGCTGCTTCACCTCCAGTCGACAAGAAAGCAAGCAATTGGTAGAGTGCGATTGTATTCATATTGTATTGCTTTTCTTACTGCTCTTGTACTCTTTGTTTGCTATTGCAAACGTTTGTGGCGAGGTTTCTCCACCCACAAGGAGTATATTGTATTAGCCGGTTCTCCGGGGACTCATCCACCGACGGATTGACCGGACTCGTCCACCTTACGGACACGCCGAGGAGTAGGAGCCCTAATCTCCGAACCTCGTTACATCCTCGTGTTAAGGTTTGGTTTTCTTCTCTTTCGTTTCTTTGTATTTTCCGCTGCGACTAACCTAATTGTAGGAAGAAACGAGAGCGATTTGGGGCGGCTATTCACACCCCCCTCTCTAGCCGTACGAAAGATCCTAACATAAATAACTTCATCAACCTTATATTTCTTCTTTAGGATCTATTTATATCATAAAGCCTTGATTCTAGGTGGAATTGTTGATACAGTCTGACCTGACTGTTGTTTTGATGTTGACACGGATTTAAGTTTGTATCAGATGTTAATTAAACTCGGTTTGATTCCTGATCAAGGTTGATCAAGTGGAAGGGAAAAGTCCAAGTTGGAAACTTGGCACGCGGACTAGGTCAGAGAGGGCTCGGTAGCTCGTTCTCTGGACCTGACGAAGTCGGAGAGGGCTCGGTAGCTCGTTCTCCGGACTAGGTCAGAGAGGGCTCGGTAGCTCGTTCTCTGGACCTGACGAAGTCGGAGAGGGCTCGGTAGCTCATTCTCCGGACTAGGTCAGAGAGGGCTCGGTAGCTCGTTCTCTGGACCTGACGAAGTCGGAGAGGGCTCGGTAGCTCGTTCTCCGGACTAGGTCAGAGAGGGCTCGGTAGCTCGTTCTCTGGACCGGACGAAGTCGGAGAGGGCTCGGTAGTTTGTTCTCCGGATTAGGTCAGAATGATTCCATGGTACATTGGATCGGTCGGCAGACCGATCCAGTGACACATAAGACAGTGGATCGGTCGGCAGATCGATCTAGTGAAACTAAGTTTCCATGGATCACTCAGTAGCACACTGAGTGCAATCTGATCGGTCTGTAGACCGATCAGGAAACACTCAGTAGCACACTGAGTGCAATCTGATCGGTCTTCAGACCGATTAGGAGATGGTATTGCGAAGAGAAGAAGGCAGGGATCGGTCGTGGAGACCGATCCACCTGCAGCCTGATCGGTCTCCACGACCGATCAGACAAGCGGTGGACCGATCAGGATATGTCCTGATCGGTCCATGGATCGGTCTGGTGACCGATCCACACACACAATCAGGTTTGTTTCTGCGATTCCTCCACTGCATTTGATCTGCCTGATTCATATAACCCTCTGTGCTATTAGCTTTTGAGTTTGCAGGATCACAGGTATCATTCCAAGCCTAATTTCAAATTAAGTCCATAAGAGGAATACGACAAATGGCCTTTCTGCTGTGATTCGCGGCGCATGGTGCATTTGAGGCATCAACGGCTACTGGTGTGATCTGGCTGCGATCCGCTTGACTCCTGGTGATTGGTTCGAGCTCAGAAGACACCAGTGAAGACTGTGATTTCATTGGTGTGAGTTCAGAGAACCAGTAAGGAGGAAGAGTGATTGGCTGCAGCGATGATTCTGTGCAGCTTGACCACGATTCGTGATAGCGGAGAACAGGGGCTTAAGAAACAGTAAAAAGCGAGAGGAAAGAACAACAAGAAAGCAAGAAAAAAAAAAGAAAAACATTCTGTTGATCGTTGTGGTGTGCTAAGTTCTTGAGCTCTCGGGTGAGAAACTGCTGTCTGTGAAGTTCTCTGTTTCCACTGATCCTCGCGTGGTTGTAAGCTTTAGTTCATTCTTCTTTGCCACCGAGCTCTGTAAGTCTTGTGCTCTAACATATATATTTCTTGAGACTTTGTGGAGAGGTTACTCCACCGAGAAGGAGGATCTTTAGCCGGAATTTATCCGGGGTGCGATCTTCCGAAGATCAAGGGGTCGTCCACCTTACGGACACGCCGAGGAGTAGGGGCAAGTTATCCCCGAACCTCGTAAATTCGTGTGTTAGTGTCCTTGTTTCTTCTTTGTTTTAATTTCCTAATTCCGCTGTGCTAACAAGTTTCTTTGTAGAAATTTGTGTTTAAGTTTTTAAGAGGCTATTCACCCCCCCTCTAGCCATCTAAGATCCTAACAAGTGGTATCAGAGCCTGGTGCTCTTCATCTGGACTAACATCCTAAGGAGCAAGAAGATGGCCATGAAGGAAGGATTCAGCACCAACAGACCACCCTTCTTCGATGGAGCAGATTTCCAGTATTGGAAGAGCCGCATGGAGTATTACCTCAAGACTGATATCTCCATGTGGTTCTCGGTCAAGGAAGGATTCACACCACCGAAGGACGAAGAAGGTAAGGAACTCGATTCATCAAGGTGGTCTACCGAACAAACTCGTAAAGGGCAAGCCGATGCCAAGGCGGTAGTCACCTTACAATGTGGGATTGCCAAGGACCAACTCGTCAAGGTAGGTCCATTCTCGAGTGCAAAAGATTTATGGAACAAGCTTATCGAGCTCCAAGAAGGAACTCGAGATTCTCGGATAGCCAAGAGGGACCTATTCTTGAATCAACTACAAAATCTCACCATGAAGAAAAATGAAACGGTAAGTGAACTACATGGGAGGTTCAAAGAGATCATCAATGGTCTCCATTCCGTGGATGAACGCATGGAGAATCGCGATCTTGTAAGGTACGCTCTAAAAGCCTTTCCGAGGAGTGCCTTGTGGTCATCTATGGTAGATGCCTACAAGGTCTCTAAGGATCTTTCAATTGTAAAGTTAGATGAATTCTTTTGTGAAATGGAACTTCATGAACTTGCTAACAAAGGTCAAAAGGAGAAAGGTATAGCTTTGGTTGCAGGAGAAAAGAGCAAGGATGGGAGAAGAAAGAAAGAAAAGAAGAAGGAGAAAGAGATTCTTTTATCTTCATCCTCCTCCGAGTCCGATGATGAAGGTGGATCATCATCAAGCGAGATGGCAAATTTTGTGAGGAGGATCATGAGAAGAAGCAGGAGATACAAAGGTAAAACTGTAGATCAAAATATTGATAAATCTAACGTTACTTGCTATGAGTGTAGCAAGAAAGGACACTATCGGAGCGAGTGTCCAAAGCTAAAGAAGAAGGAGGAAAGGGCCAAGAAAAAGAAAGCCCTCAAAGCCACATGGGATGAATCTTCCTCAAGCTCATCGGAGGAGGAAGAGAAGAAGGAGAAGAGTACTCGGCAATTGGCACTCATGGCAAGGGAGGAGTCCGAGTCCGAGAGTGATGACTCAAGCACTTCAGCCGCGGCTTCATCATCTTCGGATGATGAAGAGGTAACCTCTTCTCACTTAGAAAAATGCTATAAGACTATTACACATTTGTCTACCTTGCTTAAAAAATCAAAAACAGAAAATAAATCATTAAAAGAAGAAGTAGAAAACTTGAGAGCTCTTAGGGAAGATGAGGTTGATGACCTACATCTAGAGCTCCTTGAGGATGAGAACAAGGCCTTGAAGGGTGAGGTTGAGAAACTCAAGAAAATGCTTGAGAAATTCTCAACTAGCTCTAAGACCCTAGACATGATTCTAAATGCCCAAAGGGCGGTCTACAACAAGGCTGGATTAGGATACCAACCTAAGGAGTCTAGCTTTATTTCTTTAGTGTCAAGAACCCAATTTCATAGATCGCATGTTTCTAGGGTTCATGAGACTAGGAAGAAGGTAACAAAGGCATGGGTGCCTAAGTCTTTCATTGTAGATGCATTAGGTCCCAAGATTTGGGTACCTAAAACATCTATCTTTCGTGTCTTGTAGGCATTGGTAAAGGGGGAGCGTCTATCAACTTGGTTTGTTGATATTGGATGCTCCAAGCACATGACCGGGGACAAGTCACTATTTTCTATCATTCAAAACAAAAATAGAGGTAATGTGTCATTTGGTAATAATGGTAGTCTTAAGGTTATAGGAGTTGGAGACATTCATATATCCGAATATCTCCAAATCAAGAATGTCCTTCTAGTCAAGGGGATGACTTTTAATCTCCTAAGTGTCTGTCAATTGTGTGATACGGGTTACACAATTGAATTTCATTCGAGTCAATGTCTAGTCAAAAACATTGACATACTTGACACGGTACTAGTAGGCACAAGGGTAGATAACATTTATCAAGTTTCTTTTAAAAGTGCTACTAATGCTCTTGCTAAGTGTTTCATGTCAAAAGAAGAAGAATCGTGGCTTTGACATAGGAGGTTGGTGTTAGAGTGTATACTAAAAGCCTAGCTTTTGGTATAAATATTTATCTAGAAATAAGAATCACATTGGTCAAAAGTCTACATTTATGATAAATATAGTTGCTCAATTAATTTATATTGTAGATAACATGGTGTGTGGTGTCACACACAGAAGATCATGTTATTGGTTCCTTATAAATTATAAACAGTAGCTCACGACCAAGATGGAAAGGAACAAACCATTGGAAGGTCGTAGTGTAATTAGGTATTAGTATATCTTAACTATATAATTACACTAGTACACTTAGAGTGTATTGAGTAGGACCATTTGAGGTCGTTCCTTTTATACTGACTTTATAAAGGAACAAAGATCTCAGTTATTATGGAAGTGTGTGCTCTTAATCCTAATATAATAACAAGCACATATATTTGATATTTATTTCTTTAATTTATCAATGGGTGAGATTTAGTTCGATGAATCAATAAGCCCGATAAGTTGGGAAATGATATCACTTATAGTGTGTGTTGTTGATTATAGAAGGAAACTGTGTCCTAGTAATCTAGGTTGAGAATGTCCCCAAGAGGAGCTCATAAGGATTGTCATGTTAAACCCTGCAGGTGGACTTAGTCTGACATGACGATGAAGTTGAGTGGTACTACTCTTGGAGCTAGATATTAATTAAGTGAGTTGTCAGTAACTTACTTAATTAGTGGACATTTATTATCTTAAACACAGGGAGACTAACACACTCATAATAAGAAGGAGCCCAAAATATAATTTGGGATTGGTGCGGTAGTTCAATAATAGTTCTCTAGTGGAATGAATTATTATTGATAAAATTAAGTTGTGTGTTCGGGGCGAACACGGGATGCTTAATTTTATCGGGAGACCAAAACCAATTCCTCCTCTCGGTCCCTATCGTAGCCTCTTGTATATAGAGATTTATACCCACCACATACCCACCTTCTTACCCATCCAATGGGACCTGCCAAGCTAGCTTGGAACCCAAGCTAGGGCCGGCCAAGACCAAGTGGATGAGCCAAGTTGGTGGCCGGCCAAAGCTTGGGTCCCAAGCTTAGGTGGCCGGCCACTAGAATATTAAAAGGGGTTTTTATTAAAATTATTTCTTATGTGGATATCAAGGTTTTAAAAAGAGAGTTTAAAAATTAAAATTTTCCTTTTATAGCTTTCTACAAAAGATTAAGAGAAGAGATTAATCTCTTTCCTTATTTGTAGATTAAAAGGATGGTTTTAATTTTTGGTAAAAACTTTCCTTATTTGTAAATCATCTACATGTTTAAAAGAGAGTTTAAAATTTGAAATCTTTCCTTATTTGTTGATTAAAAGGTGGATTTTAAATTTTAAGAAAACTTTCCTTTTAAACATATTCATGATTTAAAGAAAGTTTAAAATTAAATATTCTCTTTTATAAGTTTCTACAAGAGATTAAGAAAAGGTTTGATATCTTTCCTTATTTGTAGATTAAAAGAGATTTTAATTTTTAGAGATAACTTTCTTTTTATCCACATGTTTAAAAGAAAGATTTTAATTTATTAAATTTCCTTTTTATAAACCAATCATGAAGGGATAAAAATTATTGAGAAATTTTTATAAAATTCCGGAAGCAAATAAGGAAGTTTTAATTGGTGTTTAAAATTTTATTTGCTTGGAGTTTTTTTTGTGGCCGACCATTATAAAATTGAGAAAGGAAATTATTTTAATTAAATAAATTTTCCTTTTCAATGGCAAAAGAATTAAGGAAGTTTTTATTAAAATTTCCTTATTTGCCAAGATCAAGGATTATAAAAGAGGGGGTAGAGGAGGCTTCATTGCTAACGAATCTATTCTATTTTTCTCTCCCTCTTTTCTTCTTCTTGTGGCCGGCCCTAGCCTTTCTCCTTTCTTCTCTTTTGGTGGCCGAACCATACATCTCTTGGAGCTCTTGTTGGTGGCCGGACCTAGGAAGGAGAAGAAGAAGAGGAGGAAGCCTCATCTTGAAGATCCCTTGGAGTATTGGTGGTGATCAAGTTCTTCTTCCTTGGAGGTGGTTCTTCTTGTGGCCGAACCTTGCTTGGAGAAGAAGAAGGTGCGTGGTGGTTCTCGTCTCGGAAGATCGTCGCCCACACGACGTCCGGGATAAGAAGAGGAATACGGTAGAAGATCAAGAGGTTTTTCTAAAAGGTATAACTAGTAATTTTTCTTTCCGCATCATACTAGTTATTTTTGGAAATAATACTAAATACAAGAGGCTTACGTTCTAGTGTTTCGAATATGGTTTTTCGAAGTTGTGTTCTTTTGTTTCTTTCTTTTCCTTGTGATTTGATTGTTCTCTTTGGTTAACCTAAAGTTATTTTAGGAAATTAAATATTAGCTTTCTATTAAAGGTTTTGTCTAGTCGGTGGTGGTTGCTCCCATATCCAAGAAGGCCATGTGCCTCGCCACGTCAGTACTGGGAACCTTTTATGGAAATTAATATTTAATGGAATTAATAACTTAAGGAGACTTGGGTCAAACGTGTTAAGTTCCGCAGGAGATCCAAGTCAAAACCTAAAAGAACAAATAGATTAAGTTTTGGATCAAACGTGTTAAGTTCCGCAGGCGATCCAAAATTTAATTTAAAAGAACACATGGTAGCTAGGAAAAGGTTCAGACCTTTGTACAAAATTTTGTACAGTGGAACCTCTAGGTTTTCCGAGTAGCAACCAACAATTGGTATCAGAGCTAGGGTTTTGCCTCTGTGTATTTGGTATTAGTTTAATTATGCACATGTCATACATAATTTAGGCAGGTTAATAGTAGGATGTGCTAACTTTGTGGATGCAGGATCCAACTATTATGGCTTATAGTTATTATGTGTGTGATTGGACCCTTGGACATGTCAAGGGCATTTTATTGTGTGTGCATGATTGTATTATAAAATACGGCAAGTCGTATTTAGTTTTATTAGGATTTTATTTTTGATCTAGATACATGTACATTCCTTTTATGGAATATAGGATCAAAATGTAAAATTCTATTTATGTCATGGATCTAGTCTTGCAAAGCGTGGAACCTTCGAAGGACCAGAGGCACTAGGAGCAAGATGGATGCGACAGCTATTCCGTAGCGGTGGCCAAATATGGCAGCAACTTGGGATGACAACACACGGAGGACAACTAGAGATAAAAGCCATAATAGTTGAAAATTAGATTTTCTATTTATTGCTTTTATATTGTGTTGTGTGCATGTTGGTTTACATATTTAGTAGGCTAGCATAGTTAAAATTCCTCATTTATAAATAACTAAGTGGGAGAGGATTTTTAAGTAAATCCCATGGTCTCCATTACTGGTTTGTAAGTGATGCAAACAAGCTTGCGTTGGCTCTGAGTGCCTTCCTCCATAACGGATGAGCTTGTTTGTGGATCACTAGAGCAGACTTCCATTTTGGATGACTATAGGAAGTTAATTAAGAGCATGTGATCTTCCCCAACGGAAGGGGCATAATCTTATTAATGGACTTAGTGTCAAGTAATGGTATACACTTAGATACATCTAATAGTATCCTCCCATCGGAGTCACTGCTATTATTTGTGTGACCAAATGAAACCAACTATTAATTTGTCATAAAACTAGGTTGACAAGATAATAAAATTAAAGGGTTAAAACCCTCTTACAAATGATTGATTTTGTATACGTCCACACTAACGTGGCATACAAAATTAACGGTGTTTGAGATAGTTTTATTTGTCATAAAGATACGTTGACAAGATAGTTAATGGGTAAAACCCTCCTTTTACAAATGTTGAATTTGTATCGTCCACACTAACGTGGCATGCAAAATTCACGGTGTTTGAGGTGTTGGTAAATTTAAATAATATTGTTTGAGGAATCAATGTTATTTTAAATTCAAAGAGTTTTGACCAAATATTTGATCAAAGACAGATCAACTATTAATTTTATTCGTCATAAAGTAAAGTTGACGAGATAATAAAATTAATGAATAAAATCTCCTCTTCGATTTTGTATACACAAAATTCATGGAGATTTTAAGGAGTTGATCTTGACCAAATATTTTTGTGATTCTTAGGATGTTTGTCAATCCCTAGTAGTCATACTATAGAAAGAGACTTAGTAGTCCCAATTGTAATGATTGGAAATAGGACTTGGACATTAAGGTAGACTGTCTTCTTAGAACTAAGAACAATTTAGGTGTATTTAATTCATTAGTTGAAACATGTCTAGTGGTGTTATCTACCAGAACCTGGAGTGTAGATACAAGATGCCATTAATCATGTCTGCAATTCATTGCAGGGTTCCAGGAAACCCGACAACTAAATGAAAGGTAAATCACCGTCCACATGGGCACTACTGTAATAGTGGTAACTGTTGCAGTGGGAGATGTTTTGATAAGAATAAAATATGGATTTTAAGTAATTGTCTTTACGTACCAAGTTTAGAAAGAACCTGATTTCAGTTTCTAAACTATTATAGATATTATGTCTATTTTGATAACAAAGTTGTTATCAAGAAAAATAGGAAAGTTATCTATTCTGGTATGATGGTTGACAATTTATAATCCAATAAACTCCCACAATGCAACAAATGGAAATTAGTAACACATCTTCTAATTTTAAGAGAAAGCAACCTTCGGAAATGAACCAATTATATCTTTGGCATCTAAAGCTAGGTTATACTTGAGTAGGATTCATTGGTAGCTGATGAACTTTTGGGTTCATTAGTAGTGGAAATCTTTCCAACCTGCGAGTCTTACTTGGAAGGAAAAATAACCAAGAAGCTTTTAAGTCTAAGGGGTATGGAGCCAAAGATATGTTGGAATTGGTTCATTCTGATTTATGTGATCCTATGACTATCCAGGCAAGAGGTAGTATCGAATATTTCATCTATTTTATAGATAACTATTCAAGATACAAATACATTTACTTAATGTGACGCAAGACTAAGTACTTTGATTAGTTCAAAGTGTACAAGGCTGATGCAGAGAAACGTCAAAGTAAAAGTATTAAGACACTACGGTGAGATCGTAGTGGCAAGTACCACTTGGGAGAATTTAGGAGTCACTTATCAAAAGTAGGGATTCAATCCCAACTAACTACACCTGGTACACCCCTACAGAATGGTGTAGAAAAAGGAAGGTATAAGGCTCTTATGGAATAATTAGATCGATGATGAGTTATTACCAAATTTGTTTTAAGGATATACACTAGAAACAGAAGTGAACATAATACCTTCTAAAGTCAGAACTCTCTACTCCCATAGAATTGCAGAATGGGCATAAGCCTAGTATATTCGGATTTGGGTGGTCTAGCATATGAGAGACACTGATAAGTTGGGCAGGAGTTCACTTGTTTGTGAGTTATCCTAGAGAAACAAAAGTAGGTTTATAGTCTTAAAAATCAGAAGGTCATTATCAATGACCGATTTTTAGAAAATGACTATGTGCCCATAAGAAAATTTGTTCTTAAGGAAATAATAGAAGACATGTCTAATCTAGTACCAACTGTACAAGATGAGATACCACAAGGAAACTGCAACACGTATCACAAATGATACACAATTGCAGAAAGTGCCTTGTCGTAGTGGGAGGGTTGATAAGCAACCTAAAAGGATTCATGTTTTGGGAGAGTTTTTTGACTTGATCCCTGGAGGACATGAACCTGATCTCCGGACATATGACGAAGCACTCCAAGATAAAAATGCAATATCTTGGCAAAGAGTAATGAATAACAGAATTAGAATATATGTATTCTAATAAAATCTGGAAGCTTGTAGAAACACCAAATGGTGTAAAAGCCTTTGGGTGTAAAAAGGTCTATAATAGGAAAAGAGGGATAGACAGGAAGGTAGAAACTTTCAAAAGCAAGGCTTGATGAAAAAGGAAACTTTTCACTGGTAGCCATGTTTAAGTCTATCCAGATTCTTTTATCTATTTGGCAAGTGAATGTCAAGACAGCATTCCTTAATGGAAGTCTTGAAGATAGCATCCACATAAAGCAAACCAGAAGGGTTCATTACAAAGGGCTAAGAGCATCTTGTGTGAAAGCTCAATCAGTCTATGGACTGAGGCAAAGCTTCAAGGTCTTGGAACATCCAGTTTATCAAAGTAATCCAGACCTTTGGATTTATTGAGTAAACGGATAAGTCTTGTGTATACAAATGGTGTGATGGAAACGTGGTGGTGATTCTTGTACTATACGTAGATAACAATTTTGGTAGTTGGAAACAATATCAAAATGTTGTCAGAAGTAAGGGTATGGTTGTCCAAATAATTCAATATAAAGGACTTGGGAGAATATATATATTTTTGTGATCAAAGTAATAAGGGATCGCAAGAAAAATATATATATAGATATATCCCAAGTTTAATACATCGAAAAAATCCTTGCTCGTTTTTAGCATGCAAGACTCCTAGAAAGGTTTCTTACCTTTTAAGCATGGAGTGTCTTTATCTAAAGGGATGTCTTCAATGACATCAAAGGAGATTGAGGACATGTAGGCAGTTCTTTATGCTTCGGCAGTTAGACAACCTAATGTATGCTATGCACGAGATCAGAAATCTATTTTGCCAAGGGCATAGTTAGTAGATATCAAAGTAACCCTAGACAAGGACATTGGACTGCAATAAAGCATATAAGTACCTTAGAGGCACTAGAGATTATATGCTAGTTTACAAGGCAGTTATTTTGGTCCCTATGGGTTGCATGGATTTTGACTTCCAATCGGACAGGGACAATATTAAGTCAACCTCGGGGTTTTGTGTTTACTTTAGGAGGTAAAGTCATAACTATGGAAGAGTGATAGGCATAGGTGTTTATCTGGACTCCACCATAGAAGCTTAGTATATGGCAAGCCTCTAAGGTAGCCATAAAAGCTGAATGACTCAATAACCTCAAGATAGATTTAGATATGATTTCTGGTTTGTCCAAAGATTATTACAATTTGTTGTAATAATGTTGGTGCAGTAACAAACTCGAAGAAACCATAAGTCTATGAGGCAAGTAAACACAATAGAGCGCAAGTACCACCCAATACGAGAAATCGTATAGCGAGGAGAAGTTGTTGCCGCCTAGATTGCATCAGATGATAACCTAAGGTCCTTAAGGCAAGAGCTTTTGAGAGGCATGGGAATCAGATGTATGGCAGCAGATATGGCAGCTTAGTCTTTTAGTATAAGTGGGAGATTGTTAGAGTGTATACTAAAAGCCTAGCTTTTGGTATAAATATTTATCTAGAAATAAGAATCACATTGGTCAAAAGTCTACATTTATGATAAATATAGTTGCTCAATTAATTTATATTGTAGATAACATGGTGTGTGGTGTCACACACAGAAGATCATGTTATTGGTTCCTTATAAATTATAAACAGTAGCTCACGACCAAGATGGAAAGGAACAAACCATTGGAAGGTCGTAGTGTAATTAGGTATTAGTATATCTTAACTATATAATTACACTAGTACACTTAGAGTGTATTGAGTAGGACCATTTGAGGTCGTTCCTTTTATACTGACTTTATAAAGGAACAAAGATCTCAGTTATTATGGAAGTGTGTGCTCTTAATCCTAATATAATAACAAGCACATATATTTGATATTTATTTCTTTAATTTATCAATGGGTGAGATTTAGTTCGATGAATCAATAAGCCCGATAAGTTGGGAAATGATATCACTTATAGTGTGTGTTGTTGATTATAGAAGGAAACTGTGTCCTAGTGATTTAGGTTGAGAATGTCCCCAAGAGGAGCTCATAAGGATTGTCATGTTAAACCCTGCAGGTGGACTTAGTCCGACATGACGATGAAGTTGAGTGGTACTACTCTTGGAGCTAGATATTAATTAAGTGAGTTGTCAGTAACTTACTTAATTAGTGGACATTTGATATCTTAAACACAGGGAGACTAACACACTCATAATAAGAAGGAGCCCAAAATGTAATTTGGGATTGGTGCGGTAGTTCAATAATAGTTCTCTAGTGGAATGAATTATTATTGATAAAATTAAGTTGTGTGTTCGGGGCGAACACGGGATGCTTAATTTTATCGGGAGACCAAAACCAATTCCTCCTCTCGGTCCCTATCGTAGCCTCTAGTATATAGAGATTTATACCCACCGCATACCACCTTCTTACCCATCCAATGGGGCCGGCCAAGCTAAATTGGAACCGAAGCTAGGGCCGGCCCAGACCAAGTGGATGAGCAAAGTTGGTGGCCGGCCAAAGCTTGGGTCCCAAGCTTAGGTGGCCGGCCACTAGAATATTAAAAAGGATTTTTATTAAAATTATTTCTCATGTGGATATCATGTTTTTAAAAGAGAGTTTAAAAATTAAAAATTTCCTTTTATAGCTTTCTACAAAAGATTAAGAGAAGAGATTAATCTCTTTCCTTATTTGTAGTTTAAAAGGATGGTTTTAATTTTTGGTAAAAACTTTCCTTATTTGTAAATCATCTATATGTTTAAAAGAGAGTTTAAAATTTGAAATCTTTCCTTATTTGTTGATTAAAGGAGGATTTTAAATTTTAAGAAAACTTTCCTTTTTAAACATATTCATGATTTAAAAGAAAGTTTAAAAATTAAATATTCTCTTTTATAAGTTTCTACAAGAGATTAAGAAAAGATTTGATATCTTTCCTTATTTGTAGATTAAAAGAGATTTTAATTTTTAGAGATAACTTTCTTTTTATTCACATGTTTAAAAGAAAGATTTTAATTTATTAAATTTCCTTTTTATAAACCAATCATGAAGGGATAAAAATTATTGAGAAATTTTTATAAAATTCCGGAAGCAAATAAGGAAGTTTTAATTGGTGTTTAAAATTTTATTTGCTTGGAGTTTTTTTTTTTGGCCGACCATTATAAAATTGAGAAAGGAAATTATTTTTAATTAAATAAATTTTCCTTTTCAATGGCAAAAGAATTAAGGAAGTTTTTATTAAAATTTCCTTATTTGCCAAGATCAAGGATTATAAAAGAGGGGTAGAGGAGGCTTCATTGCTAACGAATCTATTCTATTTTTCTCTCCCTCTTTTCTTCTTCTTGTGGCCGGCCCTAGCCTTTCTCCTTTCTTCTCTTTTGGTGGCCGAACCATACATCTCTTGGAGCTCTTGTTGGTGGCCGGACCTAGGAAGGAGAAGAAGAAGAGGAGGAAGCCTCATCTTGAAGATCCCTTGGAGTATTGGTGGTGATCAAGTTTTTCTTCCTTGGAGGTGGTTCTTCTTGTGGCCGAACCTTGCTTGGAGAAGAAGAAGGTGCGTGGTGGTTCTCGTCTCGGAAGATCGTCGCCCACACGACGTCCGGGATAAGAAGAGGAATACGGTAGAAGATCAAGAGGTTTTTCTAAAAGGTATAACTAGTAATTTTTCTTTCCGCATCATACTAGTTATTTTGGAAATAATACTAAATACAAGAGGCTTACGTTCTAGTGTTTCGAATATGGTTTTTCGAAGTTGTGTTCTTTTGTTTCTTTCTTTTCCTTGTGATTTGATTGTTCTCTTTGGTTAACCTAAAGTTATTTTAGGAAATTAAATATTAGCTTTCTATTAAAGGTTTTGTCTAGTCGGTGGTGGTTGCTCCCATATCCAAGAAGGCCATGTGCCTCGCCACGTCAGTACTGGGAACCTTTTA
The DNA here is from genome assembly GCF_018446385.1 of Zingiber officinale. Classification (NCBI taxonomy): domain Eukaryota; kingdom Viridiplantae; phylum Streptophyta; class Magnoliopsida; order Zingiberales; family Zingiberaceae; genus Zingiber; species Zingiber officinale. Next base: position 27,118,031 of record NC_056007.1, on the reverse strand, counting down.
TGGAAATTAATATTTAATGGAATTAATAACTTAAGGAGACTTGGGTCAAACGTGTTAAGTTCCGCAGGAGATCCAAGTCAAAACCTAAAAGAACAAATAGATTAAGTTTTGGATCAAACGTGTAAAGTTCCGCAGGCGATCCAAAATTTAATTTAAAAGAACACATGGTAGCTAGGAAAAGGTTCAGACCTTTGTACAAAAATTTTGTACAGTGGAACCTATAGGTTTTCCGAGTAGCAACCAACAGTTGGCTCATGTGAACATGAAGAATATCCGGAAGCTGGTCAACAAAGGGTTAGTGCGAGGCTTACCAAGCATCAAGTACCAAAAGACCAAATTGTGTGATGCATGTCAGAAGGGTAAGCAAACTAAAGCGCCTCATAAAGGTAAAAGCGCTGTAAGTACAACTACTGCCTTAGACTTATTACATATGGATTTGTTTGATTGCAGTAGTGTTATTTCATTAAATGGAAGTAGATACTGTTTAGTGATTATTGATGACTTTACTAGGTTTACATGGACCTTCTTTTTGAAAACTAAGGATCAAACCATAGATATTTTTATTTCCTTTTGTAGATGAACTGAAAATGAAAAATCAACAACAAATAAAACCATTAGGAGTGATCATGGTGGTGAATTTCAAAATCATAGGTTTTTAGAATTCTGTCAAGAAAAGGGATATAGGCATGAGTTCTCTACTCCAAGGACCCCACAGCAAAATGGGGTTGTGGAGAGAAAGAACCGAGTCTTACAAGAGGCTGCACGAAGTATGCTCAATGAGTACTCACTACCGAGTTACTTATGGGCTGAAGCTGTAAATACAGCTTGCTATGTGCAAAACCGAGTCCTGATACATAGGTTTTTAGGAAAAACTCCTCATGAACTTTGGTTTGGGAAACCCCCTACAATTAAACATCTTAGGGTGTTTGGTTGTAAGGTGTTTATTTTGAACACCAAGGACCATCTTGGAAAATTTTCGGCCAAGGCTGATGAAGGGATACTGGTCGGGTATTCATTCACCAGCAAAGCCTATCGAGTCTACAACAATAGGACTAAATTGATTGAAGAGTCCTCTGATGTAGCTTTTGAAGAAATCCCTAACTTAAATGATCAATCAAGGGATGTAGGAGAAATTCAACTTGAACTTAGAAATCTAAGTTTGAATGATCAAAATGAAGGAAGAGTCGAGGTTGACTCTGATGACGATGAGCAAAGGCAACAAAGAACTCAATTTGATCCTTTGCCTGATATTGAGTCCTTGCCTGTGTCTAGTGAGACCATTCATGAGGCACCACCAACACCAAGACAATGTAGGATAGCCACTAGTCATCCCCAAGACCAAATTGTGGGAGACATCCAACAAGGGGTTAGGACTAGATCATTCTTTAGAAATGAGTCTAATGAAGTCGCATTGATTTCAGAGATTGAACCAAAATTAGTTGATGAGCCATTGCGCGATCCAGATTGGATCATAGCTATGCAAGATGAGTTAGGTCAATTTGAAAGGAGCCAAGTGTGGGACTTAGTTCCTAGACCTAAGAAGACCACCATTATTGGAACTAAATGGGTCTTCAAAAATAAGTTAAATCAAAAGGGAGAAGTTGTAAGAAACAAGGCAAGACTTGTAGCCAAGGGCTATAGTCAAGTCGAAGGTCTCGATTATGATGAGACTTATGCTCCCGTGGCCCGATTAGAGTCCATTCGTTTGATGCTAGCTTTTGCTGCACATAGAGGTTTCAAGCTCTATCAAATGGACGTTAAATCGGCCTTCTTAAACGGATTCATCAAAGAAGAGGTCTATGTTGAACAACCACCAGGGTTTGTGAATACCGAAGCTCCAAACCACGTGTACAAGCTCAAGAAAGCACTTTATGGGCTTAAACAAGCGCCACGAGCTTGGTACGAAAGGTTGTCAACATATTTACTAGAAAAGGGTTTTGTAAGAGGCCAAATAGACCCAACACTGTTTCTGCGTAGAGATGGTGAAAACATTTTTGTAGCCCAAGTGTATGTCGATGACATAATTTGTGGCTCACATAACAAGGGCTATTTGAATTAATTTATCACTCACATGGAAAGTGAGTTTGAGATGAGTCTAGTAGGAGAATTGACATTCTTCCTTGGACTTGAAATCAAACAAACTCGAGATGGAATTTATGTCCATCAGACGAAATACACTCAAGAGATGCTCAAGAAATTTAACATGAGTGACTCTAAGGAAGTGTCCACTCCAATGGCAACAAACACTCGTCTGGACAATGATGAGAGTGGAAAATCAGTTGATCTAACGCAATATAGAAGCATGATCGGTAGTCTTCTATATCTCACAGCTAGTCGACCGGACATACTCTTTGCTGTGGGCATGTGCGCTAGATATCAAGTTTGTGCCAAGGAATCTCATTTAACTGCAGTTAAGAGAATTCTGAGATACCTTAAAGGCATAATTAGAGTAGGTCTTTGGTACCCTCATACGGAGTCTTTTGATTTGATAGGCTATACCGATTCCGATTATGCTGGATGCAAATTGGATCAGAAAAGCACTAGTGGGGGTTGCCAATTCTTAGGATCATCATTGGTTAGTTGGTCAAGTCGAAAGCAACATTGTGTTGCTCTCTCCACGACCGAGGCTGAATACATTGCCATGGGAGAGAGTGTATCACAATTGTTGTAGATGATTCACACTCTAGAAGATTATGGACTTTCATATAAAGGAGTGCAAGTGTTGTGTGACAACATTAGCACAATAAACCTAACGAAAAATTCAGTCCATCATTCAAGGACCAAACACATTGAAGTGCGTCATCACTTCATTAGAGATCACGTAGCTAGGGGAGACATTGCACTCACATATGTTGAGTCAAAGTCAAACCTAGCCGACATTTTCACCAAACCCCTTCCGGAAAATGAATTTAGTCATTTAAGGAGGGAATTGGGAATGTGTTTGGCTCAATAAGTCATTTTAACCACATCATGATCAATAAGGACCATTAAAACTACAAGAGAAATTGGGAAATTAATTTGGGCAACTTGGGAACATCTCACACAAACTATAAGGTTTAACAAAATATTTTTGTTTGCTAGAAATGGGGTGAGATGCTAGGATCAACCAAATTATTCAAAATGTATCATGCATCCCTTGAATAATTAGGTTGAAGAGACATAAATTGAGTATGGGGAAGACCATTACATAATTCATGTGTATTTGGTTCCTAGATCTTACTCATATATTCCAACCAAGGAATCTTGGTTGGACTTTTGCCTAGAAATTATCTAATTATGGTTAATGGTTGATGTGTTGATTGATATTGTTGTTTGATTCATTTCATGACTTTGATTGATAATAAGATAGGTTGTTAAAGGAAATAATAGCAACTTGGATATATTTTAACAAATTTGAAACTGATCATAGCAATCCTAAGTCTTAATTAATACCTTGGTTCACTATAGGTAATAGTTTTATAAGGTTTTCTGAGATTGGAATCCTAAGATTCAAAATGTCTGAGTTTTTGGTTTTAGAGTCTGAAACTTTCGGGCTCTAAACAAGCTCAGACCATAAGAGCTCATTTTCTGAATATATTTGTGGGTGTTGATTCTTAGGTTCTAGGTTATGAATTTGGGAGGTTCTGAATTCTTGAGTTCTGAACTTTTCAGAATTCTCGATAGACAACGGCTCAAAATTTCAGTTACTGAAATTGCTGAAATTAGAATCACTGATTATCAGACACTGATCGGTCCAGGGACCGATCAGGATGATGCCTGATCGGTCTCCACGACGGATCAGGAGAGTTCCCGACTCATTTGACCTCTGTTCGATACCTGATCGGTCTCCACGACCGATCAGGACATTCCCTGACAGAAGGTTCACTGATCGATCCAGGGATCGATCAGGAGACACTGGCACCTTACTGATCCACATCTGATCGGTCCCCACGACCGATCAGAACAATCCCTGATCGATCAGGACGTTCCCTGATCGGTCAGGATTTCTCCTGATCGGACAATCGTCCGATCTTATGATCTGATCTCCCTCTTTAACTTCCCCCAACCCTTTCTCCTCTCATTTCATGCCAAAGAACCCTAGCCGACATTCTCCTCAGCACTCTCCTCAGTCCCGATTCTTCTCTCCACCTTCACCGAAAGCTACAAATGTCGCCCAGGTAACTTCCTTTCTCCCCGAAATCTGTTCATTTTTGGCATTTTAGCTTCTTTTCACAGTGTATCTCTGTGTGTTGTCTCGGTTCTCGACTCTGTGGCTCCCGTGGACTCCCATTTGCCCCGATCATGTCCCATTTTTGACCTATTTAGGAAGAAATCAGCCGGTGAGGGTACTTCTAAGTCATCTGCTGAGAAATCTAAGTCCCAGGCACCCTCCCGACCTCAACCTTCCTCTTCTTCGAGATTTCCAAACCGACAGTTTGAACAAGCGTTTCAACAGAGGACATTCAAGCTACTCCCATGTCGATCTGTGGATCGAAAGTACATGGATGAGTTTTGTCCCTCTATATACGAAACCCTGGCCTATTATAAACTTGACTCGGCAGTCTACCTAGAAAGGGACATCAACTATGACCTCGTATCTGAATTCTACAACAATCTTCATCAGAACAGTGATGGTACTTATAAAACCCGAGTCGCTAAGAGAACTATCGATTTCTCCATTAGAGAATTCTTTGGGTATTTAGGTTGCCGAATGTGTTCAGGAGATCCTTTTCCTATTTATCCTGATTTACCAGAGTCATTACCTCCTCCACTTGATGTATCACCTAACTCTATCTATGAGTATTTCTTTGGACACCCTAGACCGGATGGACTGGATGAGTTGGATGTCGAGTTTCCTACTTTTGCGGCTCTGAGACTAACTCCTCCTGACTATATCCTTTTTAAGATCGTCACAAACTGTCTTCTTCCAATCACATCCAAACCTCTAGCAGAGATCCGACCATACCATTACCTGATGCTTTATGGTTTGCGTCGGCGTCTCGATTTTGATATCATGTCGAGCATCTATTCTTCGATCATCTCATATTCTCAGCCTAGCAGCTCCACTGTTTATATGCCTTATGGGCATATAATCACAGATTGGCTCGAGACCCTTCAGATTGATGTCTCTAAGGGTAGGATAGTGAAGATGGTCAGACAAGATTGCCGACTTGGGAAACGGGCATTTTCCAAGTCCGGTATCTTGGGACAGAATGAGACTGTTCGATGGAAGGATGGGAGAGGTCTGGGAGAGTTACCACGGGCACTTCCTCGACAGGTTGCTGCTCCTCCTGCTGCTACTGATGAGGCCGATCCTGATCTGCGCTGGCAGATCGCTGAGCTAGAGAGCCGCTTCGATCAGCACGATGAGCTGCTGGCTGCTAAGCTCCATGGACTGCGTGTTCGGATCGACCAGCGCTACGATGACTTACGCAGTCAGCAGTTGGTGACACAGCAGCTGCTTCTGGGCTGGATGGCCAACTACCCACCTCTGCAGCATTTCTCGGGTCATCCACCTTCGAGCTCCAGCATGCCGCCTCAGGGTTACGTGCCTCCCGTAGATGATGATGAGGTTCCTCCTGTTGAGGATATTGATTGATACATTCTGTGTGTCACTTTGCCTGTCTGTGTTTTGGATGTTATTTGTTGGATATCTTTGTTTGACCTGGATACTTATGCTACTTATATTTTTGCTATTCATTTGTATATTTCTTGCTTTTTCTTATGCTTCAGTTTATATTAATATGCTGTTCCTATACCATGACTTAATTGTATCTTATCTCTTTCTTACTGTCATATAATACACTTAGAGGGAACTCTAGGTGCATTAAGAAAAAGACAGTATGGGTTAAGGGGGAGCCTTTTGAGTTTTGTCACCTCATTTGCACCTTTTCGGTGTTTGACAAAGGGGGAGAGGATACTTAAGTTTAGAGATGTATGAAGGCTTGATTTTAGGGGAGAAGATAACGGGAAGGATCTTGATTCCCGTTATTGACTTAGTGGTGTATCCATCTTAGGGGGAGGATCCTAATTCCCCTAAAATTATGAAAATAAGAACATTTCTGATCTAAACTTAAATCGTGTTGTCAAACAAAAAAAAGGGGGAGATTGTTGATATAGTCTGACCTGGCTGTTGTTTTGATGTTGACACGGATTTAAGTTTGTATCAGATGTTAATTAAACTCGGTTTGATTACTGATCAAGGTTGATCAAGTGGAAGGGAAAAGTCCAAGTTGGAAACTTGGCACGCGGACTAGGTCAGAGAGGGCTCGGTAGCTCGTTCTCTGGACCTGACGAAGTCGGAGAGGGCTCGGTAGCTCGTTCTCCGGACTAGGTCAGAGAGGGCTCGGTAGCTCATTCTCTGGACCTGACGAAGTCGGAGAGGGCTCGGTAGCTCGTTCTCTGGACTAGGTCAGAGAGGGCTCGGTAGCTCGTTCTCTGGACTGGACGAAGTCAGAGAGGGCTCGGTAGCTCGTTCTCCAGACTAGGTCAGAGAGGGCTCGGTAGCTCGTTCTCTGGACCTGACGAAGTCGGAGAGGGCTCGGTAGTTTGTTCTCCTGATTAGGTCAGAATGATTCCATGGTACATTGGATCGGTCGGCAGACCGATCCAGTGACACATAAGACAGTGGATCGGTCGGCAGACCGATCCAGTGAAACTAAGTTTCCATGGATCACTCAGTAGCACACTGAGTGCAATCTGATCGGTCTTCAGACCGATTAGGAGATGGTATTGCGAAGAGAAGAAGGCAGGGATCGGTCGTGGAGACCGATCCACCTGCAGCCTGATCGGTCTCCACGACCGATCAGACAAGCGGTGGACCAATCCTGATCAGTCCATGGATCGGTCTGGTGACCGATCCACACACACAATCAGTTTTGTTTCTGCGATTCCTCCACTGCATTTGATCTGCCTGATTCATATAACCCTCTGTACTATTAGCTTTTGAGTTTGCAGGATCACAGGTATCATTCCAAGCCTAATTTCAAATTAAGTCCATAAGAGGAATACGACAAATGGCCTTTCTGCTGTGATTCGCGGCGCATGGTGCATTTGAGGCATCAACGACTACTGGTGTGATCTGGCTGCGATCCGCTTGACTCCTGGTGATTGGTTCGAGCTCAGAAGACACCAGTGAAGACTGTGATTTCATTGGTGTGAGTTCAGAGAACCAGTAAGGAGGAAGAGTGATTGGCTGCAGCGATGATTCTGTGCAGCTTGACCACGATTCGTGACAGCGGAGAATAGGGGCTTAAGAAGCAGTAAAAAGCGAGAGGAAAGAACAACAAGAAAGCAAGAAAAAAAAAAGAAAAACGTTCTGTTGATCGTTGTGGTGTGCTAAGTTCTTGAGCTCTCGGGTGAGAAACTGCTGTCTGTGAAGTTCTCTGTTTCCACTGATCCTCGCGTAGTTGTAAGCTTTAGTTCATTCTTCTTTGCCACTGAGCTCTGTAAGTCTTGTGCTCTAACATATATATTTCTTGAGACTTTGTGGAGAGGTTACTCCACCGAGAAGGAGGATCTTTAGCCGGAATTTATCCGGGGTGCGATCTACCGAAGATCAAGGGGTCGTCCACCTTACGGACACGCCAAGGAGTAGGGGCAAGTTATCCCCGAACCTCGTAAATTCGTGTGTTAGTGTCCTTGTTTCTTCTTTGTTTTAGTTTCCTAATTCCGCTGTGCTAACAAGTTTCTTTGTAGAAATTTGTGTTTAAGTTTTTAAGAGGCTATTCCCCCCCCCCCCCCCCCCTCTAGCCATCTAAGATCCTAACAGGAATATCCATTAATTCTCAAGTATGGTTTTGTATGATGGAATCTATTTCACTATTGATGACTTTTTTCAAAAAAGGAACCTCAAGACTTGATAATGCTTTGTTTATTATCGTTGGTTCATTTTCTAACATATAAGTCATGAAATCAAGATCAAATGATTTGACTAATTTTGCCCTCTTATTATGTTTTGGTTTTTCATGATTTCCAAGATTATCCATATTCACAGTTTCATGAGTACTTTTTTTTGAACTTTCTTCTTTCCTCTCTTTGTAAGGAAATATGTCTTCAAAAAATACAGTATTCCTTGATTCTATTTTTGTTCTAACATGTACATTAAGGATTGTTGATTTGTACACTAAAAATTGATATCCACTATTATTATTAGCATATCTAATAAAAATACAATCAAATGTCTTTGATCATACCTTATTTTCTTTACTTAAGCACTTTCACCTTAGGCAAACATCCCCACACTTTTAGATATTTATAGGAAGACTTATTACATTTCCATAACTCATAAAAAGTTTTAGCTTTCTTTTTGTGTGAGATTTTATTAAAAATCTAATGTGCCAATAAAATAGCTTTCCCCTACAAATTCTAGGGTAAGCCCGAACTTTTCAATATAACATTCATCATTTATTTAAGAGTTCGAATCTTATGATTGGCAATAACATTTGATTGTGGAGAGTAAAGTGTTGTCATTTGATGAATAATGCTAGATTCTTCGTAAAATTCATCAAATCGATCATCATATTCTCCTCCTAAATCACTTCAAATTATTTTAATTCATTGGCCAATTTGATTCTCAATTTCATTCTTATAATTTTTTAATATTTCTAAGATTTCATCTTTCCCTTTCAATAGATACACATAATAGTATCCAATGTAGTCATCTATAAAAGTAACAAAGTACTTTTTATCTTCTCGATCTAGTTTGCATAATTTTAAATTATATATGTCACTGTGAATTAACTCTAGAGGGGGTATGCTTCTTTGCATTGAATGGAGAGGTAACTTTATCATTTTAGCTTCAACACATATTTCACATTTAAGTATTGAATCAACATTAAATCTTGCTAGTAAATTTAAATTCACAAGTTTTATAAAGTATTATAATTTATATGTCTAAGTCTAACATTCCATAAATTAGAGCACTCAATCAAATAAGTAGAATTTATAATTTTATTATCATTGAAGGCAAAGTATGCCACCATTATATTCATTTTCAATAGATAATTTTCCATGTACCCTCTATCAATGAATTAATCAATTTTTGTCAATACATATTTATTGGACTTAACCACCAGATTGAAACTAGCTTTGACAAAAGCGAACTGATGTGTGTAAATTATATTTGTTTTTAGGCATTGATTGGCGCACATTCACTTGTATTTATTTAATTATGATTTATGTTATCGTACCCTATTTTATCATTTTATCATCATGATTACTCTTTTTATTTGGAGATCTTCTTTTTGTATATTTTCATTGACAAGATGCAAATTAAGGGAAAACAGAGCAAAAAAAATATACATGGAGCAGCTTTGGAAGAAAATCAGTAAAACATAGTCGTAGCCCTCGACATAGCAATGTTTCACATTAACATGGTTGTGCCTCTTAAGGCACGGTCATGTATCCCAGGAGTTCCCAGAGCCTAGTTCCAGCAACTCCCATGAGTAGGTCGTGCCACATAGGTATGGTCATGCCTCTCTCCATCTAGAAAAATTTCAAGGCAATGATAGAAGGCACGACCGTGCTTCAAATCCAAGCATTCAAAGGGTAGGTCATTCCCCATAGGCATGACCATGCATCACTCTCCAGATCATCCCACGGCCCGACCATGCCTAGAGGCATGGTTAAATGCCTCTATTTCCACTGAATCCCATGGCATGGTCGTTTCATTCAAGCACAACCGTACCTCCTTTGGTCGTGTCTACAATAGCCAAGCCATGCCTTGAGGCACAACCAGGTGACGGGCAGGCAGGGGTCATGTCCCCTGCCTAAAAAAAAGGTACTTTCTCCCCTTTTGAAAGGGGGGGAGGGTTTTCCTTTTGGGGGGACCCAAGAGATCAGATTAAGAGTGCATCCAGTGTTTTCTTGACAATCTAAGGTTGTTTCCATCATCCGTCTATTCTCTAGAGCAAGGATTGGTTCCTGAAGACTACAAACTTCACTCGATTAAGCTTTCTTCTCCATTTTTATGAATTTAAGTTATAGCTTACTATCATTCATATTTTTGGATCCTATTTCTTTGTTTATGGAGTAGATCTCTAAATTCAAAGATATAGAGAGTAATTGTAATGTGATATTGATATCAACTATATCGATTTTCCAATCTCGTAGTTCAATGATGTGTTTATGTCTTGTTCTTATTTGACTGAATATGTGTATAGTGATTGATTTCTTATATGTATCATTTAATTGAATAGATGTAAACACTGTTCTCTATGTAGAGGGGATACACTAAATCGTATGACTGATGGACCCTTGGTGACAGAGGGTATCCCTTTAACCGAACATTCGAGAACATTATCTTAAAATGGGGATCAATTTTCTATAAGGGATTATCTAATTAGAGCTTAATGGGTTAGCATCAATTCAATGTTAGGAAGTAATCTATGTAATCTAGACTATATGACCGTTGGGACTCTCATGTGATAGGAGGTATCCCTTTAACCGGACTTTCTATGTTACATCTTCTATTTAGTGGCATTAAAACTCAATGGTGTGAACACTCCAATGTAACTATTGTGGGAATGTGACGATATTTAGTTAGGATCCCTACAAGACCATAAACATAGAGGATAGTGAATGAACAATTCATAGCACGTCAACTAGCAATACAATGAAACTGAAATCCTAGAATTGCTTTCCCACCCAATTTCCCAATCTCCAATCCTCCGGACCTCTCTCTCTCTCTCTCTCTGATTCTATCTTTAAACTCTATCTCTCTTTTAATCATTAGTTCTTAAGATTTTAAACAACAATTTGATCATCTAGATAATTCACTTTGCAAAGTTACTAGTGTTTAATCTACAGTCCCTATGGGATCGATATTTTATTACTTGACGATTTTTCGTGCACTTCCAATTGTTAGTGAGAGCCCTAGAGCCAATCATATGATGATTATTGTATAGACTCGATATATATATATATATATATATATATATATAAAGGCATTTCTTAATGGTTATTATACTTACTTGTATTGGTTCCAAATAACTAAGTATAATAGCGTCTTTGAGTAGAAGGTTCATATCTATATCAATCGATTGGTTGAATTGATAATGAGATGATATAGAGAACACTACTCTTAATCATTCCTAGTCAAGTATTAACATTCAGGGACAATGTTAATGCGATGAGACTAGTATGTATGTCAACTCGATGACTTGATCTCATAAGTCATGGATATTAGATATCAAGTTGACACATGGATATGCATTGGAGAATGTATAATGAATGACCCGCCATGAGAAAGTATCATGGATTATTATATGAGTGTCATATACCTTCTCATGTGACTATTAGTATGACTATCAGTCCTTGGACCTGAAGTCATCATGGTTCCCTACATAAGGAGTTGCATACTTTGGCTTCGTCAAACGTCACCCGTAAATGGGTGGACTATAAAGGCGATTACTAGGTATGTAACAAATTATGTGGAGGGATGTGAGTGATGTAGATGAGATCAATCCCTCCTATATGACGAGAGTGACATCATGATTCTTGATAGAGTGAGACCACTAAGTGCATGGCCATGCCCAAATAAGTCAATATGAGATATTGAACTCATTTGATTAGAATGAGTCTACTTGGAGTTCAAGATATAGATTGATCAGAGGATGACACGGTATATGTCTCAATTGATCAATCTAGATGTCATGTATAGAAGGACACTGTCACATATTGTGAGAGTAACAATTAGTAGTTACAAAGGTGATGTTGGATCTCAACATTCTTGTAACTTGGATAGTAATAATGTGTTGCTAGATACCATTCATTACTTATGTTTCTAAATGGGTTTAGGAACATTGCCAACATTACAAGAACCTATAGGGTCACACACAAAGGGCAATTAGATGGAGATTAGGTTCATATGATGGACCAAGAGGATTAGGTTCATATGATGAACCAAATTTGATTAACAGTAATCCAAATTAGACTAATTGAGTTGGACTCAATTTGATTCATGTGTTGAATAAGTCTAATTTTGACTATGATTCATTGAGTCAATTTATTTCAATTGATTGAGATTCATTAAATTAAATTAACTTGAATCAAAGGTTAGGTTTAATCAACCATGGGAGATAAAAAGGTCAAGTTTGACTTGACTTGAGAGGGAAGATGAAGGGTCAAGTTTGACTTGACCAAATGCCATCTCATTGTGACTTGGCATGAGGCCGGCCAATGATGGTGTTCCACATCATCAAGGCCACATCATTGTGTGCCACCTCATGAGGAAGACCAAGATCCATGACTCTTGGTATTACATGGAGGTATAAAGCACACAATAAAGTGGCCGACCACTATGATGATGGAGTACGTGCAATTGTGTGCTCATTCACTTCTTCTTCTTCCTCTCTAGTTTTTCTCTCCCTCTCATCCTCCATTGCCGAGGCTTCTCAAGGGTGCTAGCACACTCTAAGTTGTTCTCTCCACCTTTTTGTTCGTGTGGATACGTGTAGAGGAGTGTTCACTTGACACTCTACGAGATCCAACAACCTTTGGATGAGCGGGATAAGCGAAGTGCATCGCTACAAGGGTAATGCTCTTTTCATGTAGATCTAAGGTAGATCTAGTGTAGACAAAAATGTACAAGATTATTTTATATATCAGATTTGCACTGATCCGTGGCTAGCTTCGGGGTTTCCGCACCGCAAAAAGCGGTTTTTGCGGCTTGAAATGCTAACAGTGGTATCAGAGCCACGTGCGAAGCTTGTACATGTTTTTTTTTTGTTATTATGAAAAAGGTTTCATATCTGTAAGTTTCTGTAATTTTTCTATTTTTATGGATTTTCTGAGTATTTTTCTTGTAGAGGCGAAGCAACAAGTGCTTGGATACTTGTAGGTTTCATCTACCAAGAAAAACCTTCCGAAACGGCAAGGTCTCGCCCAAAAAAAATTATTTTTGTTTGGGATAGCGACTTAAGGCTCTGTTAGATCAAGATGGGACACTCGTGATATTCATTTCGCGAGAAGGGGTGCTGCCCCTAACCCCTCAAGGGGCATTGTCTCATGATCGCGCCCGAAAATCTCTAAACGGGACCGCCGGGGAGTTATGACTCATAAAATTGATAAAAATAGTAGTAAATTATAGAAATTTATGTAAAATACATAATTTTGAATTATGTATGATATTGTGATGGTCATGTCCCAAAACCCCAATTTGATTGGTTTAAAATTGTGTTGTAATTCATAATATGGTCTGCGCGCCATGTTTTGTATTGTGCGTGTTGTATATGATATATAACCTGTGTGTCGTGCCTCCCCTTTTATGTTCCGGTTGTAAATATATTTTAGACTCGAATGTAACTCGAGTTTCATATTTGTAATATACAAAATGAAGTAGTGGAAGGTCCACTCAAGAAGGAGCTACGAGGAGGGTGATTTCAACACATGGCGGTCAAAAGGAGATGCTTAAAGAAGCCATTAACCCTAGGTTGACCGTCCGATCTTTTCATTGGCTTGAAAAGATCGTAGTAGGGTCATGACCTCATCACAAATTATTTTTCTTGTGTGTATGTGATACATGCTAATGTAGGTTAATTAGTGCCTTAATGCATATATGATACACATTCATGATCAGATTCGATATTAATCAAGTCAAATCGAAATGCCTACCAAGTTTTGATACCCATCACTACCTCGATCATTTGTTGTTGTTGAATCTACCAAAGCAGAGCAACACATATTATCTTGGTAGGGTGCGGAGGGACAATCTTGGTCCCGCCTATCAAAGCTTGGGTGAATGCAAACTCAATTAGATTGAGTATAACTAGTTAACTCTATTGGATCGAGTAAACTATAGGAATTTTCCAATGGTTGGATAAACAAGAGTTGCATAGAGATGTAATTGATAATTAGTTATCTACTGATCATACTAAGTCTTGGGCGATTTAGCCAAAGCTAACTCAAGGCGTAGTATGATGTGGATCTTGTCCCACGAGAATTATAGCTAATTGGTATGAATCTAATAGTGTGGTTTGACCACATCCATGACTTGATTCTACAAAAGTCCTATAATTCAGTGAGAGCATCATTTAGTTAAAGGCCTAATTAAATGATCAGTGGAATATGATATTTACTCTCTACTTTATTTATGTTGTAAATTGCCATGTTGACAAACACGAACACTTTCTCCCTGCGTTCTGTCCTTGACAAGGACAAGCTCAATGAAGCTAATTTCCTAGACTGGTACAGGAATCTAAGAATCGTTCTCACACAAGAAAGAAAATTGTACGTCCTGGAGCAGCCCATTCCGGAGGCACCTCCTACCACTGGCACGCGAGCCGACCGAGATGCTTATAAGAAGCATCAAGATGATGCATTAGATGTGTCATGCCTCATGCTCATGACCATGAACTCTGAGCTTCAAAAGCAACATGAGTTGATGAATGCTTATGATATGGTTGAACATCTTCGTCAACTATATCAAGGACAAGCAAGGCACGAGAGATTCGAGATCCATAAGGCACAGTTTCAGTGCAAGATGCAAGATGGGACTCCCATAGGTCCATATCTACTCAAGATGATTGGGTACATAAAGAACCTACAGAGGTTGGGATTCCCACTTGGCCAAGAACTGACCACTGACTTGATCTTGCAATCCTTGCCATAAAGATTCGATCAATTTGTCATGAATTACAACATGAACTAAATTGATAAGTCACTGCATGAGCTGCTAAGCATGTTGCGAACTGCTGAGTTCAACCTTAAGAAGGTAACGCCCAACTCCATTCTGATGGTGTAAAAGCATAAAGGCAAGGGCAAGCCTAAAAGAAAGGGAAAGTCCCAAGCCAAGGGCAAAGGTAAGGTAATGAAACCTAAAGGAGGGGTTGCCAAGGATGCTACCTACTTCCACTGTGGTCAGATCGGGCACTGGAAGAGAAACTACAAAGTATACCTGGAAGATTTTAAGAAGAAGAGAAATGAGATTTCAACTTCAGGTATATATGTTATAGAAGTCAATCTATCTATTTCTTCATAATGGGTATTAGATACCGGATGTATTTCTCACATTTGTACTAATGTGTAGGCGCTGAGAAATAGCAAGACATTGATGAAGGGCGAGGTGGACCTACGAGTAGGCAATGGAGCACGGGTTACTGTTGTTGCTATAGGAACTTACTTTCTATCTCTGCCCTCTGGACTTGTACTAAAATTAAATGAATGTTGTTATATGTCTGCTCTCACAAAGAACATCATTTCAGTTTCTTGTTTAGACAAGAAAGGCTTTTCTTTTATAATAAAGAACAAATGTTGTTCCATTTATTTGAAAGATATGTTCTATTGTAGTGCACCTCTGATGAATAGACTCTACATTCTAGACTTAGAGAACCCTATCTATAACATAAGTACCAAAAGGTTCAAGTCAAATGAAATGAACCGAACCTATCTCTGACATTATCGCTTAGGTCATATAAATGAGAATCGCTTATCCCAGCTCCATAAAGATGGTTTGCTGGACTCATTTGATTTTGAATCATATGAGACATTCTAGTCATGCCTACTGGGCAAGATGACCAAGACTCCCTTTAGTGGACACAGCGAAAGAGCAACTGACTTGTTAGGACTTATACATAGTGATGCATGTGGCCCTTTCAATGTCACTGCTAGAGGTGGTTATATGTACTTCATTACATTTACTGATGACTTCAGTAGATATGGTTATGTGTATCTGATGACACATAAGTCACAATCCTTTGAAAAGTTCAAAGAATTCAAGAATGAAGTACAAAACCAGCTAGGCAAGAGTATTAAAATACTTCGATCAGATCGAGGTGGTGAATACCTTAGCCATGAGTTTCGTGACTATCTAGCTGAGTGTGGGATTCTATCCCAACTCACTCCTCCTGGAACACCACAGTGGAATGGTGTATCTGAAAGGAGGAATCATACCCTATTAGATATGGTGTGATCTATGATGAGTCACACAGATCTTCCTATATCCTTTTGGGGATATGCTCTAGACACAGCAGCCTTCACAGTTAATCGTGTTCCATCCAAAGCTGTGATAAAGACACCATATAGCATATGGACTGGGAGAGATGCCCAGATATCTTTTATAAGGATTTGGGGTTGTGAGGTTTACGTTCGACGTCAAGTCTCGGACAAACTAGGACCCAAATCCGATAAGTGTTATTTTATAGGATATCCCAAGGAAACGAAGGGATATTACTTCTACATTCCCAATCACTATAAAGTGTTTGTGGCTAAGACTAGTGTATTTCTAGAAAAGGACTTTATTTCTAGAAAAACTAGTGGGAGTACATTCGATCTTGAAGTAGTTCAAGATATGGACCATAGCACTGAAGCCTTGATGGAAGTTGAACTGGAACCACAAAATGTTGTGGATGATGAGATTGTTGCTCAAGGAGTTGAGGAACAACAACCAGTTCAAGTAGACCTACCTCTTCGTAGGTCTGACAGGGTACGTCGTCAGCCTGAGAGATACTCATTTCTCTTGCCTGACCATGATGACGTTATGCTCATTGAGAATGAGCCTATCTCTTATCAGGAAGCTGTGATGAGACCAGATTATAAGAAATGGCTAGAGACCATGAGATCCGAGATGGAATCCATGTACACCAACCAAGTATGGACTTTGGTTGATCCACCTGAAGGCGTCAAACCCATTGGGTGTAAGTGGGTCTTTAAGAGAAAGACTGACATGGATGGACATTTGCATACCTATAAGGGTCGTTTGGTAGCTAAATGTTTCAAGCAAATTCATGGTATTGACTATGATGAAACCTTTTCTCCAGTAGCGATGTTTAAGTCCATTCGGATCATGCTTGCTATTCTAGCATACCATGATTATGAGATCTAGCAGATGGATGTCAAAATCACATTTCTGAATGGAAACTTACTCGAGGATGTGTACATGACACATCCTGAGGGTTTTGTAGATCCACTGCATACTGGTAGAGTATGCAAGCGGCTTAAGTCCATTTATGGACTAAAGCAAGCTTCTCGGAGCTGGAATCTTTGATTCGATGATGCGATCAAACAGTTTGCTTTCATCAAGAATGAAGATGAACCCTGTGTCTACAAGAAGGTTGTTGGGAACATAGTTGTCTTCCTTGTATTGTATGTGGATGACATACTACTCATTGGAAATGACATCCCTTTGTTGTAGTCTGTAAAGACTTGGTTGGGGAATTATTTCTTAATGAAGGAATTAGGTGAAGCAGCATGTATTCTAGGCATAAAGATCTATAGAGATAGATCTAAGAGATTGCTTGGCCTAAGTCAAAGTACATATATTGACACGGTATTACTACGATTTGCCATGCAGAATTCAAGAAAGGATTTCTGCCAATATCGCATGGTGTGAGTCTTTTGAAGACTCAAAGTCCCTCTTCTAGAGAGAAGAGAGACCGCATGGATAAGATCTCTTATGCTTTAGCCATAGGATCTATCATGTACGTCATGCTATGTACTCGTCCTAATGTTCCGTATGCTTTGAGCATGACGAACAGATACCAGTCAGATCCAGGTGAACGTCACTGGATAGCGGTCAAGAATATTCTTAAGTACTTGAGAAGGACTAAAGAATATTTCTTGATATTTGGAGGCGATAGTGAGCTAGCTGTAAAGGGTTACAGTGATGCCTGCTTCCAAAATAACCAGGATGATTATAGATCGCAGTCTGGGTTCGTGTTTTGCATGAATGGTGGTGCTGTGAGCTGGAAGAGTTTACAGAGGCTAACGTCGCTGATCCCTTGACCAAGGCTTTGGTACAGAAAAAGCATGATGGTCACACTAGGTCATGGGTGTTAGAGCCTACACTGATTGGCACTAGTGCTAGTGAGAGATTGTTAGTGAGAGCCCTAGAGCCAATCATATGATGATTGTTATATGGACTCGATGTATCATATTCCTATATATATATATATATATATATATATATATATATATATATATATATATATATATATATATATATAAAGATATTTCTTTATGGTTATTATAATTACTTGTATTGGTGCCAAATAACTAACTATAATAGCGTCCTTGAGTAGAAGGTTTATATCTATATCAATCGATTGGTTGAATTGATAATGAAATGATATAGAGAACACTACTCTTAATCATTCCTAGTCAAGTATTAACATTCAGGGACAATGTTAATGCGATGAGACTAGCTTATAAGTCAACTCGATGACTTGATCTCATAAGTCATGGATATTATATATCAAGTTGACACATGCGTATGCATTGGAGAATGTATACTGAAAGACCCGCCATGAGAAAGTATTATGGATCATTATATGAGTGTCATATACTTTCTCATGTGACTATTAGTCCTTGGACCTGAAGTCACCATGGTTCCCTACATAAGGAGTTGCATACTTTGGCTTCGTCAAACGTCACCCGTAAATGGGTGGACTATAAAGGCGATTACTAGGTATGTAACAAATTATACGCAGGGATGTGAGTGATATAGATGAGATGCATCCCTCCTATATTACGGGAGTGACATCATGATTCTTGATATAGTGAGACCACTAAGCGCATGGCTATGCTCAAATAAGTCAATATGAGATATTGAGCTCATTTGATTAGAATGAGTCTACTTGGAGTTCAAGATATAGATTGATCAAGGGATGACACAGTCTATGCCTCAATTGATCAATCTAGATGTCATGTATAGAAGGACATTGTCACATATTGTGAGAGTCACGATTAGTAGTCACAAAGGTGATGTTGGATCTCAACATTCTTGTAACTTAGATAGTAATGATGTGTTGATAGATATTGCTCATTACTTATGTTTCTAAATGGGTTTAGAAGCATTGCCAATATTACAAGAACCTATAAGCATTGCCAATATTACAAGAACCTATAGGGTCACACACAAAGGGCAATTAGATGGAGATTAGGTTCATATTGTTGGTGCAACCTTAGGTCGAGGTTGACCTGGTTGACCAGACTCGAGTTGACTTGACTCGAGTTGTGTTTTGATGTTTGACGAGTTATGTTTGACGTGAACAGAAAAGTTATACCATGATGTTTTACAAGGATACAAGCTTGGGAGATTGTGGGTGCAACCCGTGGTCAAGGTTGACCTGGTTGACCCGAGGTGAGTTGACCTGACTCAGAAAAGTCCAAGCAGGGAGCTTGGCACGGGAAAAGACCAAGCAGGGAGCTTGGCATGGGAAAAGTCCAAGCAGGGAGTTTGGCATGGTGAAAAGTCCAAGCAGGGAGCTTGGCACGGGAAAAGTCCAAGTATGGAGACTTGGCACAGAGAAGTCCAAGTATGGAAGCTTGGCACATGGGAAGTCGGAGAAGGCTCGGTAGCTCGTTCTCCGGACTGTGGTCAGAGAGGGCTCGGGAGCTCGTTCTCTGGACCGGATGGAAGTCGGAGAGGGCTCGGTAGCTCGTTCTCCGAACTATGGTCAGAGAGGGCTCGGTAGCTCGTTCTCTGAACCAGATGTGGAAAGTCCTGGTGAGTGAAGCCAGGCAGACGGATAAACCCTAGTGAGTGAAGCTAGGTGAAAGTCCTGGTGAGTGAAGCCAGACAGTGGGAAAGTCCTGGTGAGTGAAGCCAGACAGTTGGAAAGTCTTGGTGAGTGAAGTCAGGCAGTTGGAAAGTCCTGGTGAGTGAAGCCGGGCAGATTAGAAATCCTGGTGAGTGAAGCCAGGTGAAAACCCTAGTGAGTGAAGCTAGGTGAAAGTCCTGGTGAGTGAAGCCGGGCAAGGGAAAATCCAGATGGATCAAGGGTGATCGGACATCTGGTGTTGAGAAGGTCAAGTAGGTCAAGGGATTGACCGGATACTTGACACGAAGAGAAAAGTCCAAGTGGGTCAAAGGGATTGACCAGACACTTGGTGGGGAGTCTTAGCAGGTCAAGGGAGTGACCAGATGCTAAGCATGATATACCAACAGGTCAAGGTTGACCGGATGTTGGTTTGGAAGGTTTGGGACTTGGTTTGGGCAAAAACCAAGCTCTGGATCGATCAGTGGATCGATTCAGTAATAAACTGGGTATCTGGATCGGTCTGGTGACCGATCAGTAACCAAACAGTAGCCTACTGAGTGTTATCTGATCGGTCTGCAGACCGATCAGGAAACAACGATCAGAAGGCAAAAAGTTCGGGAGAAAAGGAAGGGAATGCATGCTGATCGGTCCCTAGGACCGATCAGAGGTACCCTGGACCGATCAGGCTTCACCCTGATCGGTCCAGAACTATCCGTTGTGGGCCAACGGTCTTCTGTCTTCTGGCTTCTTCTTCGCAGGTGGATGCAGGTATAAGAGGGCTGAGGGCTTCTACAGTGCGGTAACTCTCTCACTCTTCTTCTTCCTCCTCAAGCTGCTGTTCTTCTGAAAGCTGTGCTTGAGCTTTGCTGAGCTCCGAAGCTTCGGGGGAGCTTCTTTAACTGAGTTGCTTGTTGGCATTTGTCCGTGAAGTTGGTGCTTCATCCGGGACTTCAGTCGACGAGAAGGCAAGCGAGTATTTGTACATTCATTGTGTATTTTGTTCTTGCTTTTCTTTATATTTCCATATTGCTGTTGCAAGCTATTGTGGAGAGGTTTCTCCACCCACAAGGAGTTTATATTAGCCGGTTCTCCGGGGACTCATCCACCGACGGATTGATAGGGCTCGTCCACCTTACGGACACGCCGAGGAGTAGGAGTTTCATCTCCGAACCTCGTTACATCGTCGAGTTTGAGTTTGAGGTTTGATCTTTCCTTTTTGCGTTTCTATTTAGTTATTTCCGCTGCGCTAACCCTAATCGTAGGAAGAAACGCGAAGAATTTGGGGCGTCTATTCACACCCCCCCCTCTCTAGCCGCGATCATCGGCCCTAACACATATGATGGACCAAGAGGATTAGGTTCATATGATGAACCAAATTGGATTAAGAGTAATCCAAATTAGACTAATTGAGTTGGACTCAATTTGATTCATGTGTTGAATAAGTCTAATTTTGACTATGATTCATTGAGTCAATTTAATTCAATGAATAGAGATTCATTAAATTAAATTGACTTGAATCAAAGGTTAGGGTTGATCAACCATGGGAGATAAAAAGGTCAAGTTTGACTTGACTTGAGAGGGAAGATGAAGGGTCAAATTTGACTTGACCAAATGCCACCTCATTATGACTTGGCATGGGGCCGGCCAATGATGGTGTTCCACATCATCAAGGCCACATCATTGTGTGCCACCTCATGAGGAAGACCAAGAGCCATGACTCTTGGTATTACATGGAGGTATAAAGCACACAATAAAGTGGTCGGCTACTTTGATGATGGAGTAAGTGCAATTGTGTGCTCATTCACTTCTTCTTCTTCCTATCTAGTTTTTCTCTCCCTCTCATCCTCCATTGCCGAGGCTTCTCAAGGGTGCTAGCACACTCTAAGTTGTTCTCTCCACCTTTTTGTCCGTGTGGATACGTGTAGAGGTGTGCTCACTTGACACTTTACGAGATCCGGCAACCTTTGGACGAGCAGGATAAGCGAAGGGCATCTCTACAAGGGTATCGCTCTTTTCATGTAGATCTAAGGTAGATCTAGTGTAGACAAACATGTACAAGATTATTTTATATATTATATTCGCACGGATCCGTGGCTAGCTTCAGGGTTTCCGTAACGCAAAAAGCGGTTTTTGCGGCTCGAAATGCTAACAACAATTGACAACACTGACCCTAACACTAAATTCTTTCGGATATCAAGAACATGAAGTACATCAATTAGTGTCAACTTTTTGGTTAACATCATCTTCAGTACTACTTTGCCATGACTAACAATGTTGGAAGTTATTGAATTGCTTATGATTAGCTTTCTCCCACTAATAGGGGTATAAGTTGAAAAATGGACTAGAGTAAATGTGTTGTGTAACACCAATATTAATCCACCACTACCTTAGATTGTCCACCAAGTTGGCTTTAAATACAATGACAGTTTGGTCTAATTTTAACATGTCTATTGGCACTGACTTATCTTTAGTCATGTGCACTTGAGTTACTTTGGGCATTGATAGTCTTTGACCTTGTGATTCAATTTTTCATAGTTGTAGCTGTTAGGACCTTCGGATAGCGGCTAGAGAGGGGGGGGGGGGGGGAATAGCCGACCTCAAATTATCGTTTCTTCCTACAATTTAGGTTAGCGCAGCGGAAATACAATGTAGAAACGAAAGTGGAGAAGATCAAACCTCAAACACGATGATGTAACCAGGTTCGGAGATGATACTCCTACTGCTCGGCGTGTCCGTAAGGTGGACGAAGCCTATCAATCCGTCTGTGGATGAGACCCTGGATAACCGGATAATATGAACTCCTTCTGGGTGGAGAAACCTCGCCACAATATCTCTTGCAACAGCAAGAATGGAGTACAACCAATAGAGAAAGAAAACAAGAACAATATAAATGTAAAAACACTTTGCTTGCCTTCTCGTCGACTAGAGTTCGATGAAGCAGCAACTTCACGGATCCAACAACAGCAGCTAGAAAACCAGCCGATGGAAGCTCACACGAAGCTTCAGCAGTGGAGAGCTCAACAAAGCTCAGATCGCAGGAGCAAGAACCGTAGTCAGCAAGCGTTCTTATTCCCTTCTTCTACTGTAGCGGCCTTATATCCTGCACCTGCGAAGAAGACAAAGAAGAGTCCAGAAATCTAGCCGTTGAATCACAACGGCTAAGCCTGGACCGATCAGGCTCCATCCTGATCGGTCCAGGAGGACCCTGATCGGTCTGTGGACCGATCAGGCCCTAGACTGATCGGTCCCCAGACCGATCAACCAAGTCTCTGTGAGAGTTGGCTTCGAAGCCTGATCGGTCTGTGGACGGATCAGGCTATAGGTGGATCGGTCCACAGACCGATCCCCCTACCTTTTTCTGCCTCCTGATCATTTCCTGATCGGTCTGTTGGCCGATCAGATACCTTACAGTGAGCCACTGTTTGGTTACTGATCGGTCACCAGACCGATCAGATAACCCATAGTATCATTGGATCGGTCTGCAGATCGATCCAATTTCCCGACCTCAAACCTAAAGCCTTCCCGGTCTAGAGAACGAGCTACCGAGCCCTCTCTGATCTAGTCCGGAGAACGAGCTACCGAGCCCTTTCCGACTTCCTCATCCGGTCCAAAGAACGAGCTCCCGAGCCCTCTCTGACCTAGTCCGGAGAACGAACTACCGAGCCCTCTCCGACTTCGTCCGGTCCAGAGAACGAGCTCCCGAGCCCTCTCTGACCAAGTCCAGAGAACGAGCTATCGAGCCCTCTCTGACTTTCCATGCCAAGCTTCCATACTTGGACTTTTCCCCGTGCCAAGCTCCTTGCTTGGTCTTTTCCCGTGCCAAGCTCCCTGCTTGGACTTTTCCGTGCCAAGTCTCCATACTTGGACTTTTCCCGTGCCAAGCTCCTTGCTTGGACTTTTCCGTGCCAAGTCTCCATACTTGGACTTTTCCGTGCCAAGTCTCCATACTTGGACTTTTCCCGTGCCAAGTCTCCATACTTGGACTTTACCGAATCAAGTCAACTCAAGTCGAGTCAACCAAGTCAACCTTGACCGAAGGTTGCACCCACAATCTCCCAAGTTTGTATTCTTGTCAAACATCAAGATACAACTTTTCTATTTTCGTCAAACATCAAAATACAACTTTTCTATTCTCGTCAAACATCAAAATACAACTCGAGTCGGGTCAACTAGGTCAACCTTGACCTAAGGTTGCACCAACAATCTCCCCCTTTTTGATATTTGACAAAAACCATAATCAATTTAGGTTAACCCGATAACCTAACTTAGGTTTTCCAATAGTTGTCACGCCCCCAGAGGAGTCCCCGTCCGAAGAAATTTCGGCAGCATCTCCCCTGTACGGCGGACAATCTGAAACTTTCTACATATCTCCATACCTCAGCCACATGCGGCTGGAATAAATAACAATAAATATAACACAACCACACAAACATCCACGCAGTTATAATAGTAACATCACAACCACGCAGTTAAGATATTTAAACAGAAAGATAATACTCTGACTCGAAATCCACCCTACTCCACTACACTCGTAAAACCCAAATCCGACAAACTCACCTCTTCTGCCGTCCAGGCAGGCATGTAGTAAAAACATATCGAATAGAACATCCATCAATATCGCAAAAGAAAACATACAATGTCCAAGTATCCAAATAACCAAGACCACACATAATCAAAATAAAAACAAAACTAAATGATAGATAAAACATCGAGGTCGGCAGGGATCTAGCACTACGTGCAGTGAGAACTAGCGACTGGAACTCCCTCCTGACAGCATCAACCTGAAAATAACAACAATGGAGGCGGGGTGAGTCCAACACTCAGCAGGTACAATTGATATGCAAAGTAAAGAAACAACACCTAGCACTAATCATGCGTACAGTCTCCTGATAAGAAATACAAAAATACATCTGAAGTAAACAGGAGAATACTGTACTAACCAGGTCCTGAGTATAAGGTCAAACAGTCCGAGGGATAAGGAAATCCTGTATGCATGTCAAACATAGGTATCCAAACAATATGCAGCATATAAATGCAGCAAACACAAACACAAGCAATAATTGCATCATGCATATGATGCCAATGATGCGTCCTGGTCACCCCTGACGCCAGTCGATCATCTCACACACAATAGTGAGGTCGAGTGGGTAGGGCTGTGACAACCGTGCACTCTGTCGTCACTACTCCTGATGAGTGACCGAGTGGACGGGATGCTGTCGGAGTACACCTATCCTCCTACCCCAAATCATAGATGGGGGAGCGCAATGCTCTCAACTCCCGGTACACGATGACGGGGAGGAATCCCTGCCGGATAACACGTTGTGTCACACTACCCATGAGTGGACCAACGGTGCCTAATAGAGTCCCTGCTGTAACACACTCTGCCTGAATCGACCACTAACCCATGAGTGGTGGTGTGTGCAGATCCATGTAACTGGCGATGTGCTCAACAATAATGGAGCGGACTATCGCACAGCATGCAATCATGCAAATGATGCATGACAATAACCATATAAACATCCTGACCTAATCCATATATATATAGAAAAGTGCACCCTAGGTCAACGAATCATATCGAATCAAAGGTACACAGAAGGTATAAAAACCTAGGTCCTGAACATGGTGAAGCATGGTATATCACTACCCCCTATAAGCATGTATAAACAGGTAAAATATACATGAGATGCAAATCAATCAATCAATCAAGCACGTACCAAGATTTGGGTAGTGATTAACCGAAACAGATAAGAAACACAATTGATGCAATATGTTAATTTCATTACTAAGCATATCAAAGACAAAAAGTCAAAAGTACCCGCCTCCGAAAATAGAAAGGTCCAATCCGACTCCGAGATACTCGTCTCGTGTCAAAATCCTGTATCAAACCCGTAATCCATAAACCTCGACCAAATAGGATTAGCTTCATAAACCCTAATTCGATCCACTATACAATTTGATTTAGATCTAAACCTAAATCAACTTGAACTCTTCCAAATACAAACCTAAAACCAAAACAAATTAATACACCTTACCTCTACTCGCAACGGATGTTGATCCACAACTAGGGGCAGTCCTGCCGAAATGAACAACTACTGCTGGAGACCAAAGAGTTGCTGCCCCACTTAGAGTTGTTGCTGCCAACAATTACTTAATTACTACCGAAAACCAGCCACACTATCCTGATCAAAAACATAAATCCAAAACCAAGATCAAATTTTACCTCAACCGTGACCTAATTCCACCAAGAAGATTGATCAGGAACAGAAGAGAGACGGCACAGTGAGGTCCTTCAGTGAGGCTCGGCCCTAACAGCACAAAGAACAGAAGGAAGAGCGTCGGCAATAGGCTCGGTCGTCGGCGGTGGTGGCACCAGAACTCCACAGCGAAGGGAAGAGAGGAAAAATCGGCACTAGACTCGGTTACCGGCACAAAGGAGGCGACCGACGGCACTTCTCCGGCAGCGTTGGCTATGACGGCGACGCAAGGTGGCTAGGACACAAGGGAGACCGGCGGGGTGCGATCGGGGACCGAGAGCCGGCGGCCAGTGATCGGGATCTCACGGCTAGGGCGACGGGCAGTGGCGATGCTACTCGGGTCGGCGGCGCGCTGCAGACCTAGTTCCGTGCGGAAGAAAAAATCGGGAGAGAAGAGAATAAAAAGGAAATGGGTGGCGGCGAGGAAGAAACTGTCGCCGGCGGTTAGGGCAAGGAGAAAGGCTGAGAGGAAATCAGCGTCGGGGAAAGGCTCGGGCTCGCAAGAGAGGAAAAAGAAACGGGAAATAAAAATAAGGAAAAAGAAAAAGATTATATAAATATAAACATTTCCTCACTTAATTGGGGTAGCCTAAACAGGCTTTTCCGGACCCCGTTTTTATCCCCGTCAACTCATCCGTACGAGCTCCAAAAAATTCCCGAAAAATTTCCAAAAATTTCGGAAAATTCCCTTATCAATATTCGCCTATTTTTCGGTATTTTAAAATAGTTCTCCAATCAATGTTCTTCCTTGAACATTCTCCCCAAACTCCAATATTCTTCCTTGAACATTCTCTAGACATTTCTCCCCCTTTTTGACACACATCAAAAAGAGTGAATCAAGGTTAAGAGTTTCTTCCTAATGAAAGTCCCATACCTTTCATTGAAACCCTTAATTTCCCCCTTGATACTAAAGACAATAATCAACTTAGTGATAATCCCATATCACTCATCCTCAAAAATCGAGTAAAAACTCCCCCTAAAAGTCAACTCCCCATTGACCATTAGGTAAAACTCCCCCTAAAGGTCAACTCCTCCTTGACCATTGTACCAACAATGTCTTGGAGAGTTTCAACCCTTTAGAAATCTAAACACAACTTCCACAGCTGAAATTTCAGACCATCAGTCGAAAATCAGCATTTTGGCACGCTCTGATCGGTGACCAGACCGATCAGAACTCCTCTGGATCGGTCACCAGACCGATCAGTCTTCCCTGGATCGGTCCAGTGACCGATCCACACTACTCTGGACCGATCATGCTCTTCTCTGATCGGTCCACAACTCTCTGATAAGAGTTCTGAATTTTTTCCTCCCGAAATTCAGAAACCCCTAAAAAAATTACAGAAAATTTTAAAAATTGTAAAATTTTGAGGATACATTCCTCATAACATATATTATCATGGAAAAATAGTTTTCTATGAAAATAACTTCCATTTTCAAATCTTGATACAAAGTTCGAAAAACTTTGAAATAGCTCAAGGTTAATCCATCTTTGTATCAACTTGCTCAATGATGAATGCTATCACTAGAAAAGCTTCATCAAGGTTTTTCAAATCAATTTTGAAATGATTTTAAACCATTTAATTTAGGTCCACAATCTTAGGGCTAAGTGTACATGACTTGTACGCAAGCTTTCCCTATGATCCTCAATTTCGAATTAGGCTCATCTAGGTACAAGAACTATGCACCTTGATCCTAACTCATAATCCTAATATCTCACACACATCTAAGGTGTATCAAACACATCCAAGTCAATTTTGATGTGAGATATGGGTTTAGGTCATCTTAAGCTAAGTTCTCATACATTTTCTAAACAACAATTTGATCTCCATATCAAATTGTGTTTTTATCCTTAAATCAATTTAATTGATCATTCATGCAAGAGATGATGACATGGCATAAAATAATATCATAAGTGGAAACATGTGCCAATGTCATGATGTCATGGCATAAAGTATGAAACTTAAATAAGGCATGCCATATAACTAACCTAAGCATTATCATGACATTTCAAATGATAATAAGTTAAGTATGATGTCATGACATAACATATGACAAACAATGTATGACAAATAACATATAAAGGTATAGAAAATACCTAATTCTTAGCCTTAGTTGCCATTTTTGATAATTTTGATCATTTTATCATAAATTCTATATTCCTAAGTGTAATAGATCTAAAATCATATACTAAAGATTTTTAGATCACTATGTGCCAATTAGATTGACCCTAGAAAATCCTCAAGTGTGGTTGGCACATCCTAATCACCTTAGGAATGAGTAAAATTTTATTTTCAAGGCTTGATTACACCTTGAATATTCCTACAATGCCACCTTTTGTCATGATTAGGTTAACTACCTATCCAATTAAGGTTGGCACACCCTAAACCATCTAGCGTGAAGGAATCACGCTCCTAGGAACCCAAAACCTATTTGAGCTCATTGGGTTCACTAAATATTCACTAGGGATGACTTCCCTAGCAACCCTCCTAATGACCCTCCTAGGCTTTAAAGCCTTGGTCATTTGAGACTCATCAAGATCACCTCTAGGGGTGACTCACCTTGTGACCTTGGTGATGGTCTTCCTAGCCCTAGATCTTGTTCCATAATCGAATGGAACATTATGATAAGTGGGCTTGACCACTTGAGACTTAGGTTTGTGACTCAAACCTCTCATGTCCTTGGGCTTTGATTTTTGACCCTTAGACCCTAGAGTTGGCTTTTCCAAATTCTTAAGAGCCTTTTCTAAAGTGTCAAGTCTTGACCTTAAGACTTGATTTTCCTTCTCTAATACCTCAAGCTTTAATTTTCCATTTTTCTTAGAGGTATTCCTAGGCATATGTCTAGTTGTTTGGGGATTCCTACCTAGGTTTTCCTTAACCTTAGATGAGTTAATTCTAGGGTTGGCATTTCTAGTATCATCCTTACCTAGACTAACATGTTTGGCACCTAAGCACATGTATCGGTTTCTATGGTTATCATGCTTATCATCATTGGCAATTGCAATAAAGCTACTAGCATGTTTCTTATTAGAATTGCAATAATGTACCTTAAAAGATACCTTAGGGTTTGCCTTAGCTCCCCCCATAGATGTGCTTGGTCTCTTGTCCATGTGAGGTTGCCTCCCCCTCGGACATTGGCTCCTATAATGTCCCCTTTGCTTGCATTGGAAGCACACCATGTGCTCCTTGCCCTTGCGTATCGGGACTCCGGCTTCCTTGACTTTTGGTGCCGGTGGAGTCTTCCTAATCCTCTTTGGACATTTACTCTTGTAATGCCCATATTCCCTACACTCAAAGCACATTATATGTAATTTACTTGAAATTAAGTTACTTGAGTTACCTAGGGTTGAGGATGAACATAAGCTCTCTTCTTCATCCCTTCCGGAGGTAGAGGCTTCTTCTTCCTGCTCCAATCTTGAAGAAGAACTCTTCTCCTCTTCTTCCTTAGATGTTGAGTAGCCCTCAACTTCTAATTCCATACCTCCATGATGTGAGCTACTTGGCTCACTTGACTCCTCTTCATGACTTGAATTGGAGCTCTCCTCATGGAACTTAGCCAAGTTGTTCCACAACTCCTTGGCATCGTTGTATCCACCTATCTTACACAAGATATCATTAGGTAATGAAAATTCAAGGATTTTCGTTACCTCGTCGTTGATTGTGGATTGGTGAATTTGTTCCTTCGTCCACTTCTTCTTCTCGAGAGGTTCTCCTCCTTTATCCATTGGAGGAATAAAACCTACTTGTACACAATTCCAATTTACTAGGTTAGTCATAAGAAAATACTTCATTCTTACCTTCCAATACGCGAAGTCGTCGCGATCGTAGAAGGGTGGAATCGTGATGTCTTCTCCAAGTTGATCCATTCTCTAGCTCGTGCTCCCCCGGGTGTTAATCCGACGAAGAGCGACCTCGCTCTGATACCACTTGTTAGGACCTTCGGATAGCGGCTAGAGAGGGGGGGGTGTGAATAGCCGACCTCAAATTATCGTTTCTTCCTACAATTTAGGTTAGCGCAGCGGAAATACAATGTAGAAACGAAAGTGGAGAAGATCAAACCTCAAACACGATGATGTAACCAGGTTCGGAGATGATACTCCTACTCCTCGGCGTGTCCGTAAGGTGGACGAAGCCTATCAATCCGTCTGTGGATGAGACCCTGGATAACCCGATAATATGAACTCCTTCTGGGTGGAGAAACCTCGCCACAATATCTCTTGCAACAGCAAGAATGGAGTACAACCAATAGAGAAAGAAAACAAGAACAATATAAATGTAAAAACACTTTGCTTGCCTTCTCGTCGACTGGAGTTCGATGAAGCAGCAACTTCACGGATCCAACAACAGCAGCTAGAAAACCAGCCGATGGAAGCTCACACGAAGCTTCAGCAGTGGAGAGCTCAACAAAGCTCAGATCGCAGGAGCAAGAACCGTAGTCAGCAAGCGTTCTTATTCCCTTCTTCTACTGTAGCGGCCTTATATCCTGCACCTGCGAAGAAGACAAAGAAGAGTCCAGAAATCTAGTCGTTGAATCACAACGGCTAAGCCTGGACCGATCAGGCTCCATCCTGATCGGTCCAGGAGGACCCTGATCGGTCTGTGGACCGATCAGGCCCTAGACTGATCGG
This sequence comes from Zingiber officinale, assembly GCF_018446385.1. Classification (NCBI taxonomy): domain Eukaryota; kingdom Viridiplantae; phylum Streptophyta; class Magnoliopsida; order Zingiberales; family Zingiberaceae; genus Zingiber; species Zingiber officinale. The sequence goes on along the minus strand of NC_056007.1, from coordinate 27,087,693 downwards.
TCCCCAGACCGATCAACCAAGTCTCTGTGAGAGTTGGCTTCGAAGCCTGATCGGTCTGTGGACCGATCAGGCTATAGGTGGATCAGTCCACAGACCGATCCCCCTACCTTTTTCTGCCTCCTGATCATTTCCTGATCGGTCTGTTGGGCGATCAGATACCTTACAGTGAGCCACTGTTTGGTTACTGATCGGTCACCAGACCGATCAGATAACCCATAGTATCAATGGATCGGTCTACAGATCGATCCAATTTCCCGACCTCAAACCTAAAGCCTTCCCGGTCTAGAGAACGAGCTACCGAGCCCTCTCTGATCTAGTCCGGAGAACGAGCTACCGAGCCCTTTCCGACTTCCTCATCCGGTCCAAAGAACGAGCTCCCGAGCCCTCTCTGACCTAGTCCGAAGAACGAGCTACCGAGCCCTCTCCGACTTCGTCCGGTCTAGAGAACGAGCTCCCGAGCCCACTCTGACCTAGTCCAGAGAACGAGCTACCGAGCCCTCTCCGACTTCCACGTCCGGTCCAGAGAACGAGCTCCCGAGCCCTCTCTGACCTAGTCCGGAGAATGAGCTACCGAGCCTTCTCCAACTTCCACCTCCGGTCTAGAGAACGAGCTCCCGAGCCCTCTCTGACCTAGTCCGGAGAACGAGCTACCGAGCCCTCTCCAACTCCATCCAGTTCAGAGAACGAGCTACCGAGCCCTCTCTGACTTTCCATGCCAAGCTTCCATACTTGGACTTTTCCCCGTTCCAAGCTCCTTGCTTGGTCTTTTCCCGTGCCAAGCTCCCTGCTTGGACTTTTCCATGCCAAGTCTCCATACTTGGACTTTTCCCGTGCCAAGCTCCCTGCTTGGACTTTTCCGTGCCAAGTCTCCATACTTGGACTTTTCCGTGCCAAGTCTCCATACTTGGACTTTTCCCGTGCCAAGTCTCCATACTTGGACTTTACCGAATCAAGTCAACTCAAGTCAGGTCAACCTTGACCTCCCAAGTTTGTATTCTTGTCAAACATCAAGATACAACTTTTCTATTCTCGTCAAACATCAAAATATAACTTTTTTATTCTCGTCAAACATCAAAATACAACTCGAGTCAGGTCAACTCGAGTCGGGTCAACCAGGTCAACCTTGACCTAAGGTGGCACCAACAGTAGCTTGTTCCTTGGAACTTCTTTGCCTTATTTGGCTCTATCCTTTGTCGGGATACTTTCTCTTCTTGCTAGTATTTGGTTTTATAAGATTTATCTTAACATAAATATACATTTTTATTGATTTTGATTACTTGTAATTATCTTTTTAAATTGTTAGTCTTACAATTAGATCCTCAAGTTTTATCTCCTTTCTCAATTATCACAATAACTTAAAAGGACTTATTCATCATCTTACCCTCGGCATACAGATTATGTAGGATCAACTGCAACTCTTGGATTTGAGTCATCACGATTTTAGAATCAATCATCATGTTTTTTAAATTCACTCAACAACAAAAGATGTTGTTTTACCTAAACACATTGAACTTTGTGAGGTTCCTACATGAAGATACCCCCTCCATATCTCGAGGTGAGACTAATAAAGAGAAGAGGGTGGCATATGATACTTGGGGAGATAGTGACTTTTTACATCGAAACTATTTCCTCAATGGCTTGGACAACATGTTATACAACATATATAGTCTATTGATAACTACAAAGGAATTATGAAAATCTCTTGAAAGGAAGAACAAAATAGAAGATGTCAGACTGAAGAAATGTTGGAGAATCTTGTCGAAGATAGAGGAGTAGTCTAAAATAAAATTACAAATTAAATCATATTTATTTTTTTAGTTGACCTTAGCTGATACTCTCAAGCTGCCAAGAAGGGAAAAAAGAGCTTCTTTGGATGGCTGAGTTGGCTGAAAAATTGGGCTACCTTATATGCCAGAGTATAGACTCCCGGTGCAGAGTCCAAGTGCAGACTCCTGACTTCTCGAGTCCAAACTTCTGACTCCCAAGTACAGACTCCCGACTAGAGAATCTGAGTTGTAGAAAACTATAAAGACTGAGTTGCAAGCTTCTGACTACCTAGTGCAGACTCCCGACTCCTAAATGCATACTCCTAATTAGAGAATCTGATTTATAGAAGACTACAGAGTCCAAGTTGTAGACTCCCGAGTGCCTATTTTCAAGTGGTTTCCTTAAAAGATGCTTGTCCTCCTCTAGCTGTGCTTTGAGGTTATAATGGATGTCTGTTTCTTGGGATACAACGGTAAAACCATATACACAACCAAGCACTAGTTGTTCATGCTGAACTAATCAAGTTCATGATTGTTATCATAGGCAAATCACTGAGCGAAAATGTATGATGGAAAAGATTTTAGGGAACGAAAGTGGAGGAAAATCTTTACTATTAGCTCTATACCACTTGCTCTTCGTCACAATCTCCTTATATAAGAACTTAGACCCTTGCAGTATTTAATGGATGAATTAAATCCATTTACTGCCCATTAATTCATCCAACTTAGATAGTTGGAGGTTATAGATTCTTCATTAATCATCAATTAATGCATTTGTTACATTTGAGTAACAAGCAAAATTATTTAGGTGATAAAACATTGGTCTATTCACTTGGGCAAATTTTGCACAGACCGGTCTGGTAATTGACATGTGCAGGTCATGCTCGCACATGACTTGGAACTTTCCCTTGTGAAGATCTGTTTGTTTACTCACTGACAATAAACATGATGTTCTTGAACTATTCTACCATCTATGTAAGTATTTACATATCTCATCCAGGACTCGCTCTGATACAACTCAGTTCTTATGAGTGTGTTCGTTCTTTGCCATGAACTCACTTGGTTCTATAAGAAGCTCTGAGAATTGTGCATTCAATTCTATTCGAAATAACTCCACTTCTTTCTCACATTGATGATCTCTTAAGAGTATTCTACATTACTCTATTGGATTATTAAAAGTCATGTGTTTAACATTTATCCTTCACTGATCTATTGGGTTATTCCCCAATAATGAACAACTTTATTGGTACAATTAGGTTGTTCCTTTGAACCTAATTCTTGGGATTTCCAATCTGCATAAGTTGGATTTCCTTTGCACTAACATTTCTCATTAGCATCAAGCTCATCCCTCATGATGAGCTTGCAACTAACTCTCTATTTAACTATTTGGTTAATGAATCTATAAGTTATTATTTAACTTCACATAGTCAATAATGATAACTCCCGTTAAAAGTAGTTGTCTAATGGAATTATGTCTATGACGTATATGTCTAGACTTACTATTATATAGATGGCTCTGTGTTCAGCCAATTGCTAATTGACTATCATAATGTATGTAAATTACCAGCATCGGTCTAGGCCATCTCAGAGTATCTTATCAAAATTATCATAATCATTCAACCTCTTCACCACATTTATCAAGATCTGCAAACTCAAATTCCATCGTGGATTTGATTATTACTATTTGCTTAGAAGGTTTCCATGAAAGGGCTACACTTCCCAAAGTGAAATCATATCCACTAGTAGACTTCGAGTCTTTCATGTCAAATATCCAATTCACATCAATGTATCCTTTTATTACAGTAAGATATCTTGTATAATGCAGTCCATATTCACAACTATACCTCAAGTACCTCAATACTCTTATTATCCCTTTTCAGTGCTCAACATTGGGATTACTCATGTATCTACTCAATTTACTTACTGCGTAAGCTATATCTAGTCGTGTATAACTCATTACGTATATCAGACTTCCAATCACTCGAGAGTACTTTTTTCTGAGAAATGCTTTCTCTTCGATTCTTTGATAGATATTTATAAGTATCTATCGGTGTTCATGCTAATGTAGTATCAACCTTGGTGAATTTCTCAAAAATCTTGTCTATGTAATAAGACTAACTAAGAAAAAGTCCATCTACTATTCTAAGAATTTCTGTTCCTAGAATTACATCAGCTAGGCTCATGTCTTTTATGTCAAATCTTGAGTTCAATATGTCTTTAGTGGATTTGATTATCTTATTATTACTCCCAATGATAAGTATATCATATATATATAAGCACAAACTGACATAGTCATTCTCTGTGTCTTTTATGTACAGACATTTATCACATTCATTGATTTGGATTCCATATTCTTTCATGACATTGTCAAATTTTTTATGCCACTACTTTGGTACTTATTTCAAGTCATACAACAACTTCACCAATCTATAAACTTTATTTTTCGACCTTGACATAGAAAACCCTTTAGGTTGCTCCATGTAGATTTTATCTTCTAAATTCTCATTTAGAAAAGTTGTTTTTACATCCATCTAATGTATTTCTAGATTCCATATAGCGGCGGTAGCCAACAATGCTCTAATGGAAGTTATTCTCGATACCGAAGAATATGTATCAAAATAATCAATGTCTTCTTATTGTCGATATCCTTTGACTACCAATTTGGAATTATACTTATCAATCGTACCATCTGATTTCATTTTTTTTTGAAGATCCACTTGCAACCTAATGGTTTGCTTCCTCGAGGAAGATCCATAAGTTTCTAGATGTGATTTTACAAGATAGAGTTCATCTCAAATAATGCAGTTGCCTCTTTCCAGTGAGGTCCATCAAAAGCGTTTACTGCTTCTATGTAATTGTGGGGCTCATTTTCTAACATGAAAGTGATAAAATCTATTCTATAGAATTTTTCCACCCGAGCTCTTTTACTTCATCTGAACTCAACTTCAACTAGTTTATCATCATCTTCTTTTTCTTGTGTTTCATATGCCCATTTTGAGGTGATAGCTCCCTCTCGGGTCTTATACGGAAATACATGCTAAAATAATGAAGTATTTCTTAATTCTATTATTGAGTTCTTGTGTATATCCAATATTTGTAATCCATACACAAAAAATTGATAAGCACTGTTATTTTGGTGCATATCCAATAAATATGCAATCAATAGTTTTTGGTCCTATCTTAATTCTTTTTAGATCAAGCACCAAAACTTTGGCAAGACATCCCCATATTCATAAATATTTATAGAATGGTTATCTTCCATTCCACAACTCAAAAAGGCTCTTCTCTATTTTCTTTATGGGCACGTTATTTAAAAGGTAATTGTCTACTAACACAGCTTCTCCCTACATAAACTATGGCAGTCTAGAGCCTAATAGAAGAGCATTCATCATCTCCTTTAGAGTTCTATTCTTTGACTTAGCCACTCCATTTTGTTGAGGAGTATAAGGAGCTATTGTTTCGTATCTGATTTTATATTTAGAACACAACTCAGTGATCAGTGAAACATATTCACTACCCCGATCACTTTGAGTCATCTTAATATTCTTATTATGTTAGTTTTCAATCTCATTCTTATAGAGATCGAATTTATCTATATATTCATCCTTACTTTTGAGAAGATATACATAACAAAATTTTGTGTTATCATCTACAAAAGTGATGAAGTATTTATTTCTACCATGTGTCGGTGTACCTTTTAAGTCGCACACGTCGGTGTGAATTAGATCGAGTGGTTCGTTGTTTTTTCAACAAGTTGAAAGGAAGATCTTGTCATTTTCACTTCAACACAAATTTCATACTTGTGTTTCGGGTCAAGGAGGAATATGGATATATTTTGCATGTTAATTAATCTATGCAACATATCGTAGTTAACATGTCCTAATCTACCACGCCACAAACATAAAGACTCAAACATATAAGTGGAAGAGTTTAGAATTTTATTAACTTTAGGTGTAATCACCATTATACTAAGCTTAACAACTCGTCGGTTACATAATTCTTTTTTTAAAACATTCCATTTTTGGACAGAACAACTCTGTCCGACTCAAAAATAATGCGAAAGTCATGCTTTCTCAGAAGTGATCCAGACACTAGATTCTTTCGAAAATCCAAAACATATAGCACATTGTTGAGAGTCAACTCCTTGCCCGAGGTTAGATTCACCACCACTTTTTCTTAGGACATGATTTTCAAAGCTGCTGAGAACCACATAAATAGTTTCTCTCTATCTTTGATTTCTTCAAAGTTGTGGAGTAGCTTCTTATTACAGAAGATATGTCTGGTTATTCCAGTATCGATCCACCATTATCATGAGTTTGAACCCACCAGATTCAGTTCAAAGACCAGAGTGCAAAGGTCATCCATTTCTAGTCCCTCGTTCAGGTTGGCTTCCTGCTTCTTCTTCTGATTTTTGTACTTCAAAGATTTATAACCAACTCGTCCATAGTTGAAGCACTACCCAGAAAATTTCTTGCTTATGCCTCCTCTGGGTCCCATCTTGAAAGCTTTAGGGTTTTTCTATTTTAAACTTTGACCGTGCTTAACTATGTTGACTTTCACAGTAGCCTAAGAGAACAACTTTCTCTTGGAACTCTTGTTGTCTTCCTCAATTCGAAGTCTAACAATGAGTTCCTCCATGTTCATCTCCTTCTGCTTGTGCTTCAGATAATTCTTGAAGTCCTTCCAGTAGGGAGGTAACTTCTCAATGATAGCAGTCACCTGGAAGATTTCACTCAGAACCATACCTTCCAAGTGGATTTCATACAAGATCACCTGAAACTTCTAAACTTGACTTATCATAGTTTTGAAGTCAACCATCTTGTAGTCTAGGAATTGGCCCACAATGAATATCTTGGCCCCCGCATTCTCTATCTTGTACTTCTTGTCTAAAGACTCCCATAGCTCCTTACTCATTTTTTCGTACTATGCACAGCGTACATCGAGTCCGTAAGAGAGTTGAGGATGTAGTTTCAGTAAAGGAACTCAGAATGAGTCCATGTCAATACTGCACCGATGGTCTGAATATCAGCATCCTCAGCATGCTTGGAAGGGTCTTCTATCAAGAATCGAATCATATTTAGCGTGGTCAAGTTGAACAGAATCTTCTATTGTCATCTCTTGAAGTTTACTGAGTTGAACTTCTCTGTTCTTTCCCTATGATTGATCGAATATTTCTAATCGAGGCAGAAGGAGCCTTCATGTGATGAGTATGTTGCATCTTAATACTTTCTTTAGTTATCTCAACAAAACAATATATATTTTAAGATTGTTGAACAATCTTGGCTAAGATAGAGGAGTAGTTTAAATTGAAATTATGAATCAAATTAGACTTATCTGTTGAGTTGACTTGAGCTAATAATCTCATGCTGCCAAGTAGAGAATGAATAGTTGCTTGGGATGACTGAGTTGGCTGGAAAACTAGGCTACCTTGTATGTCAAAGTGCAGACTCCCGAATATAGAGTCCAAGTGCAGACTCCCCATTCTTGAGTGCAGACTCTCGATTCCTGAGTGCAGACTCCCAACTAAAGAGTCTGAGTTGCAGAAGACTGTAGAGTTTGAGTTGCAGACTCTCGACTCCCGAGTGCAAACTCTCGACTCCTCAGTGCAGACTCCCAACTGGAGAGTCCTAGTTGCAGAAGACTGCAGAGTGTAAGTTGCAAACTCCCAACTCCCGAGTGCAGACTCTTGACTGGAGAGTCTAAGTTGTAGAAGACTGCAAAGTCCTAGTCGTAGATTCCTGACTCTCAAGTGTAGACTCCCGACTGGAGAGTCCGAGTTATAGAAACTACAAAGTCCAAATTGCAAACTCCTGAGTACAGACTCTCGACTAGAGAGTCCAAGATGCAGAAGAGAAGATGACGAGGCCTGCTTTCAAGCAGTCTTCTTAAAATAGATTCTTTCTCCTCCGGCTATGCTTTGAGGTTATGATGGACGTTCGTTTCCCATGATAAAATGACAAAACTACGTACACAATTAAACACTGATCAATTGTGACGAACTAAGAAAGTATTTGATTGCGACGAACTAAGAAAGTATTCGATTGCTATTAGGGGTAAAACAATGAGCGGAAATGCATAAAGGAGAGAAGATTTGGGAGAATAAAAGTGGAGGAAAATCTTTATTATTAGCTCTGTACCACTTGCTCATCATCACACAACCTCTTTATATAGAAGTTTAGACCCTTATAGTATTTAGTGGCCGAATTAAAGACATTTACTGTTCATTAATCATCGATTAATGCATTTGTTACATTTGAGCAATAAGTAAAAATATTCAAATGGTAAAATCATGGATAAATTTAGCCTCGATCAGTCCAATATTTGACACGCGCAGATAAATTTAGTTCAATACCATCCGGGTCTTTAATTTATACCCTCTTAGAGAAAGTCTCTTCCCATATATTTATTCACATTACCAATATATATATAATAATATAAACCAAATATAATACCTTTAAATTTTATAATGTGAAACAAAATTCATAGGAAAGGAGTCTCTGTTTTTCATTTTCCATTGATCGTCCGTAAATTCGTAGACTCAAGTCCAAAAGACACTCTTATGCCACGTCATCTGTTCATATCATGTGATACTTATTAGTTCAAAATCCATTTTTCATCATTGTTGACTGGTCAAACTTCTCCAGATTTGCTCGTCGATGATGATTTTGGACACTATGGCTGCACTACAAGACTGAACAGAATTGTCAAACAAACCGAGTGCTCCAGCGTTGGCGCAGCTTGCTCAGGGGCAACATCATGGGACCGAAAGCAACTTGCACTGTTTTTGGCGAGTAGGACGAGTGTAGATGGAGCGCCGAGTAGGCTGAGTGCCTAGGGGCAGTCTGTCAAGTGGGTCAAGCTGATTGGGCTGATTGAAGCCGTACAGGGAGTTGGTTGAGCTGTCGAGTGGGGAGATGTGTGTTGGATACAGTTAAAATGGATTCACTTTCTCCAACCATATTTAAAGTTAATCATATGACGTCATGAGACTGAAAGCAACCTGCAGCGTTTTTTGCTACATTAATTATTCAGAAACTCATGGAGGTGCGACAATGAAGCTTTGATCGACTTTGGCTAGATCTATCTACAGTAATTAATTGCATGCTTAGCTTAGTTCTATGCCATGCATGTTACTCTAGCTACTTTGTCTGCTTTAGTATACAACTATAATTAATTACGGTAGGGAACTTTGCGACCTTAATTTATTATTTCTTTTCAGAAAATTATAACTGTGTCATCTCTAAATTAATACCTGGCATTATGATACGAATTATTATGATGTAGGTGGGAAACAGTGGAGCATGGAGGAAAACATATATATATATATAGAGGACAAAAATTAAATCCATTAGGAGTAACAAATAACCGCGCGTGGGTTAGGTCTAGGTTGTTGCTCAATGTTAATATTATCCTCTTTCTTTTCCTTTAAATTATAAAAAACGATCCCGATACAGAGGCTAATATGGTAGGATTTTATATATTCACGACCGAGTGCTCAATATCTTTCTTGAGGTCAACTTTGTGCGAGGTCGAAGGGTATCATTTCCCATCCAACCATTAAACCCTATTTATGCTTGACTAGGTCACTTGACCCAGCCATTGCTTTTTCTTGAAAACTTCCCCTTACACTATTGCGTTTTTATCGCTCGTTATATTTTGTTGATGCGTAAAGCCGATTTCATTGTTGTGTTAAACAACAAGATTCTTTTATGCTTTCGCATGAGACTAAGTTGAAGGAAAATCATGAATGGTCCTTCAAATATTTGTTGCAAGCTTGATGCGCACATTTTATCATTTAAGAATTTAGAGTTTTACGTTGTCTCGAGGGGTTTAAGAGTTTATGCTTATCTAATGCTTTGTTCAATTTTAAAATTTATGTTACATTATTGTAACTTAGAATGCAACTTCTTATGATGTAGATGTAACTATGTAAAAAAAATCTATATCTCAAATAAATCTACTAGATTAATACCATATCTTTTTTTCCTAATATACACAAATGTGAAACTGCCATATGAACGGCCCCCACGCAACATCCCCACATCGATAGAAGGAGGTTTATCAGAAACACATGTGTTAAATGTGTAGAAGTTAAGAAGAGGAAAAAACTAACCATATTATTGAATTCAAAATTGTCATTAGAAATACTGAACATAAATCCTTATATAGTTAAGTTAAGAAACCCTAAACAATAAATAGAAAAGGGAAAAGATCAAATTGATGTAAAAGCTATAAACAAACAAATATATATATAATTTAACATCCCCTTAAACTCACGATGTTATAGCTATAAGCATTGAGAGTTTGTCAGATAAGAAACGAAAGTGTAAAGCGGAATGTGCCTTGGTAAATATATTAGCAATATGTAGATTTGAAGAAACAAAAGCAATGTGATGGTGTCAATCTAAAGATGATGATGAGTAATGTGACAATCAATTTCAATATGTTTCGTCCGCTCATAAATAACTAAATTGCGCGCAATTTGAATAGCACTCTGATTATCACAATATAACGGAGTAGGTTGATGAAGAGAGATATCTATATTTATAAGCAACCAACATAATTAAACTATCTTATAAGTAATTTAGGTCATGACTAGATACTCAGTTTCTGTAGAAGATCTAGAAATGACATATTATTTCTTACTCTTCCAAAAAACTGAGGAATCACTAAGAAAATACAGAAGTCAGTGATAGATTTGCGATCAATAAGATCATCAACCAATCAGCATTAGAGTATGCACGCAACTCCAGATATGAAATAGAAAGAAATAAAAGGCTTTGAAATTGAATGTCCCGAAGATACCTGAGAATAAGAAAAATATCAGCCCAATGAACTACAATTGGTGCAACGACAAATTGACTAACCACACATATGCAATATTTGAAATAAACCAAGCTTCGAATAATAGTTCTATACAAACTAGGATCTGACAAAGGTGAGTCATCAAATGGAGAATATTGAGCATTAATCTCAATAGGAGTATCAACAACTCTATTATTAGTAAGATAAGCACACTCAAATAGATCAGATATATACTTTGATTGGGATAAAAGATAATCTTTTAAGGAATAAGCGATCTCAATGCTCAGAAAGTAGCGTAGTATACTCATGTTTTTCACAGCAAAAACAACGAGCCAACTCAGACTTCAAGAAAGCAATTCCATCATAATCATCACCAGTAATAATTATGTCATTAATATATAATGATAAAAGAATATGACCTGCACTCATACATCCGACAAATAATGCTAAATCATGATTAGTAGGATGAAAATCAAGCAAAGTAATCACTATAGAAAAATTCTTAAACCAAGCACGAGGTGCTTGTTTAAGACCATAAAGCACTTTACAAAGCCTACAAATTTCACCAGGTTGGTGTGAAATATTAGGAGGAGGTGTCATATAAACTTCTTCATGAAGATCACCATTTAAAAATACATTCTTAGCATCCATTTGAGATATTCTCCATCGACAAACAGAAGCAACATCAATCAGAGTACGAATAGTCATCATTTTTGCAACGGGAGCAAATGTTTCCTCAAAATCCATGTCATACTCCTAAGAATAACCTTTAGCAATAAGACAAACTTTGTATCGTTCGATAAATCCATCAGATTTAGTTTTGATCTTATATACTTAATGAGAACCAATAGTGTATTTTTCTGGTGGCAACGATACCAAATCTCATGTGTGAGTCTAATGCAAAGTAGTTAATTTCTCAGCTATAACACTCTGCCAAAGTGGGTTACAAACATATTCACTATAGGATACAGGCTCAGAAGACAATAAACAAATGCAACAAATAAAGTAAAAGAAAGAGAATAACAAGAGTAAGCAAAATTTGATAGTTTAGTAGACTTACGAATATGAGTGGATTATATTGATGACGGTGGAGAGAAGGATCATCTGCAACCTCAGGAGATGATTGGGTAGTGGCAAAAGGAGGAATATGTGGAGCGGATATCTCGAGAACCAAAGTACCAAATTTAATTGAGCTACCAGTAAGAGTTGTGGGTGAAACTTCCTTAGTGTCGATATTGAAAAGATCAATACAAAGTAGATCTGACTTTGTCATATTATGTTAACTAGTCAGAATAGAAAAGAATAGAATATGCTCAAGAAACACAATATGATGAGAGACATACAATTTTTGACTAATGAGATCAAAGTAATGATATCCTTTTTTACTAACACCATAACCCAAAAAGACGCAAAGAGCAGACCAAGGGACTAACTTATTATGCTCGACATATGGACAAAGGATGAAGCAAGTACAACTAAAAACACGAAAAGAGGAATAGACAGGAGCATGCCCATACAATTTTTCAAAAGATGACAAGCCTGAATTGTATGAGGTTGGAATTCTATTAATTATGTGTGTAACGACCCAATTTTCCCCATTAGGAGTTTTAAACATTCTTAAAAATATTTAAAAATGCTATAGAAAAATTCTAGAGATTTTTAGGAATTTTTAGAGTATTTTTACGTAAATTTTGGAGTTCGTTTGGTATTTTTACCAAGAGGAAGAAGTTTAAAAAAAATAATAAAAGTGTTAAAGCTGGGGTTTGAACCCAACACCTCGGACCCGAACCAGATGTTAACCGGACTCAGCCAACCAGCTGGTCTGCGAGAGTTTTGTTAATGAAGTATGGAATAAAATGTATATAAGCAGTTTTTGGGAACAGAAATACCCAAAATAAAAGGGAGCCGAGCAGAGTTCGAACACGCGACCTTTAACTCGCGCTAAACCGCTGCTGACCAAGTTTTCAGGCCGTCGGTTCTGTATATAATTGATAGCAAATTTATTTAAAGAAGTTAACCGAATATTGAAGTTATAAAAGAGGAGAACTTAGGGCTTGATTGATTACCCGTGACCTAACTTCCTCCCCTTTCTCTCACGCGCGGCGCGTCGACACTCCTCTTCTCGGGCGAAGATGCAGCAGGGAGTTGGGGCTTCTCCGACGGCCGGCCAAAGAGGATTTCCGCGAGCTCTTCTCGGACCCGAGTCCCTCTCGTCAAGGAGAGCTCGTGGGTGCAAGGAAGAGCTGGGATCTCGAGCTCGCCGAAACCCTAGAAGTTATTCCGGTTGTGAGTCAAAGAACAAGAGGTAAGTTGCTACTCACCTGCAGTAGGATAGCTCCGAGGTTTAATCCTTGATCCTCTCCTTGTTCCCGAAGCTTTGCATGAGTTTCCTTGCCTTTTCTATTTTCGGATTCAAGCTAGCTTCTTGTTTGGATTTCGAAGCATGTTTAAAGGAGTTTTTGTTTTTGGTGCTAGCTGCCATGAAACCTAAAGAAAGAAGGAGAATTTGTATAGGTTAGGCATGCAATTTAGATCCTTCTGTCTTATGATTGCATTTCAGATTTAGACGTTTCCTTTGCTTCTGATCAGTTTGTATTCGGCTTCCGGATTTTAATGGCTTTGTTTCCATGCTTCAGATTTAAGAGCAGCAAGTGTATCATTGTTTTCTTACAGCATTAGGATAGCTTGAAGTTTAAAGGGAAGCAAGTGCTTCATTGTTTCCTTGGTTCGGATTTCCCTCTGTACATCTTTAGGATGGCTTGAATTTAAGAGTAGTAATTGTTCCTTGTTTTCCTTGCTTTGGATTTCCTGTACAGCAGTAGTTTCTATTTAGTTTGTTGTCGTGGCACATAACAAGAAGAACAATCATGCTTTGGTTCCTTGTAGGTTCTAGTAAATCATCATATTCACGTATCAACGTTAGATAGCAGCAGAATGATTTTAGTAGAGGACAATTTTTATCAAACATGTGTGCAGAAATTTATTAGTAGTATGCAGAATTTTATTAATAGTATGTAGAAATTTATTAGTAGCATGCATTCTTTGCTCTCTTTCTTTTATCTCTGACGTAGCAAGATTTAAGGTTTTAATTCCAACAAGTTTTAGATGTAGTTTAAGCTTGTATGATATGCAAATTTTGATAAGTATTGCATGCAGAACTTCAATCTTAGAACAGATTTTTAATAAGATTAATATGCAGAATTTTATTAGCATAGTAAGAAGATTTTAGATAAGCTTAGTATGCAGATTTTATATAAGCTTAATATGCAGATTTTAGTTAAGCTTAATATGCATATTTCTGTTTAAACTTGTATGCAGATTTTGTTTAAGCATTGCCGTGTTAGAATTTGTTTAAACATTTCAGTTTTGTAAGAAGCATTCTTTTATAAAAAAAGTATAACAAAGATTAAGAAAAGAAAGAAGAAGGTCAAGGCCTTAAGTAGATCCCAAAGTCAAGACTTTAGGGATTTTGGCACACAATGTGCTAAAGAAAATGCCGAGGCATTATATAGAAGTATTAAAAGATAACAAGTATTTTACTTTTATCAGTGGCACTGTGCTGGACTCTCAGTTGTCCTTGGGTTGGGCTCCCATAGTCGTCCCTAGGTTTAGATAACCTAGCAGTAACGGCACGGCCGACGGTCGACGGTCGACGACCCGAGGGTCACCAAATGGGCCGCCAAATGGGCCGCCGAATGGGTCGAGTCGTTACAAAAGTAAAAGAACAGTTGTCGGGTCCAAGAGAAGTTGATTACTATTTTGAAGTATTATAAGTATAAGTTTTTGAAAGTTTTACATAAGTATAAAGTATTTAAAGAATAAGTCTTTAAACAAGTGAAATAAGATTCGGAAGGTGTTTAGAATTCAGTAAGCTTAGTTCTTTATGCTAGCATGATTGTATAGATTTACTTTACATGTTTAGCCTTTCAGTATGTTTCTTTCACTAGTAGATGAGCATGAGTAGATTTCCTTTTGAGCATTCAGTTTTAGATTTAAGTATATCATCATGCATATCGAGATTTTGTGAGTTAGATAGCGCTTACTAAGTAAATTTTGCTTATAGACTACACTTCCTCTTACTGCAGATACAGGAAAGGAAAAGATATAGAAAGGAAGGCGACAAGGAGGTGTTCGAAGGATGTGTGATGCCAGGACTATGGAAGCCTTGGGACTAGGAAAGAAGTTTTAGTTTAGTTTTTATTGTCTTTTGCTATGTTAGGAGTATTTGAGATAGTATTTGTTATTTTGATATGATTAGGACGTAGTAGAAGAATTGTAATCTTGTGTGATGATTTCTTGTGTTGTTTTCTTTATTTTGGATTTATTATACTGCGTGGTTGATTGATATGTGTTCCAGCCGCTTGTGGCTGAGTATATATTGCATGTATTGTTGAATAAGGTCACCGGTACAGGGGAGACTCTGTCGAAATTTTTCGGTAGGGTTTCCATGTGATTTTTAATCATACCGGTTAAGTAGAGTTAGTAGTTAAGTAACGGTCATCCTTAGAGAGTAGTAGTAGTAAGAAGGGTGGTCGTTACAATGTGAGTCGCAGTAAGGATTGCTTCCCCCCAAAAGGTACTAGGAACACTAGCAGACAATAAAAATTAATGGGTTATTTCAACAAGATACCTATGTTTTTGTTCAGCTACATAATTATGTTTAGGAGTATTTGTACACGAGATTTGATAAATAGTACCATCATAAGTAAGTAAATGTGAAAAATGATTTAAAGTGTATTCACCCCCCCCCCCCCCCCCCCCCCCAAATTACAACAAAAACACTTTATGATACTAGAATGTTGAGTTTTCTCAAGAGCTCTAAAGTTGTTGAAAATGGTAAGATAATCATATCCATGTTTCATAAGATAAATCCAAGAGTAACGAGTGCAATCATCAATAAATGAAAAATAATACTTTGATCCCCCCTCTTTGTAGGAATAGGAGAGGGTCCCACACATTAGAATGGATAAGATCAAATGGAGTAGAAGAAAATGAAAGACTTTTAGAAAATAATAAAGCAAAAAATTTGGCTAGCTTATAGCCACTACAATTAAAAATATCAAAAAATTTTAAAGGTCCTAATGCTCCTGTAGAAGTTAAAAACTGCAAACGAGATACTAAAACATAACCTAAACAAGAGTGTCATAAATAAAAATCAGAAGATGAATGACTCAAACGAAAAGATGATAAATCCACACTCGAAGCTACAATTTCTGGTACTTTAAGTTGATCTAAAACATAGAGTCCTCCTTGCTTATGGCCTGCCCCAATTAACCTCAAAAATTATGGGTCCTAAACATAACAATTAGATGAAGAAAAAGAGATTCGGTATCTAGACTCACATAATTGATTAACAAAAACAAGATTTAAAATAAAACTCAAAATATAATAAACATCAATAAAAGATAAACAAAATATAACAATTGGACCAATATCTACTAATGACATAGGAGTACCATCAGTAGTCACAATATATATAGATAAATTAGGAGAAAAAGAAATAAAAGATGATAAATTAGATGATATATGATGGGAGGCACCAGAGTTGAAAATCCACAAGGATGAAGATATACCGAAAATACCAGATGATGACAAACCGATATGAGAGAAAGTTGACATGGCAGAGGGTTGTGAAACAAGGAACTGTTGAAACTGCTCCAACATATACGGATCAAATTTCCATAAAATATTTATACTACCAGACAAGGTGACAGAATGAATAATGTTCAGAATAACCAAATTGTACGAATATACATCTATACGATCCACAAAATACTGGTATTATACACTCCAATTATGTCTTTGTAGTTCGTGATTCGTTTCCCTCCCTCCTCTAACTTGGAAATGGCTGGGATGAAACCTACTATGAGGAAACCAGAGTTCATTAAGGTTAATCAACTCATTCCAGGTACCAATTGTAACGCCCGCCCTCCCTGCTAACCCTAAGGGACGGGGCTACGATACTCTATGTACAAATTTTTTTTTTTAAAACAGCGGAATACTTAAAATAATTCTCTTAGTTTAATAAAAACTTTTCTTTTGTTTTCCCTTTCATCAAATCCAAACTACACTATCATGGCCTCAATAACATGATATAAAAATTAGTAGAAACATAACATCAAGTCACACATACGGTACTACAATTCATGATACCAAAGCATAGTTCTTTAAAAGTTTTTAGAGCAGGTTCTTATTTGGTTGCCTAGCCACTGCCACACACATCTCCTTGCCTCTCCTGCTGCTCCTCTAGCTCATCCAGCTTTTTCCTTTATCTGTGGTACAAGGACAGTAAGCTGTGAGCACTCATGGCTCAGTAAGTTCTTTTCCTACTCACTAAAATCGAAAATCATAGTATAATCAAAGAATGTCTCAACATGGCATCATTTCAACTAGTCATGACATAATGTAACATACTCTTTTAAGCATATCATGCAACATGAAGAAATCATAACCAGTCATGGCATATCATAGTGTAAAGCATAGCATGAAGCATAACATAATCGTATCTAATCATGGCATATCGTCATAAGGAGTCATGGCATATCTTACACATGGACATATCATGGAACATAACATAATCATATCTAACCATGGCATATCATAAATCATCATAAGGTATATGCAATATGGTTTTGAAAAACATGTATCCGAAAAACATGTGTATGTCTCATGATCTTTAAAACCATTTCTTCTTACATATATATACTTGAACATAATCTCAACTTAAAGGGGATCCCGGCTATGTACCACTTGCATATTGTGCGCAACCTATGTAGGTCCAAGGTAGCAAGTCTTGAACCCTACAAGGCAACATACTAGGCCCGAGTCTTACTCCATCGACCTAGGGGCACTTAGGAGCCCATCCCTAACGAGGCCCGAGTCTTATTCCATCGACTCCGGGGCGCTTATGGAGCCCACCCTTGGTACAAGCCATATAAAGTAAAGTACATGTCATAGTTATACATATTATACATCATAAAAGCATGCATCACTTAGGCACACATCATATTATAAAAGTATGCATCACTTAGGCATACATCATGTCATAAAAGTATGCATCACTTAGGCATACATCATACCATAAAAGTATGCATCACTTAGGCATACATCATGTCATAAAGGTATGCATCACTTAGGCATACATCATACCATAAAAGTATGCATCACTTAGGCATACATCATATCATAACAATATGCATCACTTAGGCATAGATCATAAAAACATGCATATCTTAAGCATAAAGCATATCATCAAGCATGCATAATTTAACCACATAGCATATCATGAAAGCATGCATATTTTAAGCACTAAACATAGCATCAAAGCATGCATAATTTAACCACATATCATAACATAAGCATGCATATTTTCAGCTCATATCATATCATCAAAGCATGTAAAATTTACCCACATATCATAACATAAAGCATGCATATTCTGAACTCATACCATATCGTAGAAATTCTCATCTTGTATAGCTCACAAGCATACATGTCTAATCATAAAAGTGTATCATGTGCTCATCCAATCATAAGGAACAATGTAACATGATTAATTTGGGTACTAAGCTTCCTAATCCTTTGGATTCTTATCTTGGCCGAAACCCTCTTAGGTGCCAATTTAGGTTTTAAACAACATCCAAGCATGTAGAACCTAATTCATCCACATATCATTTTCATAGGAAGTATTATAAACAAGATTTACTTGGACTCTAAGTTCTCCAAGTCCTTAAACCTCATTTGGCCGAACCTTAACAAGTATGAAACAAGGTTCTAAATGACATAAAGCATGGAAAACTTAACCATATTTATAGCATTTGTTTCAAGGAATATGGTAAGCACAATTGAGTTAGTTCCTAAATCCTTTAAGCCCTTAAAATTATGTCATGGCCGAAACTTGCAAGTACTCATTTAGGTTTTCAAGCAAGCATACAAACATTTGAACTTACTCTAACATCATGTATAAATTTATAAATGGCATCATACAAGTGGTCATGGCCGAAACTTCCCTTAGCATCAATTTAGGTCACTAACAACACATAGCATGTGAATTTTTAGCTTTCTACATTTCATATTCCATGGAAAGTGACATGAGGATGTTCAATGTAAGTTCTAGGGTTTCTAAGGCATGTATCCCTTCATGGCCGAGACTTTAAGGTGTCCATTTGAATCATAGTTAAATATATAAGCATGTGAACACAATCAACATGTTATCTCAATTTGATAAGAAGAATCTATAACACATGAGGTCTAAATTTTAAGGTTTCTAGGTCTTTAAACCCTACATGGCCGAACCTCATCAAGCATGGAATTTGTTCAAATGGCATAAAAGCATAGAAAGTCATAACACATTTCATAACATGTATAAAAGTCAAGCACTATAAGCATACATTTAAATTGTGTCTTAGGTTTCCTAGGTTTTTCCTTTCTTTATCTCAAAGCATATGTTTGGCCGAAACCTTCCAAGTCTTTAAACTAGGTTTTAGGTGGCCTAAAGTATGGAAAACCTAAACAAGTTTTATGACAAAAATATCAAAGAAACTATACATATAAGTTTGGTTAACAAACAATCTAGGACCCTTTTGGTCATAATTATCATATATCATGCAACCAATTTTCCTATACTCTAATTAAGCATGGGAGCATCAAACAACTTTCATATCTTATTGTCATGGAGGTTTTGAGCATGTAAAAATCTGTTTAAGCTATTCTAAACCATCCACCTTACCATGGCCGAAACATTAAAGGTGATGTTCATGAGTTTCTATCAACATACAAGCATGCAATTCTTTAAGAAACTCTATATTCTATCATATAAACATGGTGAGTTTAAATTCAAAGTCTTCCTAACCCTAAACCCTTCCTTGGCCGAAACTTGTGAGTGGGGTACTTTTGGTTCCAAGTAACCTTCAAGTATGAAAACAATAATGGATCCTTAACCATTTATTTAGAGGGTTTTGTGCAAGTTAGGTAAACAAATAAATTCCCTAGCCCTTATAAAACCTTTTGGGCCGAAACTCTAGGGTTATGTACATCTCTAATCCAGCATCACATATATATAAAAATATGAGAGAAAACCTTCTTACAAAGCATAGAAAAATTATCATGAATCAAGGCTTATATTAAACATTCCTAGGATCAACAAGTCCTTTCTTTGGCCAAATTTTCACAACTTTGTTTCTAGGTTTTAAAATCCTCATAAAATCCAAAAACACATTAAAACCACTTGTACCACATGTGAGGGGATACTTACATCCTTTTCGCTTGTGGTTCTAAAGTGTGGTGATGGAAGAAAGGGTCTCTTCTTCTTGTTCTCCTCTTTTGATTTCCTCTTGGTAGACTTCCTTGTATCCTAGGAGGAACCTTGTTTTGGGGGGCCAAAAATGGAGGAGATGGGGCTGAGGCTCTCGGTGGTGGAGAGGAGAGAATGAGAGAAATGAGAGAAAAATAAAATCTTCTCTTTACATGCTCCCTTTTATGTTAAGGGGGAAGAGGTAGCAAAATTGGTTTTTGCTTTCCTTCTCCCTTAGCCCCTTTTTATATTTTATTTTATTTATTTATTTGTTCTCATTATTCATGATGAAACAAAGGGGAATGAATCCCCTTAATTTTCTTCTTTAAGTCACGGCAAAGGGAGAGGAAGAGGGAGAGAAAAGAAGGAAGGCAAGTTGCCTTTCTCTTGCTCTTTTCTTGCTTTCTTTTGGCTAGCTTTTACTCTCATCCTTATCATGAGTTTCCCTCTTTTGCTATCAATATATCATTCCTATCCCAACTGGTTATTACCCATTAATCCTATCATTTATATCATGAGAGGTTCAAGGTTCAATCCTTGACCACTCCCTATTTTTATTTCTTTTTATTTCTTTTTGGTTTAACATTCTACTAATATTTTTCTAAGGCAAATTCATCATTTTCATATTTATCTTAAAAACTTAATGGGTGTTACAGTACCCCGTACCTCATAAAAAGTTCATCCTCGAACTTTAAAATAGCTACATTAGGTGGCACTGGACTTTCGGCTGAGTGCATCGGCCACCTTGTTCGCCTTTCCTGGGTGATAAAGAATCTCGCAGTCGTAATCTTTAATTAGCTCGAGCCATCGGCGTTGCCTCATATTCAGGTCTTTTTGTGTGAAGAAATATTTCAGACTCTGATGGTCGGTATAAATCTTACACTGAGCTCCATATAAATAATGTCTCCATATTTTGAGAGCGAAGACCACGGCTGCTAGTTCTAAGTCGTGAATGGGATAATTCTTCTCATGCTCTTTAAGTTGTCTAGAAGCGTAGGCAATGACTTTGCCGTCTTGCATGAGTACAGCTCCAAGTCCTGAGATGGAAGCATCGCTGTACATATCGAAACCTCTGTTGGTTTCCAGGAGAGTAAGAATCGGAGCACTGGTCAGTCTCCTTTTTAAGTCCGCGAAACTCTTCTCGCAAGCTTCTGTCCATTCATACTTTGTATTTTTCTTGGTGAGGGTTGTCATAGGAGCTGCAATTTTGGAGAAATTCTCTACGAATTTCCTGTAATAGCCTGCTAGCCCGAGAAAACTCCTGACTTTGCTGGCATTCCTTGGTCTGTTCCAGTTATTTACAGCTTCGATTTTGCTTGGATCCACCATAACTCCATCTTTGGAGATGACATGACCTAGGAATATTACCCGGTCAAGCCAAAACTTGCATTTGGAGAATTTTGCATATAGTTGTTTCTCTTGAAGGATCTGTAGTACAGTATTCAGGTGTTCAGTATGTTCTTCTAGGGTTCTCGAGTAGATAAGTATATCGTCAATAAAGACGATTACAAATTTATCAAGATATGCCGTAAATATCCGATTCATCAGGTCCATAAATACTGCAGGAGCGTTGGTTACTCCGAAAGGCATAACTATGAACTCATAGTGTACATATCGGGTTCGAAATGCTGTTTTTGGTATATCATCTGGTTTCACCTTCACTTGATGATAACCGGATCGTAGGTCTATCTTTGAGAAAACGGTCGCACCTTTCAGTTGGTCGAACAGGTCAACGATCCATGGGAGTGGGTACCGGTTCTTGATTGTCACATTATTCAGCGCTTGGTAGTCTATACACATTCGCATAGACCCATCCTTCTTCTTTACGAACAGCACTGGAGCTCCCCATGGAGAGTGACTAGGACGAATAAGTCCCTTGTCAAGTAATTCGGATAACTGTTCCTGAAGCTCCTTTAATTCAACCGGAGCCATACGATAAGGTGCTTTTGAGATCGGCTGAGTACCAGGAATCAATTCGATCTCAAATTCTATCTCTCTGTCAGGGGCCAACCCTGGTAGTTCATCAGGAAATACTTTTGGATAGTTGCATACTACCCTGACATCTTCTAGCTTCGGGTCTTTGACTTGATTGGTATCAATCACGTGTGCTAGAAACCCCATACATCCTTTATCTAACATCCTTTGTGCTTTAATAGATGACAATAACTTCTCCGTTCCCTTCGGTTCCCCGTAAAACTCAAACTCTGGTTCAGTTTCGGGTCGAAAAATCACTTTCCTTTTGCGACACTCGATTGAAGCGCCGTACTTGCTCAGGAAATCCATACCCAGTATTATGTCATAATCCTGCATATCAAGTACTATCAGATCGCAGTAGAGTTCTCTGTTTGCGATCCGAATGAGTACTGCTTGCAGCATATGGTCCGATGGCATAATCTCCCCGGATGGTAAGGTTGTTAAGAATGTGTCCTCTAGAGTTCAGGGTGGTATATCTAGCTTCTTCATAAAAGATATTGAGACGAACGAGTGTGTTGCCCCAGTATCAAATAATACTACAGCATACTGATTGTAAATAGGTAGCTGACCTGTGACAACAGTAGAGGCATTCGCCACGTCTTCCTTGGTAAGAGATTAGACTCTGGCGTTCGTCATAATGGGAGGAGCCTCCAATCTTCCTTGGCTGATTGAAGTCCCTTCTATGGCAGTATAAATCTGGTGAAGCTGTGCAGGGGTACTCCTATTCTGGTTGTTCTGCGGAGGTAGTGCCTGAGACTGAGTAGGGCAATTTCTCGCCAAATGTCCTTCCTTTCCGCAGTTGTAGCACTTCCTGGTGCTTAGGAGACATACTCCAGAATGCATCTTTCCACATGTGGCACACTGAGGGTACTTGGTTTGCTTATTGGCTGGACCACCTTTTATGTTGTTCCACTGTTTCCTCTTTCCACCTGAGTTTCCTTTCCATCCGATTCTGGTATTGTGCGATTTTTGTCCTCCGGTCAGTGCTTGGTTCTTGCCCTCATTCATTGCTTTCTGGTAGTGCTCGGTAATCAGGGCACTGCTGACTAGCTCCTCTACAGTCTGCGGTCTATTAACTCCGCCGGCTACGTTCAGAGCTATCTCGGGTCGGAGCATCTTTAACATTAACCGGACCCTTTCTTTTTCAGTACTGATCAGTTCTGGGCACAGACGTGCTAGGCGGTTGAACTTCTTGACGGCTTCGTTAACTGACAGATCACCTTGCCGGAACTCAGTGAACTCGTCATAGTGCTTGTTGGTTACTTGCATATGGAAGAATTCTTCTAAGAACTCTGTCTCAAAATCCGTCCACTGCATCTAGTTTATTTGTCTTTTCGCCTTTACTCGGTCCCACCACATCCGGGCATCTCCGGTAAGGCAGAATGATACGCATTTGACTTTCTCGTGTTCAGGCCAGTCCAGTAGTTCCATTATGCTCTCCACGGTCTTGAGCCAGGCTTGCACATCCCATGGTTCACAGTTTCCCGAGAAGGCTTCCAGCTTAAGCCTTTGCCTCTGAATCAGATAGGCCTCTTGTCGGACCATCGGAGTAATGGCTGCCGGGGGCACTGGCGCGGCTGTAGGTATAACCGGTAGTGTATTCTGATTTGCCGGTGGGGTAACTGGGTTGCCTTGCTGACCCATTAAGGTAGTGATCAGCTGCTGTTATTTTGTGATCTGACGTTGGAGGTCTGTGACTACCTGTGTCATGTTTGGTGGAGTCACTGTCCCCTCGGTTCGGCCATTGCGTGTCCTAACCATGTTTATCTAAATAATGACAAATAGACTAGTGTAAGTGGTTATCGTTTTCAGCCAATCTAACGTACTGTTTTGTTTCTATCTATTTGTTCTGGTATTATTCCTAACCTACTAATATGTAATCCTAATCTAAATTATAACTAAAAGCATAGAATAAAGCATCAAACATAAGCAAGCAGAACATGAAACTAAAGCATAAGCAACATAAGGAAAAACAAAGAATAGAGTGACAAACAATATAACATAAGGAAATAAAGCATAAGCAATATAGCAAAGAAAATAAAGCATAGGCAATATAACAAAGAAAGAAAAATAAAGCATAAGTCATATAACATGAAAATTAAGCATAAACATTCTTACTTGGAGCCGCAGGTCGGAGGCTTGATGTGTGTGTAGTGAGCTGGCAATAACCTGGCTCTGATACCAACTTGTAACGCCCGCCCTCCCTGCTAACCCTAAGGGACGGGGCTACGATACTCTATGTACAATTTTTCTTTTTAAAACAGCGGAAGACTTAAAATAATTCTCTTAGTTTAATAAAAACTTTTCTTTTGTTTTCCCTTTCTTCAAATCCGAACTACACTATCATGGCCTCAATAACATGATATCAAAATTAGTAGAAACATAACATCAAGTCACACATACGGTACTACAATTCATGATACCAAAGCATAGTTCTTTAAAAGTTTTTAGAGCAGGTTCTTATTTGGTTGCCTAGCCACTGCCACACACATCTCCTTGCCTCTCCTGCTGCTCCTCTAGCTCATCCAGCTTTTTCCTTTATCTGTGGTACAAGGACAGTAAGCTGTGAGCACTCATGGCTCAGTAAGTTCCTTTCCTACTCACTAAAACCGAAAATCATAGTATAATCAAAGAATGTCTCAACATGGCATCATTTCAACTAGTCATGACATAATGTAACATACTCTTTTAAGCATATCATGCAACATGAAGAAATCATAACCAGTCATGGCATATCATAGCGTAAAGCATAGCATGAAGCATAACATAATCGTATCTAATCATGGCATATCGTCATAAGGAGTCATGGCATATCTTACACATGGACATATCATGGAACATAACATAATCATATCTAACCATGGCATATCATAAATCATCATAAGGTATAAGCAATATGGTTTTGAAAAACATGTATCCGAAAAACATGTGTATGTCTCATGATCTTTAAAACCATTTCTTCTTACATATATATACTTGAACATAATATCAACTTAAAGGGGATCCCGGCTATGTACCACTTACATATTGCGCGCAACCTATGTAGGTCCAAGGTAGCAAGTCTTGAACCCTACAAGGCAACATACTAGGCCCGAGTCTTACTCCATCGACCTAGGGGCACTTAGGAGCCCATCCCTAACGAGGCCCGAGTCTTATTCCATCGACCCCGGGGCACTTATGGAGCCCACCCTTGGTACAAGCCATATAAAGTAAAGTACATGTCATAGTTATACATATCATACATCATAAAAGCATGCATCACATAGGCACACATCATATCATAAAAGTATGTATCACTTAGGCATACATCATGTCATAAAAGTATGCATCACTTAGGCATACATCATACCATAAAAGTATGCATCACTTAGGGATACATCATGTCATAAAGGTATGCATCACTTAAGCATACATCATACCATAAAAGTATGCATCACTTAGGCATACATCATATCATAACAATATGCATCACTTAGGTATAGATCATAAAAGCATGCATATCTTAAGCATAAAGCATATCATCAAGCATGCATTATTTAACCACATAGCATATCATGAAAGCATGCATATTTTAAGCACTAAACATAGCATCAAAGCATGCATAATTTAACCACATATCATAACATAAGCATGCATATTTTTAAGCAGTAAACATAGCATCAAAGCATGCATAATTTAACCACATATCATAACATAAGCATGCATATTTTCAGCTCATATCATATCATCAAAGCATGTAAAATTTACCCACATATCATAACATAAAGCTTGCATATTCTGAACTCATAACATATCGTAGAAATTCTCATCTTGTATAGCTCACAAGCATACATGTCTAATCATAAAAGTGTATCATGTGCTCATCCAATCATAAGGAACAATGTAACATGATTAATTTGGGTACTAAGCTTCCTAATCCTTTGGGTTCTTATCTTGGCCGAAACCCTCTTAGGTGCCAATTTAGGTTTTAAACAACATCCAAGCATATAGAACCTAATTCATCCACATATCATTTTCATAGGAAGTATTATAAACAAGATTTACTTGGACTCTAAGTTCTCCAAGTCCTTAAACCTCATTTGGCCGAACCTTAAAAAGTATGAAACAAGGTTCTAAATGACATAAAGCATGGAAACCTTAACCATATTTATAGCATTAGCTTCAAGGAATATGGTAAGCACAATTGAGTTAGTTCCTAAATCCTTTAAGCCCTTAAAATTATGTCATGGCCGAAACTTGCAAGTACTCATTTAGGTTTTCAAACAAGAATACAAACATGTGAACTTACTCTAACATCATGTATAAATTTATAAATGGCATCATACAAGTGGTCATGGCCGAAACTTCCCTTAGCATCAATTTAGGTCACTAACAACACATAGCATGTGAATTTTTAGCTTTCTACATTTCATATTCCATGGAGAGTGACATGAGCATGTTCAATGTAAGTTCTAGGGTTTCTAAGGCATGTATCCCTTCATGGCCGAGACTTTAAGGTGTCCATTTGAATCATAGTTAAATATATAAGCATGTGAACACAATCAACATGTTATCTCAATTTCATAAGAAGCATCTTTAACACATGAGGTCTAAATTTTAAGGTTTCTAGGTCTTTAAACCCTACATGGCCGAACCTCATCAAGCATGGAATTTGTTCAAATGGCATAAAAGCATAGAAAGTCATAACACATTTCATAACATGTATAAAAGTCAAGCACTATAAGCATACATTTAAATTGTGTCTTAGGTTTCCTAGGTTTTTCCTTTCTTTATCTCAAAGCATATGTTTGGCCAAAACCTTCCAAGTCTTTAAACTAGGTTTTAGGTGGCCTAAAGTATGGAAAACCTAAACAAGTTTTATGACAAAAATATCAAAGAAACTATACATATAAGTTTGGTTCACAAACAATCTAGGACCCTTGTGGTCATAATTACCATATATCATGCAACCAATTTTCCTATACTCTAATTAAGCATGGGAGCATCAAACAACTTTCATATCTTATTGTCATGGAGGTTTTGAGCATGTAAAAATCTGTTTAAGCTATTCTAAACCATCCACCTTACCATGGCTGAAACATTAAAGGTGATGTTCATGAGTTTCTATCAACATACAAGCATGCAATTCTTTAAGAAACTCTATATTCTATCATATAAACATGGTGAGTTTAAATTCAAAGTCTTCCTAACCCTAAACCCTTCCTTGGCCGAAACTTGTGAGTGGGGTACTTTTGGTTCCAAGTAACCTTCAAGTATGAAAACAATAATGGATCCTTAACCATTTATTTAGAGGGTTTTGTGCAAGTTAGGTAAACAAATAAATTCCCTAACCCTTATAAAACCTTTTTGGCCGAAACTCTAGGGTTAGGTACATCTCTAATCCAGTATCACATATATATAAAAATATGAGAGAAAACCTTCTTACAAAGCATAGAAAAATTATCATGAATCATGGCTTATATTAAACATTCCTAGGATCAACAAGTCCTTTCTTTGGCCGAATTTTCACAACTTTGTTTCTAGGTTTTAAAATCCTCATAAAATCCAAAAACACATTAAAACCACTTGTATCATTGGTGAGGGGATACTTACATCCTTTTCGCTTGTGGTTCTAAAGTGTGGTGATGGAAGAAAGGGTCTCTTCTTCTTGTTCTCCTCCTTTGATTTCCTCTTGGTAGCCTTCCTTGTATCCTAGGAGGAACCTTGTTTTGGGGGCCGAAAATGGAGGAGAGGGGGCGGAGGCTCTCGGTGGTGGAGAGGAGAGAATGAGAGAAATGAGAGAAAAATAAAATCTTCTCTTTACATGCTCCCTTTTATGTTAAGGGGGAAGATGTAGCAAAATTGGTTTTTGCTTTCCTTCTCCCTTAGCCCCTTTTTTTATTTTATTTTATTTATTTATTTTTTCTCATTATTCATGATGAAACAAGGGGGAATGAATCCCCTTAATTTTCTTCTTTAAGTCACGGCAAAGGGAGAGGAAGAGGGAGAGAAAAGAAGGAAGGCAAGTTGCCTTTCTCTTGCTCTTTTCTTGGTTTCTTTTGGCTAGCTTTTACTCTCATCCTTATCATGAGTTTCCCTCCTTTGCTATCAATATATCATTCCTATCCCAACTGGTTATTACCCATTAATCCTATCATTTATATCATGAGAGGTTCAAGGTTCAATCCTTGACCACTCCCTATTTTCATTTCTTTTTATTTCTTTTTGGTTCAACATTCTACTAATATTTTTCTAAGGCAAATTCATCATTCTCATATTTATCTTAAAAACTTAGTGGGTGTTACACCAATGGCCATATGCTCATAGTGAAGGTGGAGGATGTAAAGACGGTTCTAGCAAAGGGGCGCATTAATACTCCTTGGTTATGTCAAATGCGCTTAGTAGAATGTTGGGTGTGAGATGAAATTAGAATGATTGCCTTCACGACCAGGAGACCTTTTTTTATTATTGCCTATTTTTTTCCTTTTCTTTCATCAATAGAAGATCATTTCTTGTTCCCTTTCATGGTAGCATGAAGAATCCAAGGCAGAAAAGGATATCGACATAGAAATTGGAAACATAGGGCATCTGTGTCAGAATTGGTAGAAAAGAGCATCAATGTCAAAATTGGAAGAAAAGGACATCAGCGCTGAAATCGGTAGAAAAGGACGTCAACATCGAAATCAACAACAGTAGTAGGAGACGGCAGCGGCAACATGAAATAGTAATAGGGGCGGTATAAAAATTAGGTCAGAGAAGGAAAACTGTTCTGTTACCATGTAGAAATTTAAAATAGGAAAAAGCTAGCCATATTATTGAATCCAAAATTATCATTAGAAATACAGAATATAAATCTTTATATAGTTAAGTTCAGAAACATTAAACCCTAAATAAAAAAGGGAAAAAAATAAATTATCCTAAAAACTATAAACAAATAAATATATATAATCTAACAAAATGCATGATGGGATGAACATAGGTGATGCATTCTCTGGGACTCAAATTGTATCCACTACATATAAATTACCATGCATTTATTATTTGTGTCAAGCCTGAGATTTCCTAATATATGTTAGATTATATATTTATTTGTTTATAGATTTTAGGATAATTTGGACTTTTTCCTTTTTTATAGAGTTTAGGATTTATTAACTTAACTATATAAGACCTTATACTCTGTATCAATTTTAAGATCTAATAATATGATAGTTTTTTCCTTCTCTTAATTTCTATATGGTATTAGAGAGGTTTTCCTTTTCTGACCTAATTTTTTCTACCACCCCCTGTTATTGCTTCCTATTGTTGTTGTCGTCTCCTACTGCTGCTATTGATTTCGACGTCGACATCTATTTTCTGTCCTGCTGTTGTTGATTTTGGCACCGACATCTACTTTTTATCGATTTCGGCGTTGACGTCCTATCTTACCGATTTTGGTGCCGATATTATTTTCTGTCAATTTCATCACCGACGCTATTTTCTGCCGATTTCGACACTGACGCCCTGTGCTGCTGATTTCTACATTTGACATCCTTTTCTGTCTCAGATTCTTTGTATGACCATGGGTCATCTTGACATTAGTTTTTACGGATCATACAAATGTGTATCCTTACAATTTTGTTATTCTGAGAATTATTTGTTTTGTCATCATGCCTAGTTGTGCAGATTCTTCATGGAAATATGATTCATATATGTTTGAGTAGTTTCAACAATTCCTTGTTTCACAGCCCTTTGTCATGTCAGTTTCCTCTCATATAGGTTTATCGTCATCTGGTATTTCAGGTATATCTTCATCCTTGTAGATTTTGGACTCTGGTGGCTCCCATCATATGTCATCCAATTTATCATCTTTTGTTTCTTTTTCTCCCAGTTCATCTATATCTATTGTGACTAATGATGGTACGCCTATGTCATTAGTAGGTGTTGGTTCAATTGTTACATGTTCTTTATCTCTTACTAATGTTTATTATATTTCAGTCTTACTTTAAATCTTGTTTATGTTAGTCAATTATGTGAGTCTGGATACCTAGTCTCTTTTTCTTCATCGAATTCTTATGTTCAGGGTCCGCAACCTCAGAGGTTGATTGGGATAGGCCATAAGCAAGGAGGACTCTGTGTTTTAGATCAACTCAAATTACTAGAAGTTGTAGCTTCGAGTATGGATTTATCGTCTTTTCATCTGAGTCGTTCATCTTTTGATTTTTTTTATTTGTGGCACTCTCACTTAGGTTATGTTTCAGCACCTCATTTATAGTTTTTAGCCTCTATAGGAGTGTTAGGACCTTTAAAAAATTCTGATATTTCTGATTGTAGTGGTTGTAAACTGGCTAAATTTTCTCCCTTATTATTTTCTAAAAGTCTTTCTTTTTCTTGTACTCTATTTGATCTTATCCATTCTGTTGTGTGGGAACCCTCTCCTATTCCTACAAAGGGGGGGGGGTCAATGTATTATGTTTCATTTATTGATGATTGCACTCGTTACTCTTGGGTCTATCTTATGAAACACAGGTTTGATTATCTTACAATTTTCCATAACTTTAGTGCTCTTGTGAAAACTCAACATTCTAGTGTTATAAAGTATTTTCATTGTGATTTGGGGGGTGAATACACTTCAAATTAATTTTCACATTTACTTGCTTCTAATGGTACTATTCATCAAACCTCATGTATAGATACTCTTGAACAAAATGGCATGGCCGAACGGAAACATAGACATCTTATTGAAATAGCCCATTCATTTTTATTGTCTATCAGTGTTCTTAGTGTCTTTCGGGGGGAAGCAATCCTTACTGCTGCTCATGTCATTAATAAAATTCCAACCTTACACAATTCAGGTTTGTCACATTTTGAAAAATTATATGGGTATACTTGTAACACCCGTAAATTTCCTTTCCTCCAAAAGAGTAAAAAGAAATAGAAGAATAGAAAAGAAATAAAAATATATATACATAAATGACCTAGGCTCGGATTTAAACACTAGACCTTTGATTTAAGATTGGTTTAAGTAGTCATTAGGTGGTGGTAAAGCATCACATTGGAAATAGGAAACTATTCATTATATGTTGATTTTGTGTGAAGAGATGCTTCAACTTCCACTTAGTATAAAAGGGAAGGGAAGAGAAGAAAACCTAACTTTTCATTCTCTCTTCTCCTCCCTAGCCGAAATTTCTCTTCTCCTTTCTTTTTGGTTTTCGGCCAAGAACCCTAGGGTTCCAAGGTGCTAAGTTGTAAGATATCGTAAAATAATAATAATAAATATTATTGGATGAAAAATTTTATTAGATTTTTTAAGAATTTTTAGAAATTTTTCGGGATTTAAACGGGGTCCATAGGACCTATTTTGAGGGGATGCATTCGGGGTACAGTGGAGGCCAATTTGGAACACCATTTAAGTTGGGAGTTGATTAAGGAATTAATTTTAGGTTTAATTGATTTAACCTATGGTTATATAGTTTTACCTAACTTCTAAACATATCCCTAATTTCCGTTATTTGCTTCATCTCTTCCCCGATCCTAGTTCCGATCATTTCCTCGCGCATGGGAGATTCTGCGATCTCGTCGATCATTGGCGAGCTCACCGCCGGCAGCAGTCTTCTTCTCCAGCGGACTGCAGCCGATCCTCTAAGTCGATGGTGCGTGATTCCCTTCCTTCTCCGTGTTTTCTTTTCTTCCCCTTCACCGTGATCGCCCCGTTCATCACCGGTTCTTGTCTTCTCCCTTCGGCATCACTGGTGTGGATCTAATCTAGGAACTTCAAGAGTGAGTGATCCTCCTCTTTTCGGATTCCCGCAAGTTTCATCGCCGAGCTGATCATCTCCTTTCCGACATCTCACCGATCTCCTTCGTCGAGTTGAAGTCGCGATCATCGGAGCTAGGTCTGGGTCTACGCTGGCTCTGTGGAGGCAGTGGATGTGTTTGGTTAAGGTCATCACCATCGTCGACAGGGGACAACCTTTCTTCGTCAGATTTTTGGTCATCACAGGTGATTGAGGTGGAAGAGGTAAGGAGAGCAATTTGTATTGGAACTTAGTGGTTAACAGATGGTATTGTTGATTTCTTATTCTTTTTTCTTGGGCGATCAGGGGATGTAGGGTAGTGGTTAACCCATGGAGTCTATATGTTGATCTATCTTGGTTCTGATTTAGGGATTTGTTTGAATGGAAGAGGCTTCGTTTGCTTTTAGCTACCACATCACCGATAGCTAGTGGCTAGCTCTATCTGATTTATGTCATTATTAGCTACGGAAGAAGAAGAAGTAAGGGGAATGTGGAGGTATGCAATTGGTTGATTAGAATTGAGAAATTAATAGATTTGTTTGGCTTCTTTATCTGGTTAGTTGGATGCTTAGCTAGTTGCTAACTAGTAGAAGTAAGTGGATTAATTCGAATTGATAGGATAATCAATTATGGTGACAAGAGTTAATGGATTAATAGGATTGTTGGTTCATGCTTTCTTGGATTAAATTGAAGTATGCTACCAAAAAGAGTTAACTAATTGGATTGGATTATTTCATGAATGGATTTGATTAGTGTGGTGATTGTTCGATTAGGGTCTTCCCTAATTAGGTTGGGGATTTTATTTAGTTACTTACTTCTTATATCATTAGCTAAATATATTATATGATCGTAGGACTTTGATTCGAGGAGAGCGTCTCAACGTGGGGGTTGTATTTGGCACAATCTACATTTAAGGCGGGTATTTCTTCCTTGGCCTCTATGTAGTCTTCCTTTGAGTTTAGTGCATGGTGATTATTTGATAGATTAGGCTGCTTTACCTTATATCATGTTTGTTTGTTGCTTTCCTGCTTGATACTTATGCTTGATTCTTTGAGGTGTTCTAGTTATATCATATACAGTCTCAACGCTTGTTATCTACTATGCTGTGTATACACGTGTAGAGTATGTATTGTAGGGATTGCCCGATTGTTTGAATTACCATGCTGATTGTGCATAGGATATGGATTGTACGTAGGTTGGTATGTGTTATAGGAGTCGTCATGTTGACCGTACATTTGCATGTTGTATGTATACACGTATTTGTTATGTACTTTTGGATGAGTTGTGTTGATTGTGTATTTATTGTATATACACGTGTCTGGTATGTTTATACTGGAGGATACATGTTGATTGTACTTAGGTTCTGTGTACATGTGTTCGGTGGGATTATTGAAGTTTTTTGGTTGATTATACATGTGTAGTTGTGTACATATATTTGGTGAGATATATGGAGGTATCATGACGATTATATTCATGTTGTGGGGTACTTATGTGGATTTGGAGGTTGCATTGATGATGACGGGGTCTGTATCATGATTATATATATATATATATATATATATATATCATGTTCATCATTCATTGCATGCTGTCGACCATTATCTCTCTTGTGTGAGAGAGTCGTCAGTCGTTCTGGTTTAGCGCCGCACACTCGGCCACTCATGGGTAGTGGTAGCTGGAGAAGTTGTTTGTGAGATCCAATGTTGTGAGCAGTCAGGGACCCTGATGCTATATAGTTAGATAGCTACTAGCGGACTGTCCGCCTCGACCACTCTATAGTGGGATGGAGGGTAGTACAGTCGTCACAGACCCAAGCCTCTCGGCCATACAGGGGTTGTGGTGTCTAGAGAGGTGGCAGGGTGACCATGGAGCATGCATACGCATTTGCATACGATGCGCGGTGCATCTGTAGAGTTATATTTGCATACATGCCTAGTAGATACTAGTTGCATGTGATTGTGGTTGTTACACTTGTTTGAGATTTGCTTGTTGCATATGGTTTCCATGTTGCATACATGCCATTTATTTTACATGCATATGCAGTCGTATTTATATTACACAGGTGTCACGAGTAGGTCTGTTGCAGATCCGGTGAGTTTACTGATCATTGTACCATGTGTCATTTTCAGATTGGGTATGCGTTTATCATTTTGTTAGTTGTAGTATGTGCAGTTTTTATATGTCAGTTATGATTGTTATACCATGTGAGATAGACTGGTACTGGTAGTTGTGTTTATTGGATATGTTAGTATGATCATGTTCTTTATTCTCTACTGAGACTGTATACTTTGATCTCCATGTCTATTTATAGACCATGCACTATCCTGTCTATTACTCGTTGAGTTACCTATACTCACCACCGCATATATATCTTTATATTTTCAGGTAGATGGTTGGAGTGTCGCTCAGAGTATCCTATCTACCGGGTCCTACGTCACATCTGAAGACGGTTTTGGGTTTTGTATATGTTTTATTTGTATTTGATATTTGCTGTATTTGGTGTGTTGTTGTATTTGTTGATGTGGTTGTTGTATAAAGCCTAGCCGGCTAGCAGTGTGTTGATTTGTGTTGTATTGGGCTTTCCGTTATCGTTTTTTCGCTGTGTTGGTTTTTAATGCAGCCGAGTGGGTTGTTCATTGTATATATATAACTGCGTGGTTGTGTTTTATTATGTTCCAGCTGAGTGGGCTGAATATAAACTGCGTGGTTGTGTATATATTCCAGCCGCATGTGGCTGATGTATTTTGTATGTATGTATGTTTCAGATTGTCACCCGTACAGGAGTGATGCTGCCAAAAATTTTCGGTAGGGACTCCTTTGGGGGCGTGACATAAGTTCCTTCAAGGGGAGAATCTAGAGGAGAGTTTTCACAATGATTAGTACGCGTGGGAAGGGTAACTTGGAGATTAAGGCATACAAGAGAGGATTGTCTTTTCTTCACCCAATAATAGTAAGATATAGCGAAAGGAGGTAAGTACTACTCACCTGCAGTATAAGTTGTTTTGATAATGCATGTGGTGTTGTGTTTTTATGCATGTAAGGAAGATACATGTTGGGTTATGTTTAACGCATGGTAAGGAAAATACATGTTATGATATGTATGATGCCCTCTGAAGTTTTGAAATTAAGAGCATGTTTAGAGTATCTTGAATTGCTTCCCATATAGTTTTGGGGCTAAGAAGTATATTCAAAGTACCTAAAGTGCTTCCCTATAAGTGTGGGGGATTAAGCGCACATAAAGTGCTTGTTTAAATGACAAGTAGGTGCAAGTATAAGAAAGCGATATGTAAAAGAAAGTATTTTACTTTAAAGTGGCATGTACTAGACACAAGGTCCATGGGTGGGCTCCTAGATCACCCCTTGACCCCTAGATCGCCTAGTAGTACCTTAATAGGTTAGGGATTAGCTACCTCGAATCTCATTAAGGATGCGTGCAAAGTAGTACAATGTCGGGCCCAAGCAAGTTTATTATTATTTTCACTAGTTATGTAATATAAAGTTTTCAAACTGCGTTGTTTGTCTTAGTAGAAGCCTTCTTAAGTTTGAGAATTTGAGTTATGAAGTTTAGCATGGATGAACTCTATAGTATGACAAGACTTATGTTTCCATTACATGTTCTCATTCTTAGCATAGTCTTAAGTTGATGTTTTGCATGATAAATCTATTTAAAAATGCATGTCATGTAAATATTTCTGAATTATGCGTTTTAGCATGAATTATTATCAATGCGAGTTTTGTGTTTTCCCCAAGCAGATTTGAAAAGTCTATTCTTGTTTTAATGCTTGTTTTGTGAGTAGAAGGTACTTGCTAAGCATTTGCTTATAGATTTACATTTCCTTATACTGCAGATAAAGGAAAAGGAAAGCTCGAGTAGGAGGAGGCAGTAGGAGCAGTGTTTTGTGTGTGTGTGTGACGGAACAGTGGAAGGAGATTGGGAACTTGTTATTGTATGGAACATGTCGGAACTTGGTGTTAAAGTAATTTCTTCTTTTCGCTCTACATGAAATACTATCACTAATTGCCTAGGATGAAGTTGTTAGTTTGACAGTATAAGAGTGGCGAAGAGGGGAGCTCTAGGGTCTCCCCAAAGGGGAGAACAAACCCTTTTGTAGACTAGGGTGTGACCTCCTCACGGCCCGTGTCACGGCCGTGTGGATTCACACGACCCCCTACTTCCTGCTCTCAGCCAAGATGGCACGGTCATGTGGATTCACACGGTCGTGCACCTCTTGCTCTCGGCCATGGGGACACGGCCGTGTGGATTCACACGGTCGTGCACCTCTTCCTCTCGGCCAAGCGAACACAGTCGTATGGATTCACATGACTGTGCACCTCTTCCTCTTCCGCCAAGGGGACACAACCATGTGAACTCACATGGTCGTGCACCTCTTTCTCTCGGCCAAGGGGACACAGCCGTGTGAATTCACATGGCCATGCAGCTCTGCTTGGCTCTAGGTCATGTCCTATCTGTCGAAACAAGTTAGACGAGATCTATGGGCTGAGCAGTATATAATGTGTAAGAATGTCAAAATTTAGATATGGAAAGGGTAACGTCTGTCTTGATAGGTAAGGGTGTGAAGGGCGGGCGTTACAGTTTGGTATCAGAGCAGTTCCACCCTTTCGCCACACACACATCAAGCATTGATCCTGCAGCTTCCAAGTAAGAAAGTACTTTCTCACAACTTATATGCATTTTATTCTTGTTATGATTACTAAGAACTGTTTGTTAAGGTTAATCATGCTTATATTTAAAAGTATTGAGGGTAGCAAGTAAGAATGATGGTGGACTGACGTATGTCTCACTAGTTGATTATGAATATGTAGATGGTCAGAGGACGGCCGGCTAGACAGCCAAGAGTTAATGAACCTCAACCAGAGACAAATGAGTCTGTACCACCGGCCAATCTTTTAGAAGTAGTAACTCAGCTGCAGAGATAATTGGCAGAACAACAGCAGGTTATAGCCACCCTGACTGCTAACCAGTGAGCTCCTCCCGTAGTCCCACTAGAAGCTAATGTGGTGGCACCAATTGTGGCCGAGGTTCCATTAGTTACACCTGCAGCCCCTGCAAGGGTAGTGAGGCAGGAAGCATACCTTATCTAGTGGCAG
Organism: Zingiber officinale; assembly: GCF_018446385.1. Lineage (NCBI taxonomy): Eukaryota > Viridiplantae > Streptophyta > Magnoliopsida > Zingiberales > Zingiberaceae > Zingiber > Zingiber officinale. The sequence goes on along the minus strand of NC_056007.1, from coordinate 27,050,995 downwards.
AAACTGAAACCAGAGAACTTCTCTTGCACCAACGAACCGTGGGATGCTCAAGCATGGTTCAAAACCCTAGAGAGTATAATGGAGTTGTTGGACTGGCCAAAAGTAGAAAAGATAAAGTGCGCTTCCTTCTGCCTCACTAGTGATACAAGAATGTGGTGGGAATGGGTCAAGGTGAAAAGAATAGTGAATCAATTGACCTGGTCTGACTTTGAGACTGAGTTCTTCGAAGAGTTCTTTTATATGCGGGTCACGAACAAACATTACGATGAATTCATGAAATTCTGACAAGGAAGTTTATCAGTTGACGAAGCTGTGAAGAAATTCAATAGGCTGGCTCACCTATGCCCTGAGCTGATCAGCACAGAACGAGAAAGGGTAAGACTAATGCTCAAGATGATGAGGCCAGAGATAGCTTTGAATGTAGCTGGCGTAATTAATAGACCACGGACTGTAGAAGAGCTGATTAGTAGTGTCCTGATCACGAAACATTACCTGAACAGTATCAAGCAGCAAAAGCCAGTACTGATTGAGAATAAAAGTGAAGGGAGTTCTGGCACTCAGAAACCCCAGAGCCATGGTTCAACTTGGAAGGGGAGCTCTAAGAGAAAGCAATGGAGCAATAAAAAGGGAGGATCCGTAAGCAAGCAGCCTAAGTATGCTACGTGTCCCACGTGTGGAAAGATGCATCCTAGAATCTGTCACAAGGGCACTAGTGGTTGTTATACGTGTGGTCAAGAGGGGCATATAGCCAAGTATTGGCTAACCAAGATCAACCTACCTCCAGCACAACCTATTTAGTATAGAGACAAGCAGACACAGTTACACCAGATGCAGGCCGCGTTGTAGGATCCTTATATTAGCCAAGTCAGATTGGAGTCTCCACCAAGTTCTATAAATGCTAGAGTTTTCTCCCTTACCAGAGAGAAGGTAGTAAACGCCTCCACTATTGTCACAAGTTGGATACATATTTTTAGTCTATATGCAACTGTGTTATTTGATACTGGGACTGTTGGGTTTTTCGGGCCGCAAAAACTTCTTTTGCGTTGCGGAAACCCCGAAATTCCCATGCCACCGGATCCGTGCGAAGATTAAAATTTCGTAAAAACTTTCACGTACGAGTTTTCTAAGCCTAGATCTACTTTAGATCTATAAGATAAGAATTTACCCTTGATGCGAAGCCCTTCGCTTAATCCCGCTCGTCCAAGGTTCGCCGGATCTCGAGAGTATCAAAGTAGATGCTCCTCTATGTGTATCTACACAAGCAAGAGATGGAAAAACCTAACAAAAAGGTGTGCTAGCACCTTTGAATGGTTTGACCAAAGAGGAGGAGAGGGAGATAGGTTGAGAGCTTGAGGAAGAAGAAAGAGGTTTCAACACAAAATGAAACTTACACTTGAATTCATTTGGTCGGCCACATTAAGAGTGATTATAACCTCCATGGAATGCCAAGATTCACAACTCTTGGTAACTCCCATGAGGTGGCATCCCACTTAAGCAACCATGATGATGTGGAGCATCATCATTGGCCCACTCTTTGCCAACTCACCAAAGAGGTGGCAAATGGTCAAGTCAAACTTGACCCTTCATCTTCCTCTCAAGTCAAGTCAAACTTGACCACTTCTCTCCCTTGGTTGATCTAATCTAACCATTGGTTCAAGTAAATTTTAATTTAATGAATCTCTATTCATTGAATTAAATTAATTAAATGAGTCTAAGTCCAAATTAGACTCACTTAACACATGAACCAAATTGAGACCAACTCAATTAGCCTAATTTGGATTACTCTTAATCCAATTTGTTTCATCACATGAACCTAATCCTTTAGATTCATCAAATGAACCTAATCTCCATCTAATTGCCCTTTGTGTGTGACCCTATAGGTTCTTATAACGTTGGCAATGCTCCTAAACCCATTTAGAAGCATAAGTAATGAGCGGTATCTAGCAACACATCATTACTACCCAAGTTATAAGAATGTTGAGATCCAACATCACCTTGTGACTACTAATTGTGACTCTTCACAATATATGACAAGTGTCCTTCTACCCTAGACATCTAGATTGATCAATGTGAGGCATAGACCGTGTCATCCTCTAATCAATCTAAATCTTGAATCCCAAGTAGACTCACTCAATCAAATGAGCTCAACATCTCATATTGACTCATTTGGGCATGGACATGTACTTAGTGGTCTCACTCTATCAAGAATAATGATGGCACTCCCGTCATATGGGAGGGATAGATCTCATCTACATCACTCACATCCCTCCGCATAATTTGTTTCATACCCAGTAATCGCCTTTATAGTCCACCCAGTTACGGGTGACGTTTGACAAAGCCAAAGTATGTAACTCCTTATGTAGGGAACCATGGTGACTTTAGGTCCAAGGACTAATAGTCATACTAATAGCCACATAAGAAAGTATATGACACTCATATAACGATCCATGATACTTTCTTATGGCGAGTCATTCAGTATACATTCTCCAATGCATACCCATGTGTCAACTTGATATCATTATATCCATGACTTGTGAGATCAAGTCATCGAGTTGACCTACATGCTAGTCTCGTCGCATTAACATTGTCCCTGAATGTTAATACTTGACTAGGAATGATTAAGAGTAGTGTTCACTATATCATCTCACTATCGATTCAACCAATCAATTGATATAGGTAAGAACCTTCTACTCAAGGACGCTATTATACTTAGTTATTTGGCTCCGATACAAGTAACTATAATAACCAAAAAACAATTGCCTTTATACATATACAAGAATATGATACAACGAGTCCATACAATAATCATCAAATGATTCGCTCTAGGGCTCTAACTAACAGGGACAACACATTCATTTGTTTCCATAGCATTTGTTGAAAGAATAGGTATACCCCCGGAAGTCCTACGCGGATAATTCTTGACAACGCTACCCTCGGGAGGGATAATGACATCTACGCATTGGCTACGTGCTGTGCCAGTCAAAATTTCAGACAGAGAACTGTACATTGATTTGATAATGCTGAACATGTCTGATTATGATGTTATTATTGGGAAGAACTTTCTGAGCAGGTATGGTGTTTACATCGAGTGTTGTAAGCAAAGAGTCCTATTCTAACCCGAGGTAGAATCTAAGTTTGAGTTCATCTGAGAATCAAAGAAGAGAACCCAGAAATTCTTATCAGCCATAAAAGCTCAGAAAATGTTAGCCGATGGATGTGCTGGGTTTCTAGCTCATGTGGTTAATACCCAGCAAAAAAGAGACCAAAAGCTCGAGGAAGTTAGAGTTGTATGTGACTACCCAGAAGTGTTTCTGGATGAGTTGTCAAGCTTAGCTCCAGATAGGGAAATTGAATTTGAGATTGAACTCATCCCTGGTACCCATCCAATCTCAAAGGCACCCTACCGCATGGCTCCTATAGAATTGAAAGAACTTCAGGGACAACTACAGGAGCTTCTTGACAAGGGTTTTATTTGCCCTAGTCACTCACTATGGGGAGCTCTGATGTTGTTTGTAAAGAATAATGATGGGTCCATGCGAATGTGTGTGGACTACCGAGCGCTGAACAAAGTAGCAATCAAAAATAGGTATCCCCTACTGAGAATTGATCATCTATTTGATCAGTTAAAGGGAGCCACAGTCTTTTCCAAGATAGACTTGCGGTTTGGATATCATCAAGTGAAAGTGAAAGCGGATGATGTACCGAAGACGACATTTTGAACGAGGTATGGGCACTACGAGTTTGTAGTTATGCCTTTTGGAGTGACGAACGCTCCTGCTACATTTATGGATATGATGAACAGAGTATTCAAAGCATATTTGGACAAGTTCATAATCGTCTTCATAGATGATATCCTTATATACTCCAGAACTCAGGAAGAACATGCTGAACATCTGAGGACAGTACTACAGATTCTTCAGCAGAGCTAGTTATACGCAAAGTTCTCCAAGTGCGAGTTCTGGCTCGATCAAGTGTCCTTCTTAGGTCACATTATTTCCAAAGATGGGGTTATGGTGGACTCGACAAAAATAGAAGTTGTGAGTAACTGGAAAAGACCCAATAATGTCAGTGAAATCAGGAGTTTCCTTGGGTTAGTAGGCTACTACAGGAAATTTGTAGAGAACTTCTCAAGGGTCGCCTCCCCATTAACAGTACTTACCAAAAAGAGCAGAAAATTGGAGTGGACAGAGGATTGTGAGAGGAGTTTCACTGAGCTGAAAGGGAGACTGACCAGTGCTCCAATCTTGACTCTTCCAGAAAATAGCGAAAGCTTCGATATTTACAGTGATGCTTCTAAAGTGGGGCTCGGAGCTATACTGATGCAGAATGGCAAAGTCATTGCCTATGCCTCGAGATAACTCAAGGACTATGAGAAGAACTACCCGACTCATGACCTTGAGCTAGCAGCAGTAGTCTTCGCTCTCAAAATCTGGAGGCATTACTTGTACGGAGCTCAGTGCAAGATTTACACAAATTACCAAAGTTTGAAGTATTTCTTCACTTAAAAAGACCTGAACATGAGACAACGGATATGTTAGAATGTATACTAAAAGTCTAGGTTTTGTATAACCATTTATTTTGAAATAAGAATCACATTGGTCAAAAGTCTACATTTATATGCTAAATGTAGTTGTTCATTTAATTTATATTGAAGATAGCATGGTGTGTGGTATCACACAGAAGATCATGTTATCAGTTCCTTTTAAATTATAAATAGTTGCTCACAACCAAGATGGAATGGGACAAACCATTGGAATGATTGTAGTGTAATTTGGTATTAGTTTATCTTGACTATAAAATTACACAAGTACACTTTGAGTGTATTAAGCAGGACCATTTGAGGTTATTTTTTTTTATACTGGCTGTAAAAAAGAACAGGAAATCTGTTATTATGGAAGTGCATACTCTTAATCATGATATAATAACAAGCACATATACTTAATATTTATTTTTTTAATTTATCAAAGGTTGAGATTTAGTTCGTTAAATCAATAGGCCCGATAAGTTGGGAAATGATATTATTTATATGGTGTGTTGTTGATTATAGAATGAAATTGTGTCCTAATGATCTAGGTTGGTGATGTCCCCATGAGGAGCTCATAAGGATTGTCATGTAAACACTGCCGGTAGACTTAGTCTGACATGACAATAAGGTTGAGTGGTACTACTCTTGGAGCTAAATATTAATTAAGTGAGTTGTCAGTAACTCATTTAATTAGTGGGCATTCGATATCTTAAACACAGGGAGACTAACGTACTTCTGATAAGAAGGAGCCCATATTGTAATATGGGATTGGTGCGGTAGTGCAATAATAATTTTTTTGTGGTATGAGTTATTATTGATGAACTTGAGTTGGGTGTTCGTGGCGAACACGAGAAACTCAAGCTCACCGAGAGACCAAAATCAATTTCTCCTCTCAGTCCCTGTTGTAGTCTCTTATTTATAAAGCCTTATATCCACCTAAAGCCTAGCTTCTTACCCATCTTGATGTGGTCAGCCAAGCCAAGCTTGGAGCCCAAGCTAGGTCGGCCAAGCCAAAGAGTGGAGCTAAGTTATGGCCGAGCAAGCTTGGAGCCCAAGCTAGGTGGCCGGCCACATAAAATTAAAAGGGTATTTTAAATTTTTAAATCTTTTCTTTTGTGGAAGCCATGGTTTTAAAAGAGAGTTTTTAAATTTTAAAATCTTTCCTTTTATAGCTTTCTATAAAGGATTAAGAGAGAGGTTTGAAATCTTTCCTTATTTGTAGTTATCTATAATGTTTAAAAGAAAGATTTTAATTTTTGATAAAACTTTCCTTTTTTGTAACCATCCATATGTTTTTTAAAAGAGAGATTTTAATTTATAAATTTTTTCTTTTATAACCAACATGTGATTTAAAAGAGAAATTTTTTATTTCTTATTGGAAACAAATAAGTAAGTTTTAATTTTATGTTTAAAACTTTCCTTATTTGGAGCACTTGGGTAGGGCTGAAAATGACAACCATTAAAAGGAAGTTTTAATTTTTTGTTTTAAAACATTCCTTTTTAGTCATTGGCAAGGAAAAATAAGGAAGTTTTAATTGTGTTTAGAACTTTCCTTTTTTGCCAAGACCAAGGATTAAAAAGAGAGGGAGGGGGTGCCTCATTAGATAACATCTTCTATTTCTCTCTTCCAATCCATTGGTGGCCAGTCCTCATCCTTTTCTCTTCTCCTCTTGTTTTCTTACCTTGAGGTTGGCGACACTTGAAGTAGGGTTTTCATCTTGGTGGTCGATTGCTTGGAGAAGAAGAAGAAGAAGAGAAAGGAAGCATCCCTTGGAGGTTGTTGGTGGTCAAAAGTTAAGGAAGCAAAGGAAGTCTTGGGTGGATTTTATCTTGGTAGATCGTCGCCCACACGACGTCCAAGAGAAGGAGAGAAATATAACTGAAGATCAAGAGGTCTATAAGATACAAAAAGGTATAACTAGTTATTTATTTCTGCATCATAACTAGTTCATCCTTTTGTATAGATCTTGAAAAACCAAACACAAGAGGCTATCGGTTTTAAGTTATCATTTTGTTATCGATTTTATTTTTTGATTTCATGTTTCGATATTGTGCTTCTATTGAGGTCTCTGTAGTTAAACCTATTTTACTGTAAGAAGTTAAATATCTGATTTCATTGAAAGGCTTTGTCTAGGAAGTGGTGGATGATCTCATACCCAAGAAGGCTTAGTACCTCGCCATGTTTAACCTGGAAGCCGATCTTTGAAATATATATTTAATTAACTTCTGTAATATGGTTTAACTTATGAAGAACACATCGGTCAAACTTGGAGTAAAAATGTTAAGTATCGTTTCCAATCCAAGTTTAACTTCTGAAGGATAATTTGGATTAATAATGTTAAGCATTGTTTGCAATCCAAATTTAACTTCAGTAGAGCACATGGGTAGCTAGGATAGTTCTTTACTTGTACAAATTTTTGTACAGGGGAAGTAGAATGGTATTCCAAGTAGCAACCAATAGGAGATGGCTTGAACTGGTCAAAGACTATGACTGTGAAATTCTCTACCATCTAGGGAAGGCGAACAAAGTGGCAGATGCACTAAGTAGGAAATCTTGCGCAGCTTTATTGTCCTTATCTGCTATGACCCATCCCCTACAGAAAGAAATAGTAAATTTTAGGCTTGAAATCATTACTGGGCAACTCTCCACTTTGACATTAGAGTCAACCCTGCATGAAGATATATAGAAAAGGCAGGAGGAAGATCCTAATATCCAGAAAATCAAGTAGGGAATACATGAAGGAGAAAATGGAGAGTTCCAAGTATCAGACAGTGGGATACTATATTATGGTGATCGCCTTTGTGTCCCTAATCAAGAGGAACTACGACAGAAAATCCTAGATAAAGCCCATAGAACACCCTACGCTATGCATCCTGGTTCCACCAAGATGTAAAGGAACACTTCTAGTGGTCTGGAATGAAAGGAGACATTGCAAGATATGTCAGTACCTGCTTGACATGTCAACGGGTTAAAGTAGAATATCAGAGATCGGGCAGAGTTCTGCAACCTATCCAGATCCCAGAGTGGAAGTGGGAGGATATATCTATAGACTTCATAGTAGGACTACCCAGAATCATGAATGGATACGATGCTATCTGGGTAATAGTGGATAGATTGACCAAGTCTGCTCATTTTCTAGCTATCAGAATATCCTACTCTATCGAACAGCTAGCACAAATGTATGTTAAAGACGTTATCAGATTGCATGGAGTTTCCAAAACTATAATTTCTGATAGAGATGGTCGCTTTACTTCACACTTCTGGGAGTGTGTTCAGAGAGCTCTTGGCACTAAGCTGCGGTTTAGCACCGCATTTCATCCTCAAACTGACGGGCAAACTAAACGAGTAAATCAAGTTCGGGAGGATATGCTACGAGCTTATGCCTTGGATTTCAAAGGGAGCTGGTGTCGATATCTATGCTTAGCAGAATTTCCATATAATAATAGCTATCAAGCTACTATCGGAATGGCGCCCTATGAGGGTCTATATGGGAGGAGATGTAGATCTCCTATTTGTTGGTATGAAGGTGGTGAAAAGAAAGAAATGGGACTCCAGACAGATCTTATCGAGGACACTACCAAAGCCATTCAGAATATTTGCCAGAGAATAAAAATGGCCCAGAGCCGGCAAAAGAGCTATGCGGATGTGCGTTATAGACCTCTGGAATTTGATGTTGGGGACTCAGTGTTTCTCAAAGTAGCTCCTATGAAAGAAGTGATGAGGTTTGGAAAAAAGGAAAGTTGAGTCCACGTTATGTGGGGCCATACCTGATTGCTAAACGTGTTGGCAAGGTAGCTTATGAGCTGGAACTACCTCAGGAGATGTCGGCCATCCATAATGTATTCCATGTCTCAATACTGAAGAAGTATGTTCCCGATGTAAACCAAGTGATTGAGTCACAGTCGGTACAAGTTCAAGAGGATCTCAGTTATGAAAGTCGACCTATATAGATAATAGATCGAGAAGTTAAGAAGCTGAGGAACAAAGAGATACCGTTAGTGAAAGTGTTGTGGCAAAGTCAATAGTATGAAGAGGCGATATGGGGACGTGAGGATGATATGAGACAGAAATATCCACAATTGTTCTAAGTTCGAGGATGAACTTTTTATAAGGTATGGGGATTGTAACACCCGTAAATTTTCTTTCCTCCAAAAGAGCAAAAAGAAATAGAAGAATAGAAAAGAAATAAAATTATATATACACAAATGACCCGGGCTAGGATTTGAACCCTAAACCTTTGATTTAAGATTGGTTTAAGTAGCCATTAGGTGGTGGTAAAACATCACATTGGAAATAGGAAACTATTCATTATATGTTGATTTTATGTAAAGAGATGCTTCAACTTCCACTTAGTATAACAGGGAAGGGAAGAGAAGAAAACCTAACTTTTCATTCTCTCTTCTCCTCCCTAGTCGAAATTCCTCTTCTCCTTTATTTTTGGTTTTTGGCCAAGAACCCTAGGGTTCCAAGGTGCTAAGTTTCTTCAAGGGGAGAATCTAGCGGAGAGTTTTCATAAGGATTAGTACGCGTGGGAAGGGTAACTTGGAGATTAAGGAATACAAGAGAGGATCGTCTTTACTTCGCCCAATAATAGTAAGATATAGCGAAAGGAGGTAAATACTACTCACTTGCAGTATAAGTTGTTTCGATAATGCATGTGGTGTTATGTTTTTATGCATGTAAGGAAGATACGTGTTGGGTTATGTTTAATGCATGGTAAGGAAGATACATGTTATGATATGTAGGATGCCCTCTAAAGTTTGGGATTAAGAGCATGTTTAGAGTATCTTGAATAGCTTCCCATATAGTTTTGGGGCTAAGAAGCATATTCAAAGTGCCTAAAGTGCTTCCGTATAAGTGTGGGGGATTAAGCGCACATAAGGTGCTTGTTTAAATGATAAGTAGGTGCAAGTATAAGAAAGTGATATGTAAAAAAAGTATTTTACTTTAAAGTGGCATGTATTGGACACAAAGTTCATGGGTGGGCTCCTTGATCGCCACTAGGCCCCTATATTGCCTAGTAGTACCTTAATAGGTTCGGGATTAGCTACCTCGAATCTCATTAAGGATGCGCGCAAAGTAGTACAATGTCGGGCCCAAGCAAGTTTATTATTATTTTCACTAGTTATGTAATATAAAGTTTTCAAACTACGTTGTTTGTCTTAATAGAAGCCTTCTTAAGTTTGAGAATTTGAGTTATGAAGTTTAGCATGGATGAACTCTATAGTATGACAAGACTTATGTTTCCATTACATGTTCTCATTCTTAGCATAGTCTTAAGTTGATGTTTTGCATGATAAATCCATTTAAAAATGCATGCATGTACATATTTCTGAATTATGGATTTTAGCGTGAATTATTGTCAACGCGAGTTTTGTGTTTTTCCCAAGCAGATTTGAAAAGTCTATTCTTGTTTTAATGCTTATTTTGTGAGTAGATGGTACTTACTAAGCATTCGCTTATAGATTTGTGTTTCCTTATACTCCAGATAAAGGAAAAGGAAAGCTCGAGTAGGAGGAGGCTGCAGGAGCAACGTTTTGTGTGTGTGTGTGACGGAACAGTGGAAGGAGATCGGGAACTTGTTATTGTATGGAACATGTCGGAACTTGGTGTTAAAGTAATTTCTTCTTTTCTCTCTACATGAAATACTATCACTAATTGCCTAGGATGAAGTTGTTAGTTTGACAGTATAAGAGTGGCGAAGAGGGGAGCTCTAGGGTCTCCCCAAAGGGGAGAACAAACCCTTTTGTAGAGTAGTGTGTGACCTCCACACGGCCCGTGTCACGGCCGTGTGGATTCACACTGCCCCTACTTCCTGTTCTCGGCCAAGGTGACATGGCCGTGTGGATTCACACGGTCGTGCACCTCTTCCTCTCTGCCAAGGGGGCACGACCGTGTGGATTCACACGGCCGTGCACCTCTTCCTCTCAGCCAAGGGGACACGACCGTGTGGATTCACATGGCCGTGCACCTCTTCCTCTCGGCCAAGGGGAGATGGCCGTGTGAATTCACACGACCGTGCACCTCTTTCTATCAGCCAAGGGGACACAGTGGTGTGAATTCACACGACCCTGCAGCTCTGCTTGGCTCCAGGTCATGTCCTATCAGTCGAAACAATTTAGAGTAGATCTATGGACTGAGCAATATATAATGTGTAAGAATGCCGAAATTTAGATATGGAAAGGGTAACGTCTGTCCTGATAGGTAAGGGTGTGAAGGGCGGGCGTTACAATACTCTTGTCTATTCCTCTTTACGTGTTTTTGGTTGTACTTGCTGTGTCCTTCGTCCACATGCAGAGTGTAATAAGTTAGCCTCTCGGTCTGCTCTTTGTGTCTTTCTAGGTTATGCTGTTAGTCAAAAAGGATATCATTGCTTTGATCCCATTAGTCAAAAATTATATGTCTCTTGTCATGTTGTGTTTCTTGAGCATATTCCATTCTTTTCTATTCCGGCTAGTTCGCATAATATGACAAAGTTAGATCTTCTTTGCATTGACCCTTTAAATACCGATACTGAGGAAGATTCACCCACAAATACTACTAGTAGTTCAACTGAATCTGGTACTTTGGTTTCCAAGATATTTGCTCCACATTTTCCTCCTTCTACCACTACCCAATCATCTCCTGAGGTTGCAGATGATCCTTCTCTCCACCATCGTCAATCCACTCATGTTTGTAAGTCTACTAAACTACCAGATTTTGCTTACTCTTATTATTCTCGTTCTTTTGCTTCATTTGTTACATCTATTCATTGTCTTTCTGAGCTTGAATCCTATAGAGAAGTTGTTTGTAACCCACTTTGCCAGAGTGCTATGGATAAGGAACTAACTATTTTACATCAAAGTCATACATTGGATTTGGTTCCATTGCCACTAGGAAAATATACTATTGGTTCTCGTTAGGTATATAAGATCAAAACTAAATCTGATGGCTCTATCGAACGATACAAAGATCATCTTATTGCTAAAGGTTATGCTCAGGAGTATGGCATGGATTATGAAGAAATATTTGCTCCTATTGTAACAATGATAATTGTTCATACTCTGATTATTGTTGCTTCTATTTGTCAATGGAGAATATCTCAGATGGATGTCAAGAATGCGTTTCTAAATGGTGATCTTCATACAGAAGTTTATATGACACCTCCTCCTGGTATTTCACACAAACCTGGTGAAGTTTGTAGGCTTCGTAAAGCATTTTATGGTCTCAAACAAGTACCTCGTGCTTGGTTTGAGAAGTTCTATAGAGTGATTACTTCGTTTGATTTTCATCCTAGTAATCATGATTCAGCATTGTTTGTCAGATGTACGAGTGCAGGTCGTATTCTTTTATCATTATATGTTGATGACATAATTATTACTGGTGATGATTCTGATGGAATTACTTTCTTGAAGTCTGAGTTGGCTCATTGTTTTTCTATGAAAGACTTGGTTATACTACGCTACTTTCTGGGCATTGAGATTGCTTATTCCCCGAAAGGTTATCTTTTATCTCAGTCAAAGTATATATCTAATCTGTTTGAGCGTGCTCATCTTACTGATAATAGAGCTGTTGATACTCCTATTAAGACTAATGCTCGATATTCTCCATCTGATGGATCACCTTTTCTGGATCCTAGTTTGTACAGAACTATTATTGAAAGCTAGGTTTATCTCAGTTACTCATCCAGATATTACGTATGTTGTTCATGTGATTAGTCAATTTGTCGCTGCACCAACTACAGTTCATTGGGCTGCTATTCTTCATATTCTCAGGTATCTTCGGGGCACTCAAGTTCAAAGCCTTTTATTTCCTTCTACTTCATCTCTTGAGCTGCATGCATATTCTGATGCGGATTGGGTTTGTGATCCTACGGATCGTAAATCTACCACTGGCTTCTGTATTTTTCTTGGTGATTCCCTCATTTCTTGGAAGAGTAAAAAGCAAGATGTTATCTCTAAATCTTCCACAAAAGCTGAGTATCGTGTCATGGCCTCAACTACTTGTGAGATAGTTTGGTTACGTTGGTTGCTTGCAGATATGGGCGTCTCTCTTCATCAACCTACTCCTTTATATTGTGATAATCAGAGTGCTATTCAAATTACATGTAATTTAGTTTTTTATGAGTGGACGAAATATATTGAAATTGATTGTCACATTACTCGTCACCATCTTCAGATTGGCACCATCACATTGCTTTTTGTTCCTTCAAAGGTACAGATTGCTAATAAACTCTCAATGCTTCTAGCTATAGCATCATGAGTTTGAGGGGGGATGTTAGATTATATATTTATTTGTTTATAGCTTTTAGGGCAATTTAGTTTTTTCCCTTTTTTATAGAGTTTAGGATTTTTTTAACTTAACTATATAAGACCTTATATTCTGTATCAATTTTAAGATCAAATAATGTGGTTAATTTTTTCTTTCTCTTAATTTCTACAATATACACATGCTAATATGAATGTAAGAGTTTAAAACAAAAGAATATGAATTTGTGCAACTCTAAAAATAACCTTTTTAATAAATTATCAAAATAACATTCACTTATATTTTCTACTTAATTAAATAACCTTTTAGGTTCATTTTGAAATTATTTTGTACTAAACAACACCATTTGAAGTTGTTTTTGTAAAATACTACTACTTGGAGCTACTTTTTTGTAATGACCCAATTTTTCCTATTTCGAGTTCTAAAAGTCCTTAAAAATATTTAAAAATGTCTTAGAAATATTCTAGAGATTTTTAGAAATTTTAGAGTATTTTTATGTAATTTTTGGAGGTCGTTTGATATTTTTACAAAACGAAAGAAGTTTCAATATAAAATGTCCAAGCCGAGATTCAAACCATGAACCTTGGACCTGAACCGAGTCTTAACCGAATCCAGCCAGCCAACTGTTCCGCGACCTTTTCGTGAACATATAAAGAACAAAATCCATATAAGTAGTAGAAGTTAATAACAGGAAATAATAGGAAGAAAAGGGTTGCAGCCAAGATTTGAACCCATGAGCCGAGCTTAAAGCAGAACGAAGCCAACCAAGTGTTCACGCGGTTGTTGCTGAATAAGGAAAGAGCGAAAAATATTTAAGGTATAATAATTAATAAAAACCCTAGTTATAAGAAGAGAATTAGGTTTTTTTTCTTTTTTCAAAAAATTTCTCTCCTCTCCTCTCCTCGACGGTGCCTTCTCGTCTTGGACGAAATCACAGCAGCAAGCAAAGGTTTCTCCAGCGCCAGCGAAAGGCTTTTTATGGCCGGTCTTCACCCGTGCGTGACCACCTCGACGAGGGGAGCTCGGAAACACCAAGAAGCCGCCGAGATCTTCACCTTCTCCGAACCCTAGATCTTTTTCCGTTGGTTGTAAGTCCAAGAAAGCATTGTAAGTACTACTCACCTGCGGTAGGAGTAGTTCGGATTTCTTGTTAGCTTCTTGTTTCTTTAGGAGCTTGTTGAGAACCCTAGATTGGTTTTGGGATTTGGTTGGTCTTGTTGTTCTCGGATTTTTGCTGTAGGGATTGTTGTGTAAGGTTTTCTGCCGTAAGATTTAAGAAGGAACATGAGAAGGTTAAGTATGTGAGCATATTGTCCCTTTTGGTTCTTCTTGCCGTGCCACTGAACAGAGGAATCTGTCTTCTTTTGATTTCGGTACATACTGTAGGTTGTTTCTTTATGTTCGGATTTCTTCCTATGGTTTCCGGATCATGCTTTATAGAATAGGGTAGCTAGGGATTTAGCCTTCTTGTTTTTGTTTCGGATTAAGCTGTGTAGAAAAGAGAATTTGCCTGCTTATGTTCTGTTATAGCATGCTTAAAGGGATTTATTCGCTTGCTGCTTGTGTTCTGTTATAGCATGCATGTCCTGAATTTAGTCCTGTACATGTGCAGATTGATATTTCATTTATATCATTGAAACAAGCATTATAAAGGTTTTAATTTCAGCAAGTATTAGTTTTGTTTGTGCTATTTGCTGGATATGAATAAGCATGTTTTTAGCAAATGCAGAACTTAGTTTGAGTTCCTTTCATTACCGTTTAGTATTTCCTAATGAAGCATGATTAAAGAGATTAGTTAGCTTCTATGTAATTCTATTATAGCATGATTAAAGAGTTTAGCTAGTTGCTATGTATTTCTGTTGTAACAGGTTTAGAGCTTAAAGAAATATGTTTGGACGAGTCATGATTCTAGTTTGGATACTTTGTTCTTGTAAAGTTCCAATGCCTACATAATCTAGAAGCAAAATTTCCATAAATTGACACCTGTATAGTTAAGGTATCTTGCACATACTTGGCTGTAGAAAGGAATGGATAACTATGCTTACACATAGCCATCTATACATATCACCATACTAGAATTAAGCCATGTTATATGTGTGGTCACTACGATGAATAACATACATAACATGAACAGCAGTTTAGTTTTCCCTTGCTAACTTTATGTTAGCATATCAGTCTAGTTTTTGGTGCTATTTCTTGAGATGAATAGCCATGTATTTTAGTGGAATGATTATGTGCCCTATTAAACCTTTTTAGAGGATTATGAGAAGTTACGAGTAGAGAAAAGATCAAGGTCTAATTAGAAAAGATAACAAGTAATTTAAAGTAAGAGGCTAGTACCCGACTTCCAAGGTTGTCGTTTAACAAATCCAGGTGACCAATTCCAAGGTCTTGGCCCTGGTAAGACCAAGGTCTTGTAACACCCATAGAGTACTTAGCAAGATTTTAGATATTTTTTTTTATCATGGATAAAAATAGGCCGTATGGGTAAATTTGCAAAGATAAATAGAACCAAAAAGAGATGACCAAGGTTTGAACCTTGGATCTCTTACTAGATGCATGTATTGGTTAACCAATAGACCAAGAGAAGTTATTGTTAGAGAGAGAAGTTACAATATAGTTAAGAGTAAGAAAAGAACTTCTCTCATTTAGAAGGAGAAGTTAGAGTAGCCTTCTTCCTCTCAAAAGAAAAGAGGATTCTTGCTTCCTCTTTTCATTAAGGAGAAGTAAAAGAAAGGAGAAGGAAAAGTGCATTTTCCCTTCCTCCTCTCATGATGAATAAAAGGGGAAATTAAAGAAGAAAATTCATTTGCCCCTCTTCCTCCTCCCTCCTTCCCTTCACCGTGACCAAGCCTCCTTCTCACCTCTCTTTGTCGAAATCCAAAAACAAAGGAGGACTCCTCTCTAGGAAGGCTCCACAAGCAAGATTCTCTCCTTAAGTAAATCAAACAAGGAAGTAAGTATTCTCTCACTTGTGGTACAAGTTGCTTACGATATTATCGAAAAAAAATTAGAACACTTAAAAAAAAGATAACAAGGAGAAGAACCCATGTTCATAGATCTTATTATGTTATGATATGAAATTAGTTAAAAATTTATGTTGGATATTGTTTAAGCTTGATCTCCTTCTTGATATGTTTCGGCCATGAATATTCTAGGGCTTTAATAAGCTTAAAACCTAATTTAACATGCTCCTAGACTTCTTTATGATATGTTATGAAATTAGCTAGGTATTCATGTTCATATGTTGCTTAGAAATTTATTTCTTGTCTTATGAAGTTTCGGCCATGATGGAGTTTTAGGGTTTCATAAAGCTTAAAACCTAATTTAACATGCTCCTAGACTTCTTTATGATATGTTATGAAATTAGCTAGGTATTCATGTTCATATGTTGCTTAGAAATTTATTTTTTGTCTTATGAAGTTTCGGCCATGATGGAGTTTTAGGGTTTCATAAAGCTCAAAACCTAATTTAGCATGCTCAAAGACTTCTTTATGATATGTTATGAAATTAGCTAGGTATTCGTGTTTATATGTTGCTTAGAAGTTTATTTCTTGTTTGATGAAGTTTCGTCCATGATGAGGTTTAGGGTTCATGAAGCTCAAAACCTAATTTAGTATGCTCATAGACTTCTTTATGATATGTTATGAAATTAGCTATGTATTCATGTTTATATGTTGCTTAGAAGTTTATTTCTTGTTTGATGAAGTTTCGGCCATGATGAGGTTTTAGGGTTCATGAAGCTCAAAACCTAATTTAGTATGCTCATAGTCTTCTTTATGATATGTTATGAAATTAGCTAGGTATTCATGTTTATATGTTGCTTAGAAGTTTATTTCTTTTTTGATGAAGTTTCGGCCATGATGAGGTTTTTAGGGTTCATGAAGCTCAAAACCTAATTTAGTATGCTCATAGACTTCTTTATGATATGTTATGAAATTGACTAGGTATTCATGTTGTATGTTGCTTAGAGGTTATTTCTTTTTTATGAACTTTCGGCCATGACTATAATCTAGGGTTCAAGAAAGTTTAAACTTAAACTTAGCAAGCTCATGGACTTCCCTTATGATATGATATGAAGGTAGCTTGGTATTTTTATGCTTATGTAGAACTTAGTTTCATGCTCTTAAAGGTTCGGCCACAACTAAGTTAAAAGGCCTAGGAAGCTTAGAACCTACTACCTATGCTCATGATATTCTTTATAGTTTATGATATGAATTTGATTTAAGGTTTACATGCTTATATGTTGTTGTAACCTAAAACTAAGCATGGTGACTTTCTGCCACCATATGAAACTAGGGTTATAGACCCAATTATGACTTTGCTAGGTGTCTCACATACTAGGATATGGATTAGGAGATGCTAGTAAGTGTTTTCCATGTATGATTATGGTTGCCTATGATGATTTATATACTTAATTAAGGATGCTCATGAATTATGCATGATGATGACTCTTATGATATATTTTATGCTTCAGTATACATGCTTTATGACAAGACAAGTAATATGTCTATTTATGTATGTTTATGAATTATGCATGAAATGATTCTTATGATGACTATGTACCCAAGCATGTATGATTTCATATATGTAGCATGCTCATTTACGTAAGCTTATGAACCAAGCATGATAATGATTTTATATGATGGCTATGTGCCCAAGAATGTATGCCTTATGATATGATAAGAAAATGGCAAAGAGTTGCTTCCCTTAAGTTGGGATTAAGAGCACTCTTCATGTTAAGACAAGAGCATGACATCTATGATGATATGATATGACAGTTATGATGATATGATATGCATGACATGTATTTTACTTTGTATGACTTGTACCAAGGGTGGGCTCCTTAGTACGCCCCTAGGCCGACGGACTATGAACGGGTCTAGTAAAAAGGGATGGGCTCCTTAGTACGCTCCTAGGCCAACGGACTATTAACGGGTCTAGATCCCTAGTAGGTTCGGGGCTAGCTACCCTGTCCTAGGGATTGCACGCATTTATGTATGTATGTGGCACAAAGCCGGGCCCTCATGATGATGATATTATGTTTAAGTATTAAAAGATATGTTTAAAGACATCTTGCACTTGACATGACATATGTTTTAAAAAGGAAATTTTGCATAATGTACCCATTCATAATATGATATGTTTTTTTTTATGAATTATATGACATGATGTTATGCCATACTCTTATGACTTATAGGACATGAGGTTATGAGATGTTTTGTTTATGATTCATATGACATGATGATATGTTATGCTTCTTATGATTCACATCACATGATCCTTTTATTTATGATATGTTAGAATCATGGTTCATAGTGATATGATATGATAAGGAACTACGTTCACATTACATAAGGTTAGATGATTATGTCTTCATTGATTATATGCTTATATGATTATGCTTTGAGATACGGTTTTTGTGAGTAGGAAAGGATCTTACTGAGCCTGTGTGCTCATAGCTTACTTCCTTGTACCACAGATAAAGGCAAGGGATGGATGACCTAAGGGAGCTGCAGGAGAGGCAAGGAGGTGTGTGTTGCAGTGGCTCGGCTAAGACAAATAAAGACCTACTATGTTATTTTTGTTATGTTTGACATGAACCAATTGTATTTATGTTACATTCCAGTATAACTTCATGACATTTCCGCTGATTTTGTTACTAGAAAGAAATTTTAAATATGCATGTATCCTGGAATAGTTAAGTAAGTAAGTAGCCCCGTCCCTTTTAGTAGCAGGGAGGGCGGGCGTTACAGGTCTTTACCCTCATAGGACTGGAGGCTCGCTACCTCAATCTCTATTAGAGAGCGCACATTTGGTACTGAGCATGGGCCCAAGAAAGAGAAGAAGAAAGTTAAATATTAATTTTAAGTATAAGGCTATAAGTAAATGAGACAAGTATCACCTATGTTTAGAACTAGCAAAGTTTGACTCTTATAATTCTAAGCAGACAGTATTAGTTTTCATTTGCTTTCCTTATGAGTTTATTGAGCATGATTAGCTTTATTTCCAGCATGTAGATTTATTCTTGTATATCATGAGTATGCAGATTATTTTAGTGCTTTGCTATTAGATGAGCATGTTTAGCTTTTCTTTTTAGCACTTCAGTTTTAGCATCCTTTGCATCTTATGCACTTTCGAGTTTTTGTGAGATAGTTTAGTACTTACTAAGCATTTTACATATAGATTTATTTTCCTCCTACTGCAGATAAAGGAAAAGTTAAAGTGTAAAGAGGAAGGCGACAAGGAGGATGCGTGATGGATGTGTGTGATGACAGGACTATGGAGAGATCTGGGAAGCTTTGAGTTTTCATGTTTAGTGGATAAGAAATAGTTGAGTTGTACTTTATGATTTATGTCATTTGAGATTGTATTTTTATTCCTTGTTTTATTGAGTTTATTCGTGTCTTAGATTGCATGCTGTGATGAGTCTCTGTGCAATAAGTAGTTATTTTAGTGTTTGACACTTATTAAACTGCATGAGTGTTTGATACATGTTCCAGCCACCTGTGGCTGAAGTATATATTTTTGTATCTCAGTTTATGGTTACCGGTACAGGTGAGACTCTACCAAAATTTTTCGGTAGAAACTTCTCTGGGGCCGTGATAAATTTAAGTGTTGCTAATAATAGCATAAGTAACACTAGTAAGTACAGTAATAGTTAAGTAACGGTCATCCTTAGAGAGTAGTATAGTATAGTAAGAAGGGTGGTCGTTACAGTTGGTATCAGAGCAGTTCCCATTCTCCAGCATCACACACACATCAACATCAGCCTTGCCGTTTTCAAGTAAGAAAGTATTTAAGTTCTTCCTTTTATGCTTTCTTTATTATTTGCAGTAGAGAGTAATAGCTTATATATATGCGCTTTAGTAAGATAGAAGTTTTGTTTCTCTTTTATTCATATACATATGTTTGCTTAAAAAGGATAGAGAAGATATCAAGCCTTTTTCCTTGCATAATTAGATGGCAAGAAGAGGACGCCCACGTAATGAGGAACCAGCTCAGGAGAACGAAGTGCCCAGAGCAACTGAGCCCAATCTCTTTGAAGTTGTTGCTCAACTCCAGAAACAGGTAGCAGAGCAGCAACAAGTGATTGCCAATCTGATGGCAAATCAGCAGCTAGTTCCTCCCACTCCTCCAACAGTAACTGTGGAGACTCCAGTGGTAACCGAGGTTCCAGCAGCTACTCTGGGAGTCGTCACAGCACCTTAGAGACAAGAAGCTTACCTCATACAGTGACTGAAACTGAAACCCGTGAGCTTCTTAGGCACTATTGAGCCCTGGGATGCCCAGGCTTGGTTCAAAACACTGGAGAGCACAATGGAGCTTCTTGACTGGCCAGAAGTCGAGAAGGTCAAGTACGCCTCTTTTTGCCTATCAGGAGATGCTCGTATGTGGTGGGAGAGGATAAAGACCAAGAGGGCAGCCAATCAGATGAGCTGGGCTGATTTCCAGTCAGAGTTTTATGAAGAGTACTTCCACCGATAGATCACCAACAAGCACTATGAGGAATTTATAGAGTTCAAACAAGGTGACCTAACAGTGGAAGAAGCAGTCAAGAAGTTCAATAGAGTAGCTCGTTTCTGCCCAGAGCTGGTAAGTACAGAGAAGAAGCGAGTCAGACTGATGCTCAGAATGCTCAGACCACAGATAACACTGAATATGAGTAGTGGAGCTCACTGGCCCCAGACTGGTGAAGAGTTGATCTGTAGGGCATTAATTGCTAAACACTACCTGAATGGAATCAAAGCACAACGAGCGCAGCACAAGCCAGTGAACATAGAGGACAAGACAGTGGGGAGCCAGAAATCACAGTCAAGTAAACAGAACTGGAAAGACAAGGGTAGTAAAAGGAAGCAGTGGAACTCAGGAATTAACCAGAGGGGAGGACCAACAAACAAGCAGAGCAAGTTCCCTCCCTGTCCCAAATGTGGGAGGACACATCCAGGAGTCTATCTTTTGGGAAAGACTGGATGTTATTCCTGTGGTTATGAAGGACACATGGCTAAAGAATGTCCTAACAAGCTCAAAGCACCTCAGCCACAGCCTGTGCAATATGGAGGCAAGCCTGCACAGTTATATCACCTGGAAGCAGCACTAGAGGAACCCTATATCAGTCAGGGAAGGTTGGAAGCTCCACCAGTTCTAGCCTTTGATAGTGCCAGAGTATTCCCCCTCACCAAAGAGGAAGCTGCTAGTGTCTCCACGGTTGTAATAGGTCAAGTAGTTATTTTTCAGCATTTAGCTACTGTACTATTTGATACTGGGGCGACCCATTCTTTTGTATCAGTACCCTTTGCCAGTAAATCACAGGTGCCTACAGAGTGTATGAACTCCAAGTTCTTGACGACCCTACCTTCTAGGGAAGTCATGGAGTCCAATCAGTGGTTTCGAGTTGTACCGGTCAGAATTGCAGACCGAGAACTATATGTTAGCCTGGTAGTCCTCACTTTGCAAGATTTCGATATCATTTTGGGTATGGATTTCCTCAGCAAGTATAGTGCTTCAGTAGACTGTCGCAGAAGGAAAGTAATCTTCAATCCAGAGGGTGAACCACCTTTTGAATTCACGGGAGTGCCAAGGAAGAAGACCCAGAAACTTCTCTCTTCTCTAGTAGCTCACCAGATGTTAGCTAAAGGGTGTGCTGGTTTTCTTGCATACATAGTAAATGCAGAAGAACAGAATGGACTCAAGCAGGAGGATGTTCGGGTAGTATGCGAGTATCCAGAAGTATTTCCAGAAGCGCTACCCGGACTGCCTCCCAACAGAGAAGTGGAGTTTGAGATTGAATTGGTTCCTGGTACCGGTCCAATTTCAAAAGCTCCGTATCGCGTGTCTCCAGCAGAGCTGAAATAGTTGCAAGAGCAACTTTAGGAGCTACTTGACAAATGCTTCATCCGCCCTAGTCACTCACCTTGGGGAGCTCCTGTGTTGTTTGTCAAGAAGAAGGACGGATCTATGCGGATGTCAATAGATTACAGAGCTCTGAATCAAGTGACAATCAAGAACAAGTACCCCCTTCCCAGGATCGACGACTTATTTGATCAGTTGAGAGGGGCAACAGTATTCTCAAAGATAGACCTGCACTCTGGGTACCATCAGCTGAAAGTGAAATAAAGGGATATACCCAGAATGGCTTTCAGGACCAGATACGGACACTACGAGTTTGTAGTCATGCCTTTTGGTGTGACCAATGCACCAGCGGTCTTCATGGACTTGATGAACAGAGTGTTCATAGAATACCTTGACAAATTTGTCATCGTATTCATCGACGACATTCTAGTCTATTCAAGAACCCCTGAGGAGCATGACACGTACTTGAGAATAGTCCTGCAGACCCTTCAGCAAAAGCAGCTGTATGCTAAATTCTCAAAGTGTGAGTTCTGGTTAGATCAGGTGGCATTTCTTGGTCACATAATTTCTAAAGAAGGTATTCAAGTATATCCAGCAAAAATAGAAGCGGTCAACAACTGGAAGAGACCCAAGAACGCCAGGGAGATCAGAAGCTTCCTTGGTTTAGCTGGGTACTACAGAAAATTCGTGGAGGACTTTTCCAGGATAGCTTCTCCACTAACGGCCTTAACCAGGAAGAATAAGAAATTTGAATGGTCAGACAAATGTGAGCAAAGTTTTCAAGCATTGAAGAAGAGATTGATCAGTGCTCCTATTCTGACTGTTCCAGCTAGTGACAAGAGTTTTGACATCTACAGTGATGCCTCCAAGATGGGTCTAGGAGCTGTTCTCATGCAAGAAGGAAAAGTTATAGCTTATGCTTCCAGACAAGTCAAAGATTATGAAAAGAACTACCCCACTCATGATCTTGAGCTGGCAGCTGTGGTCTTTGCACTAAAACTCTGGTGACATTATTTGTATGGCGTTCAGTGCAGAATCTTCACAGACCATCAGAGTTTAAAGTATTTCTTTACCCAGAAGGACTTAAACATGAGACAGCGTAGGTGGCTAGAGTTGGTCAAGGACTATGACTGTGAAATTCTCTACCACCCAGGCAAAGCTAACAAAGTGGCAGATGCACTAAGCAGAAAATCCAGTGCATCCCTGATGTCTTTGTCATCATTAGCCCTACCACTACAGAAGGAGTTGTCAGATTTCGGACTTGAAGTTATTTACGGGCAACTCTCTGCATTGACCTTAGAGTCAACCCTGCTTGAGGATATACAGAGAAAGCAAAGGGAAGATCCAGATATCCAGAAGATCAAGCAAGGGATACAAGAAGAAGATACAGAGTTTCAAGTATCAAACAGTGGAGTTCTTTATCAGGGGAACCGCCTTTGTGTCCCCAATGATGAGGAATTAAGAAGGAAGATTTTAGAAGAAGCTCATAGTACACCCTACTCCATGCATCCTGGTTCTACCAAGATGTACCAAGACGTGAAACAGAGGTTCTGGTGGTCTGGACTCAAAAGAGATGTAGCTAAATATGTCAGTACCTGCCTGACATGTCAGAGGGTCAAAGCAGAACACCAGAGAGCAGGAGGAGTTTTACAGCCTCTTCCTATACCAGAGTGGAAGTGGGAAGACATATCCATGGACTTCATAACAGGTCTCCCAAGAACTACAAATGGATATGATGCAATATGGGTAATAGTGGACAGATTGACCAAGTCTGCCCATTTTCTAGCCATCAAGGTGTCCCACTCTATAGAGCAGTTAGCACAGTTATATGTTAAAGAGGTGATCAGACTTCACGGAGTTCCTAAATCTATCGTTTCTGATAGAGATGGGCGCTTCACCTCTCACTTTTGGGAGTGTGTTAAGAATGCACTAGGCACCAAACTCAAGTTCAGCACAGCTTTCCATCCTCAGACTGATGGACAGACAAAGCGAGTAAATCAGATTTTAGAAGATATGCTCAAAGCTTGTGCACTAGATTTCAAGGGAAGTTGGTGCAAGTATCTGTGCTTAGCTGAATGTGCCTACAACAACAGCTATCAGGGCACCATCAAGATGGCACCATACGAGGCGTTGTATGGCAGGAAGTGCAGATCACCTATTTGCTGGCAAGAAGCAGGTGAGAGAAAAGAAATGGAAGTAGAGCTGGGCATCCAAACAGAGATGATAGATGAGACCACTCAGGCTATCCAGAAAATCAGACAGAGAATTGAGACTGCCCAGAGTAGACAGAAGAGTTATGCTGACACACGCCGTAGGCCACTGGAATTCCAAGTAGGAGATCCAGTCTTTCTCAAGGTCGCTCCTATGAAGGGAGTGATGAGATTTGGCAAGAAGGAAAAATTAAGTCCTCGCTACGTAGGACCTTACCTGATCATAGAGAGGATTGGGAAAGTAGCTTACAAGATGGACTTACTGTTGGTGCGGGAAGCATCTAACGATCGAACCTAAGTTTTGATAATGGCAAAGGATTCAAAGTTAAGGTGAGTTGTGATCTAACATATTAAATGAGTGTCTCAGGAAAAGTCCTAACTACGGTTAGGCAGAGGAAAAACCCTAGGGGGTGGTAACCCTAGGTCATAGGGGGTGGTAACCCTATGCGGAAAGTCTTGGCAGGTCGATGGCTTCAGGCAAAAGTCCTAGGGGGTGGTAACCCTAGGTGAAAAGTCCTGGTGTCGCGAACCAGGTGAAAGTCTGGACTAGCCGGGAAGCGGATGTCCAGCAGAAAGTCTGGAAGCGTCGAGTGCCGAGAAAAAGTCCAGTCGATCTGGAGGATCGTACTGGCAACAGGTAAATCTCCTGAGTGGAGTAGGTGAGGACGCGTTCCCCGTAGAGGGAACAGTAGGCGTCGGGTCGACCTAGGGTTTCTGGATGGAAACCTGAAGTCAGACTCGGACAGTCTGGAGACTGTTAATACTTCATTTATGATATTTGTTGTATTATGTGCTAACTTTGTGCTGCAGGGTAGTGTTTGGGACTAACGTATCTTGCAGGTGCAAAGGAGCAACTTAAAGCCTCGGATGAACAGTGTCCAAGGCGCCTCCATGGAGCTTGGAGGCGCCTCGGATGCAAGGCTGGAGCTGGCTGCGAGAAGCTGTTATAAGATGAAGGCGCCTTGATGAACAGTGGAAGGCGCCTTGAACAGATGAAGGCGCCCTGTGAACAGTGGAAGGCGCCTTGAGTCTGTGATAAGATTCGACCAGTTCGCTCCTCATCTCCCCGGCTGACTGGGCTGTTCAAGACGCCTTGGTGAACAGTAGAAGGCGCCTTGAACACCCTTTATAAGGGGTTTCGACCAGCATCTCTGGACAACAACATCCAAGCGATCTTTCTGCTACAAGCTGCTCACGAGACGATCCCGAAGTGCTGCTACGAGACACCGACGACCCAGAGCTCCGAAATCTTCAGATTACGATATTGTCGTCGGTATAACTGTACTTTTTCATTATACTTAACTGTAATACTTGTACTCTTGTCGAACTTATAGTTGTTACCCACGGAAAGCGATCAAGGATCGCGGGCCTTCGAGTAGGAGTCGTCACAGGCTCCGAACGAAGTAAATTCTCTTGTCTTTCTGTGTGGTTGTTTACTTTCTGCTGCGTTACTTCTCCGATAGTTTTTACGATTCTGATAATTGAACGATTTTAGCCACGAGCGCTATTCACCCCTCCCCCTCTAGCGCGTCTCGATCCAACAATTGGTATCAGAGCGGGGTTGTTTTAATTTGGTGCAACCACCATTTAAAACATTTTTTTCGTGGTATTTTGTTCGGAGTTGATCAGAATTTAGCTTCATAGCTATATTCTAATTGCTTTTCACGAATCGGTGTTGCTCAAAGTTGGTCAATTCCACTTGGGCTCGTTTTTTCCCTTCTCTCGCACTACTAATCCAAGACTCAGTCTTGGAATAGATTTTGTTATTTTTTTTCTTTTAGATCTAAAATGGCCCAACAAGAAGGATATAGCACCGTTCGTCCCCCACTATTTTCCGTAGAAGACTTCGGGTATTGGAAGAGCGAATGGAGATATATCTGAAGATCCAGTTCGATACCTGGATGATCATCAAAACAGGACTGGAACTGCCAACTGGTACCGACGGTAAGCCTACACCCTGTGAAAATTGGGAGCCAGCATTTATCAAAAAGGTGGAAGATGACGCAAAAGCCACCTGCACCATCCAATGTGGTCTTACCAAAGAAGAGCTCAACAGAGTCGGTCCATTCTCCTCCGCAAAAGAACTATGGGAGAAACTAATCGAACTACACGAGGGCACCTCGGAAACCAAGGTAAGTAAGCGTGATTTGTTACTTAATAAATTATATAATTTGAAAATGCAGGAAGGCGAGACAGCAAGTTCTTTACACGCTCGAATTCAAGATATCTTGAATTCCCTTCATGGAATCGGGCAGAAAGTAGAAAACAGAGACATAATAAGGTATGCTCTTAACTCATTTCCTAGGAGTTCATTGTGGGCATCAATGGTAGATGCCTACAAAGTCTCTAAGGATTTGTCTTCCTTAAAATTAGACGAATTATTTAGTGAATTTGAACTCCATGAACAGACTAATGCACAGCCATCCGAGAAGGGCATTGCTTTGGTTGCAGGTACAAGTCGAATAAGGGAATCAAGAGGACGGCGAAAAGTTGAATCGGAATCAGAAGACGAACCCGATTCAGAAGATTCGGAAGATGAACTGGCCAGCGAATTTGTGAATCTTGTAAAGAAACTATACAGGAAGAAGAAGGGCTTCAACAAGAAAGATCTGAAGAAGGCAGTTCAATCCAAGGAGGCTCAACAAAACTCAAAGACGAAGTTCGAAGTCACTTGCTACGGGTGCAACCAAAAGGGACATATAAAAGCTAACTGCCCAAATCAAAAAGAAGCAAAGAAGAAGGAAAGTCCTAAAGGCAACCTGGGACGAATCCTCTTCGGAGGACGAAGACGACGAACTCGACCAAACGAGTCTACTCGCATTGATGGCCCGGGACCAGATCAGCGAATCCGAGAGCGAGTCAGAAGCCGACTCCGAGCAAAGCCACGGATCCGCATCCGTTTCCGAAGGGCCAGACTCCACTGTAAGTATTCCTAGGCTTAATAATTTAGTCAATTATTTACTTCGCAAATTAGCCAAGTCAAATTTGAAAATTAAGTCACTTTTAAAAGAAATAACCATTCTTAAAGAAGTAACTAACTCAAAATCTTTAACTGAAGATTCAACTCAAGTACAACAACTTGAGAAAGAAAATTCAAATATAAAAAATCAGCTAAATGATTTAAAAGTCACTTTAGAAAAGTTCTCTCTGGGCTCCAAGAATTTGGATCTAATTCTTGGGACACAAAGGGCCATCTACAATAGAACTGGACTAGGATATAAAAGTAAATTTAAATCTTACTTATCCTTAATAAACAAACAAAGTAGTAAATCAGTCCAAGCATGGGTCCCCAAGTCCGAATTGATCAATCAAGTTGGACTTGGTCAATACTAGGTCCCTAAGGATCACATATACTACCTTGATAGACCATATCGAGGCCGTGATCCAGGGGGAGCTAAAAGAAAAACGATCTTGATTTAAAATTCAAAATTAAATTAAAAACCTAAAATTAAAAATCAAATTCTTAATTTAAAATTCGAAACCTAAAATTAAAAATCAAATCCTTAATTTAAAAGTCGAAACCTAAAATTAAAAATCAAATTCTTAAAAATTCAAAATTAAATTAAATTCGAAATTATGAAAAGTAGATGGAGGATCCAAACTAGCTGGCACCTCCAACTGAACTACCCGACAGGCTAACTGAACCTAATTTACCCGGAATGGGTAAAGCAAGAATAAATTACCCGACAGGGTAATTAAGATTAGATTAAAAAAAAAAACGGGATAAGTTTAACTTGAACCACAGTACTGGTGAAGTTTTTGGATGATAGTACGTTAGGGAAGCTTGGGCATCGCATGTCTAGGAAGATATGGCTTCGACCTGGTGCATTTGGCCAAGTGGAACTGACCGAAGCTACCCTTAAATGAATCCTAACTAGTTAGACCAAGGTTTAGTATTAAGCTCAATGGGTAGGACTATTTGGAAACTTCGAAGGCATGGTTACTTTAATGAGCTCCTTGTGACTCACCACAGCCCAGAAGTTTATCCAAAGAATGCTTACTTGTTGTACCCAAAGCTAAACCTGAATCTAACACAAAGTTAAATCAGATTCCTGAATTCAACAATAAATCATCTCACATCAATTATAGGATTCCCTGATTGAAAATTTAGATCTGGTGAGATGACTAAGTTTATTTAAAAAACTTTTCAAAATTATTTTTAAAACTCAATTTCAAAAGTGTTTTTAAAAACTCAATTTCAAAATTATTTTTAAAACTCAATTTCAAAATTATTTTTAAAACTCAATTTCAAAATTATTTTTAAAACTCAATTTCAAAATTATTTTAAAACTCTATTTCAAAATTAATTTTAAAACTCTATTTCAAAATTAATTTTAAAACTCAATTTCAAAATTATTTTAAAACTCAATTTCAAAATTATTTTTTTTCAAAATTATTTTAAAACTCAATTTCAAAATTATTTAAAATTATTTTCAAAATTATTTAAAAATCTTTTCAAAATTATTTAAAAATCTTTTCAAAATTATTTAAAAATCTTTTCAAAAATCTTTTCAAAATTATTTAAAAAACTCAAAATTCTTTAATCTTTTAATTATTTAAAAACCTCTTCAAAATTAATTTCAAAATTACTTTAAAAACCTTTTCAAAATTTCAAAATTACTTCAGTCAAACTATCTCTTTTCCATTAACAAAGAACCAACTCATTCACTTTATGTGTAGGAGTTGGATCCATGGGTGTTGGATAGTGGATGCTCCAGACATATGACTGGAGATAAATTGAAGTTTTCAAAGCTCAAACTAAAAAATTTAGAATCAGTTGCATTCGGCAACAATGGTTTACTTAAAGTAATCGGAAGAGGTAATATCGAACTCAGCTCCAATTTTGTTATCAAAAAGGCTCTGTTAGTTGAAAATTTCAATTTCAACTTACTAAGTATAAGTCAATTGTGTGATAGCGGATACTTAGTTACTTTTGACAAAGCTAGGTGTTTAGTCAAAAATATTGAAAATCCTAAAATTACACTTAAGGGACTTAGGAAAAATAATATGTACTCAATTAATCTACCCACATCCTCAATAAAGTGTTTAATAACACAGGAAGAGGAAACTGACTTGTGGCACAGAAGATTGGGTCACACTCACACAAGACTCATTTCAAGAATGAGTCATAATGGTCTAGTTAGAGGTTTGCCCAAACTAAAATTCATTGAAAACTCAATCTGTAATGATTGTCAACAAGATAAACAAACTAAGTCTACACACAAATCAACAAATGTAGAAAGAACCAACTCGGTACTTGAGCTCCTTCACCTTGACCTATTTGATTCACATGGAGCCAAGTCACTAAGCAAGAACCAGTATTGCTTAGTAATAATTGATGACTACTCTAAGTTTACTTGGGTAAAATTTCTAAAAACGAAAGATGAAACCTATGAAATATTTAGGAATTTTTGCAACTTAATTGAAAATGAAAAAGATACTAAAATTAAAAGAATAAGAAGTGATCACGGTGGGGAATTTGATAATCAGAAGTTCACCCAATTTTGTAAAATAAACGGATACCAACATGAATATTCATGCCCTAGAACTCCCCAACAAAATGGACAAGTAGAACGTAAAAATAGAACACTACAAGAAGCCGCTAGGACAATGTTAAACGAATATAAGTTAAGTCACCAATTTTGGGCTGAAGCGATAAATACGGCAAATCATATTCAAAATAGAATCTTAATAAACAAATATCACAACAAAACACCGTATGAACTCTACTATCATAAAATTCCCAATCTAAACTATTTAAAAGTATTTGGTTGTAAAGTTCACATTTTAAATACTAAAGATTACTTAGGAACATTTACACCAAAATCTAACCAAGGAATATTCTTAGGATACTCCTCTACCAGTAGAGCCTTTAGAGTATATAATCAAAATACATTAAAAGTTGAAGAAACAACTAATGTAATATTTGATGAAGAAAATAACCTACCTAATATAAATGAAAATATTAGTCCAAGAGATGTAGATGATGATGAAATCCAACCTAATGTTAATGAGTCTGAAGAATCAGGTTCTGACTCACAAATAAGACCAACTAGAATAAGCACCTCTCACCCACCTGACCAAATTTTGGGTGACCCAAACCTAGGAGTCAGAACTAGATCATCCTATAGAAACCTTAGTCAGATCGCTCTAATTTCTAAAATTGAACCTAAAACTATAGAAGAAGCCCTTCCTGATCCAGACTGGATCATTGCGATGTAGGAAGAATTAGCCCAATTTGAGAGAAACCAAGTCTGGGACCTTGTACCTAAACCCATAGATAAATCTATAATAGATACTAAATGGGTCTTTAGGAACAAGTTAGATGATCACGGTGATATCGTAAGAAACAAGGCAAGGTTAGTAGCCAAAGGGTTTAGTCAAGTCGAAGGCCTAGACTATGATGAAACCTATGCTCCAGTAGCTAGGCTTGAGTCCATTAGGATGTTATTAGCCTATGCAGCCAATAAAGGATTCAAATTGTACCAAATGGACGTCAAGTCAGCCTTTCTAAATGGCTTTATCAAGGAAGAAGTCTACGTAAGTCAACCTCCAGGGTTTGAAGACATAGACTACCCTAATCACGTTTTTAAATTAAAAAAGGCACTATATGGACTAAAACAAGCCCCTAGAGCATGGTATGAAAGATTATCTAATCACTTAATATCCAAAGAATTTAACCAAGGACAAATCGATCCTACTTTGTTCGTAAAAACTATAGGTAAAGACATTTTTATAGCCCAAATCTATGTTGATGACATAATTTTTGGCTCAACTAACTCAAAATTTCTAAAAGAATTTATTAAGTTAATGGAAAGTGAATTTGAAATGAGCATGGTTGGAGAACTCAATTTTTTCTTAGGTTTACAAATAAAACAAACCAAAGATGGAATCTACATATATCAAACTAAATATGCTGAGGAGTTAATTAAAAAATTCAGCATGGAAAATTCTAAAATTATAAATACACCAATGGCAACCAACATAAACATTGATTCTGACCCCGAAGGGAAACCTGTAGACCTAAAATACTATAGGAGTGCCATAGGTAGTCTATTGTATCTAACTGCAAGTCGACCTGACATACTGTTTGCAGTAGGTATGTGTGCTAGATACAAATCATGTGCAAAAGAGTCACACCTAACATATGTTAAAAGAATACTTAGATATATTAAAGGAACTCTAAATGTAGGACTTTGGTACCCAAGAACTTGCACCTTTGACCTTTATGGCTATTCTGATTCAGACTATGCTAGGTGCAAGTTAGATAGGAAAAGTATAAGTGGAAGCTACCAGATTCTAGGTCAGTGCCTAGTAAGTTAGTCAAGCAGAAAGCAACATTGTGTTGCTCTATCCACTACAGAAGCTGAATATATAGCTCTAGGAGAATGTGTATCCCAATTGTTATGGATGATGCATACACTAAAAGACTATCAACTAGACTATAAAAATACTAAAATCTTTATTGATAACATCAGCTCAATTAATCTGACAAAAAATCCTATACACCACTCTAGGACCAAACACATAGAGGTAAAACACCACTTTGTAAAGGATCATGTAGCTAAAGGTGAAATTGCACTCAACCATGTTGAGTCCAAATCAAACTTAGCTGACATCTTCACAAAACCCTTACCTGAACTTGAGTTCAGTGGACTTAGAAGGCAAATAGGAATGTGCTGGGTAGAGTAGACATCTTACCATAACTTTTTTTTGTTTTTCAAATTTTAGGAAAAACAGTTTTCAAAATTCCAATCTCTTAGAATTTTCAACATTTGGATTTAGCCTAAGTTTTCCCCTAGAAATCATGTTCCCCTAGAATTAAGCCAGAGCATCTCACAAACACCTAGGTTTACCTTGATTGTGATTGACACACATAGAACGGCGTGAGATGCATAGGGTATTGCCTGGACTCAAGAATGCTTATATCTGTGCATCAATATGAGTCTGGGCGTTAAATATGCAATAAACATTAATCAAGTTAAGTTCTCCAGCTCTAGTCAAGTCTACCTGGATCAAAATAACTCAACTTGACTAACCAAGTGAAAGCTATTGTCCTATAGACAATTAGCAAGTAACTTAAAGTTAGACAGTTGGTAAAGGATACTCAATCTTTTATTTAAGAATATTCTGTTCCTTATGCCTCTGATACCTAATCAACACCAATTTACTTGACTCATGTTTGGACTTAAGGACCAACTGAATAAATTACCTAAATTAAGATTCTAGCTACTCTCTCTCTTCAACTTAAAAATTAACAAGGTTTGTATTCAAAATTAAGCTAAGTCTCTTTCACTTAAGCTACATTCTTCAAAGTTCAATGTTTACAAAAGGCTTAGCTAAATGATTCTTATAGCAACTTTCAGCTTTTTTTCAAACTTAGCCAACTTTTTCAATTTTTTTTAAGCTAAGTTACCTTTCAGATAGTTTTGCAAAACTTTAACTCAGTGTCTTCAAAATTTTAGGTGAAGATTTATTTTTTTAACTTAGCACTAATCTTGTTTTTTGAGAAAAATTGAAAACTGGCTTATTTTTTTGATAAATGGCAAAGGGGGAGAGTAAGAAATTCAAAAGTAATTCAAAAGTAAAAATTTAAAAAGGGAACCCTGTATCAAGGGGGAGCATCACAAAAGTTTAAGTGTTAGCTTAAGTTAGGCGTTCATTTGAAATTATATACTTAAGCTTGCTCAATTACAATTTTTTTTGCTACCTGTGCATCTGTTTTTACTTAACTTTGAATTTGGGTTGCCATAATCAAAAAGGGGGAGATTGTTGGTGCGGGAAGCATCTAACGATCGAACCTAAGTTTTGATAATGGCAAAGAATTCAAAGTTAAGGTGAGTTGTGATCTAACATATTAAATGAGTGTCTCAGGAAAAGTCCTAACTGCGGTTAGGCAGAGGAAAAACCCTAGGGGGTGGTAACCCTAGGTCATAGGGGGTGGTAACCCTATGCGGAAAGTCTTGGCAGGTCGATGGCTTCAGGCAAAAGTCCTAGGGGGTGGTAACCCTAGGTGAAAAGTCCTGGTGTCGCGAACCAGGTGAAAGTCTGGACTAGCCGGGAAGCGGATGTCCAGCAGAGTCCAGTCGATCTGGAGGATCGTACTGGCAACAGGTAAATCTCCTGAGTGGAGTAGGTGAGGACGCGTTCCCCGTAGAGGGAACAGTAGGCGTCGGGTCGACCTAGGGTTTCCGGCTGGAAACCTGAATTCAGACTCGGACAGTCTGGAGACTGTTAATACTTCATTTATGATATTTATTGTATTATGTGCTAACTTTGTGCTGCAGGGTAGTGTTTGGGACTAACGTATCTTGCAGGTGCAAAGGAGCAACTTAAAGCCTCGGATGAACAGTGTCCAAGGCGCCTCCATGGAGCTTGGAGGCGCCTCGGATGCAAGGCTGGAGCTGGCTGCGAGAAGCTGTTCAAGGTGCCTTGATGAACAGTGGAAGGCGCCTTGAATAGATGAAGGCGCCCTGTGAACAGTGGAAGGCGCCTTGAGTCTGTGATAAGATTCGACCAGTTCGCTCCTCATCTCCCCGGCTGACTCGGCTGTTCAAGGTGCCTTGGTGAACAGTAGAAGGCGCCTTGAACACCCTTTATAAGGGGTTTCGACCAGCAGCTCTGGACAATAACTTCCAAGCGATCTTTCTTCTACAAGCTGCTCACGAGATGATCCCGAAGTGCTGCTACGAGACACCGACGACCCGGAGCTCCGAAATCTTCAGATTACGATATTGTCGTCGGTATAACTGTACTTTTTCATTATACTTAACTGTAATACTTGTACTCTTGTCGAACTTATAGTTGTTGCCCACGGAAAGCGATCAAGGATCGCGGGCCTTCGAGTAGGAGTCGTCACAGGCTCCGAACGAAGTAAATTCTCTTGTCTTTCTGTGTGGTTGTTTACTTTCCGCTGCGTTACTTCTCCGATAGTTTTTATGATTCCGATAATTGAACGATTTTAGCCACGAGCGCTATTCACCCCCCCCCCCCCTCTAGCGCGTCTCGATCCAACACTTACCACAAGACATGTCAGCAATACATAATGTATTTCATGTCTCCATGCTAAAGAAGTGTCTCCACGACCCTAGCCAAGTGATTGAGCCTCAGTCAGTGCAGATTCAGGAGGATCTTAGCTATGAGAGCAGACCTAACAGATAGTGGACAGAGAAGTTAAAAGACTAAGGAATAAAGAAATACCACTAGTGAAGGTCATATGACAGAATCAGAAGCACGAGAAAGTCACATGGGAACGTGAGGACAGTATGAGACAGAAATATCTAGAACTATTCTAAGTTTGAGGACAAACTTTTTATAAGGTATTGGGGATTGTAACGACCCAATTTTCCCTATTTAGAGTTCTAAAAGTCCTTAAAAATATTTAAAAATGTCTTAGAAATATTCTAGAGATTTTTAGAAATTTTTAGAGTATTTTTATGCAATTTTAGGAGGTCGTTTGATATTTTTACAAAATGAAAGAAGTTTCGACAAAATATGTCCAAGCCGAGATTCGAACCATCGACCTCGGACCTGAACCAAGCCATAACCGAATCCAGCCAGCCAACAATTCCGCGACCTTTTCATGAACATATAGAGAACAAAATCTATATAAGTAGTAGAAGTTAATAACAGGAAATAATAGGAAGAAAAGGGTTGCTGCCGAGATTTGAACCCACGAGTCGAGCTTAAAGCAGAACGCAACCAACCAAGTGTTCATGCGGCTATTGCTGAATAAGGAAAGAGCAACAAATATTTAAGGTATAGTAATTAATAAAAACCCTAGTTATAAGAAGAGAATTAGGTTTTTTTCTTTTTTCGAAAAATTTCTCTCCTCTCCTCTCCCCGACGGCGCCTTCTCATCTCGGACGAAATCGCAGCAGCAAGCAAAGGTTTCTCCGGCGCCGGAAAAAGGCTTTTTCCATCCGGTCTTCACCCGTGCGTGACCACCTCGACGAGGGGAGCTCGGAAACACCAAGAAGCTGCCGAGATCTTCACCTTCTCCGAACCCTAGATCTTTTTCCGTCGGTTGTAAGTCCAAGAAAGCATTGTAAGTACTACTCACCTGCGGTAGGAGTAGTTCGGATTTCTTGTTAGCTTCTTGTTTCTTTAGGAGCTTGTTGAGAACCCTAGATTGGTTTCGGGATTTGGTTGCTCCTGTTGTTCTCGGATTTTTGCTGTAGGGATTGTTGTGTAAGGTTTTCTGCAGTAAGATTTAAGAAGGAACATGAGAAGGTTAAGTATGTGAGCATATTGTCCCTTTTGGTTCTTCTTGCCGTGCCACTGAACAGGGGAATCTGTCTTCTTTTGATTTTGGTACATACTGTAGGTTGTTTCTTTGTGTTCGGATTTCTTCCTATGGTTTCCGGATCATGCTTTACAGAATAGGGTAGCTAGGGATTTAGCCTTCTTGTTTTTGTTTCGGATTAAGCTGTGTAGAAAAGAGAATTTGCCTGCTTATGTTCTGTTATAGCATGCTTAAAGGGATTTATTCGCTTGCTGTTTGTGTTCTGTTATAGCATGCATGTCCTGAATTTAGTCCTGTACATGTGCTGATTGATATTTCATTTATATCATTGAAACAAGCATTATAAAGGTTTTAATTTCAGCAAGTATTAGTTTTGTTTGTGCTATTTGCTAGATATGAATAAGCATGTTTTTAGCAAATGCATAACTTAGTTTGAGTTCCTTTCATTACCGTTTAGTATTTCCTGATGAAGCATGATTAAAGAGATTAGTTAGCTTCTATGTAATTCTGTTATAGCATGATTAAAGAGTTTAGCTAGTTGCTATGTATTTCTGTTGTAACAGGTTTAGAGCTTAAAGAAATATGTTTGGACGAGTCATGATTCTAGTTTGAATACTTTGTTCTTGTAAAGTTCCAATGCCTACATAATCTAGAAGCAAAATTTCCATAAATTGACACCTGTATAGTTAAGGTATCTTGCACATACTTGGCTGTAGAAAGGAATGGATAATTATGCTTACACACAGCCATCTATACAAATCACCATACTAGAATTAAGCCATGTTATATGTGTGGTCACTATGATGAATAACATACATAGCGTGAACAGCAGTTTAGTTTTCCCTTGCTAACTTTATGTTAGCATATCAGTTTAGTTTTTGGTGCTATTTCTTGAGATGAACAGCCATGTATTTTAGTGGAATGATTATGTGCCCTATTAAACCTTTTTAGAGGATTATGAGAAGTTATGAGTAGAGAAAAGATCAAGGTCTAATTAGAAAAGATAACAAGTAATTTAAAGTAAGAGGCTAGTACCCGACTTCCAAGGTTGTCGTTAAACAAATCCAGGTGACCAATTCCAAGGTCTTGGCCCTGGTAAGACCAAGGTCTTTACTCTCATAGGACTGGAGGCTCGCTACCAAAGTCTTTATTAGAGAGCGTGCATTTGGTACTAAGCCTAGGCCCAAGAAAGAGAAGAAGAAAGTTAAATATTAATTTTAAGTATAAGGCTATAAGTAAATGAGACAAGTGTCACCTATGTTTAGAACTAGCAAAGTTTGACTCTTATAATTCTAAGCATACAGTATTAGTTTTCATTTTCTTTCCTTATGAGTTTATTGAGCATGATTAGCTTTATTTCCAGCATGTAGATTTATTCTTGTATATCATGAGTATGCAGATTATTTTAGTGCTTTGCTATTAGATGAGCATGTTTAGCTTTTCTTTTTAGCACTTCAGTTTTAGCATCCTTTGCATCTTATGCACTTTCGAGTTTTTGTGAGATAGTTTAGTACTTACTAAGCATTTCGCTTATAGATTTATTTTCCTCCTACTACATATAAAGGAAAAGTTAAAGTGTAACGAGGAAGGCGACAAGGAGGATGCGTGATGGATGTGTGTGATGTCAGGACTATGGAGAGATATGGGAAGCTTTGAGTTTTCATGTTTAGTGGATAAGAAATAGTTGAGTTGTACTTTATGATTTATGTCATTTGAGATTATATTTTTATTCCTTGTTTTATTGAGTTTATTCGTGTCTTAGATTGCATGCTGTGATGAGTCTCTGTGTAATAAGTAGTTATTTTAGTGTTTGACACTTATTAAACTGCATGAGTGTTTGATACATGTTCCAGCCGCCTGTGGCTGAAGTATATATTTTTGTATCTCAGTTTATGGTCACCGGTACAGGGGAGACTCTGCCAAAATTTTTCGGTAGAAACTTCTCTGGGGCCGTGATAAATTTAAGTGTTGCTAATAATAGCATAAGTAACACTAGTAAGTACAGTAATAGTTAAGTAACGGTCATCCTTAGAGAGTAGTAGTAAGAAGGGTGGTCGTTGGTATCAGAGCAGTTCCCATTCTCCAGCATCACACACACATCAACATCAGCCTTGCCGTTTTCAAGTAAGAAAGTATTTAAGTTCTTCCTTTTATGCTTTCTTTATTATTTGCAGTAGAGAGTAATAGCTTATATATATGCGCTTTAGTAAGATAGAAGTTTTGTTTCTCTTTTATTCATATACATATGTTTGCTTAAAAAGGATAGAGAAGACATCAATCCTTTTTCCTTGCATAATTAGATGGCAAGAAGAGGACGCCCACGTACTGAGGAACCAGCTCAGGAGAACGAAGTGCCCAGAGCAACTGAGCCCAATCTCTTTGAAGTTGTTGCTCAACTTCAGAAACAGGTAGCAGAGCAGCAACAAGTGATTGCCAATCTGATTGCAAATCAGCAGCTAGTTCCTCCCACTCCTCCAACAGTAACTGTGGAGACTCCAGTGGTAACCGAGGTTCCAGCAGCTACTCTGGGAGTCGTCAAAGCACCTTAGAGATAAGAAGCTTACCTCATACAGTGACTGAAACTGAAACCCGAGAGCTTCTGAGGCACTATTGAGCCCTGGGATGCCCAGGCTTGGTTCAAAACATTGGAGAGCACAATGGAGCTTCTTGACTGGCCAGAAGTCGAGAAGGTCAAGTGCGCCTCTTTCTGCCTATCAGGAGATGCTCGTATGTGGTGGGAGAGGATAAAGACCAAGAGGGTAGCCAATCAGATGAGCTGGGCTGATTTCCAGTCAGAGTTTTATGAAGAGTACTTCCACCTACAGATCACCAACAAGCACTATGAGGAATTTATAGAGTTCAAACAAGGTGACCTAACAGTGGAAGAAGCAGTCAAGAAGATCAACAGACTAGCTCGTCTTTGCCCAGAGCTAGTAAGTACAGAGAAGGAGCGAGTCAGACTGATGCTCAGAATGCTCAGACCACAGATAGCACTGAATGTGAGCAGTGGAGCTCACCGGCCCCAAACTGGTGAAGAGTTGATCAGTAGGGCATTAATTGCTGAACACTACCTGAACGGCATCAAAGCACAACGAGCGCAGCACAAGCCTGTGAACATAGAGGACAAGACAGTGGGGAGCCAGAAATCCCAGTCAAGTAAACAGAACTGGAAAGGCAAGGGTAGTAAAAGGAAGTAGTGGAACTCAAAAAGTAACCAGAAGGGAGGACCAGCAAACAAGCAGACCAAGTTCCCTCCCTGTCCCAAATGTGGGAGGACACATCCAGGAGTCTGTCTTTTGGGAAAGACTGGATGTTATTCCTGTGGTCAGGAAGGACACATGGCTAAAGAATGTCCTAACAAGCTCAAACCACCTCAGCCACAGCCAGTGCAATATGGAGGCAAGCCTGCACAGTTATATCACATGGAAGCAGTACTAGAGGAACCCTATATCAGTCAGGGAAGGTTGGAAGCTCCACCAGTTCCAGCCTTTGATAGTGCCAGAGTATTCCCCCTCACCAAAGAGGAAGCTGCTAGTGTCTCCACGGTTGTAACTGGTCAGTAGTTTTTTTTCAGCATTTAGCTACTGTACTATTTGATACTGGGGCGACCCATTCTTTTATATCAATACCCATTGCCAGTAAATCACAGGTGCCTACAGAGTGTATGAACTCCAAGTTCTTGATGACCCTACCTTCTGGGGAAGTCATGGAGTCCAATCAATGATTTCGAGCTGTACCGGTCAAAATTGCAGACCGAGAACTATATGTTAGCCTGGTAGTCCTCGCTATGCAAGATTTCGATATCATTTTGGGTATGGATTTCCTCATCAACTATAGTGCTTCAGTAGACTGCCGCAGAAGGAAAGTCATCTTCAGTCCAGAGGGTGAACCACCTTTTGAATTCACGGGAGTGCCAAGGAAGAAGACCCAGAAACTTCTCTCTTCTCTTGCAGCTCACCAGATGTTAGCTAAAGGGTGTGCTGGTTTTCTTGCATACATAGTAAATGTAGAAGAACAGAAAGGACTCAAGCAGGTGGATGTTCGGGTAGTATGCGAGTATCCAGAAGTATTTCCAAAAGAGCTACCCGGACTGCCTCCCAACAGAGAAGTGGAGTTTGAGATTGAATTGGTTCCTAGTACTGGTCCAATTTCAAAAGCTCCGTATCGCATGTCTCTAGCAGAGCTGAAAGATGATTATGAAAACACATATCATATTCCCAGGGTATGTTTACATTAAGGCTTACATGAATACTTTGATTTTAGTTTGAAATGATTATAAGTTCTGTCACGCCCCCAAAGGAGTCCCTGCTAGACAAAAATCCGGCAACATCTCCCCTGTACCGGTGACAATATGAAGCATCACTACAAACAAAATATACATCAGCCACATGCGGCTGGAATATTTATATACACAACCACGCAGTTATAATAACAGCCCACTCGGCTGGAATGAAACAATCACAACCACGCAGTTATATATAAAACATACCACACGGCTGTACTAAAACACAGCGGAAAAACGAAGGAAAGCCCACACAACACAAATAAATATAATGCATGCCGGCACGGCTTAAACACAAATACAACACCAAAACCATAGGATAGCCACATGACTATACACAAATACAATGCCAAAATAAGAAAAGAATATACAAAAGAAAACAAGCACGGTCTTCGGATGTGATGTAGGACCCGACAGACAGGATACTCCGAGCGACACCAACCATCTACAAGCTACCTGAAAACATAAATGTATACATGCGGTGGTGAGTATAGGTAACTCAGCGGGTAATAGACAAGATAGTGCATGGTCCATAAACAAACATGGATATCACAAGTATACAGTCTCAGTAGGGAATAAAGAACATGATCATACTATCATAATCAATGCACCTAAACATATCTGACATAATAACCTGATATATAAACTGTACAAACCACAACTAACATAATGAAAGATACATACCCAATCTGGAATCGACACATGGTACAATGATCAGTAAACTCACTTGATCTGCAACAGATATACCTGTGACACCTGTGCAATATAAATACGACTGCATATACATGTAA
Source organism: Zingiber officinale (assembly GCF_018446385.1). Taxonomy (NCBI): domain Eukaryota; kingdom Viridiplantae; phylum Streptophyta; class Magnoliopsida; order Zingiberales; family Zingiberaceae; genus Zingiber; species Zingiber officinale. The sequence continues at coordinate 27,010,841 of NC_056007.1, read as the reverse complement.
AATAAATGACATGTATGCAGCATGACAACCATATGCAACAATCATATCTCAAACAAGTGCAACAACCACAATCACATGCAACTAGTATCTACTAGGCATGTATGCAAATATATATATCCATAGATGCACCGCACATCATATGCTAATGTGTATGCATGCTCCATGGTCACCCCCGCCACCTCTCCAGAAACCACGACCCCTGTATGGCCGAGAGGCTTGGGTCCGTGACAAACCGTACAAGCCTCACGCACGTAACCGCTATAAAGCGACTGAGGCGACAGTATACTATGTAGTTATTTAACTACATAGCTAAGGGTCCCTGACCACTCACAACTCAAGCCCCCTGACTACTGTACCCTCAAGATCCACTACTCCAGAGTGGTCGAGGCTGACTGAGTAAAAACAATGAGCAGCTGAGTAAGCGCGACAGGACATAGCTCCACTCCCAGCTACCACTCTCCATCAGTGGTAGAGTGGACAGCTATAAAAACTGACAACCCTCTCAACTACAAAGGAGACGATAGTCGTCAGTATGCAATGAATGATGAACATGATATATATATATATATATATAATCATGATACAGACACCGTCATCATCCATGCAAACTCTAACTCCACATAAGCACTCCACAACATGAATATAATCATCATGATAAATCCACCCATCCCCCCAAACACATGTACACAACTACCCACGTATGATCAACCAAAAATCTCTAATAATTCCACTAGACACATATACACAGAACATAAGTACAATCAACATATATCCTCCAATAATAAACACATCAGACACGTGTATAAACCATAAACATACAATCAACACAACTCCTCCAAAAGTACATAACCAAACACGTGTGTACATACAACATGCAAATGTAGGGTCAACATGATGACTCCTAAAACACATACCAAGCTACATACAATCCATATTATATGCATAAATCAGCATGATAAATCCAACCACTCGACAATCCCTACAATACATACTCTACACACGTAATCACAACAGAGAAGAAATCAAGAGTAGAGACTGTATATGATATAACTAGAACATCTCAAGGATCAAGCATAAGTACCAAGAAGGAAGGCAACCGACAAATACGATATGAGGAAAAGCAGCCTAAACCATCACATAATACCATGCACTAAGCTCAATAAAATCTACATAGAGCCAAGGAAGAAATACCGGCATTTAAAAGTCTCGTATCCAACAGAACCACCCCACGTCACGCTGCTCATCCAGATCAAAGTCCTGTGATCACATGATATATACATATATTATTTAGCTAATCACATAATCAACAACTAGCTAAACCCATAACATAATCCTACGTCAATTAGGTAACCCTGTTTAACTCCACCTAAATATCCAAACCAAAGTAGATGATAAGATCATCCTTCATCCAACTCTTTCTAAATCCAAACACAATCATCACACTAATCAAATCTCCTCATGAATTCAACATGCATAATTCTTCCATATAATCAATCCCTAACCACCACATCAACCACTCATAAATCTAAGCAAGCACAAACCCTAGCATACTCTAGAAACTAATTTTAGCAACATACTAATAAATCCAATAGAAATATCTCATTGGAACATCACTTACCTTGGGAGGTAGCAGCAGATCCAAACTCACAACCCCACAGGAACACCTGCCGACAGCTACCATGGATTCCCTATACCATTTCTATCCACAATCAACACAGGACCTAGTTGTAGAACCATTAGTTTACTGAATTCCCTATCATGCATAGCCCTACTCACCTGAATTGATTCCCAATCTCTCAGCCGAGACTCAATCTGCTATAAGAAATGGAGGACAGTGATCGGCACAGGGGAAGATCCACAATCCTGATCCAACTCCTCCTAGTCTAGATCATATAGCAAGCATCACAAAGGGAAACTGATTTTTGAAATCACACAATTCCAGATGAAGCTTACCTTGAATCGGTTGCTTCCAGGTGATGTCACCCACTTCAATCCGGCTGATGTAGAGCAATAGGTGACTCTCCAGTAAACAAGTTGATGAGGAGGAACAATCGATCAACTGGGGATGCGAGTCAAGGCCCCTCACTGTGCCCTAGATCCGAACCCCGTCGATCGCTATCGACTGCGTGCAAGAATCGGTAGAGGAGACGATCACTCCACCAGGGAAGGCTTGGACAGCGTCAGCACCTTCAAGATTCGGGCGACAGTTCTCAGGCGACGCAGTGAGGCAGGAGCTGTTGAGGAAACCGTCGGCGTTGGGGTCGCCCGTGCGCATGAGAGAAATCGAGATAGAGGGAGAGATCAGTGTGGGCGACATCGAGCAGAGACGTGAGGGAAGGAAGAAGAGACACACGAGCAGACAAGGAGAAGAGAGACTCAGCTGGCGGCGTCGACCAGTAGCCGGCGATCGCGAGCTCAGCGTCGGTGAGGCGGAAAATCGCCGGAGAAGGGGGGTTTCGGGAAGAATGGATCGGGGAGAAAGAATAGGAATAGGGGAAAAATTTAGGGAAATTAGGATTTAAACCTAGGTTAGATTAATTAAAATCTAAGTCAACCCCCAAATCAACTCCCACTTAAATGGGTATTCCAAAACAGGCTTCTACTATACCCCGAATCCATCCTCTCAAAATGGGTTATACGGACTCCGTTTAAATCCCGAAAAATTTCTAAAAATTTCAGAAAAATCAAATAAGATTTTTCATCCAATAATATTTATTATTTAATTTTACGATATCTTACAAGTTCTCTTATCCATCATCTTCAAATGAAATTGTTTGAATTTAAAATTTTTATATTTTTTGAATAGGGGAGTGAGTTCTAAGAATTTATTGGTGGTATTATTTTTTCAAATAAATTACCATGCATTTATTATTTGTGTCAACCCATGATTTCCTAATATATGCACGGTAATATGAATGTAAAAGTTTAAAACAAAGCAATATGAATTTGTTCAACTCTAAACAAACAATACCTTTCTAATAAATTATCAAAATAACATTCACTTATATTTTCTACTTAATTAAATAACCTTTTAGGTTCATATTGAAATTATTTTGTACTAAACATGTAAGATATCGCAAATTAAATAATAAGGTTATTTGAGAAATAGCCTTATTGGATTTTTCCAAAATTTTTAGAAATTTTTCTTGATTTAAACGAATGTCATATTGCACGTTTAAGGGGATGAAATAATTAGGCCTAGGGAATGCCTGTTTGAAATAACCATTAAGCGGGAGTTGATTGAAGAATTAACTTAAGGTTTAATTAAATTTAACCCTAAGTATATAATTAGCCCTAAATCCCTATTTGTTTTCCTTTCTTTCCTAATTTTTTCCCCTTCGCACGAGCTTCCTTCCTCCCAAGCCTCTTCTTACGATTCTCCCTCAGAAGATCGCCGACCCAACGGAGTAGTCGTCGACGCTGATCGACCCTCCATCTGCTGAGCACCCCATCTCCTTCATCGATCGAGCTCACTTAGCGGTTGTTCTTCCTCCCGAGTCATCACATCTGCATGGGAAATCCCTCGGTGGAGGGAGGGGAGATCCGAACCCTAGCCGTCGACCTTCCCTCCAACCACACGACACCACCGGATCACCACGAGCACCAATGACATTGCTCTTTCGCCTCTGGCAAGCCATCGTCGTCCCTCCTCTGTTCTTGATCAGTGCCCTAGTTGCCATCGCTCTCATCTCCTCTTCTCGAGCCAAAGCCACCATGGCCTGCGTTGGTCCGGTCAAGCAAGTTTCCAACCAAGCAGTATTGATCCGGCAATGTGACCGAAAGGTGAGGGTTTAGTTCTTGATCTTGTGCTCTGTTGATGAAGCGTTAAATTTGAATTAGGGTGTGTTGAGTTATAGATCTTTGGCTGTGGGGATCCCTGTGGTCTGGAGGATTACTCAACGAGTTCACAACAGGATAGAGCCACCAAATTCCGGTAGAGGTCAGCAGCTTCTGTCCCTCACAGTTGTATTTGGATTTTTTTTTAGGGAGGCAGCTGTTGTCAACATGAAATTGGGGTAAGCTTTGTCTCCAAGTTCTAGGATCTATGAAAAACCTAATTACTTCAATAAGTGGATAACAGTTGGATTAACTTGTTGGTTGGGTTGATTGATTGTTAGGTTTTGGGTGGCTACCGGAAGGGTGGGGGCTGGTTGGAGAAGCTTGGCTATAGGGTTTGTGGTTGACTCATGATGGTTATTTAGTGATTGATTGCTTTAATTGGTAGCATGGTTGATATTAAGATTATGTGGGTTATACATGGATGCTTGATAGAAGGATTTGTGATGTACTTGAGTTGATAAGTTGTTGTGTTTTGGTTAATTAGTATTGATGTGATTGGTTAATAAAGTGGTGATGGATTATTTAGATTGATTAATAGTTGATATATTGATCATAAATCCTTAGTTTGGTCGTATATCCTATATTTGTAGGATTCAAGTTGGATGTGATCTCTTGGACTTGTTGAAGATGGTTAACTTGATCTATTTATAAAGGCAGGTATTTCTTTCTTGGCTTCTATTAGTTCTTTTGAACTTAGAGCATGGTTATTACTGGATGATTAGGCTATTTACCTTAGATTGTTTACGATTGCTGCTTTCCTGCTTGATACTTATACTTGATCTTTGAGGTAATCTAGTTATATTCTATACAGTCTCGTTTCTTGACACCTGAACTCTATTGTATATACACATGTAGAGTATGTATCATAGGGATGTCTGGTTGATTTGGTTAACATGTTGATTATGCATATCTTTGTTGATTGTACACATGATTGATTGTCCATTTGCATGTAGTGTGTGTACACCTGTCCAGTGTGGTTATGGTGGCTTTCTTGTGGATTATACCTTTGTGGTTATGAGCATATGTGTTTTGTATGGCTATCGGAGGATTCTGGTTGATTATATCTATGTAGTTATGTGTATGTGTCTGGTTGTGATTGTAACGCCCGAAAATTCTCAAAATAATTATTAGAAATATCCTAGTATTTTTCTGGAATTTTAGGATATTTTTATGGAATTTTTAGATTAGCGGAAGTAGCAAAAATAAATAGAGAACGAAAATAGCCTACGCGGGAATTGAACTCGAGACCTATGGGTCCTACGACTTATAGATAGCTTTAGTAACCAAGTGAACCCAGCAGGGCCGTGCTGAAAGAAAAGGGAATCAATTAAATTTATATTAGAGTTGGGTGAAATTACCCACTTAATATAAATAGGGAATTAATGAGTGAAGAGTTATTTTGAACGTGACTTTTCCTTCTCCTCACCCTTGCCACGCCGCTCCCTTTCCCTCTCCTTGTCTCGGCGCCAACCACAAGAACAAACCTAGGGTTCTTTTCCTAGGGCTTCAAGGATACCTTCCGGCAACGTCAAAGGCACGAGGACGCTCCTCTCCGCGAGAGGAACGCATAGACGCAAGGAGATCGTCGAAGGGATCTTCTCCACCGGAAATCTAGTGATTAGAATCATAAGAAACTTCGAGCAGGAGGTAAGAAACCCCTCACCTGCAGTATAAGTAGCTTTCGTATGAATTTCATGCTTCAGTTTAGTAGTACGTAGACTTTCGGCACAAAGGATGCGAATTAGCGCACACCACGTTTTCGATTAAATTATTAGCACAGTTAAAAATGCAACTTAAGCATTTTACTGGTTTAGATAAATGCGATAGAAGCATTTTACAGCTTATTAGTCTTGCTACAGCTATTATGGGACTAGACGTCCAATGGGTGGCCTCCCACAGTCGCCTCTAGGTTCAGACAACCTAGCTCTAGGTTCAGATAACCTAGAAAGAGCAAGACAAGTAATAATTAGCTATGTTCAGTATTTTACTTTCTCAGTGGCACTGTACTGGATTAGATATCCATTGGGTTGGGCTCCCATAGTCGTCCCTAGGTTCAGCTAACCTAGTAACCCTACTAAATTCGGGACTTGCAAACCCGGGTCTAGTTAGGGATGCGCGCACAGCAAAGTACAGTTGTTGGGCCCAAACAACAGCATGATTATGTATTTTCACTTACTATGTAAATAGTTTTCAGAACCTCACAAAATAGCTATGTGAAAGTAGTATAATTCTAGCAATAGTTTAGCATCAGCTTAGTTCAGTCCATGCTCTATTTAGTTTTCTTATGGAGGCATGTGATAGTCTTATGATCAATTTTGATTTCCATATCTTATGAACCTGTATTGTTAGGATGTATACTAAAAGCCTAGCTTTTGGTATAAACATTTATCTAGAAATAAGAATCATATTGGTCAAATGTCTACATTTATGATAAATGTAGTTGTTCAATTAATTTATATTGTAGATAACATGGTGTGTGGTGTCACACACAGAGGATCATGTTATCAGTACATTATAAATTATAAACAGTAGCTCACGACAAAGATGGAAAGGAACAAACCATTGGAAGGTCGTAGTGTAATTAGATATTAGTTTATCTTAACTATATAATTACACTAGTACACTTAGAGTGTATTGAGTAGAACCATTAGAGGTCGTTTCTTTTATACTGACTTTATAAAGGAACAAAGACCTCAGTTATTATGGAAGTGTGTGCTCTTAATCCCAATATAATAACAAGCACATATATTTGATATTTATTTTTTAATTTATCAATGGGTGAGATTTAGTTCGATAAATCAATAAGCCCGATAAGTTGGGAAATGATATCACTTATAGTGTGTGTTGTTGATTATAGAAGGAAACGGTGTCCTAGTAATCTAGGTTGAGAATGTCCCCAAGAGGAGCTCATAAGGTTTGTCATGTTAAACCCTGCAGGTGGACTTAGTCCGACATGACGATGAGGTTGAGTGGTACTACTCTTGGACTAAGATATTAATTAAATGAGTTGTCAGTAACTCACTTAATTAGTGGACATTCGACATCTTAAACACAGGGAGACTAACACACTCATAATAAGAAGGAGCCCAAAAATGTAATTTGGGATTGGTGCGGTAGTTCAATAATAATTCTTTAGTGGAATGAATTATTATTGATGAAGTTAAATTGTGTGTTCGGGGCGAACACGGGATGCTTAATTTCATCGGGAGACCAAAACCAATTCCTCCTCTCGGTTCCTATCGTAGCCTCTTGTATATAAAGATTTATACCCACCACATACTCACCTTCTTACCCATCCTATAGGGGCCGACCAAGCTAGGGTCGGCCATGGTTTGGTTCATGGGTGAATTCATGTGGCCGGCCCTAGCTTGAACTCAAGCTTAGGTGGCCGGCCCTATTAAAATAAAAAGGAATTTAATTTTAAAAATTTTTCTTATTTGGATAACATGATTTAAAAGAGAGTTTAAAAATTTAAATCTTTCCTTTTATAAGATTCTACAAAAGATTAAGAGAAGAGCTAAATCTCTTTCCTTATTTGTAGATTAAAAGGTTGATTTTAATTTTGGTAAAAACTTTCCTTTTAATCGTGTTCATGATTTAAAAGAAAGTTTAAAAATTAAAAATTCTCTTTTATTAGTTTCTATAAAAGATTAAGAAAAGATTTAATATCTTTCCTTATTTGTAGATTGAAAGGAGATTTTAATTTTTAGAGATAACTTTCCTTTTTAGAAATTATCCACATGTTTAAAAGAAAGTTTTTAATTTATAAAATTTCCTTTTTATTAACCAATCATGAAGGGATAAAAATTATTGGATAAATTTTTATAAATCTCCGGAAGCAAATAAGGAAGTTTTAATTTGTGTTTAAAATTTTATTTGCTTGGAGATATTAATGTGGTCGGCCATTGAAATTGAGAAAAGAATTTTGATTTTAATTAATTAAAATTTTTCCTTTTCATGGAAAAAGAATTAAGGAAGTTTTTATTTAAATTTCCTTATTTGTCAAGACCAAGGATTATAAAAGAAGGGGTAGAGGTGCCTTCATAAAAACGACTCTATTATTTTCTCCTCTCTTTTTCTCCTTGGGTGTGGCCGGCCCCTCCTCTTTCTTTCTTCTCCATCTTGTGGTCGAACCTCTTCATGCTCTTGGAGTTTTAATTGGTGGCCGGATTCTAGCTTGAAGAAGAAAGAGAGAAAGCTTGCATCCCTTGGAGCTTGGTTGGTGGAAAAAGTTCTTCATCCTTTGGAAGTTTTTGCTTGGCCGAAACTTGAAGGAAGAAGAAGAAGGTGCTAGGTGGTTCTCGTCTCGGAAGATCATTGCCTACACAATGTCTTAGGTTAGAAGAGGAATACGGTAGAAGATCAAGAAGTCTTTGTCTTCAAAAGAAAGGTATAACTAGTAATGTTTTTCCGCATCATGCTAGTTTTATTTCTTTGTAAAAATACCAAATACAAGAGGCATGCGATTCTAGTATTTCGAATTTGTTTTATATGTTGTGTTCTTTTGTTTTTTCTTTTCCTTATGATTTGATTGTTCTTTTCGGTTGACCTAAAGTTATTTAAGGAAATTAAATATTAACTTTCCTTAAAAGGCTTTGTCTAGTCGGTGGTGGTTGTTCCCATATCCAAGAAGGCCATGTGCCTCACCACGTCAGTACTGGGAGCTAATTTTGGAAACTAATATTTAATGAAATTAATAACCTTGGTGATTTGGATCGAACGTGTTAAGTTCCGCAGGAGATCCGAGTCTAAACCTAAAAGAACAAATAAATTAAACTTAGGATCAAACGTGTTAAGTTCCGCAGGCGATCCGAGTTTAATTTAAAAGAACACATGGTAGCTAGGAAAAGGTTCAGACCTTTGTACAAAATTTTTGTACAGTGGAACCATTAGGTTTTCCGAGTAGCAACCAACATGTATGCCATGTTTTAGTATTCATGTGTAATGATTTCAGTATGCCATGTTTCTCAAGTTCAGCATATGATTTTAATAGCATTCTTTCAAAAGCATATTGCATCGAATGCATGTTTTAGTGAGGTAGATTGTTTCTTACTAAGCTCTCAAACTTACAGATACTTTTTCCTTATACTGCAGATAAAGGTAAAGGAAAGATGGACTAGCGGAGGCTGGAGGGCAATGCGATGAAGATGTGTGTGGATGGAACTTGGAATAAAGATCTTAGGGAATTTCAGCAAGCTTGTTTTAAGCATTAGAACCATTTTAGCATTTTATTATTTTGCACCTTAGTATGTTAATTGCTAAGAATTAGTTAGTCATGCACCCTATCAAGCTTAAAATACTATTTTTGTGATGTTAGAATGTTTTTCATTTAGTGTAACGCCCGCCCTCCCTGCTAACCCTAAGGGACGGGGCTACGATACTCTACGTACGTATTACAGCGGAAGACTTAAAAATTATTTTTCTTAACTTATTTCAAACCGAACTACACTAACATGGTTTCATAACATGATAGCAAAATCAATAAAAACATAACATCAAGTCACCAATAATGTATTACATTTCACAAAACCAAAGCATAGTTCTTAAAGGTTTTAAAGCAGGTTCTTAATTAGTTGCCTAGCCACCGCCACACACATCTTCGTTGCCCCTCCTGCTGCTCCTTTAACTCATCCAGCTTTTTCCTTTATCTGTGGTACAAGGAAAGTAAGCTATGAGCACTCATGGCTCAGTAAGTTCCTTTCCTACTCACTAAAACCAAAAATCAGCACATAATCAAGAATGTATCAACAAGTCATAATCTCAACTAATCATGGCATAACCTAGCATTCTATTCAAGCATATCACGCATCATAATATAATCATCACTAGTCATGGCATATCAAACATCATCATGGCCGAAACATATACCTAGTGCACTGCATAAAACATAGCTAGACATGGCATAACAACCAAGTATCATGGTATATCAAAGCATCATGACTATGGCCGAACATGTATATCAAAGCATCATAACTATGGCCGAACATGTACATCAAGGCATCATCATATCCATGGCCGAAATCTATATATCAAGCATCAACATATCCATGGCCGAAACATGTCTATAAGGTATAGCATGAACATAACATAATCATACCTTATCATGGCATATCATAAACAAGAGCATAGCATGAAACATAGCATAATCATAAGGTGTATGCAATATGATTTTGGAAAGCATGTATCCGAAAAACATGTGTATGTCTCATGATCTTTAAAACCATTTTCTTTTACATATATATACTTGAAAGTAATCTCAACATAAGGGGGATCCCGGCTATGTACCACTTACATATTGCGCGCAACCTTGTAGGTCCAAGGTAGCAAGTCTTGAACCCTACGAGGCAAACATACTAGGCCCTTAGTCCTAGGGGCACTTAGGAGCCCATCCCTAACGAGGTCCTTAGTCCCCGGGGCACTTATGGAGCCCACCCTTGGTACAAGACACTCACACATAAAGTAAAGTACATGTCATACATATCATGTATCATAAAAGCATGCATCACTTAGGCACACATCATATCATAAAGGTATGCATCACTTAGGCATACATCATGTCATAAAAGTATGCATCACTTAGGCATACATCATATCATAAGGTATGCATCACTTAGGCATACATCATGTCATAAAGGTATGCATCACTTAGGCATACATCACATCATAAAGGCATGCATCACTTAGGCATACATCATGTCATAACAATATGCATCACTTAGGCATAGATCATAAAAACATGCATATCTTAAGCATAAAGCATATCATCAAGCATGCATGATTTAACCACATAGCATATCATGAAAGCATGCATATTTTAAGCACTAAACATAGCATTAAAGCATGCATAATTTAACCACATATCATAACATAAGCATGCATATTTTTAGCACAAAGCATATCATATCATAAAAGCATGCATATCATATCATAAGTCATAAATCACAAGCATACATATTAAGCATAAGGGTGTATCTTGTGATTATCCTATCATAGGAAACATGGTATCATATTCATCTTGGTTCTAAGCTTCCTAAACCCTTGTGGCCGAAACCCCTTTAGAGCTTAATTTAGGTTAAACACAACATCCAAGCATATGTCACCTAAATTATCATCATAACATTTTCATATGAAGCATTATAAACATGATTAACTTAGTTTCTAAGTTCTTCAAGTCCCTAATTTCATGTGGCCGAAACCTTAAGGTGTGAAACAAGGTTCCATATGACATAAAAGCATGGACAACTTTAAATCATATTTATAACATTTTACCAAGGAACAAGGTAAACACATTTGACACATTTTAATTAGTTCCTAAGTTCTTTAAGCCCTTAACATATGTCATGGCCGAAATTTAACAAGTTCTCATTAGGGCTACAAACAAGCATACAAGCATGTGAACTTGGACTAACCTTATGTATAAATTCATACAAGGCATCATACAATAGTTATGGCCGAAACATACCCTAGCATCATTTTAGGTCATAAAACAACATATAGCAATTGAACCTTGGCTTTCTACTTATCATGTTTCATGTAGAGTGACATGAGCATATTTAATTTAAGTCCTAGGGTCCCTAGGGCATCTAAACCTTCATGGACGAGACTTACAATGGTCCATTTAGGTCATGGAAAAATTATACAAGCATGTGACACAAGCAATAGGTTATCATATTTTCATAAGAAGCATTTTAACACCTTTGGTTTAAATTCTAAGGCCTCTAGGTCATTTAAACCCTACTTGGCCGAAACTCATCAGTGTTTAAACTTGCTTCAAATAACATAAAAACATAGGAAGTCATACGAGTTTCATAGCATATGTAAAGACAAGCATAATGAGTATACATATGAATTGTGTCTTAGGCTTTCTAGGTTTCTTTTTCTCTTTTTCTTTTATTTTTTTCTCATGGCCGAAACCTACCATTCTTTAGCTAGGTTATTAAGTGGCCTAAAGCATGAAAAACCTAATTAAGTTTCATGGCAAAAGTTACTAAGAAACATATATACAAATTGGTTCATGAATAAGCTAGGACCCCTTGTGGTCATACATGGTATATGTCGTGCAACTAATTTTTTCTACACATTAATTAAGCATGAGGGTATTAAACAACTTTCATATCTAAACAGAACAGAGGTCTTGAGAATATTAAAATTTTGTTTAAGCTTTTCTAAGCTATCCATCTCATCATGGCCGAAAAAACCCTAAGAAGGAGTTCATGAAATTCTAGCAATATTCAAGCATACAAATCCTTTAAGATTTTTGTATTCTATCACATGAGCATGGTTATTTAAGTTTAAAGGTCTTCCTAACCCTAAACCCTTTCTTGACCGAATCATATGAGTGGGTTTTCTTTTAGTTTCAAATATCTTCTAAGGAAGAAAAACAAATACATGATCCTTAATATTTCATAGGGAGACCCTTGTACTAGTTGGGTAAAACAATAAATTTCCCTAGCCTCTTAAGAATATTTTTGGCCAAAATTCTAGGGTTCATTACTCCTCTGATCAAGCATCATATAGGTATAAAATCATGAAGAAGAACCCCTCTACATAGCATAGAAAAATTCTATCATGTAGTGAAGACTAGTTTAAACATCATTAGATTTTTGAAAGTCCTTCTTGGCCGAATTTTCTCAAACTTGTTTCTAGGTTTTAAAATCTTCATAAAATTCAAAAAACACTTAAAACGCCTTGTACCACAGGTGAGGGGAAGCTTACATCCTTTTCTCTTGTGGATCTAAGGTATGGTGAAGAAGAAGTAGTCTCTTCTTCTAGTTCCTTTCCCTTGATTCCTTTGCTAAGTCCTCCTTGTATCTTAGGTTTTCTTAGGGGAAAACTTGGCTTTGGGGCCGAAGATGGAGGAGAGGGGACTGTGGTGTTCTCGGTGAGGAAGAGGATGAATGAGAGAAAATGAGAGAAAATAGAATTTTCCCTTTATATATTCTCTTTTATGTTAAGGGGGAAGAGGTAGAAAACTTGGTTTTTGCTTTCCTTCTCCCTTAGCCTTTTTTTCTATTTTATTTTTATTTTTATTTATTTATTTATCCTCATCATTCATGGTGGAATAAGGGGGAATGAATCCCCTTAATTAGTCTCTTTTATTTTCGGCAAGAGAAGAGAGAAAGAGGGAGAGAAAGGGAGGAAGGCAAGTTGCCTTTCTCTTGCTCTTTTCTTGTTTTCTTTTGGCTAGCTTTTACTCTTACCTTTATCATGAGTTTCCCTCCTTTGCTATCAATATCTTCTCTCTATCCCAATTGGTTTCTACTAATTAATTCTATGAATTATAATATAAGAGGTTCAAGGTTCAATCCTTGACCTTCACTTCTTTTAATTTCATTTTATTCCTTTTTGCCTCAACTCACTTCCTATTATTTTTCTAAGGCAAAATCCCACCTTCATATATTTATCTTACAAGCTTAGTGGGTATTACAGTACCCCGTACCTCATAAAAAGTTCATCCTCGAACTTTAAAATAGCTCCGGGTACTTTTGTTTCATATCGTCCTCGCGTTCCCAGGTGGCTTCTTCGAATCATTAATTCTGCCACAAGACCTTTACGAAGGGTATTTCTTTGTTCCTTAACCTCTTTATTTCTCGGTCCAGAATCTGGATGGGTTTACTTTCGTAACTCAGGTCTTCCTGCACCTGTACCGACTGAGGCTCAATCACTTGATCTGTGCTGGGAGTACATTTCTTAAGCATAGATACATGGAACACGTTGTGAATGGCGGTCATGTCTGAAGGTAGTTCTAGTCTGTATGCAACTTGGCCCACTCTTTCCAAAATCCGATATGGTCCTACGTATCGTGGGCTTAGCTTGCTCCTCTTTCCGAACCTCATTATCCCTTTCATGGGGGATACTTTAAGGAATACCAAGTCTCCGATGTTGAATTCTAGCAGTCTGCGCCGTTTATCGGCATAATTCTTCTGCCGACTCTGAGCAGTTTCTATTCGTTGACGGATCTTTTGTATAGCTCGGGTGGTGTCATCAATAAGTTCCGTTCGGAACCCCATTTCCTTATTTTCACCACTTTCATACCAGCATATAGGAGATCTACACTTCCTCCCATATAGAGCTTCGTAAGGTGCCATTCCAATAGAATCTTGGTAGCTATTATTGTAGACGAATTCTGCCGGGTATAAATATCGGCACCAGCTCCCCTTGAAGTCCAGGGCACAAGCTCTTAACATATCCTCCAATATTTGATTTACTCTTTCAGTCTGCCCATCAGTCTGTGGGTGGAAGGCTGTGCTAAACAACAACTTCGTGCCGAGGGCCTTCTGAACGCACTCCCAAAAGTGCGAGACAAAACGTCCGTCTCTATCAGAAATAATGGTCTTAGGGATACCATGTAATCTGACGATTTCCTTAACATATAACTGAGCTAGTTGTTCAGTTGAATAAGTCATCTTGATCGCCAAAAAGTGTGCAGACTTCGTCAGTCTGTCCACGATCACCCATATAGCATCATACCCGTTTGTCGTCTTGGGTAGACCTGAAATGAAATCCATGGAGATTTCTTCCCATTTCCATTCTGGAATTTGGACAAGTTGTAATAATTCACCGGGTCTCTGGTGTTCATCTTTTACCCTTTGGCACGTCAGACAAGTACTGACGTACTGAGCCACTTCTCTTTTCATACCGGACCACCAAAACTTCTTTTTCAGGTCCTGGTACATCTTAGTGGAACCCGGGTGCATTGCATAAGGCGTTGTATGGGCTTCTTCCAGTATCTTCTTTCGCAACTCTGGATCCTCTGGAATACATAATCGATCCCTGAGGAATAATATTCCATCGTCTGCGATACGGAACCCGTCATTCTTTCCTTCTGCGGTCTCTTGTTTAATTCTTTGAAGGCTCGGGTCCCTGGTTTGCTTCTCTAACATGTTCTCAAATAACGTTGTTGTTATGGTGAGGGTAGAGAGTCATCCGGACATGGTTTCAACTAATGGATACGAAACAAGTTTCAGTTTCTCGATGGATTCCCTCATCAGTTCGCTTTCAGTATTGAATAAAAAAAAATTCTAGCATACTGACTGAAATTAGATAGCTGACCTGTGACGATAGTAGAGGCGTTTGCCACGTCATCTTGAGCAAGAGAGTAGACTCTGGCATTGGTCATAGTGGGAGGGGCCTCCAATCTTCCTTGGCTGATTGAAGTCCCTTCTATGGCAGCTTGCATCTGGTGAAGCTATGCGGGAGTATTCCTGCTCTGGAAGTTCTGCGAAGGTGGTGCCTGAGGCTGAGTAGGGCAATTTCTTGCCAAATGACCTTCCCTTCCGCAGTTGTAGCACTTTTTGGTGCTCAGAAGACATAATCCAGAATGCATCTTCCCACATGTGGCACACTGAGGGTACTTGGTCTGCTTATTGGCTGGACCACCTTTTGTTTTATTCCACTGTTTCCTCTTTCCACTTGAGTTTCCTTTCCAGTCAGTTCTGGTATTGTGCGATTTTTGTGCTCCGGTCAGTGCTTGGTTCTTACCCTTGTTCATTGCTTCCTGATAGTGCTCGGTAATCAGGGCACTGCTGACTAGCTCCTCTGCAGTCTGCGGTCTATTAACTCCGCCGGCTACGTTCAGAGCTATCTCGGGTCGGAGCATTTTTAACATTAACCGGACCCTTTCTTATTCAGTTCGGACCAGTTCTGGGCACAGTCGGGCTAGGCGGTTGAACCTCTTGACGGCTTCATTAACTGACAGATCACCTTGTCGGAACTCAGTGAACTCGTCATAGTGCTTGTTGGTCACTTGCATATGGAAAAATTCCTCTAAGAACTCTGTCACAAAATCTGTCCACTGCATTTGGTTGATTTGTCTTTTCGACTTTACTCTGTCCCACCACATCCGGGCATCTCCGGTAAGACAGAATGACGCGCATTTGACCTTCTCGTGTTAAAGCCAATCCAATAATTCCATTATGTTCTCCACGGTTTTGAGCTAGGCTTGCGCATCCCATGGTTCACAGTTTCCCGAGAATGCTTCCGGCTTAAGCCTTTGCCATTGAATTAGATAGGCCTCTTGTCGGACCATCGGAGTAGGGGCTGCCGGGGGCACTGGTGCGGCTGTAGGTTGCCTTGCTGACCCATTAAGGGAGTGATCAGCTGTTGTTGTTCTGCGATCTGATGCTGGAGGTCTGCGACTACCTGCGTCAGATCTGGTGGAGTCACTGTCCCTCCGGTTCGGGCATTGCGTGTCCTAACCATGTTTATCTAAAAGAAATAGACTAATGTAAGTGGTTATCAATTTTAGCCAATCTAACCTATTATTTTGTTTCTATCTATTTGTTCTGGTATTATTCCTAACCTACCAATATGTAATTCTAATCTAATTTATAATTAAAAGTATAGAATAAAGCATAAGCAAGTAGAACATGAAACTAAAGCATAAACAACATAAGGAAAGATAAGGAATATAATGACAAACAATGTAACATGAGGAAATAAAGCATAAGCAATGTAGTAAAGAAAATGAAGCATGGGCAATATAACAAGAAAGAAAATAAAGCATAAGTTATATAATCATGAAAATTAAGCATAAGCATATAACAAGAAAATTTAGCATAAACATTCTTACTTGGAGCGGCAGGTAGGAGGCTTGATGTGTGTGTAGTGAGCTGGCAATAAACTTTTGCTTTGATACCAACCTGTAACGCCCGCCCTCCCTGCTAACCCTAAGGGACGGGGCTACGATACTCTACGTACGTATTACAGCGGAAGACTTAAAAATTATTTTTCTTCACTTATTTCAAACCGAACTACACTAACATGGTTTCATAACATGATAGCAAAATCAATAAAAACTTAACATCAAGTCACCAATAGTGTATTACATTTCACAAAATCAAAGCATAGTTCTTAAAGGTTTTAAAGCAGGTTCTTAATTAGTTGCCTAGCCACCGCCACACACATCTTCATTGCCCCTCCTGCTGCTCCTTTAACTCATCCAGCTTTTTCCTTTATCTGTGGTACAAGGAAAGTAAGCTATGAGCACTCATGGCTCAGTAAGTTCCTTTCCTACTCACTAAAACCAAAAATCAGCACATAATCAAGAATGTATCAACAAGTCATAATCTCAACTAATCATGGCATAACCTAGCATTCTATTCAAGCATATCACGCATCATAATATAATCATCACTAGTCATGGCATATCAAACATCATCATGGCCGAAACATATACCTAGTGCACTGCATAAAACATAGCTAGACATGGCATAACAACCAAGTATCATGGTATATCAAAGCATCATGACTATGGCCGAACATGTATATCAAAGCATCATAACTATGGCCGAACATGTACATCAAGGCATCATCATATCCATGGCCGAAATCTATATATCAAGCATCAACATATCCATGGCCGAAACATGTCTATAAGGTATAGCATGAACATAACATAATCATACCTTATCATGGCATATCATAAACAAGAGCATAGCATGAAACATAGCATAATCATAAGGTGTATGCAATATGATTTTGGAAAGCATGTATCCGAAAAACATGTGTATGTCTCATGATCTTTAAAACCATTTTATTTTACATATATATACTTGAAAGTAATCTCAACATAAGGGGGATCCCGGCTATGTACCACTTACATATTGCGCGCAACCTTGTAGGTCCAAGGTAGCAAGTCTTGAACCCTACGAGGCAAACATACTAGGTCCTTAGTCCTAGGGGCACTTAGGAGCCCATCCCTAACGAGGTCCTTAGTCCCCGGGGCGCTTATGGAGCCCACCCTTGGTACAAGCCACTCACACATAAAGTAAAGTACATGTCATACATATCATGTATCATAAAAGCATGCATCACTTAGGCACACATCATATCATAAAGGTATGCATCACTTAGGCATACATCATATCATAAGTTATGCATCACTTAGGCATACATCATGTCATAAAGGTATGCATCACTTAGGCATACATCACATCATAAAGGCATGCATCACTTAGGCATACATCATGTCATAACAATATGCATCACTTAGGCATAGATCATAAAAACATGCATATCTTAAGCATAAAGCATATCATCAAGCATGCATGATTTAACCACATAGCATATCATGAAAGCATGCATATTTTAAGCACTAAACATAGCATTAAAGCATGCATAATTTAACCACATATCATAACATAAGCATGCATATTTTAGCACAAAGCATATCATATCATAAAAGCATGCATATCATATCATAAGTCATAAATCACAAGCATACATATTAAGCATAAGGGTGTATCTTGTGATTATCCTATCATAGGAAACATGGTATCATATTCATCTTGGTTCTAAGCTTCCTAAACCCTTGTGGCCGAAACCCCTTTAGAGCTTAATTTAGGTTAAACACAACATCCAAGCATATGGCACCTAAATTATCATCATAACATTTTCATAGGAAGCATTATAAACATGATTAACTTAGTTTCTAAGTTCTTCAAGTCCCTAATTTCATGTGGCCGAAACCTTAAGGTGTGAAACAAGATTCCATATGACATAAAAGCATGGACAACTTTAAATCATATTTATAACATTTTACCAAGGAACAAGGTAAACACATTTGACACATTTGAATTAGTTCCTAAGTTCTTTAAGCCCTTAACATATGTCATGGACAAAATTTAACAAGTTCTCATTAGGGCTAAAAACAAGAATACAAGCATGTGAACTTGGACTAACCTTATGTATAAATTCATACAAGGCATCATACAATAGTTATGGCCGAAACATACCCTAGCATCATTTTAGGTCATAAAACAACATATAGCAATTGAACCTTGGCTTTCTACTTATCATGTTTCATGTAGAGTGACATGAGCATATTTAATTTAAGTCCTAGGGTCCCTAGGGAATCTAAACCTTCATGGATGAGACTTACAATGGTCCATTTAGGTCATGGAAAAATTATACAAGCATGTGACACAAGCAATAGGTTATCATATTTTCATAAGAAGCATTTTAACACCTTTGGTTTAAATTCTAAGGCCTCTAGGTCATTTAAACCCTACTTGGCCGAAACTCATCAGTGTTTAAACTTGCTTCAAATAACATAAAAACATAGGAAGTCATACGAGTTTCATAGTATATGTAAAGACAAGCATAATGAGTATACATATGAATTGTGTCTTAGGCTTTCTAGGTTTCTTTTTCTCTTTTTCTTTTATTTTTTTCTCATGGCCGAAACCTACCATTCTTTAGCTAGGTTCTTAAGTGGCCTAAAGCATGAAAAACCTAAGTAAGTTTCATGGCAAAAGTTACTAAGAAACATATATACAAATTGGTTCATGAATAAGCTAGGACCCCTTGTGGTCATACATGTTATATGTCGTGCAACTAATTTTTTCTACACATTAATTAAGCATGAGGGTATTAAACAACTTTCATATCTAAACAGCACAGAAGTCTTGAGCATATTAAAATTTTGTTTAAGCTTTTCTAAGCTATCCATCTCATCATGGCCGAAAAAACCCTAAGAAGGAGTTCATGAAATTCTAGCAATATTCAAGCATACAAATCCTTTAAGATTTTTGTATTCTATCACATGAGCATGGTTATTTAAGTTTAAAGGTCTTCCTAACCCTAAACCCTTTCTTGACCAAATCATATGAGTGGGTTTTCTTTTAGTTTCAAATATCTTCTAAGGAAGAAAAACTAATACATGATCCTTAATATTTCATAGGGAGACCCTTGTACTAGTTGGGTAAAACAATAAATTTCCCTAGCCTCTTAAGAATATTTTTGGCCAAACTTCTAGGGTTCATTACTCCTCTGATCAAGCATCATATAGGTATAAAAGCATGAAGAAGAACCCCTCTACATAGCATAGAAAAATTCTATCATGTAGTGAAGACTAGTTTAAACATCATTAGATTTTTGAAAGTCCTTCTTGGCCGAATTTTCTCAAACTTGTTTCTAGGTTTTAAAATCTTCATAAAATCCGAAAAACACTTAAAACGCCTTGTACCACAGGTGAGGGAAAGCTTACATCCTTTTCTCTTGTGGATCTAAGGTATGGTGAAGAAGAAGTAGTCTCTTCTTGTAGTTCCTTTCCCTTGATTCCTTTGCTAAGTCCTCCTTGTATCTTAGGTTTTCTTAGGGGAAAACTTGGCTTTGGGGCCGAAGATGGAGGAGAGGGGACTGTGGTGTTCTCGGTGAGGAAGAGGATGAATGAGAGAAAATAGAATTTTCCCTTTATATATTCTCTTTTATGTTAAGGGGGAAGAGGTAGAAAACTTGGTTTTTGCTTTCCTTCTCCCTTAGCCTTTTTTTCTATTTTATTTTTATTTTTATTTATTTAGTTATCCTCATCATTCATGGTGGAATAAGGGGGAATTAATCCCCTTAATTAGTCTCTTTTATTTTCGGCAAGAGAAGAGAGAAAGAGGGAGAGAAAGGGAGGAAGGCAAGTTGCCTTTCTCTTGCTCTTTTCTTGTTTTCTTTTGGCTAGCTTTTACTCTTACCTTTATCATGAGTTTCCCTCCTTTGCTATCAATATCTTCTCTCTATCCCAATTGGTTTCTACTAATTAATTCTATGAATTATAATATAAGAGGTTCAAGGTTCAATCCTTGACCTTCACTTCTTTTTATTTCATTTTATTCCTTTTTGCCTCAACTCACTTCCTATTATTTTTCTAAGGCAAAATCCCACATTCATATATTTATCTTACAAGCTTAGTGGGTATTACAGTTAGTTTAGAATTGATATGAGTAATTTTGGCACGAACAAGTGCTGAAATCAGAGCTTAGCTGCAAAAAATCAGAGCTTAGCTGCAAAAAATAAGAAACTCCAATCGATCGGTGGATCGATTGGGGGTTCCCAATCGATCAGCTGATCGATTGGGCAATTTGTTCCGCGAACAGTAGGCTTTTGGATCGATCAGTCGATCGATCCAGCAGTTTCTGTCATGAACAGAGAGCTCTGGGATCGATCACCGGATCGATTGACCAGTCTGGATCGATCAGCCGATCGATCCAGAATATTGCCCGAGCACAGTAGCGTGCTGGATCGATCACTGGATCGATCCAACCCAAGTCCCGGATATAGTAGCCGGCTGAGTCGATCACTGTATCGATTCGACCATTCCAATCGATCTGTGGATCGATTGGGGAGGCCTGATATTAGCTAGAAACCCTTAGTTGAGTTCCTTGACCATAAGGGGAGGTAATAATGACATGAATAGCTTAGATTACACCCCTTAGCATATGTAGAACCAAGAAATGATAATAGTTTAGCAAAATTTTAATTAGTACATCTTTCGCACTTAGATTTAATGATGGTCATGGAATAGTTAGCACAGCATAATGTGACGGTCCGGCCTTACAGCCTAGTTAGTAGAAGGCGGGTCGTTACAGAGTGGTATTAGAGCAGTTTCCATACTTCCTACACACACATCAGCATTGAACCTGCAGCTTCCAAGTAAGAACGTCTCTCACTTTCTTTATGTTTCTTGTTTCCATGTTCAGATATAACTAAAGCATGCTTGTTTATGATAGTAGTTAATATGATAACAGTAGTTACTCTATTAAGATTGTATTAGTCATATATGCCTCTATGTCTCAAGAATGACACGAGGACGCCCAGCTAGAAGGGCACCAGCTACTGAGCCCCAGCATGAGGCAGGCAGTTCAGTGTCTACCCCAGACCTTACAGCATTAGTTGCTCAGTTACAGCAGCAACTAGCTGAACAGCAACAGGAAATAGCCACCTTAAAGGCTAATCAACAGAATACTCCCACAGTTACCCCGGAACCAAACTTAGCGACACCAGTAGTTTTAGAGGTTCCACCAGTCCAGCCTACAGCACCAGTAGCCCCAGCAGCAGAGGCAAAGAGAGAAGGCTATCTGATCCAGTGGCAGAGAGTCAAGCCCGAGAACTTCTCAGGCACCAGTGAACCATGGGATGCTCAAGCCTAGTTCAAAACACTGGAGAGTACGATGGAGCTTCTGGACTGGCCAGAGCATGAGAAAGTGAAGTGTGCCTCCTTCTGCTTGACAGGAGATGCACGCATGTGGTGGGAGAGAATTAGAGCGAAGCGCCTAGTAAACCAGATGACATGGGCAGACTTCGAGAAGGAGTTCTTTGAGGAATTCTTTCACATGCGGGTCACAAACCGCCACTACGACGAGTTCACCGAGTTTCGTCAGGGGAACCTATCAGTTGAGGAAGCCGTGAAGAAATTCAACAGGTTGGCTCGTTTATGCCCTGAACTAGTCAGTACAGAAAAAGAACGAGTTCGGTTGATGCTCAAGATGCTGAGGCTGGAAATATCAATGAACGTGGCTGGCGGCATTCTTAGGCCGTAAACCACTGAAGAACTAGTTAGCAGCGCCCTGACCACTGAGCATTACCAGAATAGCATCAAGCAGCAGAAGCAAGTTCTCTCAAAATCTAAAGGTCAAGGAGGCTCAGGCACTCAGAAACACCAGAGCCACAGCTCCCACGACTCTAACTGGAAAGGGAACTCCAGCAACAAGCGCAAACCAGGGAGCTACCCAAAAGGAGGACCAGCTAGCAAGCAGCCTAGTTACCCAAAGTGTGCTACTTGTGGGAAATTCCATCCTGGAGTTTGTCGTAAGGGCACACGAGGATGCTTCGAATGCAGACAGGAAGGGTATATGGACAAGCAGTGCCCGAATAAGACCAGCTTCCCTCCACCACAGTCGATCCAATACGAAGCCAAGCCAGCACAGTTGCATCAGATGCAAGCTACTTTAGATGGTCCACACATCAGTCAGGGCAGATTAGAAGCCCCTCCAGCTATGACCAATGCGAGGATCTATTCACTCACCAGAGAGGACGTAGAAAATGTCTCGACAGTTGTTACAGGTCAGATTAGTATTTTACAGCAAAGTACAACTGTCTTATTCGATACTGGGGCAACCCATTCTTATATATCCAGGGCATTTGCTGAGAAGTTAGCAAGACCTCCAGAGGTACTCAGTAGTAAGTTTCTGACGACCTTACCTTCAGGAGAAATTATGGCATCCACGCACTGGCTCAGATCAGTGCCAGTAATTATAGCAAACAGAGAGCTCTTTTGTGATCTAATAGTGCTAAATATGACTGACTACGACGTCATATTTGCGATGGACTTCTTGATCAAATAAGGTGCCTCAATAGAATGCCGTAAGCAGAAAGTTGTATTCCAACCTGAAGCAGAAGCACAGTTCAAGTTCGTCAGAGAACCAAAGAGAAAGCCCAAGAAATTTCTCTCAGCTATGAAGGCACAGATATTAATGGATTCAGGATGTACGGGATTTTTAGCACATGTAGTCAGTACCAGTCAGGATAGGGACCAACAGCTAGCAGAGGTCCGAGTCGTATGTGACTACCCAGCAGTCTTCCCTGAAGAGTTACCAGGCTTAGCACCAGACAGGGAGATTGAATTCGAGATAGAACTCATTCCCGGTACAAATCATATCTCCAAAGCGCCTTACCGCATGGCTCCAGCAGAACTGAAGGAACTTCATGAGCAACTGCAGGAGCTGCTTGACAAGGGCTTCATACGCCCTAGTCACTCACCATGGGGAGCACCTGTATTGTTCATGAAGAAGAAGGACGGGAGCATACGCCTGTGTATAGATTATCGGGCACTAAACCAAGTCACGATCAAGAACAGATATCCTCTTCCTAGAATAGATGACCTATTCGACCAGCTAAAGGGAGCAGCAGTGTTCTCTAAGATAGACCTCAGATCAGGTTATCATCAGGTGAAAGTTAAAGAAGGGGATATACCCAAGACAGCATTCAGGGCCAGATACGGACATTATGAGTTCGTAGTCATGCCCTTTGGTGTGACAAATGCCCCAGCTACTTTCATGGACCTCATGAACAGGGTACTCAGAGAATACTTAGATAAGTTCGTTATCGTATTCATCGATGACATTCTTATCTATTCAGGAACTCACGAAGAACACGCAGAGCACCTGAAAATAGTACTGCAGACCTTTCAGCAGAACCAGTTGTACGCCAAGTTCACAAAATGTGAATTTTGGTTAGATCAGGTGTCCTTCCTGGGTCACATCATCTCAAAGGATGGTATTATGGTAGACCCCAGTAAGATAGAAGCGGTGAGTAACTGGAAAAGACCCAAGAACGCTAGCGAGATCAGAAGCTTTTTGGGACTAGCAGGTTATTACAGAAAGTTTCTAGAGGACTTCTCCAGAATAGCCTCCCCACTGACAGCTCTTACCAGGAAGAATAGGAAATTTCAGTGGACAGAGGACTGTGAGAACAGCTTCAGCGAGTTAAAAAGAAGATTGACCAGTGCACCTATTCTAGCTCTACCCGAGAACACAGACAGCTTTGATATTTATAGTGATGCCTCTAAGTTGGGACTAGGAGCGGTGCTGATGCAAGACGGCAAGGTGATCGCCTATGCCTCCAGAAAACTCAAGGAATATGAGAAGAATTACCCTACTCATGACCTTGAGCTTGCAGCAGTAGTGTTCACTCTCAAAATTTGGAGACATTACTTGTATGGAGCTCAGTGCAGAGTGTATACAGATCATCAGAGTTTGAAGTACTTCTTCACTTAGAAGGATCTGAACATGCGACAGCGCAGATGGCTAGAACTGGTTAAAGACTACGACATAGACATCCTCTACCACCCAGGAAAAGCAAATAAGGTAGCAGATGCACTTAGCAGAAAATTCAGTGCTACCTTGTTATCTTTAGCAGCCATGTCGCCGCCCCTACAGAAAGATATCACAAATTTTGGTCTCGAACTCATAGTCGAACAGCTCTCTACCATGACATTAGAGTCTACCTTGCTTGGTGACATCCAGACAGCTCAGGAACAGGATCCTGAAATTCAGAAGATCAAGCAAGGATTAGCAGAATCAGACAGTGGAGAATTCAGAGTATCCAATAGTGGGGTATTGTACTTTGGTGACAGATTATGTGTTCCAGATCAGGAGGAACTACGCAGGAAGATTCTAGATGAGGCTCACAAGACTCCTTATGTGATGCATCCTGGCTCCACCAAGATGTACCAGGACTTGAAGAAACGTTTTTGGTGGCCCGGGATGAAAAGAGACATCGCTACATACGGTAGCACCTGTTTGACTTGCCAGAGAGTCAAGGAAGAACATCAGAGACCAGGAGGAGTTCTGTAGCCTATCCAGATTCCAGAGTGGAAGTGGAAAGACATTTCTATAGATTTCATAGTGGGATTACCCAGAACCACGAATGGTTTTGATACCATCTAGGTAATAGTCGACAAGTTGACTAAATCAGCCCACTTCTTAGCTATCAGGATATCCTACTCCATGGAATAGCTAGCACAGTTGTATCTCAAGGAGATCGTTAGACTACATGGAGTCCCATGAACCATTATATCAGACAGAGACAATAGGTTCACATCACACTTCTGGGAGTGTGTACAGTCAGCTTTGGGCACGAAGTTAAAGTTCAGCACAGCTTTCCATCCTCAGATAGATGGACAGACGGAGCGGGTAAATCAGGTACTTGAAGATATGCTCCGAGCATGTGCCCTAGATTTCAAAGGAAGTTGGTGCAAATATATGAGTTTAGCAGAATTTGCATACAACAACAGCTATCAGGCCACTATCGGTATGGCACCTTACGAGGCTCTCTACGGGCGGAGGTGTAGATCTCCAATCTGCTAGTATGAGAGTGGTGAACAGAAGGAACTAGAACTTCAGACAGATCTAGTGGCAGATACCACAGCAGCTATACAGCAGATCCGCCAGAGGATAGAGACAGCTCAGAGCCGCCAGAAAAGCTATGCTGATACACGGCGCATACCCTTAGAGTTTTCAGTTGGGGATTCAGTGTTCCTCAGAATAGCTCCCATGAAGGGAGTAATGCGTTTTGGGAAGAAGGGCAAACTAAGTCCCAGATATGTGGGACCATACCTTATCAGCAGGAGAGTTGGCAAGGTAGCATATGAGCTAGAGCTACCACAGGAGATGTCAGCCATCCATAATGTATTTCATGTCTCTATGCTGAAGAAGCATATCCCAGATGCCACCCAGGTGATTGAGCCCCAGTCGGTACAAGTCCGCGAAGACCTCAGCTATGACAGTCGGCCTATTCAGATAATAGACCGAGCAGTTAAGAAATTACGAAACAAGGAAGTACCATTAGTGAAAGTAATTTGGCAAAGTTACACAACAGAAGAGGCAACCTGGGAGACAGAAGCCAGAATGAGACAGAAGTACCCAGAGTTATTCTAAGTTTGAGGATGAACTTTTTATAAGGTATGGGGGATTGTAACGCCCGAAAATTCTCAAAATAATTATTAGAAATATCCTAGTATTTTTCTGGAATTTTAGGATATTTTTATGGAATTTTTAGATTAGCGGAAGTAGCAAAAATAAATAGAGAACGAAAATAGCCTACGCGGGAATTGAACCCGAGACCTATGGGTCCTACGACTTATAGATAGCTTTAGTAACCAAGTGAACCCAGCAGGGCCGTGCTGAAAGAAAAGGGAATCAATTAAATTTATATTAGAGTTGGGTGAAATTACCCACTTAATATAAATAGGGAATTAATGAATGAAGAGTTATTTTGAACGTGACTTTTCCTTCTCCTCACCCTAGCCACGCCGCTCCCTTTCCCTCTCCTTCTCTCGGCGCCAACCACAAGAACAAACCTAGGGTTCCTTTCCTAGGGCTTCAAGGACACCTTCCGGAAACGTCAAAGGCACGAGGACGCTCCTCTCCGCGAGAGGAACGCATAGACGCAAGGAGATCGTCGAAGGGATCTTCTCCACCGAAAATCTAGCGATTAGAATCGTAAGAAACTTCAAGCAGGAGGTAAGAAACCCCTCACCTGCAGTATAAGTAGCTTTTGTATGAATTTCATGCTTCAGTTTAGTAGTACGTAGACTTTTGGCACAAAGGATGCGTATTAGCGCACACCACGTGTTCGATTAAATTATTAGCACAGTTAAAAATGCAACTTAAGAATTTTACTGGTTTAGATAAATACGATAGAAGCATTTTACAGCTTATTAGTCTTGCTACAGCTATTATGGGACTAGACGTCCAATGGGTGGCCTCCCACAGTCGCCTCTAGGTTCAGACAACCTAGCTCTAGGTTCAGATAACCTAGAAAGAGCAAGACAAGTAATAATTAGCTATGTTCAATATTTTACTTTCTCAGTGGCACTGTACTGGATTAGATATCCATTGGGTTGGACTCCCATAGTCGTCCCTAGGTTCAGCTAACCTAGTAACCCTACTAAATTCGAGACTTGCAAACCCGGGTCTAGTTAGGGATGCGCGCACAGCAAAGTACAGTTGCCGGGCCCAAACAGCAACATGATTATGTATTTTCACTTACTATGTAAATAGTTTTCAGAACCTCACAAAATAGCTATGTGAAAGTAGTATAATTCTAGCAATAGTTTAGCATCAGCTTAGTTCAGTCCATGCTCTGTTTAGTTTTCTTATGGAGGCATGTGATAGTCTTATGATCAGTTTTGATTTCCATATCTTATGAACCTGTATGCCATGTTTTAGTATTCATGTGTAATGATTTCAGTATGCCATGTTTCTCAAGTTCAGCATATGATTTTAATAGCATTCTTTCAAAAGCATATTGCATCGAATGCATGTTTTAGTGAGGTAGATGGTTTCTTACTAAGCTCTCAAGCTTACAGATACTTTTTCCTTATACTGCAGATAAAGGTAAAGGAAAGATGGACTAGCAGAGGCTGGAGGGCAATGCGATGAATATGTGTGTGGATGGAACTTGGAATAAAGATCTTAGGGAATTTCAGCAAGCTTGTTTTAAGCATTAGAACCATTTTAGCATTTTATTATTTTGCACCTTAGTATGTTAATTGCTAAGAATTAGTTAGTCATGCACCTCATCAAGCTTAAAATACTATTTGTGTGATGTTAGAATGTTTTGCATTTAGTTTAGAATTGATATGAGTAATTTTGGCACGAACTGTAAAATACCGGAAAAAATGGCGAATAATGATAAGGGAATTTTCCGAAATTTTTAGAAATTTTCTGGGAATTTTTCGGAGACCGTATGGACAAGTTTACGGGGATAAAAACGGGGTCAGGGAAAGCCTGTTTAGGCTACCCAATTTAAGTGAGGAAAAGTTGGAATTATTTATTTATTTCTTTTTCTTTTTCTTTCCCTGTTTTCGCCGAAACCTCTCCCCCGCGCGTCCTTCTCTTCTCCTCCGCCGAACTCACCCCGTGCCCTAATCTACTAGCGCCGGCGGTTTCCTTCTCCCTCGAGTACATGCCGTGGCCAAGGGAAGTCTTCCCTCTTCTCACCGATTCTGCCCTAGGTGCCGGCGCCGAGCCGATCCACTTCCCCTGCTTCCGTGCCCTAGCCTCTCTACTCGGCCCCGTCTCCTTCTCTCCTTCTCGACGCCGCAGACACCTGAGCAAGAGGCAGCCGAGACTTCCCTCTACCCTAGCGTCGACGGCCCACTCCTGACGCCACAGTCATCGCAGCCGACGCCGGCTGTCCGAGCCCTGTCGCTGACATTGCCGGCTAGCGAGTGAGACACCACTCCTTCCTCCACTCTATTGTTGCGAAAGCAACTGCTGTTGGGTGTTGTCGTCGCTGGTAGGGAGGAGTCGCTGGATGGAATTAGGGCAAACTCTCCCTCTCACTCACGGATTTGAAGAGGGTAGAGGTGGTTGCCATCAGGGAGGTACATCAATTTCCCCTCTCCACTGGATTCATGTTTCATTTCCTCACCGGTCGTAGATCTGTTACTGATTCTTCGATCTCCTCCTCAATCTTTTCGGTGTAGTGTTGATCTGGGCGTTTTGGTTGGGAGGCAGTAAGTGAGATTGGTTCTCCTTCGCTGGGTCTGTGATCAACACTGACGATTGAAAAGGTAAGATGAATAGATTTGGTTGGAATTAGGTTGTGGTTGGACTAGTGATTTTCATTCCTTGATATGATCCGTGATCTCCATTCGTGATCTTATGGTTGATTTTTGACCAGAAGGGGAGAATCCAGCAAGGTGGTTTTCGCGCTGAGGTGTTCTTGTCCAGCATACAGTGGCAGCTCTTCAATTGTGGATCAACCACAATTCATCTGTTGAGGTGAGTTTTGTACTGAGGATTAGGGTTTCAACAAATCTGTTGCTGTATGATTGTAGTTTAGTTACAGATTTAGATTCATTGGTAATCATTTACTTGAGGAATTGTTAAGGTGGATTATATTAACAGAAAATGATTATCAAGTGTTGGGTGGATTTTTGGAAGAAAATGATGAGATTGTTAGATTGGATTTATTGAGGTTTTGGCTTGCATTATCTGATCTACGATAAACCTAAGTGATTGATTGTATATTTATTTCAGGTTCTGATTTGAGACTAGAGCTCTGGTTAGAGGACACACGATCTATATTTGAGGCGGGTACCTCTTGACTTATCTTTTATGATATTGTCATTGGATATGTATAGTATTTTATAACTACATGCAATGAACATGTTTGCCTTTGGTATGTCACTGTTTGATATCCATAGCATGTTAGGTTTGTCACCTGTGATGTATCCGTAATTATATCTCGTGATTTGTTGCCATGATTATCTTGTTACTATGAGTATCTTAGTTTCTAGAGTGACATACCATGCTTACTGAGGTTAGGACTAGGATTTGGATTGTTGTTTCTGGCCTGTGTATCTAGATTATCTGATACTTAGGTTTTTGGGCCATATCAGATTTGTGTACCTCTATTTGTGTATCATATATGATTCGGGTGTTTAGACCCTGATTCTTTGATCTGTGTATATTGTTGGTACATATGCTATGGAAGAGGGATATGATTTGGGTCTAGGTTGTTATACCTTAGAGGACTTGTATACCCTAGATCCGTGGATTTGACTTACTGATCTTGTGGTACCCATATTATGTATATATGGATTTTTCTATGCTGATCAGGATATTCCATACTTATTATGTTCAGGACATAGGATTTTTGATATTCTATCTGACCTGTGTACTCTAGATCTTGGTATGTGACCATCGCTTTTACAGTACCCATTTTGTATGTATGGATATGGTTATGTTGATCAGTTTTTGCCATGCTTAGTGTCATGCATCATGATTGCATGCTGTGCGATAGTCGACTCCATTGTTGTTGAGCACATCGCCAGTTACATGGATCTGCACACACCACCACTCATGGGTTAGTGGTCGATTCAGGCAGTGTGTGTTGCAGCAGGGACTTTGTTTGGCTACGTTGGTCCGCTCATGGGTAGTGTGACACAACGTGTTAGCTGGCAGGGATTCCTCCCCGTCATCGTGTACCGGGAGTTGAGAGCATTGAGCTCCCCCATTTATGATTTGGGGTCACAGGACAGGAGTACTCCGACAGCATCCCGTCCACTCGGTCACTCATCAGGAGCAGTGACGACAGAGTGCACGGTTGTCACAGCCCTACCCACTCGGTCTCGCCATTTGTGTGTGAGATGACTGACTGGCGTCAGGGGTGACCAGGACGCATCATTGACATCATATGCATTGATGCATTTATTTCTTGTGATTGTGTTTGCTGCATTTATTTGCTGCATTTGGTTGGATGCATATGTTTGACATGCATACAGGATTTAGGGCACTTTCGGTTTGACGACCCTTTTGTTTGGATAGGAGTTCTGGTGAGTCTGCTTCCTTAGTTACCTTTCGGTTTTGCATATTTCCTAGATATATGATTAGGAAGTTGTATTCCATGTTTATTCTATTAGATATATCTTACTAGGCATGTCTATTGGTATTCATTGAGTTGTTGAACTCACCCCCGTGGACTCTATATTTTTCAGGTACCAGGTTATTTATGGTGTCGCTTGGAGCATCCTGTCTGCTGGTCCCCACGTCACATCAGAAGACTTATCGATTTCACGTATGTTTTGTTTGTTTATGTATCAGTTTGTTTAGCTCTGTACTCCGGTTTTGTTTTTGGAGTGTTGATGTTGTTATGTGGTATTTTGTATTTGTTGTTGGTTGTGTAAGCCTAGCCGGCTAGCAGTTTTGTGTTTTGGTTTTGGTACAGCCGAGTGGGCTGCTTTATTTTTTTTACTGCGTGGTTGTGTCAGCCAGAGGCTGAATTTGATATTAACTGCGTGGTGTTTGTTTTCTTTTATTGTTATTATTCCAGCCGCATGTGGCTGAGGTATATAGTGCTTGTAGAAAAGTTTCAGATTGTCCGTCGTACAGGGGAGATGCTGCCGAAATTTCTTCGGACAGAGACTCCTCTGGGGCGTGACAATTTAGTGGTATCAGAGCAGGTATACGATACTTGCTATATGTTCTGGATTTTCGAGATGTATCTGATATCAATTTATTTGGTATCAGAGATCGACTTACGAGTCTTATTTCCGGTGTTTCGGATTTCGTGTTTTGGTCTTCTCGATGTGACTTTTCGGATTTTGGGACCTGGCAGCGACAAGAAATCTCCAAGCTGTAGGAGGTATGTTGGTATATGTTATCCTATCTTTTTGGTTAGTTTATGCCCTGTTCATTATTACAGTCTATGGCATGTATTAGCACTCTTTACTAGTGCTTGTCTGGTTGTTGTAGCATATATTATATGTGATGGGTTATCCACTGATCTTGATTGACCTTAATAGAGATTAAGGATTATAGGCTTTGGTGATTTTACATATCATACCCCTAGTAGGTTTAGCTTCTGTTACTACTATTTGGTTAGCAGATTGAGGCACATACCAGCCTCTTTATTAGCTATGTAGTGGATAGTATTTACCTATTTATGTTGACCTAGCCAGTAGTATATCATGTTATTTTAGTTAATTTCATCAGTAAATATTGATTTACTCTTGTTAGATCAGTCAGTAGGAGTCTGATTTACACTTATTGATCTGGGTAGTCGTATATTGATATACCTTAGTTGCTTGTGGAGGATTAAGGTATTCTTGATTAGTTAGAAGATGATTGATTTAGTTTTGTTGGTTTGATCAGTAGAGGATAATTATACTATATTTTTAGAGGTTTGAATCTTTTGATTTTTCGTGCTTAGTTGGATATTATGAGCACATTGGAGTACATGACTGTTACTGACGTGGGAAAAGACTGAATTAGCCGTATATCGTTGTTGGTTTGGTCAGTCTTTAGAGGATTGATTTATCCTATTCCGTGGTTACTTTAAAGTTAGACTGTAAGTACCTTGTAGGATAACTTAGAAGGTGGCGTAGGGTTTGTGTGGTAGATTGGATTTAAAATATGTTGATTAAATCGGTGTTATGTTAGATGCAGGATGTGGAATGTCTGCATTATGTCATTTGTTGGACTACCTTGTCAACCCATTTTCTTATCAGCGGGTGACCCACTATGATATTGATAGGGTTGACTATAGATTTGATTTGCTTACTGGGTTGTTATACCCTAGGCTAACCACAGTGATCTGTGGTAGAGAGATCTTGTGCAGTCTCTAGCTAGATAGTTAGGTGCTTGGGTACTTATGTATTGCCCACATGTTATGGATCGTTTGTGGTAGAGCGTAGCTTCCACATATTCTGGATTCCCACATATTTAGGGATTGTTTTGTAGTGGTTTGTTGCTCCCACATATTACGGATTGTTTGTGGTAGAGCGTTGCTCCCACATATGTGGTATTTCGTGTGATAGAGCATTGCTTTCACACTGGAGGTTCTATTCTTTGGTGATTATATATAGTTGGTGATCAGATTCCTGATTTGTTGTTGAGGATCTTATGGTTAGGAATATCTGTGATACAGACATTATGTGTCTTGGTTTTACCATTAGTTCTTGAGGTGCCCTAGATGTTATCATGGACTCGATGATTGGGGTATCCCTAGAATGTTTGGATCTGTTTCCATTGTCTTTGTTGACGATGTTGTGATTTATTACGGATTTGAGGTGAGTCACGTACATTACCTTTGCATAGCTCTAAAGATGTTTCGACGAGAACATGTATATGTGATTATCAGTAGTGCTGATTTGGTTGTCTTCTGTGAGATGTTTGAGACACACGGTCACCAGTAGGAGTATACCGTGGTTCCACAGGAGATCGAGGTTATTACCGTTGGGAGTAGACGGAGTCGATATAAGAGGCTCGCAACTTCCTTTGTTTGACTCGATATTTCCGGAGATACGTTGAGGGTTTCTCACGGATTGCTATGCTACTTACACGCCTGATCAGGAAAGGCGTGAAGTTCACTTGGACTGAGGTTTGCAAGACCAGCTTATAGGAGCTGAAGCGGAGTTTAGTGTTGGCTCCTATTTTTGGTTGTACCTTCTAGAGAGGACGAATTCGTGCTCTATACCGATGCATCTCTACTGGGTTTGGACGCTGTTTTGATGCAGCACGATAGAGTAGTCTCCTATGCTTCTCGTCGGTTGAAGAAGCATGAGAAGAACTACCCTGTACATGATCTGCAGCTTGTCGCTATTATTTTTGCCATGAAGATTTGGCGACATTATTTATATGACATTACATTTGAGATTCTCACTGACCATAAGAGTCTCAAATATCTGTTTTACTTAGAAGGAACCTAATCTCAGACAGAGGAGGTGGATGAAGTTCCTGAAGGATTTTGATTGTACCATTAGCCATCATTTGGGGAAAAGCTAATGTGGTTGTCGTTGTACTTAGACGGAAGTCTAAAGGGACTTTAGCTTGCCACGGAGTTGTGGTCACAGACTTGATTCAGGGCTTCTCCGAGTTAGACCTTGAGGAGAAGGGACAGACAGAGCAGGGTATTATTGTTACCAGGGTTGCTCAGTCGTCGATCAGAACAGGATCAGAGAGCCCTAGGCTGCTGATCAGTATTTATAGTTTATTTGCAGCCGGATAGTTTCCGAGCAGCAGACCGAGTTCACACGAGACGAGGAGGGTGTTATACACTTTCGAGGCAGATTATGCGTACTCCAGTCTCATCCGGTCTTATAGGAGTTACTTCCGGAGGTTCATCATTCATGATTTGCTGTCCACCCTGGCGGTACCCGTATGTACCCAGAATTTGAGGTATTTCTATTGGTGGAACGACATGAAGGGAGACATCGCGGATTTTGTAGCTAGATGTCTTGTCTGTCAGCAAGTGAAGGCCGAGCACCAGAGACCTGTCGGTTTATTTCAGCGGATTCCTATTCCCGAGTGGAAATGAGAACATATTACTATGGACTTTGTGGTGAGTTGCCGAGGACATGACGAGACCATGACGCGATTTGGGTAATCTTTTATCAATTACCTAAATCCGCGCACGTTTTGGCTAATCGGAGGACAGATTTTCTGGATCGATTGGTAGATCTGTTTTGCCGGGAGATCATCAGATCACGTGGTGTCCCGTTGATTATTATTTCGGATGGAGACCCCGATTCACGTCTCGTTTTTGACAGAGTCTGCAGCAGACCTTGGGCACGCAGCTCTGTTTCAGTACAGTTTTCCATCCTCAGACAGATGGATAGTCATAGCGGATCATTCAGACTCTAGAGGACTTGCTGAAGTCTTGTGTACTAGATTTTTGGGGCAGTTGGGAGGACCATTTACCATTGGTAGAGTTTGTCTACAACAACGGTTTGCATTCGGCTATCCAAATGCCACCGTTGAAGCGTTGTATGGTAGACCTTGTCGGACACCTACTCTCTGGATGAGGTTGGAGAGGCCCAGTTGTTGGGACCTCATAGAGCTCAGCATGAGGCGGAGTTGGTCCGTACTATCAGACGGAGAGTGTCAGAGGCACAGGACTGCCAGAAGAGTTATGCTGATCGGAGTCGGAGACCTTTAGAGTTCTCCATTTGCGACCATGTATTTCTGCGAGTTTCACCCACGAAAGGGGTGAAGAGATTGACCTCAGAGGTAAGCCAGCTCCGCGATACATTGGATCTTTCCAGATCTTGGAGAGGATTGGAGCGGTAGCTTACTGGCTAGCACTGCCACCGTCTTTGGTAGGCGTGTACTATGTATTCCACGTATCTATGCTGAGAAGATACGTACCCGACCGATGTACTGTGCTGACAGATATATTAGTTTCCGTTCAGCCTGACGTCACTTATGAGGAGGTTCCGGTACGGATATTTGACCGGAAAGAGCGTCAGTTGCGGAACAAGACTATCCGGCTGGTTAAAGTCAGATGACAGCATCATTCGGATGAGGAGGCTACTTGGGAGCTCGAGGATACGATTCGAGCTCGAAACCCCATCTTTTCACATGAGGTATGTGATTTAATTTACCGTTCAGTATTTATACTCTTTACCTGTTGTTAGTATTTGCTGATGGTAGATAACGAAATTTGGGGACCAAATTTTTATTAGTGGGGGAGAATGTAAAATACCAGAAAAAATGGCGAATAATGATAAGGGAATTTTCCGAAATTTTTAGAAATTTTCTGGGAATTTTTCGGAGACCGTATGGACAAGTTTACGGGGATAAAAATGGGGTCAGGGAAAGCCTGTTTAGGCTACCCAATTTAAGTGAGGAAAAGTTGGAATTATTTATTTATTTCTTTTTCTTTTTCTTTCCCTGTTTTCGCCGAAACCTCTCCCCCGCGCGTCCTTCTCTTCTACTCCGCCGAACTCACCCCGTGCCCTAATCTACTAGCGCCGGCGGTTTCCTTCTCCCTCGAGTACATGCCGTGGCCAAGGGAAGTCTTCCCTCTTCTCACCGATTCTGCCCTAGGTGCCGGCGCCGAGCCGATCCACTTCCCCTGCTTCCGTGCCCTAGCCTCTCTACTCGGCCCCGTCTCCTTCTCTCCTTCTCGACGCCGCAGACACCTGAGCAAGAGGCAGCCGAGACTTCCCTCTACCCTAGCGTCGACGGCCCACTCCCGACGCCACAGTCATCGCAGCCGACGCCGGCTGTCCGAGCCCTGTCGCTGACATTGCCGGCTAGCGAGTGAGACACCACTCCTTCCTCCACTCTATTGTTGCGAAAGCAACTGCTGTTGGGTGTTGTCATCGCTGGTAGGGAGGAGTCGCTGGACGGAATTAGGGCAAACTCTCCCTCTCACTCACGGATTTGAAGAGGGTAGAGGTGGTTGCCATCAGGGAGGTACATCAATTTCCCCTCTCCACTGGATTCATGTTTCATTTCCTCACCGGTCGTAGATCTGTTACTGATTCTTCGATCTCCTCCTCAATCTTTTCGGTGTAGTGTTGATCTGGGCGTTTTGGTTGGGAGGCAGTAAGTGAGATTGGTTCTCCTTCGCTGGGTCTGTGATCAACACTGACGATTGAAAAGGTAAGATGAATAGATTTGGTTGGAATTAGGTTGTGGTTGGACTAGTGATTTTCATTCCTTGATATGATCTGTGATCTCCATTCGTGATCTTATGGTTGATTTTTGACCAGAAGGGGAGAATCCAGCAAGGTGGTTTTCGCGCTGAGGTGTTCTTGTCCAGCATACAGTGGCAGCTCTTCAATTGTGGATCAACCACAATTCATCTGTTGAGGTGAGTTTTGTACTGAGGATTAGGGTTTCAACAAATCTGTTGCTGTATGATTGTAGTTTAGTTACAGATTTAGATTCATTGGTAATCATTTACTTGAGGAATTGTTAAGGTGGATTATATTAACAGAAAATGATTATCAAGTGTTGGGTGGATTTTTGGAAGAAAATGATGAGATTGTTAGATTGGATTTATTGAGGTTTTGGCTTGCATTATCTGATCTACGATAAACCTAAGTGATTGATTGTATATTTATTTCAGGTTCTGATTTGAGACTAGAGCTCTGGTTAGAGGACACACGATCTATATTTGAGGCGGGTACCTCTTGACTTATCTTTTATGATATTGTCATTGGATATGTATAGTATTTTATAACTACATGCAATGAACATGTTTGCCTTTGGTATGTCACTGTTTGATATCCATAGCATGTTAGGTTTGTCACCTGTGATGTATCCGTAATTATATCTCGTGATTTGTTGCCATGATTATCTTGTTACTATGAGTATCTTAGTTTCTAGAGTGACATACCATGCTTACTGAGGTTAGGACTAGGATTTGGATTGTTGTTTCTGGCCTGTGTATCTAGATTATCTGATACTTAGGTTTTTGGGCCATATCAGATTTGTGTACCTCTATTTGTGTATCATATATGATTCGGGTGTTTAGACCCTGATTCTTTGATCTGTGTATATTGTTGGTACATATGCTATGGAAGAGGGATATGATTTGGGTCTAGGTTGTTATACCTTAGAGGACTTGTATACCCTAGATCCGTGGATTTGACTTACTGATACTGTGGTACCCATATTATGTATATATGGATTTTTCTATGCTGATCAGGATATTCCATACTTATTATGTTCAGGACATAGGATTTTTGATATTCTATCTGACCTGTGTACTCTAGATCTTGGTATGTGACCATCGCTTTTATAGTACCCATTTTGTATGTATGGATATGGTTATGTTGATCAGTTTTTGCCATGCTTAGTGTCATGCATCATGATTGCATGCTGTGCGATAGTCGACTCCATTGTTGTTGAGCACATCGCTGTTACATGGATCTGCACACACCACCACTCATGGGTTAGTGGTCGATTCAGGCAGTGTGTGTTGTAGCAGGGACTTTGTTTGGCTACGTTGGTCCGCTCATGGGTAGTGTGACACAACGTGTTGGCCGGCAGGGATTCCGTCATCGTGTACCGAGAGTTGAGAGCATTGAGCTCCCCATTTATGATTTGGGGTCACAGGACAGGAGTACTCCGACAGATCCGTCCACTCGGTCACTCATCGGGGGTAGTGAGAGTGCACGGTTGTCACAGCCCTACCCACTCGGTCTCGCCATTTGTGTGTGAGATGACTGACTGGCGTCAGGGGTGACCAGGACGCATCATTGACATCATATGCATTGATGCATTTATTTCTTGTGATTGTGTTTGCTGCATTTGGTTGGATGCATATGTTTGACATGCATACAGGATTTAGGGCACTTCCGGTTTGACGACCCTTTTGTTTGGATAGGAGTTCCTGGTGAGTACAGCTTCCTTAGTTACCTTTCAGTTTTGCATATTTCCTAGATATATGATTAGGAAGCTGTATTCCATGTTTATTGCTGTTAGATATATCTTACTAGGCATGTCTATTGGTATTCGCTGAGTTGTTGAACTCACCCCCGTGGACTCTATATTTTTCAGGTACCAGGTTATTTATGGTGTCGCTTGGAGCATCCTGTCTGCTGGTCCCCACGTCACATCAGAAGACTTATCGATTTCACGTATGTTTTGTTTGTTTATGTATCAGTTTGTTTAGCTCTGTACTCCGGTTTTGTTTTTGGAGTGTTGATGTCGTTATGTGGTATTTTGTATTTGTTGTTGGTTGTGTAAGCCTAGCCGGCTAGCAGTTTTGTGTTTTGGTTTTGGTACAGCCGAGTGGGCTGCTTTATTTTTTTTACTGCGTGGTTGTGTCAGCCAGAGGCTGAATTTGATATTTACTGCGTGGTGATTGTTTTCTTTTATTGTTATTATTCCAGCCGCATGTGGCTGAGGTATATAGTGCTTGTAGAAAAGTTTCAGATTGTCCGTCGTATAGGGGAGATGCTGCCGAAATTTCTTCGGACAGAGACTCCTCTGGGGCGTGACACGAACAAGTGCTGAAATCAGAGCTTAGCTGCAAAAAATCAGAAACTCCAATCGATCGGTGGATCGATTGGGGGTTCCCAATCGATCAGCTGATCGATTGGGCAATTTGTTCCGTGAACAGTAGGCTTCTGGATCGATCAGCCGATCGATCCAGCAGTTTCTGTCGTGAACAGAGAGCTCTGGGATCGATCACCGGATCGATTGACTATTCTGGATCGATCAGCCGATCGATCCAGAATATTTCCCGAGCACAGTAGCGTGCTGGATCGATCACTGGATCGATCCAACCTATGTCCCAGATATAGTACCCGGCTGAGTCGATCACTGGATCGATTCGACCATTCCAATCGATCTGTGGATCGATTGGGGAGGCCTGATATTAGCTAGAAACCCTTAGTTGAGTTCCTTGACCATAAGGGGAGGTAATAATGACATGAATAGCTTAGATTACACCCCTTAGCATATGTAGAACCAAGAAATGATAATAGTTTAGCAAAATTTTAATTAGTACAGCTTCCGCACTTAGATTTAATGATGGTCATGGAATAGTTAGCACAACATAATGTGACGGTCCGGCCTTACAGCCTAGTCAGTAGAAGGAGGGTTGTTACAGTGATATTGGAGGTATTATGTTGATTATACCTACGTTGTAGAGTGCATACGTGTATGGTTAGTACGGGCTTGGTGTGCTACTTGATGTACTTTATTGTTTAGTAGACACCAATTGGATTTACCTATACTTATAGGTGTTAGATGGATTTTTATACTAGAGGTGTTTATGTGAATTGGGGATGTTGCATCGATGATGATCGTGTTGGTATCATGATTATTTATCATGTTCATCATTCATTGCATGCTAACGACCATTGTCTCTTTTGTGGTGTGAGATAGTCGTCAATCATTTATAGCTGCCCATTTGGCCACTGTGGGAAAGTGGTAGCTAGGAGTGGAGCTAGTCCTATTCTACTCACTAGGCCGCTCAGTGTTCTGTCCATCTCGACCACTCTGGAGTAGTTGGTCTGGAGGGTTCGGTAGTTAGGGGGCTAGTGATGTGAGTAGTCAGGGACCTTGATGTTATGTAGTTGGATAACTACTTAGCGAACCGTTCGCCTCGACCGCTCTATAGCGGTGCATGTACTAGAGGCTAGTACGATTTTATCACGGACCCAAGCCTCTCGGCCATATAGGGATCGTGGTGTCTAGAGAGGTAGCAGGGTGACCATGTGGCATGCATGCATATTTGCATATGATGCGCGGTGCATCTGTGGAGTTATATCTGCAAATATGCCTATTAGATACTAGTTGCATGTGATTGTGATATGTTGCACTTATTTAAGATATGATTGTTGCATATGATTGTCATGCTTCATACATGTCATTTATTATACATGTATATGCTATCGTATATATTGCACAGGTGTTACGAGCAAGTCTATTACTGAACCAGTGAGTTTACTGATCATTGTACCATGTGTTGATTCCAGATTGGGTATGTATTTATCATTATGTCAGTTGTGGTTTGTGCAGTTGGTATGTCATTTATGATTATGTATGGTTATTATGTCGATTATGTTAGATGGAGTGATTATGTCAATATAATCATATTCTTTATTCCCTATTGAGACTGTATACTTTGATCTCCATGTTTATTTTATATAGACCATGCACTATCTTATCTATTACTCACTGAGTGACCCGTACTCACCACCCCGTTTGTATCTTTATGTTTTCAGGTAGTAGATAGATGATTGTGGAGTCGCTTGGAGTATCCTATCTGCCGATCCAACATCACATCAGAAGACGATTTTGCCTCACTCTTGTTTATCTTATATATATATATATATATTCATTATTATATTGGCATTGTATTGGTATTTAGCCATGTGACTATTTTATCATTTTTGGTGTTGTATTTGTGTTTAAGCCGTGTCGGCATGCATTGTATCTATTTGGTTTATGTGGGATTTTCTTTCATTTTTTGTTGTGTTTTTAGTGCAGTCGTGTGGGTTGTTTAATATATATAACTGCGTGGTTGTAATTATTTTGTTCCAGCCGAGTGGGCTGAGTATATATGTGACGCCCCGGGGGAGTCCCTTCCGGTGAAATTTTGGCAACATCTCCCCTGTATGGGTGACAATCTAAAACTTGTTTACACAACCCTTAGGGCCTCTCAATCCTCGGCCAACACAGCCGGAACATATACCAAACGATAAATGAACATTCCACGCAGTTTATAATAAATAAGCCTCTGGCTGACTACACAACCACGCAGTTTATAATAATATCTACTTCACTACCATGAGGAAAAAACATAATACAACGGAAAATCTTCATAGCGAAAAACATGGGCAACATACACAAATCATGATATAAAATTCACGAGTGAAAGGCACACGCATCACCAATATGTATATACATAACAAGAAAACAAAGACTGAAAATAGAAAATCGTCACAATACAGAATGGGAACTAGCGACTGAAATCTCTAGACAACTTCAACCTGAAATAGGAAAATAAAGCAATGGGGTGAGTTCAATGAACTCAGTGGGTATCAAACTAACATACATAATAAGTTATAGCTATCAGTAATAATCATGCAGTACAGTCTCCTGATCTATAACAGGAAATGTGAAAACTAAACAAGGGGCGAAGTTGTCCTTGTTAGAGTGTATACTAAAAGTCTAGCTTTTTGTATAAACATATAAGAATCTCACTGGTCAAATATCTACATTTATATGTTAAGTGTAGTTGTTCAATTAATTTATATTATAGATAACATGATGTGTGGTGTCATACACAGAAGATCATGTTATCAATTCCTTATAAATTATAAACAGTAGCTCACGACTAAGATGGAAAGGAGCAAACCATTGGAGTAGTCGTAGTGTAATTTGATATTAGTTTATCTTAACTATAAAATTACACTAATACACTTTGAGTGTATTGAGCAGGACCATTTAAGGTAAGTTCTTTTTATACTGACTGAATAAAAGAATAAGACCTTTGTTATTATGGAAGTGTATGCTCTTAATCATAATATAATAACAAACATATATATCTAGTATTTATTTCTTTGACTTATCAATGGGTGAGATTTAGTTCGATAAATCAATAGGCCCGATAAGTTAGGAAATAATATTATTTATAATGTGTGTTGTTGATTATAGAAGAAAACTGTGTCCTTGTAATCTAGGTTGATGATGTCCCCAAGAGGAGCTCATAAGGATTGTCATGTAAACCCTGTAGGTGGACTTAGTCCGACATAATAATGAAGTTGAGTGGTACTACTCTTGGAGCTAGATATTAATTAAGTGAGTTGTCAGTAACTCATTTAATTAGTGAACATTTTATATCTTAAACATAGGGAGACAAATACACTCATAATAAGAACGA
Source organism: Zingiber officinale (assembly GCF_018446385.1). Lineage (NCBI taxonomy): Eukaryota > Viridiplantae > Streptophyta > Magnoliopsida > Zingiberales > Zingiberaceae > Zingiber > Zingiber officinale. The sequence continues at coordinate 26,969,090 of NC_056007.1, read as the reverse complement.
GCCCAAAATGTAATTTGGGATTGGTGCCGTAGTTCAATAATAATTCTTTAGTGGTATGAATTATTATTGATGAAATTAATTTGGGTGTTCGGGGCGAACACGGGAAGCTTAATTTCATCGGGAGACCAAAACCAATTCCTCCTGTCGGTCCCTATCGTAGCCTCTTATTTATAAAGTATTATACCCACCCATACCCACCTTCTTACCTATCCTTATGTGGCCTGCCGAGCCAAGCTTGGAGCCCAAGCAAGGGCCGGCCAAGACATGGCTTGGATGGGTTGAAGTGTGGCCGGCCCTTGCTTGAGTCCAAGCTTAGGTGGCCGGCTACAATAAAATTAAAAGGATTTTATATTTTTAAATTTTCTTATGTGGATTCCATTGTTTTAAAAGAGAGTTTAAAATTTAAATCTTTCCTTTTATAGCTTTCTACAAAAGATTAAGTGAAAGGTTTGATATCTTTCCTAATTTGTAGCTGAAAGAAAGATTTTAATTTTTGATAAAACTTTATTTTTTTAACCATCCTCATGATTTAAAAGAGATTTTTAAAATTAAATATTTCCTTTTATAGTTCTACAAAAGATTAAGAAAAGATTTGATATATTTCCTTATTTGTAGATTGAGAGGAAGATTTTAATTTTAAAGATAACTTTCATTTTTGGAAATCATCCACATATTTTAATAGAGAGATTTTAATTTATAAAATTTCCTTTTATAATCAACCATAAAGGAAAAATTAATAGAGAAATTTTTTATTTTAAAAATTTTCGGAAACAAATTAGGAAGTTTTAATTTTGTGTTTAAAACTTTCCTTGCTTGGATGATTAAGAGATGGCCGGCCACATTGAGTTTGAAAGGGAAATTTTTTTATTAAACTTTCTTTTCATTGGCTAAGAGAATAAGGAAGTTTTTTATAAAATTTTCCTTATTTGCAAAGACCAAGGAATATAAATGTAACGCCCCGGCTCGGGCGGGCCCCACCTGAACTGAACCGAGAACGTTACCTAAATTGCCCATCGGGTTGACGACTAGCTCCACAAACCACCGGAGGTCCTTTCAGCGTACTTTGTCCTCACTCGCACGCACCCTGGAAAACTTCCCAGGAGGTCACCCATCCTCAGATTTCTCCAAGCCAAGCACGCTTAACTTTGGAGTTCTTTGAGTTTGGGCTTCCGAAAAGGAAGGTGCACCTTGGTGATATGGATAGTACCATCTAACCTTTTAAACCATACTTAACTAGAATCTCATAACCGGGGTATTACAATCACCCCCACTTAAAGACACAACGTCCTCATTGTGTAACCACGAATCACACCACAACCAAATCCCAGAATCTCCCTCGCTAGGTGGTGCCCTGGGTGCTTCTGCCACAGGCGCACTCACGGTCGCAAGGTCGCTCTGATACCATCTGTAACGCCCCGGCTCGGGCGGGCCCCACCTGAACCGAACCGAGAACGTTACCTAAATTGCCCATCGGGTTGACGACTAGCTCCACAAACCACCGGAGGTCCTTTCAGCGTACTTTGTCCTCACTCGCACGCACCCTGGAAAACTTCCCAGGAGGTCACCCATCCTCAGATTTCTCCAAGCCAAGCACGCTTAACTTTGGAGTTCTTTGAGTTTGGGCTTCCGAAAAGGAAGGTGCACCTTGGTGATATGGATAGTACCATCTAACCTTTTAAACCATACTTAACTAGAATCTCATAACCGGGGTATTACAATAAAAGAGAGGGTAGAGGTGCCTCACCTCATAACTTATGTTCTAGTTTTCTTCTCTTCTATTTCCTTGGTTGGTGGCCAACACTTCACATCCTCTCCCTCTCCTATTCTTCTTCCTTGGCCGGTGGCATTTTCATCTCAAGGAGCTTGGTTGGTGGCTGGATCTTACTTAAGGAAGAAGGAGAGATAGGAGGTCTGGTTTCTGATGGATCGAAACGCGCTAGAGGGGGGGGTGAATAGCGCTCGTGGCTATTTTTGACGATATAAAACACAGAATGGAAACGCAGCGGAAAGTAAAATAAAACACACAGAGACGCAGGTGTTTTACTTCGTTCGGAGCCTATGGCGACTCCTACTCGAAGGCCCACGGTCCTTGACCGCTTTCGGTGGGCAACAACTATATATCCGAAAAGATTACAATTTGAATTACAATCAGTGTAATAAAAGAATTAATACCGACAACAAAAGATTGAAGAATCTGAGCTTTGGGTTGTCGACGTCGAGTAGTAGCACTTCAAAATTGTCTCGTTGGCAGCACTTCACAGAAGACAGCTTAGCAATTGATTGTTCTTTTGAAATTGCACCTCAACCCTCTTTTTATATGACATTCAGGGCGCCTGGATCCTTTCCGGACGCCTGGAGTGTGACGTGGCCAACCAACCAGGATGCTTCAAGTGGCGAAGTCGCGCAGGGGATAAAACTTGGTCCCGGGCGCCCGGACCTCCGGGCGCCCGGATCCATTCCGAGCGCCCGGACCACCTTTTTCCAGCAGGTTCCTCACCTGCAAACAAAGGTTAGTCCGAGCAAAATACCCTGCAAGACAGTGTTAGAATTTGATAAAACAAAGTAAGGAATAACTGACAGTCTTTGGACTGTCCGAGTCTGACTTCGGATTTCCAACCGGAAACCCTAGGTCGACCCGACGCCTACTGTTCCCTCTACGGGGAACGCGTCCTCACCTACTCCCCTCTGGAGAGATTACCTGATGCCAGTCCGATCCTCCAGACCGACTGGACTTACCGCCTAGGGTTTCCACCCCCTAGGGTTTTTCTCCACCTAGGGTTACCGCCCCCTAGGACCTAAGGTTACCGCCCCTTAGGGTTTTCCTCCACCTAGGGTTACCACCCCCTAGGACCTAAGGTTACCACCCCTTACGGTTTTTCACCTGCCTAACCGCAGCTAGGACTTTCCTGAAACACTCATTCAAACATGTTAGATCACACACTAACTTAACTTTGAATCCTTTGCCATTATCAAAACCAAGGTTCGATCGTCGGATGCTTCCCGCACCAACAATCTCCCCATTTTTGATAATGGCAACCGAAATTCAATGTTAAGTAAAAATATGCAGTTATGTATAAGCACAAGAAACAGGATAAGCGTGATAGCAAGATAAGCATAAACATAGCTCCCCCTTAATATAAATTATTCTCTTTGAATTTTTTACTAATAGCCATAGCTCCCCCTTAATACAAGCTCCCTTTAAAATATTTTCTTTGAATTTCTCTACTCTCCCCCTTTGCCATATATCAAAAATGAGCTAGTTTTGAAAAACTTAACTTTTCAAGACAGAATTTAGCAGAAAACCTTTTAACTTAGGCAAGGAGCAAGTGAAAGGCAACACCTTAGAATTGATTTTGCTTGAAGAGATATAGCAAAAAGGAGCTCTTTTTAAATTAGTTTATTTTGAGGAGTTTCCAAAATTTTCACAGAAAAATTTTCAAAACACAATTTTCAACTTCAGAAATTTTCCGGAAAAAAATATTTAGGTTTTTTTTTAAAGAAAATTTCCAGGGAAAATTTTCAACTTAAAGAAGTTAATTGCAGCTTAACAAATTTTTTCAAACTTTAAAGAATTTTCTAACTTAAGAAAAAAATTTTAACTTAACGAATTTTCGAAAAAGTTTCAGCTTAAGTAATTTTCTTACAAAATTCCAAAAAAAATTTCAAAATAGAGGACACTTGAAAGTTTTAAATTTGGAGAAGTTTTTGAAAAGTTGTTTAAGGCATGTTTTTGAAATGAATTTCAAGAATACTTAAGGCAAAAGAGAAGCGATAACCTTAACGTTTAATAGCTTGCCATTTTGTTTTAGTAAGGTATCAGAGCCCTAAAGACCAAGCATGAGTCAAGATTTGTTTTGATCAGGTATCAGATCCCTTAAGTGCAAGCAACAATTAAATTATCTAATTGGTGTTGATCAGGTATCAGAGCTCTAAAGTACAAGTATGCTTAAGCTTAATATTTGCATTTCCTTTAGTTTGAGAGATACTTTTAGCTAACATAAGGTTATTTTTGTCTTTAACAAGTAACTAAGCAAATGTTTGTGATATCACAACACTTTAAATTCTTAGTTTTTAAAGAGGGAGTTTAGCAAAAGAAATTTGATCAAGACTCAGTTTAGCTAAGATTTAAATTTAAAATACTTTTATCAAAGACTTAGCTAAACTTATGAAGATAATAGTTTTGTTAAGTATTTAACCTTAAAAAGACTTAGTTTTCTAAAAATATTGTTTTGATGAAATTTTGAGAATGCTTTGAAAAATACTTAGCATTTTCAGCAAAACTTAGCATTTGAAAACAATTGCTTTGAGAGACACTTAGCTAATTTTTTTTTTTTAACTTTAAAAAAATACTTAGCTAAATTTAAAAATACTTAGCTATATATTTAGCTTAAAACGGATTGCCTTGAGAAAACTTCTTGCTAAATAGCTAAGTTTAGAGTATAGTCTAACTAAGCTTAGTTAAAGATGACTTGATTAAGTACTTAGCTTAAAGAGATTTTACATAAAGGCTTAGGTTTGAAAACATTCTAGAAGAGTTATAATTTAAAAGCCAGGTCATAAATAATTTCAATTTTAAAGTTAAGTTAAGAATAACCTAAATTTTTTAAGATAAGTAAAAAATAGTTTTTAATTTTGAGGTCAAGTTAAAATTTTATTTTAACGAAAAACTAATTTTAAACCCAATTTAAAATCACTTCCCCTTAATTAATGCCTTAATAAATTCTTTGAGTTCAGGAGTCCAAGCATGAGAGGTTAAAAATAATTTTCCTATCTTTCCATCTCACTTATTCTAGATAAACAAGTATGTTTAGCATATGAGTGAGCGTGAGATGGAGTTAACATTTGCAATCATAATTTTATAATATGATTTGTGAATTAAAGATTTTTAAACCTTTTTAAATTAATTGAATAACATTCTGAAATTAATTGAATAATATTGTGAAATGATTTTTAAAAAAATTTCATGATTTTAAAATGCATTTTCAAAAGATTTTTGAAATGAATTTTCAAATTATTTTTAAAAGAGTTTTTTCAAATAATTTTTAAAGGATTTTTAAATGATTTTTAAAATATTTTTCAAGTAATTTTGAAATTAAATTTTAAAATATTTTTAAATAAATTTTAGAATTAAGTTTTAAAGTAATTTTGAAATTAATTTGAATTTGAATTAATTATCAGTTTGTTTTTAATTACTTAGTCATCTCACCCGATCTGAATTTTCAATCAAGGAATCCTATAATTTTTGTGAGATGAATTGAGGTTCAATTTAAGGGTTTGGTTTAACTTTGTGTTAGATTCAGGTTTAGCTTTGGGTTCAACAAGTAAGCATTCTTTGGATAAACTTCTGGGCTATGGTGAGTCACAAGGAAATCATTAAAGTAACCATGCCTTCGAGGTTTTCCAAATAGTCCTACCCATTGAACTTAATACTAAACCTTGGTCTAACTAGTTAGGATCCATTTAAGGGTAGCTTCGGTTAGTTCCACTTGGCCAAATGCACCAGGTCGAAGTCATATCTTCCTAGACATGCGATGCCCAAGCTTCCCTAACTTACTATCATCCAAAAACTTCACCAGTACTGTGTTTCAAGTTAAAACTAACTCTTTTAATCTATCCTTACTTACCCTGTCGGGTAATCTACTCTTGTTTACCCATTTCGGGTAAATTAAGTTCGGTTACCCAGTCGGGTAAATAGATTTCGGAGTTGCCAGCTATTCTTGACCCTCATTGAATTTTTGAATTAATTTCGAATTTTGAATTTTGAGTTTTAAATTAATTTTGAATTTTGAGTTTTAGATTAATTTCATATTTTTAATTTTGAGTTTTAGATTAATTTCGAATTTTGAATTTTGAGTTTTAGATTAATTTTGAATTTTTTAATTAATTTTGAATTTTGAATTTTGAGTTTTAAATTAATTTCGAATTTTGAGTTTTAGATTAATTTCGTATTTTGAATTTTGAATTTTGAATTTTAATTTCGAGTTTGAATTTTGAATTTTAATAATTAATTTCGAGTTTGAATTTTGAATAATTAATTTCGAATTTTGAATTTTGAATAATGAATTTTAATAATTAATTTCGAATTTTGAATTTTGAATTTTAATAATTAATTTCGAATTTAGAGTTTTGAATTTTAATAATTAATTTTGAATTTTGATCGTTTTAGCTCCCCCTGGATCATAGCCTCGATAAGGTCTATTGAGGTAATGTATTTGATCCTTAGGGACCCAAAACTGTCCAAGTCCAACTTGATTGATCAGGTTGGACTTGGCAACCCATGCTTGGACCATTTTTCTATTTGGTTTTATTAAGGATAGGTAAGATTTATACTTCTTTTTATATCCTAGTCCAGTTCGATTGTAGATTGCCCTTTGAGTTCCAAGAATTAAGTCAAGATTCTTGGATCCCAAGGAAAATTTCTCTAGAGTTATTTTCAAATCCTTGACTTGACTTTTCAGATTGGAATTCTCTTCCTCAAGTTTTTGAACTTGAGTTGAGGTTCCAGTCTGAACTTGATCAGTTAAGGATTCGTTATTAGGCGTTTCTTTAAGGAGTGTTACCTCCTTTAGAAGTGCTTTAATTCGAATCTTAGACTTAGCTACTTTATGCATTAAATAATTAATTAAACTATATAACCGACTTTTACTTACAGAGGGGTTCGGCCCTTCGGAAACGGATGCGGATCCGTGGCTCTCGGACTTGGCTTCCGATTCGTCCTCACTTCCGGATCCGTTGGTGAAGTCCCGGGCTGTCAAGGCAAGAAAGTTCGTCTGTTCTTGTTCTTCGTCGTCGGATTCCTCGGAAGAAGACTCGTCCCATGTTGCCTTCAATGCCTTCTTTCTTTTGGGTTTCTTTGGATCCTTCTGGTTCGGGCAATTCGCCTTGATGTGACCCTTCTGATTGCACCCGTAGCATGTCACTTCGAATTTGACCTTCGAGCTTGGTTGGGCTTCTTTAGACTGAATGGCCTTTCTGAGATCCTTTTTGTTGAAACCCTTCTTTTTGCAGAGCTTCTTTACTAAGCTGACTATTTCGATTGTGAGTTCATCGTCGTCTTCTGAGTCTGGTTCTTCTTCTGACTCAGGTTCGGTTCTTCGCTTGACCTTTGACTCACGCGATCTCCCTGTTCCTGCAACCAAAGCCAACCCTTTCTCGGTCGAGCGTGCATTAGAATTCCGCAAACAGTTCATCTAATTTAATGGTAGACAAGTCCTTGGAGACCTTGTAGGCATCTACCATGGATGCCCACAAGGTGTTCCTTGGAAAGGCGTTTAGAGAATACCTTATGATGTCTCGGTTGTCTACCTTTTGTCCAATCGCATGAAGACCATTGAGCAGATCTTGAATCCGGGCATGGAGTTGGGCGGCTGTTTCACCTTCCTGCAATTTGATGTTAAATAATTTATTAAAAATTAAGTCTCTTTTACTTACTTTGGTGTCGGATGTCCCTTCGTGAAGTTCAATTAGCTTCTCCCACAATTCTTTGGCGCTGTTGAAGGGGCCGACGCGGTTGAGTTCTTCTTTTGATAGGCCACACTGGAGGGTGCAGGTTGCCTTGGCATTAGCTTCCACTTTCTTGATCGAAGATGCATCCCAGTCCTCGTACGGTAGTGGTTTGCCGGCGCTGTCAGATGGTAGTTCGAATCCGGTTTTGACAATCATCCAGACTTCAAAGTGAGTCTGGAGATATGCCTCCATCCGACTTTTCCAGTACCCGAAGTCGTCTCTGGTGAAAAGCGGAGGGCGGGCAGTACTATAGCCTTCTTGAAGGGCCATTTCAGTTTTACCTAAAGCGAAAAAACAACAAAAAAATGTCCCAGGACTTGGTCCTGGCTTAGTAGTGCGGAACTCGGGTGATATTGCACCAATTCCGAGAAAAACCGATTCGAGGGAAAAATAATTAGAATATAGCTATGAGGCTAAATTCTAATCGACTCCAAAAAAAATACCACGACAAAAATATTTTGAATGGTGGTTGCACCGATTCAAAATGACCCCGCTCTGATACCAATTGATGGATCGAAAGCGCTAGAGGGGGGGTGAATAGCGCTCGTGGCTATTTTTAACGATATAAAACACAGAATGGAAACGCAGCGGAAAGTAAAATAAAACACACAGAGACGCAGGTGTTTTACTTCGTTCGGAGCCTATGACGACTCCTACTCGAAGGCCCACGGTCCTTGACCGCTTTCGGTGGGCAACAACTATATATCCGAAAAGATTACAATTTGAATTACAATCAGTGTAATAAAAGAATTAATACCGACAACACAAGATTGAAGAATCTGAGCTTTGGGTTGTCGACGTCGAGTAGTAGCACTTCAAAATCGTCTCGTTGGCAGCACTTCACAGAAGACAGCTTAGCAATTGATTGTTCTTTTGAAGCTGCACCTCAACCCTCTTTTTATATGACATTCAGGGCGCCTGGATCCTTTCCGGGCGCCTGGAGTGTGACGTGGCCAACCAACCAGGATGCTCCATGTGGCGAAGTCGCGCAGGGGATAAAACTTGGTCCCGGGCGCCCGGACCACCTTTTTCCAGCAGGTTCCTCACCTGCAAACAAAGGTTATTCCGAGCAAAATACCCTGCAAGAAAGTGTTAGAATCTGATAAAACAAAGTAAGGAATAACTGACAGTCTTTGGACTGTCCGAGTCTGACTTCGGATTTCCAACCGGAAACCCTAGGTCGACCCGACGCCTACTGTTCCCTCTACGGGGAACGTGTCCTCACCTACTCCCCTCAGGAGAGATTACCTGATGCCAGTCCGATCCTCCAGACCAACTGGACTTACCGCCTAGGGTTACCACCCCCTAGGGTTTTTCTCCACCTAGGGTTACCGCCCCCTAGGACCTAAGGTTACCGCCCCTTAGGGTTTTCCTCCACCTAGGGTTACCGCCCCCAGGGTTACCGCCCCCTAGGACCTAAGGTTACCTCCCCTTAGGGTTTTCCTCCACCTAGGGTTACCGCCCCCTAGGACCTAAGGTTACCACCCCCTTAGGGTTTTTCACCTGCCTAACCGCAGCTAGGACTTTCCTGAAACACTTATTCAAACATGTTAGATCACACACTAACTTAACTTTGAATCCTTTGCCATTATCAAAACCAAGGTTCGATCGTCGGATGCTTCCCGCACCAACAATTTCTTAGCATCCCTTGGAGCTTGGTGGTGGCCGAACCTCATCTTCTCTTGGAGTTCTTGTGGTGGCCGAAACTTGCTTGGAGAAGAAGGTAGCTTGGGTGGTTCTCGTCTCGGTAGATCGTCGCCCACACGACGTCCGAGATAAGAAGAGGAATACGGTAGAAGATCAAGAGGTTGTTGTTTACAAAGAAAGGTATAACTAGTAATTATATTCCGCATCATACTATTTTTCTTTGTATACTTTTTGAAATACCAAACACAAGAGACATATGATTATAGGTTTCGAATTTATGATTCAAGTTTATGTTTTTTTTATTTTTCGAATTTGTGATTCGATTGTTCCTTTTGGTTAAACCTAGGGTTATATAAGGAAATTAATTGTTAAATTTCTTTAAAAGGCTTTGTCTAGGCGGTGGTGGATGATCCCATACCCAAGAAGCCCAAGTGCCTCGCCATGTAATCCTAGAAACCAATTTTAGAAATTAATATTTAATTTAATTTGTAACATGGGTGGATTTGGATCAATAATGTTAAGCATCATTTACGATCCAAGTTTAAACCACTAAGAACAGATAAGTTAAATTTGGAATCAATAATGTTAAGTTTCGTTTGCGATTCCTAATTTAATTTCTAAAGAATACAATAGGTTGTTAGTAAAGGTTCAGGACTTGTACAAAAGTTTTGTACAGGGGTACCAGTATGATATTCCGCATAGCAACCAACAATTGGTATTAGAGCTAGGGTTTGCCTCTGTGTGTTTGGTTTTTAGTTTAATTATGCACATGTCATACATAATTTAGGTAGGATAATAGTAGGATGTGCTAACTTTGTGATTGCAGGCTCCAACTATTATGGCTTATAGATATTGTGTATGATTAGACCCTTGGACATGTCATGGGCATTTTATTTTGTGTGCATGATTGTAATATTAAATACAGCAGGAGTTGCATTAGTTATTAGGATTTTACATTTTTGTTTCGATTTAGATTACATGTACATTCCTTTGTGGAATATAGGATTGATATATATAAAATTCTATTTTTGTCGCGGATCGTATCCTTGCGAGGTGTGGTACTATTTGTGGACCAGAGGTGCAGCAAAAAGAGAAGCAAGATAGATGCGGCGACTAGACTCGATTATGATGGCTAAAGATGGCAGTAGCTAGGGTTGGCAGCACACGAAGGACAGTGATGGAAAAGGCCATAATAGTTGGAAAATTAATTTTCATATTTATTGCTTTTATTTACTGTGATGTGTGTGTGCATAGTTTAAAATTCCTCACCTTAAATAACTAAGTGGGAGAGGGATTAGTAAATAAATTCCACGGTCTCTATTATTGGTTTGTAAGTGATGCGACAAACTTGCGTGTTGGCTCTGAGTGCCTCCCTCCCCATCGGATGAGTTTGTTTATAGATCACTAGATCAAACTTCCATTTTGGATGATTATAGGAAATTAATTAGGAATATGTGATCTTCCCCATCGGAAGGGGCACAATCTTATTTAATGGACTAAGTTATTAGCTAGAGCCCTAGAGCCAATCATTTGATGATTGTATTTTGGACTTGTTGTATCATATTCTATATAAATAAAGGCATTTGGTTTTTGGTTATTATACTTACTTGTATTGGTGCCAAATAAACTAAGTATAATAACGTCCTTGAGTAGACGGTTCTCACCTATATCAATCGGTTAGTTGAACCGATAGTGAGATGATATAGGGAACACTAGTCTTAATCATTCCTAGTCGAGTATTAACATTCAGGGACAATGTTAATGCAATAAGACTAGCATGTAGGTCAACTCGATGACTTGATCTCACAAGTCATGGATATAGAGATATCAAGTTGACACATGGGTATGCATTGGAGACTGTGTACTGAATGACCCGCCATGAGAAAGTATCATGGATCGTTATATGAGTGTCATATACTTTCTCATGTGGCTATTAGTATGACTACTAGTCCTAAGACCTGAAGTCACCATGGTTCCCTACATAAGGAGTTATGTACTTTAGTTTCGTCAAACGTCACCCGTAACTGGGTGGACTATAAAGGCGATTACTGGGTATGTAACAAATTATGCGGAGGGATGTGAGTGATGTAGATGGGATCTATCCCTCCTATATGATGGGAGTGACATCGGTATTCTTGATAGAGTGAGACCACGAAGTGCATGGCCATGCCCAAATGAGTCAATATAGGATATTGAGCTCATTTGATTTAGTGTGTCTACTTGGAGTTCAAGATTTAGATTGATCAATCTAGATGTCTAGGATAGAAGGACACTTGTCATATTTTGTGAGGAGTCAGAATTAGTAGTCACAAGGTGATATTGGATCTCAACATTCTTGTAACTTGGGTAGCAATGATGTATTGCTAGATGCCGCTCATTGCTTATGTTACTAAAGGAGTTTAGAAACATTGCCAACGTTACAAGAATCTATTGGGTCACACACAAAGAACAAGTGGATGGAGATTAGGTTCATATGATGAACCAATTGGATTAGGTTCATATGATGCACCAAAGATTGGATTCGGATTAATTCAAATTAGACTTATTGAGTTAGACTCAATTAGATTCAATTGTTGAATGAGTCTAATTTAAATTTGATTCATTGAGTCAATTTATATTAATGAATTGAGATTCATTAAATTAAAATTGACTTGAACCAAATGTTGGTTTTAACTCAACAAAGGAAGAGAATTGGTCAATTTTGACTTGACCAAATGGAAGTTGAAACATCAAGTTCGACTTGATGTATTGCCACATCATGAAGGTTGACTCATCCTACATGGCATGACTAACCTTGCCACATCATCTCCACCTCATTATGATGTGCCACCTCATGGAGGTTACACACCATTCCATTTAATGTGGCCGGCCACATTAATGAGGGGAGTTACATGTGTGTGGTCGGCCACACTAATGCGGAGGAGGTTTTCATTTTTTGAAATTCAAGTGGTGTTGAATGCATCTTCTTCCTTAGCTCTCTTTTTCCTCCTTCTCCTCTTCTTGGCCGAGAGTTTCAAGAGAAAGGTGAAGAGGAATGTGTTGAGTTTCAAGAGAAAGGGTGAAGTGAAGGTCACAAAGGAGGTTACCTAGAGGAGTATGTGAGATTCCTTTTTCTTTCTCTCCTTTCTCCCCTTTTAAATCCTACCCGAGAGCCCTAGAAAGTGCTAGCACACTTGTGGTGCTCTTCTTCTCCATCTTTGAGTGTTAGAGAACACTTCTTGTTCGTGTGGATATCACTAGAGAGTTGTCTACGTTGACAACTTCGAGATCCGGCGTACCGTTGGACGAGCGGAATTTGCGAGGGCAAGCTTCAAAGGTATAAAATATTTTTCCTTTGTAGATCTACTGTAGATCATAGTTTGAAACTCGTACTCATATTTTCGAAAGTTTTCTTCGCACGGATCCAATGGCTAGGGGGTTTCGGGGTTTCCGCGACGCGGAAAAGCGGTTTTCGCGGCCCGAAAAACCCAACAGTGGTATCAGAGCCACGTGCGAAGCTTGTACGGGTTTAGTTTTTGTTTTTATAACAAAAAATTCAGTTACGTGATATTCTGTAATTTTATGGTTTTTAGAGTTTTTATGGGTATTTTCCTCGTAGAAGCGAAGCACAAGTGTTTCGGCACTTGTAGGCTTCGACTACCGAGAAGAATTTTTCAAAACGGCAACGTTTCGCCCCAAAAATTTTTGGGACAGTGGGCTAAGGCGCTCTTGGATCGCTTAGGAGCAACTCGCGATGGTTAGATTGCGGGTAGGGGTACTGCCCCTAACCCCGCAAGGGGATTTGCTCCGCGATTGCGCCCAAAATCGCTAATCGGGACCTCCGGGAAAAATTTACTCATAAAATCTGTAAAATTATAAAAAAATTACAGAAAATTATAGAAATATATAATTTTGAATTATATATTAATTTTGTGATAGTCATGGCCCAAACGACCCAAATTGGATTTGGAAATGTGTTGTAATTCATAATATGGCCTGCGTGCCGTTATGTGATGTGCGTGTTGTATTTATTTTATTTTTATTTTATTTTCACGGCCTGCGCGTCGTGCCTTTCTCTTATATTCTGGTTGTAAATTATATTTAGACTTGAATGTAACTCGAGTTTCAAAATTGTAATTTAATTTTGAAGCGGTGGAAGGTCCACACGAGACGGAGTTATGAGGAGGGCGCGAGCAACACAAGGTGGTCAAAGGAAGAAGCTTGAGAAGCTGTTGACCTTAGGTTAACCATCCGATCTTCTCATTGGCTTGAGAAGATCGTAGTAGGGCCATGACACAATCACAAAATAATTTAATTAATTGCTTATATGTATGTGGTGCATGTTTAATTAAGTAGTTAATTAGTGCATAGCGATTAGATTAGATCTAAATCGTGCACATGATGCACCCTTCGATTAGATTAGATCTATCGAGTATATGATACGCATCATCTTTTAGATTAGATCTAAATCACGTCAACTCGTAATGCCTACCATGCCGTGATACCTACCACTACCTCGATCGCATGTTGTTGTTGAATCTGCCAAAGCAGAGCAACAAATACTATCTTGGTAGGGTACGGAGGGACAATCTTGGTCCCGCCTATCAACGCATGGGTGAGTACAACTCAATTAGATTGAGTATTCTTAGTTAACTCGGTTGGATCGAGTATAACTATAGGCATTCTTCCAATGGTTGGAAAGATAGGTCAAAATCACATATATATTAACTCTCGGGCGTATTAGCCAAAGCTAACTCGAGTTTTAATATAAATGCGGATTTTGATCCTATAAACAAGAGTTGCATAGAGATGTAATTGGTAATCGTTACCTACCGATCATACTAAGTCTTGGGCGTATTAGCCAAAGCTAACTCAAGGGTTAGTATGATGTGGATCTTGTCCCACATGAATTATAGAATTCAGTGGGAGCATCATTTAGTTAAAGGCCTAATTAAATGATTAAGAATATGATACTTATTTCTGCATTTATTTCTGTTGTAGAATTGTCATGACGTCGAACACGAACATCTTCTCTCTGCGCTCTATCCTTAAGAAGGACAAGCTCAACGGAGCAAATTTCCTGGACTGGTACAGGAACCTGAGAATAGTTCTCACCCAAGAACGTAAACTGTACGTTCTGGAGCAGCCCATTCCGGAGGCTCCTCCTGCCACTGCCACGAGATGCTTATGAGAAGCATCAAGATGACGCATTAGATGTGTCATGTCTTATGCTCGCGACCATGAACTCTGAGCTTCAGAAGCAACATGAGTTGATGGGCGCTTACGATATGGTTGAACATCTTTGTCACCTATATCAAGGACAAGCAAGGCACTGGAAGAGGAACTCCAAAGAATACCTGGAAAATCTTAAGAAGAAGAGAAATAAGATTTCTACTTCAGGTATACATGTTATAGAAGTCAACCTCTCTATTTCTTCATCGTGGGTATTAGATACCGGATGTGCTTCGCACATTTGTACAAATGTACAAGCGCTGAGAAATAGCAGGGCATTGACGAAGGGTGAGATAGACCTACGAGTAGGCAATGGAGCACGGGTTGCTGCTATTGCTGTAGGAACTTACCATCTATCTCTGCCCTCTGGGCTTGTACTAGAATTAGATGATTGTTGTTATGTGCCTATCTTGACTAAGAACATAATTTCAGTTTCTTGTTTGGACAAGAAAGGATTTTCATTTACAATAAAGAACAAATGTTGTTCCGTCTATTTAAACGATATGTTCTATTGTAGTGCACCTCTGATAAACGGACTCTATATTCTAGACCTTGAAAGCCCTATCGATAACATAAATACCAAGAGGTTCAAGTCAAATGACCTGAACCAAACCTATCTCTGGCACTGTCGCTTAGGTCATATAAATGACAAGCGCTTATCCCAGCTCCATAAGGATGGTTTGCTTGACTCATTTGATTTTGAATCATATGAGATATGCGAGTCATGCCTACGAGGCAAGATGACCAAGACTCCCTTTAGTGGGCACAGCGAGAGAGCGACTGATTTGTTAGGACTCATACATAGTGATGTATGTGGCCCTTTCAATGTCGCTGCTAGAGGCGGTTATAGGTACTTCATCACATTTACTGATGACTTCAGTAGATATGGTTATGTGTACTTGATGACACATAAGTCTGAATCTTTTGAAAAGTTCAAAGAATTCAAGAATGAAGTACAGAACCAGCTTGGCAAGAGTATTAAGATACTTCGATCAGATCGAGGTGGAGAATACCTTAGCCATGAGTTTCGTGACTACCTAGCTGAGTGTGGGATTCTATCCCAACTCACTCCTCCTGGAACACCACAGTGGAATGGTGTATCCGAAAGGAGAAATCATACCTTATTAGATATGGTATGATCTATGATGAGTGACACGGATCTTCCGACATTCCTTTGGGGCTATGCTCTAGACACGGCAGCTTTTCTACTCAACCAAGTTCCATCAAAGGCCTTGATAAAGACACCATATAGGATATGGACTGGGAGAGATGCCCAGGTGTCTTTCATGAGGATTTGGGGTTGTGAGGCTTACGTTCGACGTCAATTCTCAGACAAATTAGGACCCAAATCTGACAACTGCTATTTCATTGGATATCCCAAGGAAACTAAGGGATATTACTTCTACATTCCCAGTCAGCACAAGGTAGTTGTGGCAAAGACTGGGGTCTTTCTAGAAAGGGACTTTGTTTCTAGAAAGACTAGTGGGAGCACGTTCGATCTTGAAGAAGTTGAAGATGCGAACAATAGCACTGAAGCCTCGATGGAAGTTGAACTGGAACCACAAAGTGTTGTGGATGATGTTGTTCCACAAAGAGTTGAGGAACAACAACCAGTTCAAGTAGACATACCTCTTCGCAGGTCTGATAGGGTACGTCGTCAGCCTAAGAGATACTCATTTCTCTTGTCTGACCATGATGACGTTGTGCTTATAGATGATGAGCCTACCACCTATCAGGAAGCTGTGATGAGACCAGATTCTGAGAAATGGCTAGAGGCCATGAGATCCGAGACGGAATCCATGTACACCAACCAAGTATGGACTTTGGTTGATCCACCTGAAGGGGTAAAACCCATTGGGTGTAAGTGGGTCTTTAAGAGAAAGACTGACATGGATGGACTTATCTATAAGGGTCGCTTGGTAGCTAAAGGTTTCAAGAAGATTCATGGTATTGACTATGATGAAACCTTTTCTCCAGTAGCGATGTTTAAGTCCATTCGGATCATGCTTGCTATTGCAGCCTACCATGACTATAAGATATGGCAGATGGATGTCAAAATCGCGTTTTTAAATGGAAACCTACTCGAGGATATGTACATGACACAACTTGAGGGTTTTGTAGATCCACAGCATACTAGTAGAGTATGCAAGCTGCATAGGGCCATTTATGGACTAAAGCAAGCTTCTCGGAGCTGGAATCTTCGATTCGATGATGCAATAAAATAGTTTGGTTTCATCAAGAACGAATATGAACTTTGTGTCTACAAGAAGGTTGTGGGGGATATAGTTGTCTTCCTCATATTGTATATAGATGACATACTACTCATTGGGAAGGACATCCCTATGCTTCAGTCTGTCAAGACATGGCTAGGGAGTTACTTCTCAATGAAGGACTTAGGTGAGGCATCCCGCATTCTAGGGATACAGATCTATAGAGATAGATCTAAGAGATTGCTTAGCCTAAGTCAAAGTACATACATTGACAAGGTACTCCTTCGGTTTGCCATGTAGAACTCCAAGAAGGGATTTCTGCCGATGTCACATGGCGTGAGTCTTTTGAAGACTCAAGGTCCCTCTTCTAGAGAGGAGAGAGACCGTATGGATCAGATCCCTTATGCCTCAGCCATAGGATCGATCATGTACGCCATGCTATGTACTCGACCTGATGTCTCGTATGCTTTGAGCATGACGAGTAGATACCAGTCAGATCCAGGTGAAAGTCACTGGATAGCGGTCAAGAATATTCTTAAGTACTTAAGAAGGACTAAAGAATATTTCTTGATATATGGAGGCAATGATGAGCTAGCTGTAAAGGGTTACAGTGATGCTAGCTTCCAAACCGACCAAGATGACTATAGATCACAGTCGGGGTTCGTGTTTTGCATTAATGGTGGTGCTGTGAGCTGGAAGAGTTCGAAGTAGGACACAGTAGCTGATTCTACGACAGAGGCCGAGTATTTTGCTGCATCAGAGGCAGCAAAGGAGGTAGATTGGATTCACAAGTTTATCACTGAACTTGGGGTGGTTCCTAGCATTGCTGACCCTATTGAGCTCTATGTGACAACAATGGAGCTATAGCACAAGCGAAGGAACCTCTCTCACACCAGCGGACCAAACACATACTACGACGCTTCCATCTCATTCGAGAGATCATCGAGAGAGGAGATGTGAAGATTTGCAGAGTACCTACAGAGGCTAACATCGCAGATCCCTTGACCAAGGCTTTGGCACAGAGGAAGCATGATGGTCACACTAGGTCATTTGGGCTTAGAGCCTACACTGATTGACACTAGTGCTAGTGGGAGATTATTAGCTAGAGCCCTAGAGCCAATCATTTGATGATTGTATTTTGGACTTGTTGTATCATATTCTATATAAATAAAGGCATTTAGTTTTTGGTTATTATACTTACTTGTATTGGTGTCAAATAAACTAAGTATAATAACGTCCTTGAGTAGACGGTTCTCACCTATATCAATCGGTTAGTTGAACCGATAGTGAGATGATATAGGGAACACTACTCTTAATCATTCCTAGTTGAGTATTAACATTCAGGGACAATGTTAATGCAATAAGACTAGCATGTAGGTCAACTCGATGACTTGATCTCACAAGTCATGGATATAGAGATATCAAGTTGACACATGGGTATGCATTGGAGAATGTATACTGAATGACCCGCCATGAGAAAGTATCATGGATCGTTATATGAGTGTCATATACTTTCTCATGTGGCTATTAGTATGACTACTAGTCCTTAGACCTGAAGTCACCATGGTTCCCTATATAAGGAGTTATGTACTTTAGTTTCGTCAAACGTCACCCGTAACTGGGTGGACTATAAAGGCGATTACTGGGTATGTAACAAATTATGCGGAGGGATGTGAGTGATGTAGATGGGATCTATCTCTCCTATATGACGAGAGTGACATCGGTATTCTTGATAGAGTGAGACCACGAAGTGCATGGCCATGCCCAAATGAGTCAATATAGGATATTAAGCTCATTTGATTTAGTGTGTCTACTTGGAGTTCAAGATTTAGATTGATTAGAGGATGACACGGTCTATGCCTCATATTGATCAATCTAGATGTCTAGGATAGAAGGACACTTGTCATATTTTGTGAGGAGTCAGAATTAGTAGTCACAAGGTGATGTTGGATCTCAACATTCTTGTAACTTGGGTAGCAATGATATATTGCTAGATGCCGCTCATTGCTTATGTTACTAAAGGAGTTTAGAAACATTGCCAACGTTACAAGAACCTATTGGGTCACACACAAAGAACAAGTGGATGGAGATTAGGTTCATATGATGAACCAATTGGATTAGGTTCATATGATGCACCAAAGATTGGATTCGGATTAATTCAAATTAGACTTATTGAGTTAGACTCAATTAGATTCAATTGTTGAATGAGTCTAATTTAAATTTGATTCATTGAGTCAATTTATATTAATGAATTGAGATTCATTAAATTAAAATTGACTTGAACCAAATGTTGGTTTTAACTCAACAAAGGAAGAGAATTGGTCAATTTTGACTTGACCAAATGGAAGTTGAAACATCAAGTTTGACTTGATGTATTGCCACATCATGAAGGTTGACTCATCCTACATGGCATGACTAACCTTGCCACATCATCTCCACCTCATTATGGTGTGCCACCTCATGGAGGTTACACACCATTCCATTTAATGCGGCCGGCCACATTAATGAGGGGAGTTACATGTGTGTGGCCGGCCACACTAATGTGGAGGAGGTTTTCATTTTGTGAAATTCAAGTGGTGTTGAATGCATCTTCTTCCTTAGCTCTCTTCTTCCTCCTTCTCCTCTTCTTGGCCGAGAGTTTCAAGAGAAAGGTGAAGAGGAATGTGTTGAGTTTCAAGAGAAAGGGTGAAGTGAAGGTCACAAAGGAGGGTACCTAGAGGAGTATGTGAGATTCCTTTTTCTTTCTCTCCTTTCTCCCCTTTTAAATCCTACCCGAG
Source organism: Zingiber officinale (assembly GCF_018446385.1). NCBI lineage: Eukaryota > Viridiplantae > Streptophyta > Magnoliopsida > Zingiberales > Zingiberaceae > Zingiber > Zingiber officinale. The sequence goes on along the minus strand of NC_056007.1, from coordinate 26,949,739 downwards.
AGCCCTAGAAAGTGCAAGCACACTTGTGGTGCTCTTCTTCTCCATCTTTGAGTGTTAGAGAACACTTCTTGTTCGTGTGGATATCACTAGAGAGTTGTCTACGTTGACAACTTCGAGATCTGGCATACCGTTGGACGAGCGTGATTTGCGAGGGCACGCTTCAAAGGTATAAAATATTTTTTCTTTGTAGATCTACTGTAGATCATAGTTTGAAACTCGTACTCGTATTTTTGAAAGTTTTCTTCGCACGGATCCAATGGCTAGGGGGTTTCGGGGTTTCCGCGATGCGAAAAAGCGATTTTCGCGGCCCGAAAAACACAACATAAGTATCAAGTAATGGTATACACTTAGGCACATTTAATAATATGCTCCCCATCGGAGTCACTGCTATTAGTTGTGTGACCGAAGAAAAACCAACTATTAATTTGTCATAAAGATAGGTTGACAAGATAATTAAAACCCCCTCTTACAAATGTTGAGATTTTGTATACGTCCACACTATCATGACATACAAAATTCATGGTGTTTAAGGTAATTTTATTTGTCAAGTTGACAAGATAATAAAATTAATGGGTAAACCCCTCTTACAAATGTTTGAATTTGTATACGTCCACACTATCATGGCATACAAAATTCATGGTGTTTGAGGTAATTTTATTTATCAGGTTGACAAGATAATAAAATTAATGGGTAAAACCCTCTTACAAATGTTTGGATTTGTATACGTCCACACTATCGTGGCATACAAAATTCACGGTGTTTGAGGTAATTTTATTTGTCATAAAGATAGGTTGATAAGGTTATTAATGGGTAAAACCCTCCTCTTACAAATGTTTGAATTTATATACGTCCACACTATCGTGGAATACAAAATTCACGGTGTTTGAAGTGTTGGTGAATTTTAATGATATTGTTTTGAGGAATCAATATTATTTTAAATTCAAAGTTTTGACCAAATATTTGATCAAAAACAGACCAACTATTAATTTTATTTGTCATAAAGTTAAGTTTATGATATAATAAAATTAATGGATAAAATCTCCTCTTAAAAATTGAATTTATATACGTCCACACTAACGTGGCATATAAAATTCACGGGGATTTTGAGGTGTTGGTCTTGACCTAATATTTTTGTGATTTTTAGGATTTCAAATGTTAGTCAATCCCCTAGCTGTTATATATACTATAGAATAGACTTAGTAGTCCCAATTATGATTGAAAACAAAAGTGTGACTCTAAGGTGGACTGTCCTCTCAGTAATGAGAATAATAAAAGTGTATTTTATTCATTAGTTGTTGAAACATGTTTAGTGGTGTTATCTACCGGTACCTGGTGTATAGATACGAGAGCCACTGATCATGTCTGTAATTCATTATAGAGGTTCCAAGAAACCCAACAACTATATGAAGGAAAAATCACCGTCTACATGGGTACTACTGCAAAAGTAGAAGCTGTTGCAGTGGGAGATGTTTATCCTCTGATAAGAATAAAACATGGATTTTGAGAAATTGTCTTTATGTACTAAGTTTAGAAAGAACTAGATTTCAGTTTCTAAACTATTCAAAGAACTTGATATTCTATTTTTTTTATAACAAAGTTGTTATCAAGATAAATAGGGAAGTTATCTGTTCTGGTACGTTGGTTGATAATTTATAATCCAATAACTCCCATGATGCAACAAATGGTAATTAATAACACATCTTCTAACTCTAATAAGAGAAAGAAACCTTCAGAAATGAACCAATCATATCTTTGGCATCTAAGGCTAGGTCATATTAACTTAAGTAGAATTCAAAGGATAATAGCCGATGAACTTTTGGGTTCATTGGTGGTGGAAAACTTTCCAACCTGCGAGTCTTACTTGGAAGAAAAAATTACCAAGAGGCTTTTTAAGTTTAAGGGGTATAGAGCCAAAGATGTGTTGGAATTGGTTCATTCTGATTTGTGTGGACCTTTGACTATCCAGGCAAGAGATGGTTTCGAATATTTCGACTATTCGAGATACGGGTACATTTACTTGATGTGCCACAAGTCTAAGTGCTTTGATAAGTTCAAAGAGTACAAAGATGATGTGGAGAAATGTCAAGGTAAAAGTATCAATACACTACGGTAAGATCGTAGTGGCGAGTACCACTTAGGAGAGTTTAGGAGTCACTTATCAGAAATCGGGATTCAATCCCAACTGACTACACCTGGTACACCCCAACAGAATGGTCTAGTAGATTGAAGGAATATGACTCTTATGAAAATAGTTAGATCAATGATGAGTTATTCAGAATTACCATATTTGTTTTTAGGATAAACTCTGGAAACAGAAGTGAACATAGTACCTTCTAAGTCAGAACCCTCTACTCCCATAGAATTTTAGAATGGGTGTAAGCCTTGTCTAAAGCATATTCGGATTTAGGGTAGTCCAGCACATATGCTGAAGGGAGACACTCATAAATTGGAATTAAGAACAGAAGTTCACTTGTTTGTGGGTTATTCTAGAGAAACGAAAGGAGGTTTATAGTCCTAAAAATCAGAAGGTCATGGTAAGCACCAATGCCCGATTTTAGAAGAGGACTATGTAATAAACCACAAGCCCATAAGTAAATTTGTTCTTAAGGAAATAATAAAGGACACATCTAATCTAGTACCAACTGTACAAGATGAAATATCACAAGAAACTGCAATATGTATCACAAATAATACACAATTATAGACAGTGCCTCGTCGTAGTGGGAGGGTTGTTAGGCAACCTGGAAAATTTATGTTTTGGGAGAGTCTCTGGACTTGATCCCTGGTGAACATGAACCTGATCCTCGGACATATGACGAAGCGCTCCAAGATAAAGATGTAGCATCTTGGCAAAGAGCGGTGAATACAGAAATAGAATCTATGTATTCTAATAAATTTTGGGAGCTTATAGAACCACCAAATGATGTAAAAGCCATTAGGTGAAAATAGGTCTACAATAGAAAAGATGGACAAATGAGAAGGTGGAAACTTTCAAAGAAAAGCTTGTTGAAAAAGGGAAACCTTTTACCGGTAGCCATGCTTAAGTCTATCCAGATTCTTTTGTCTATTGTTGCTCATATGGATTATGAGATTTGGCAAGTGGATGTTAAGACTGCTTTCCTTAATAGAAGTCTTGAAGAAAGCATCCATATAAAGCAACCAGAAGGGTTCATTGCAAAGGGCAAAGATCATCTAGTATGTAAGCTAAATTGGTCCATTTATGGACTGAAGCAAAGCTTCAAGGTCTTGGAACATCCGGTTTAATGAAGTAATCCAGTGTCCGGATAAGTCTTGCATATATAAGAAGTGTGATGGAAATGTGGTGGTATTTCTTGTATTATACGTAGGTGACATTTTTGGTAGTTGGAAACAATATCAAAGTGTTGTCGGAAGTAAGGGTATAGTTATCCAAGCAATTCGATATGAAGGACTAGGGAGAATGCACACATACTCTCGGGATCAAAGGGATCATAAGAAAAGAATGTTGTGTTTATCCCGAGCTTCATGCTATCCTAGCTCATTTTAACATGCAAGACTCTAAGAAAGACTTTCTACTTTTCAGGCATGGAGTAGCTTTATGTCTCCGAAGACATCATAGGAGATAGAGGACATGAAGGCAGTCCCTTATGCTTCGGCTATCAAAAGCCTAATGTATGCAATGCTGTGTACGAGACCGGATATCTATTTTACCGTGGGCATAGTGAGAAGATATCAAAGTAACCCAGGATAGGGACATTGGACTGCTGTAAAGCATATATTAAAGTACTAGAGAAAGATTACAGATTATATGCTGATTTACCAAGCAGACGATTTGCTCCCTGAAGGTTACACAGGTTTTTTACTTCCAATCAGATAGGGACAATAGTAAGTCGACCTCAGGATTTTTGTGTTTACGTTAGGAAGTGAAGTCATAACTATGGAGGAATATTAAGCATTGGTACTTTTTCAGATTTCACTATGGAAGCTAAGAATATGGCAGCCTCTGAGGCAGTCATAGAAGCTAAATGGCTCAGAAACTTCATGATGGACTTAGACATGATTTCTGGTTTGCCCAAAATTATTATAATTTATTGTAATAATAGTGGTGCAGTAGCAAACTCGAAGAAATCATAAGTCCATAAGTCAAGCAAATACAATAGAGTGCAAGTACCACCCAATGCGAGACATCGTATAACGAGGAGAAGTTGTTGCCGCCTAGATTGCATCAGATGATAACCTGAGAGATCCTTTCACTAAGGCCCTTAAGGCAAGAGTTTTTGATGGGCATGTTGAAGGGTTGGGAATCAGATGTATGGCAGGGTATAAGGCAACATAGTCTTTTAGTATAAGTGGAAGATTGTTAGAGTGTATACTAAAAGTCTAGCTTTTTGTATAAACATATAAGAATCACACTGGTCAAATGTCTACATTTATATGTTAAGTGTAATTGTTCAATTAATTTATATTATAGATAACATGGTGTGTGAAGTCACACACACAAGATCATGTTATCAATTCCTTATAAATTATAAATAGTAGCTCACGACTAAGATGGAAAGGAACAAACCATTGGAGTAGTCATAGTGTAATTCGATATTAGTTTATCTTAACTATAAAATTACACTAATACACTCTGAGTGTATTGAGCAGGACCATTTAAGGTAAGTTCTTTTTATACTGACTGAATAAAAGAACAAGACCTTTGTTATTATAGAAGTGTATGCTCTTAATCCTAATATAATAACAAACATATATATCTAGTATTTATTTCTTTGACTTATCAATGGGTGAGATTTAGTTCAATAAATCAATAGGCCCGATAAGTTGGAAAATGATATTATTTATAGTGTGTGTTGTTGATTATAGAAGGAAACTGTGTCCTAGTAATCTAGGTTGATGATGTCCCCAAGAGGAGCTCATAAGGATTGTCATGTAAACCCTGTAGGTGGACTTAGTCCGACATAATAATGAAGTTGAGTGGTACTACTCTTGGAGCTAGATATTAATTAAGTGAGTTGTCAGTAACTCATTTAATTAGTGGACATTTTATATCTTAAACACAGGGAGACAAATAAACTCATAATAAGAACGAGCCCAAAATGTAATTTGGGATTGGTGCCGTAGTTCAATAATAATTCTTTAGTGGTATGAATTATTATTGATGAAATTAATTTGGGTGTTCAGGGCGAACACGGGAAGCTTAATTTCATCGGGAGACCAAAACCAATTCCTCCTGTCGGTCCCTATCGTAGCCTCTTATTTATAAAATATTATACCCACCCATACCCACCTTCTTACCTATCCTTATGTGGTCGGCCAAGCCAAGCTTGGAGCCTAAGCAAGGGCCGGCAAAGACATGGCTTGGATGGGTTGAAGTGTGGCCGGCCCTAGCTTGAGTCCAAGCTTAGGTGGCTGGCCACAATAAAATTAAAAGGATTTTATTCTTTAAAATTTTTCTTATGTGGATTCCATGATTTTAAAAAAGAGTTTAAAATTTAAATCTTTTCTTTTATAGCTTTCTACAAAAGATTAAGTGAAAGGTTTGATATCTTTCCTTATTTGTAGTTGAAAGGAATATTTTAATTTTTGATAAAACTTTCCTTTTTTAACCATCCTCATGATTTAAAAGAGAGTTTTAAAATTAAATCTTTCCTTTTATCGTATCTACAAAAGATTAAGAAAATATTTGATATATTTCTTTATTTGTAGATTGAGAGGAAGATTTTAATTTTAAAGATAACTTTCCTTTTTGGAAATCATCCACATGTTTTAATAGAGAGATTTTATTTTATAAAATTTCCTTTTATAACCAACCATGAAGGGAAAATTAATAGAGAAATTTTTTATTTTAAAATTTTTTGAAAACAAATTAGGAAGTTTTAATTTTGTGTTTAAAACATTCCTTGCTTGGATGATTAAGAGGTGGCCGGCAACATTGAGTTTGAAAGAGAAATTTTTTATTAAACTTTCTTTTCATTGGCTAAGAGAATAAGGAAGTTTTTTATAAAATTTTCCTTATTTGCCAAGACCAAGGAATATAAAAGAAAGGGTAGAGGTGCCTCATTATGTTCTAGTTTTCTTCTCTTCTATTTCCTTGGTTGGTGGCTGGCCCTTCACATCCTCTCCCTCTCCTATTCTTCTTCCTTGGACGGCGGCATCTTCATCTCAAGGAGCTTGGTTGGTGGCCGGATCTTACTTAAGGAAGAAGGAGAGATAGGAGGTCTTGTTTCTTAGCATCCCTTGGAGCTTGGTGGTGGTCAAACCTCATCTTCTCTTGGAGTTCTTGTGGTGGCCGAAACTTGCTTTGAGAAGAAGGTAGCTTGGGTGGTTCTCGTCTCGGTAGATCATCGCTCACACGACGTCCGAGATAAGAAGAGGAATACCGTAGAAGATCAAGAGGTTGTTATTTACAAAGAAAGATATAACTAGTAATTCTATTCCGCATCATACTAGCTTTCTTTGTATATTTTTGAAATACCAAACACAAGAGGCATATGATTCTAGGTTCCGAATTTGCGATTCGAGTTTGTGTTTTTTTTTATTTTTTGAATTTGTGATTCGATTGTTCCTTTTGGTTAAACCAAGGGTTATATAAGGAAATTAACTATTAAATTTCTTTAAAAGGGTTTGTCTAGGCGGTGTGGATAATCCCATCCCCAAGAAAGCCTAGTGCCTCGCCATGCAGTCCTAGAAGCCAATTTTGGAAATTAATATTTAATTGAATTTGTAACATGGGTGGATTTGGATCAATAATGTTAAGCATCGTTTGTGATCCAAGTTTAAACCACTAAGAACAGATAAGTTAAATTTGGAATCAATAATGTTAAGTTTCGTTTACGATTCCAAATTTAATTTCTAAAGAACACAATAGGTTGTTAGTAAAGGTTCAGGACTTGTACAAAATTTTTATACAGTGGAACCAGTATAATATTTCGCATAGCAACCAACAGTACTCACCAGGACCTCCTATCCAGATATAAGGGTCGTCAGACCAAATACCTCATGTCTCTTGTATGCATGTCAATCATATGCAACCACAAAAATGCAGCATCCAAAATGATGTTAGTGAGAACCCTAGAGCCGATCATGTATGGACTTGATGTATCATATTCCTATATATATCTATAAGGCATTTGTTTTTGGTTATTATACTTACTTGTATTAATGCCAAATAACTGAGTATAATAGCGTCCTTGAGTAGAAGGTTCTTATCTATATCAATCGATTGGTTGAATTGATAATGAGATGATATAGAGAACACTACTCTTAATCATTCCTAGTCAAGTATTAACATTCAGGGACAATGTTCATGCGATGAGACTAGCATGTAGGTCAACTCGATGACTTGATCTCACAAGTCATGGATATTAGATATCAAGTTGGCACATGGGTATGCATTGGAGAATGTATACTAAATGACCTGCCGTGAGAAAGTATCATAGATCGTTATATGAGTATCATATACTTTCTCATGTGACTATTAGTATGACTATCAGTCCTTGGACCTGAAGTCATCATGGTTCCCTACATAAGGAGTTACATACTTTGGCTTCATCAAACGTCACTCGTATATGGTTGGACTATAAAGGTGATTACTGGGTATGTAACAAATTATGCGGAGGGATGTGAGTGATGTAGATGGGATCTATCCCTCCTATATGAAAGGAGTGATATCATGATTCTTGATAGAGTGAGACCACTAAGTGCATGGTCATGCCCAAATAAGTCAATATGAGATATTGAGCTTATTTGATTAGAGTGAGTCTACTTGGAGTTCAAGACATAGATTGATTAGAGGATGACACGGTCTATACCTCAATTGATCAATCTAGATGTCAAGGATAGAAGGATATTGTCACATATTGTGAGAGTCACAATTAGTAGTCACAATGGTGATGTTGGATCTCAACATTCTTGTAACTTGGGTAGTAATGATGTGTTGCTAGATACCGCTCATTACTTATGTTTCTAAATGGGTTTAGGAGCATTGCCAATGTTACAAGAACCTATAGGGTCACACACAAAGGGCAGTTAGATGAAGATTAGGTTCATATGATGGACTAAGAGGATTAGGTTCATGTGATGAACCAAATTGGATTAAGAGTCATCCAAATTAGACTAATTGAGTTGGACTCAATTTGATTCATGTGTCGAATGAGTCTAATTTAGACTATAATTCATTGAATCAATTTAATTCAATGAATATAGATTCATTAAACTAAATTGACTTGAATCAAAGGTTAGATTTGATCAACCATGAGAGATAAGAGGTCAAGTTTGACTTCACTTGAGAGGTAAGATGAAGGGTCAAGTTTGACTTGACCAAATGCCACTTCATTGTGACTTGGCATGGGCCGACCAATGATGATGTTCCACATCATCAAGGCTACATCATTGTGTGCCACCTCATGAGGGAGACCAAGAGCCATGACTCTTGGTATTATATGGAGGTTTAAAACCTCTCAAGAGTGGCCGGCCACATTAAGTGAATTCAAGGGTGTGAATTCAAGGTTTCTTCTTCCTCCTCTCTTCTTCTTCTCTCCCTCTCCTCCATTGCCGAAACCTCTCAAGGGTGCTAGCACACTATAAGTGGTTTTTCTCCACCTTTTGTCCGTGTGGATACGTGTAGAGGAGTGTACACTTGACACTCTACGAGATCCGGCAACCATTTGGACGAGCGGGATAAGAGAAGGGCATCGCTAAAAGGGTAACACTTCTTTCATGTAGATCTAAGCTAGATCTAGTGTAGACAAACATGTACATGAATTTTTATTTATCTTTGCACGGATCCGTGGCTAGCTTCGGGGTTTCCGCAACGCAAAAAGCTATTTTTGCGGCTCGAATTGCTAACAGTGGTATCAGAGCCACGTGTGAAGCTTGTACATGTTTGTATTTGTTATTACGAAAAGATTTCAGATCTGTAAGTTTCTGTAATTTTTCTACTTTTATGGATTTTGTGAGTATTTTTCTTGTAGAGGCGAAGCAACAAGTGCTTGAACACTTGTAAGCTTCAAATATCGAGAAAAACTTTCCGAAACGTCAAGGTCTCGCCCAAACAAAATTATTTTGTTTTGGGACAGCGACTTAAGGTGCTATTAGATCAAGATGGGACACTCACGATATTCATTTCGTGAGAAGGGGTACTGCCCCTAACCCCGCAAGGGGCATTGTCTCGCGGTCGCGCTCGAAAATCGCTAAACGGGACCACCGCGGAGTTGTGACTCATAAAATTGATAAAAAAAATAGTAGTAAAATTATAGAAATTTATATAAAATGCATAATTTATAATTATGTATGATATTGTGATGGTCATGACCCAAAAATCCCAATATGATTGGTCAAAATGTGTTGTAATTCATAATATGGCCTGCGCGTCATTTTAGCGTTGTGTGTGTTGTATATGATATGCGACCTGCGCATCGTGCCTCCTTTATTTATGTTTCTATTGTAAATAGACTTTAGATTCGAATGTAACTCGAGTTTCATATTTGTAATGTACAAAATGAAGCGGTGGAAGGTCCACTCAAGGAGTTACGAGGAGGATGTTGTCAACACATAGCGGTCAAAGGAGGTGCTTGAAGAAGCCGTTATCCCTAGGTTTACAGTCCGATCTTCTCATTGGCTTGAGAAGATCGGAGTAGGGTCATGACCTCATCACAAATTAATTAATTAATTAATTAATTTATATATATATATATATATATATATCTCATTACTTGTGTGTATGTGATGCATGCTAATGTAGGGTAATTAGTGCCTTCATGCGTATATGATACGCATTCATGATTAGATTAGATCTTAATCACGCCAACTTGAAATGCCTACCAAGTTTTGATACCCATCACTACCTCGATCATTTGTTGTTGTTGAATCTGCCAAAGTAGAGCAACGCATATTATCTTGGTAGGGTGCGGAGGGACAATCTTGGTCCCGCCTATCAATGCTTGGGTGAAGACAAACTCAATTAGATTGAGTATAACTAGTTAACTCAATTGGATCGGGTAAACTATAGGCATTTTCCAACGGTTGGATAAACAAGAGTTGCATAAAGATGTAATTGGTAATTAGTTATCTACTGATCATACTAAGTCTTGGGCGATTTAGCCAAAGTTAACTCAAGGCGTAGTATGATGTGGATCTTGTCCCATGAGAATTATAGCTAATTGGTATGAATCTAGTAGTGTGGTTTGACCACATCCATGACTTGATTCTACAAAAGCTCTATAATTCAGTGGGAGCATCAATTAGTTAAAGGCTTAATTAAATGATAAGTGGAATATGATTTTTACTCTCTACTTTATTTATGTTGTAGATTGTCATGTCGACAAACACGAACACTTTCTCCCTGCGTTCTGTCCTTGACAAGGATAAGCTCAATGGAGCTAATTTCCTGGACTGGTACAGGAATCTGAGAATCATTCTCACACAAGAAAGAAAATTGTACGTCCTGGAGCAGCCTATTCCGGAGGCACCTCCTGCCACTGCCACGCGAGCTGACCGAGATGCTTATAAGAAGCATCAAGATGATGCATTAGATGTGTCATGCCTCATGCTCGCAACCATGAACTCTGAGCTTCAGAAGCAACACGAATTGATGACTGCTTATGATATCGTTGAACATCTTCGTTAACTATATCAAAGACAAGCAAAGCACGAGAGATTCGAGATCTCTAAGTCACTGTTTCAGTGCAAGATGCAAGATGGGACTCTCGTAGGTCCATATGTACTCAAAATGATTGGGTACATAGAGAACCTACAGAGGTTGGGATTCCCACTTGGCCAAGAATTGGCCACTGACTTGATCTTACAATCCTTGCCAGAAAGTTACAGTCAATTTGTCATAAATTACAACATGAACGAAATTGATAAGTCACTGCCTGAGCTGCTAAGCAAATTGTGAACTGCTGAGCTCAACCTTAAGAAGGTAAAGCCCAACTCCATTTTGATGGTGCAAAAGCATAAAGGCAAGGGCAAGCTTAAAAGTAAGGAAAAGTCCCAAGCCAAGGGCAAAGGCAAGGTAATGAAACCTAAAGGAGGGGTTGCCAAGGATGTTACCTGCTTCCACTGCAGTCATACCGGGCACTGGAAGAGGAACTACAAAGGATACCTAGAAGATCTTAAGAAGAAGAGAAATGAGATTTCTACTTCAGGTATATATGTTATAGAAGTCAATCTTTCTATTTCTTCATCGTGGGTATTAGATACCGGATGTGTTTCTCACATTTGTACTAATGTGCAGGTGCTATGAAATAGCAGGGCATTGACGAAGGGCGAGGTGGACCTACGAGTAGGCAATGGAGCACGGGTTGCTGTTGTTGATGTAGGAACTTACTTTCTATCTTTGCCCTCTGGGCTTGTACTAGAATTAGATGAATGTTGTTATGTGCCAGCTCTCACAAAGAATATCATTTCAGTTTCTTGTTTAGACAAGAAAGGCTTTTCGTTTATAATAAAGAACAAATGTTGTTCCGTTTATTTAAACGATATGTTCTATTGTAGTGCACCTCTGATGAACGGACTCTATATTCTAGACTTAGAGAACCCCATCTATAACATAAGTACCAAAAGGTTCAAGTCGAATGAAATGAATCAAACCTATCTCTAGCATTGTCGCTTAGGTCATATAAATGAGAATCGCTTATCCCAGCTCCATAAAGATGATTTGCTAGACTCATTTGATTTTGAATCATATGAGACATGCGAGTCATGCCTACTGGACAAGATGACCAAGACTCCAACTGACTTGTTAGGACTTATACATAGTGATGTATGTGGCCCTTTCAATGTCACTGCCAGAGGTGGTTATAGGTACTTCATTACATTTACTGATGACTTCAGTAGATATGGTTATGCGTATCTGATGACACATAAGTCACAATCGTTTGAAAAATTCAAAGAATTCAAGAATGAAGTACAAAACCAGCTAGGCAAGAGTATTAAAATACTTCGATCAGATCGAGGTGGTGAGTTTCGTGACTATCTAGCTGAGTGTGGGATTCTATCCCAACTCACTCCTCCTGGAACACCACGGTAGAATGGTGTATCCGAAAGGAAGAATCGTACCCTATTAGATATGGTACGATCTATGATGAGTCACACAGATCTTCCTATATCTTTTTGGGGATATGCTCTAGACACAGCAGCCTTTACACTTAACCGTGTTCCATTCAAAGTTGTTATAAAGATACAATATAGGATATGGACTGGGAGAGATGCCCAGATATCTTTTATGAGGATTTGGGGCTGTGAGGCTTACGTTCGACGTCAAGTCTCGGACAAACTGGGACCCAAATCCGATAAGTGCTATTTTATAGGATATCCCAAGGAAGCGAAGGGATATTACTTCTACATTCCCAGTCACCACAAAGTGTTTGTGGCTAAGACTGGGGTATTTTAGAAAAGGACTTTGTTTCTAGAAAAATAGTGGGAGTACGTTCAATCTTGAAGAAGTTCAAGATATGGACCATAGCACTGAAGCCTTGATGGAAGTTGAATTGGAACCGCAAAATGTTGTGGGTGATGAGATTGTTGCACAAGGAGTTGAGCAACAACAACCAGTTCAAGTAGACCTACCTCTTCGCAGGTCTGATAGGATACGTCGTCAGCCTATGAGATACTCTTTTCTCTTGTCTGACCATGACGACGTTATGCTCGTTGAGAATGAGCCTACCTCCTATCAGGAAGCTGTGATGAGACCAGATTCTGAGAAATGGCTAGAGGCCATGAGATCCGAGATGGAATCCATGTACACCAACCAAGTATGGACTTTGGTTGATCCACCTGAGGCGTTAAACCCATTGGGTGTAAGTGGGTCTTTAAGAGAAAGACTGACATGGATGGATTTATTACCTATTAGGGTCGTTTGGTAGCTAAAGGTTTCAAGCAAATTCATGGTATTGACTATGATGAAACTTTTTCTCTAGTAGCGATGTTTAAGTCCATTCGGATCATGCTTGCTATTGCAGCATACCATGATTATGAGATCTAGCATATGGATGTCAAAACCGTGTTTCTGAATGGAAACTTGCTCGAGGATGTGTACATGACACAACCTGAGGGTTTTGTAGATCCACTACATACTGGCAGAGTATGCAAGCTGCATAAGTCCATTTATGGACTAAAGCAAGCTTCTCAGAGCTGGAATCTTCGATTCGATGATGCGATCAAACAGTTTGGTTTCATCAAGAATGAAGATGAACCCTGTGTCTACAAGAAGGTTGTTGGGAACACAGTTGTCTTCCTTGTATTGTATGTAGATGACATACTACTCATTGGAAATGACATCCCTTTGCTGCGATCTATAAAGACTTGGCTGGGGAACTGTTTCTCAATAAAGGACTTAGGTGAAGCAGCCTGTATTATAGGCATAAAGATCTATAGAGATAGATCTAAGAGATTGCTTGGCCTAAGTTAAAGTACATATATTAACACGGTATTACTACAGTTTGCCTTGCAGAATTCCAAGAAAGGATTTCTGTGTAACACCCATTAGATCCCTAGCAATTTTATATGAATTTTTCCCATGGTTAGAATAGGCTTTATGTAGATTTTTCAAAAAATAAAAGAAAATATAACCAAAAAAAGGCATAACCAAGGTTTGAACCTTGAACCTCTTGGTAAGTGGGTGCACGTGATAACTAGTGGACCCAGCAGGGGTGTGCTGTTAAGAAGAGAAGGGAAATTGTAGTTAAGGGTGGTGAAAGTGAAGGCCCCTTCACTTAGAAGGAAAAGTTTGAGTTTCCTTCTTCCTTCTCAATGAGAAGATGGTTTTGCCTTCTTCCTTCATTTTTACATAAATAAGAGAAAGGAAAGGAAAACTTCATTTTTTTCTCCTTTCTTCCTCCTCCTTCCTTCTCCCACCGAAATTCCCAAGCCATTTTCTTCATTTGCCGAAACCAAGCTAAAGGGGGGTCTTCTTCCTAGGCAAACTTCTCAACAAGGGTATTGTTCTTTAGCGAAAGGATGTAAGTATTCCCTCACCTGCAGTACAAGTAGCTTTCATATGCTTTATGCTTAAAGGTTACTTGAAAAACCTAGGGTCTTGCCTTGCAAGTTTCGGCCAAGATAAGGATTTGAGGTTACCTATGGTTGTTAAAAGTTTCATGATATTTTTTGCTTAAAAAGTTAAGAAACCATCTCCTTTGGGTTTCGGCCAAGAATAAAGAAAAGGTTTAGAGAAAAGTTTTGAAACCTAACTATGCTTGTTCATGATTTCTTATGATGTATGATCTCCGATATGATGTTAGTTTAAGTTTTCGTGCTTTATATTGCTTGAAAAACCTAGAACCTTACCTTTAGGTTTCGGCCAAGAATAGATAAAAGGTTTAGAGAAAAGTTTGAAACCTAACTATGCTTGTTCATGATTTCTTATGATGTATGATCTCCTATATGATGTTAGTTTAAGTTTTCATGCTTTATATTACTTGAAAAACCTAGAACCTTATCTTTAGGTTTCGGCCAAAAGGAATGAAAAGAGTTAGAGAAAGTTTTTAGACCTAAATTATGTTACTTATGCTTCCCCATGATGTATGATCTTCTATATATTGTTAGGTTAAGTTTCCATGCTTTATATTACTTGAAAAACCTAGAACCTTATCTTTAGGTTTCGCCCAAAAGGAATGAAAAGGGTTAGAGAAAATTTTTAGACCTAAATTATGTTGCTTATGCTTTCCCATGATGTATGATCTTCTATATATTGTTAGGTTAAGTTTCCATGCCTTATATTGCTTTAAAAACCTAAAGCCTTACCTTTAGGTTTCGGCCAAAGAAATGGAAAAAAAGGTTTTAGAAAGTCTTTAGACCTAAATTATGTTTGCTTATGTTCCTCATGATGTATGATCTTCTAGATAGTGTTAGTTTAAGTTTCCATGCCTTATGTTGCATAAAAAGTTTAGAATTATACTTCTAGAGGTTTCGGCCAAGATTGAACATTAGGGTTAGAACCTCATTTATGCCTACTAAGAGTCTCATTTTGCTATACTATGCATGGTGTAAAAGTTTCATGCTTTAAGTTGTTAGAAGAAAACTAGAATCATGCTCACATGTTTTGGCCAAGACAAGGGATTTAGGTTAAGGAGCTACCTAGGGTTCTTAATAGGTCACACATGTTATGTTAAGTATTATGATAACTTAGGCTATTGATTTCATGTTTTATGTTGCTTGAAAATCTATGATTCATGCTTATATGTTTCGGCCAAATCATGAGTTAGGGTTTGTAGGAAGATCAAAACCCCAATCATGCATGATAATGACTCCTTATGATGTGATATGGATTTTATGTCACCATGTTATATGTTATGTGCACTTATGCCATCATATTATGTTTTCTTTACGAAATGTTATATGTTATGTGCACGTATGCCATCATGTTATGTTTTCTCTACGACATGCTATATGTTATGTGCACTTTATGTTATCATGTTATGTTTATGCAAGGCTTATGTATGATGAAAAGCCTAAGAGATGCTTCCCTTAAGTTGGGATTAAGAGCACTCTTCATGATATGAGAAGAACATGATATGCTATGATATGATAAGAAACATGATATGCTATTTTACTTTGTATGGCTTGTACCGGGGATGGGCTCCTAAGTTGCCCCTAGGTCGATGGTCAAAGAAACGGGCCTAGTAAGGGATGAGCTCCTAAGTGCCCCTAGGTCGATGGTCAAGGAAACAGGCCTAGTTCCTAATAGGTTCGAGATTAGCTTCCTCGGATCTATTTAGGATGCGTGCAAATTCATGTATGTGGTACAAAGTCGGGCCTTCATGTTGAGATTATGTTTAAGTACTTATATGATATATGTTTTCAAAAGGACATCTTGCATATACTCATTTCATGATACATGTTTTTAAAAGGACATCTTGCATATACTTATTCATGCAAAATGGTTTCCTTTATGCTTTAGTGAAATTCTTTTGAAAACATGTCTATGATGCCTAGATGATCATGCTATTACTTTATGTATGTGCTCTCATATGCTATGTTATGATTTGCTTAAATGAGTATGATATTACTTTATGCTAGTATGCGAATTTTATACCTAGATGACGGTTAAAGGAATACTACTTTATGTTAAATGCATGATTCATGTTTTGTGAGTAGGAAAGAATCTTACTAAGCCTATGTGCTTACAGTTTAATTTTCCTTGTACTGCAGAAAAAGGAAAAGAATGGTTAAACTAAAAGGGGAGCAGCAGGAAGGGCAAGGATGTGTATGGCAGTGGCATGGTGGAATAGATCTTCTTTATGCTTATATGTTTTAAAACTTTACATGTGATCCTATTTTTCTACATGATTCTTTTGATGGTGCATACTCATTTTGAACTTTTGTTTCCATGTTCCATGTTAGTATGCTTTATGATAATGGACATGCTTCTATGATAACATGAAATATGATGATCATGATTATGTAGTCTTATTTACTTGCTTCCGCTGCCATATACACATGTATGTATGTATGTTTCAAGTAACCTGGTCCTTCGTAAGTAGATGAAGGGCGGGCATTACATTCTGAAGATGTCACATGGTGTGAGTCTTTCGAAGACTCAAAATCCCTCTTCTAGAGAGGAGAGAGACCGCATGGATAAGATCCCTTATGCTTCAGCCATAGGATCTATCATGTACGTCATGCTATGTACTTGTCCTGATGTTTCGTATGCTTTGAGCATGACGAGAAGATACCAGTCAGATCCAGGTGAATGTCACTGGATAGCAGTCAAGAATATTCTTAAGTACTTGAGAAGGACAAAAGAATATTTCTTGATATTTGGAGGCGATGGCGAGCTAGCTGTAAAGGGTTATAGTGATGCCAGCTTCCAACTGACCAGGATGATTATAGATCGTAGTCTGGGTTCATGTTTTGCTTGAATGGTGGTGCTGTGAACTGGAAGAGTTCGAAGCAAGACACAGTTGCTGATTCTACAACAGAGGCCGAGTATATTGCTACATCAAAAGCAGCAAAGGAGGCAATTTGGATCCGTAAGTTCATTATTGAGCTTGGGGTGGTTCCTAGCATAGCAGATCCTATAGAGCTCTATTGTGACAACAATGGATCAATTGCGCAGGCTAAGGAACCTCGCTCGCACTAGCGCACCAAACACATACTATGACGCTTCCATCTCATTCGAGAGATCATCGATAGAGGAGATGTGAAGATTTGCAGAGTACCCACAGAGGCTAACGTCGCTGATCCCTTGACCAAGGCTTTGGCACAGAGAAAGTATTATGGTCACACTAGGTCATTGGGTGTTAGAGCCAACCCTGATTGGCACTAGTGCAAGTGAGAGATTGTTAGTGAGAGCCCTAGAGTCGATCATATATGGACTCGATGTATCATATTCCTATATATATCTATAAGGCATTTGTTTATGGTTATAATACTTACTTGTATTGGTGTAAAATACCGAAAAATGGCGAATAATGATCAGGGAATTTTCCAGAATTTCTGAGAATTTTTTCGAAATTTTTCGGAGCTCGTATGGACGAGTTTACGGGGATAAAAACGGGGCTCCGGGAAAGTCTATTTAAGCTACCCCATTGAACGAGGAAAAATTCTATTTCTTTTCCCATTTCCTTTTTCTTATTTTTTCTTCTCCCCCGTGCCCTCACCCGAGCCTCGCCCGCGCCCTCTTCTTTCCCCCGCCAAACTCATCTGCCCTAATCGATGTCGCCCGTGGCGGTTTCTCCAACCCGACGCATACAAGCCTTTCCCTGCGTCGATTCCTCTGTCCTAGCTTGCACCCGATCCTTCCTCTCCCCTGATCTTGCATCGCCTCGGGTCGCCACGGCCTGACATCGGTGGTCGGTCATAGAGCGCCGACCTTATTTCTTTCTGCCCTAACGCCGACAGCCTGATCCCTCTCCGACTCCACCGCTCGACCCCCCAAGGGAATCGCGTTAGCTCCGTTCAACCCAACGCCGATGACCCACCATCGACGATCTTCCCTTGCCGAGCCTAGTGGATCTGTTCCGTAGTCACCACCGGTTGCCACTAGATCCTCTTCTTCCTTCCTCTCCAAGCCATGTCCTAGGTTCATCGTCGGCTTTGATCTACTGTGTCGTGCCCTAGCTCTGGGCTTCGCCTCCTTTTCACACAAGTGGTGTTCGGGGAAGGTTACAGCAAGGTGAGATAAGTTGTTTTGTTGGATTCTGATCGTGTTGGATTCTGATCTTGTCTTCTGGATCCGATTGATTTCTGAGTAGTATTGTTGGGTGTTGATAAGTGAATCTTCTCTTCTTGATTTCAAGCAGTGAAGTATTCAGCAAGTGTTGTGTACTGTAGATCAACACTCAAGACTGTAATTGTGATCGTGAGCTGAAGTAGGACTTGCTGTGGGTTTATTTTTGGTTTTGACAGCCACTCCATTCAGTAGCTACTGGTTCCTCCAACGGCTGTGAATCTAGGTAAGATGTAGGGTAACATATCCTTGTTGTAGAGGATTACAAGATGTGTTAACAATAATTGTTAACCTAGGGTCATGTGTAGGTTTTAATGTAATTGAATAGTATGATGTTGATTAGGGTTTTACCCTAATTTAAGGTTAGAGATTTTATTTAACTATTTATGAGAATTGTAGCTAAATAAAATGTATATATATTGGTGACACAGGACTTTGACGCGAGATGAGCATCTCGACGTCGGATTTGGACCTGATACGATCCTTTCTGTTGGAGGCGGGTACCTTGACTTATCTTTAATAATGTCATGTTGATATGTTTAGTAGGTTATATCCTTTAGTAATGATTATGTTTGTCTTTGCTTCGGTTGGTCACTACCCGATACTTGTTACATGCTTGTTTCGTTTACTTATTATGCACTTCATGATAGTACCTACTTGATTATACATGCTTATTAGGGTAGTGACACAACCATGTGTTTATTATGTTTAGGATCTAGGTTTTTGATACCTTATCTGATCTATGTACCTTAGATCTTCAGATTGATGCATTGATGCTAGGGTACACATTTTATATCTATGGATAGGTTCAGGATTTTTGCCATGCTTAGTGTCATGCATCATCTCGCATGATTGCATGCTGTGTGATAGTCTGCTCCATTATTGTCGAGCACATCACCAGTTACATGGATCTGCACACACCACCACTCATGCGTTAGTGGTATATCAGACAGGTGTGAGGCAGTTCTGCTGTTTGGCTCCGTTGGTCCGGTGACTCAGCGTGGTAGCCGGCAGATAGTTCTGCTGTGTTAGGCTTCGTTGGTTTAGTGTAGCAGTGTGGTAGCCGGCAGGCGGTTGGACTCTATTTGGCTCCGTTGGTCCGCTAATGGGTAGTGTGACGCAGCGTGGTAGCCGGCAGAGATTCCTCCCCGTCATCGTGTACCGGGAGATGAGAGCATTGTGCTCCCCCACTTATGATTTGGGGTAGGAGGATAGGTGTACTCCGACAGCATCCCGTCCACTCGGTCACTCATCAGGTGCAGTGACGTCAGAGTGCACGGTTGTCACCGCCCTACTCACTCGGTCTCACCATCGTGTGTGAGATGACTGACTGGCGTCAGGGGTGACCTTGTCATTGGCATTATATGCATTTATGCATTTACTAATTGTATTTGCTGCACTTATATGCTGCATTTGGATGGAAGCATATGTTTGACATGCATACAGGATTCATGATACTCTCGGTCTAACGACCTGACTATTCTGATAGGAGGCCTTGGTGAGTATAGTTCTCTTCAGCCTTTTCTATTGTGCATTTCCAGCTTTTGTCTAGGAGACTGCACTCCATAGTTATTATTGTCTGTTATAGCTTACTATACATGTCAACTGGTATCTGCTGAGTTGTTGAACTCACCCTCGTGGACACTATCTTTTTCAGGTACCAGGTCGTTATAGAGTCGCTTGGAGTATCCTGTCTGCCAGTCCCCATGTCACATTAGAAGACCAGTCTCCGCATTTTGTTTATTTTTATCTTGGTATATGATATGTGTGTATTTGGCTTTGTGTTCCGGTTTTATTTTCGGAGTGTTGTGTTGTTGTGTGGTGTAAGCCTAGCCAGCTAGCAGTCTTGTATTTTGATTTATATTTGGTTTTCTATAATTTTCCGCTGTGTTTGATTTTTGGTACAACCGAGTGGGCTATTCGATTTACATATAACTACGTTGTTGTGTTTTTATTTTTATCAGTCGAGTAGGCTGTATATAAACTGCGTGGTTGTGTGTATATTCTAGCCACCTGTGGCTGAGGTATATTGTGTCTGTAGAAATGTTTCAGATTGTCACCCGTACAGGGGAGGTGCTACCCAAATTTCTTCGGACAGGGACTCTCCCGGGGCGTGACAATTTATTTGGTATCAGAGCCAGGTTGGTGATACTTGTTCATATATCGTGTTACGGATTTCGAGATTTATCTGAGACAAATTTATTTCGTATCAGAGCATGGTTTACGAGTTTTATATCTCGTGTTTCGGATTTCATGTTTAGTTTTCTCGATGTGACTTTCAGGTTTTGGGACCTGGCAGCGGCAGAACATCTCCAAGCTGTAGGAGGAATGTTGGTATACTGTTATCCTACCTTGTGTTAGTATATGCACTGTTGACTATGATAGTTATGATATGTATTAGCACTTTGTATTTAGTACCTGTCTGGTTGTTGTAGCACATATTACATGTGAAGGGTTGCCACTGATCTTGGTCGACCCTAATAGATATCAAGGACTACAGTCTCTGGTGATTTTTCATATCATACCACCAGTAGTTTTAACTTCTGTTACTACTAGTTGGTTAGGAGATAGAGGCACATACCAGCCTCTGCTATTATTAGCTGGGTAGTGGATAGTATCTATATATTCATGTTGACTTGTCCAGTAGAATACCATTTTTATCTTTGTAGATAATTGATTTACTCTTGCTACATCGGTCAGAAGAAGTCTGATTTACACTTGTTGATTTGGTAGTTGTGGATTGATATACCTTAGTGATTGCGGAGGATTAACGTGCATTTTTTAAATTTAGATAGTCGATCACCGATTCATTGTTTTGGTTGGTCTGATCAGCAAGGGATCGACTTACTCTATTTTATAAAAATGTTGATGTTTGGGTTATTCATGCTTAGTTGGATATCTTGAGCACATTGGGTACATGGCTTGTACTGACATGGGAAAGGACTGAATTAGCCGTATACCATTGTTGGTTTGGTCAATCTATAGAGGATCGATGTATCCTATTTCATGTGGACTTCCATTTTAGACTGTATGTACCCAGTTGGATAATTTAGAAGGTAGCATAGGGAATGTCAGGTTGATTGGGTTAAATATGCTGATTATTCATAGTTGTGTTGTATGTATATATGATTGTTATGTGTTGTAGGAGCACTGCGGTAGATTATCCATTTGCAGGTAGTATTTGTATACATTTTCCAATATGGTTATTATAGGTTCCTTGTGGATTATAGTTATGTAGTTAGGTGTACGTGTCTGATTTTATTATGGAAGGTATCATGTCAATTAAATCTGTGTTATGGTATGTGTACATGTGTTTGGTGTTTTATGGGAGGTATCTTGTTGATTATATTTGTTCTGTGTGTACACTTGTGACTATTATGATTGGTTGGAAGTATTACGTTGATTATACTCTTGGCATAGGTGTATATATGTTAGGTGAGTATTGTTTGAGGTATATTGTCGATTATACCTATGTTGATATATGCACACGGGTTCGGAATATATTTTTGGAGGTATCATGCTGATTATACCTGTGTTATGAGTATGTTTGGTATGTACTAATTGGAGGATTATGTTGATCATACTTATGTTGTGTGTGCATGTGTGCCAAGTGTATTATTGGTAGCATCATGATGATTCTACCTATGACGAATGTAGAATGTTGAGTGTCTACATTATGTCATGTGTTGCACTATCCTGTCAACTAATTCACCTATTGGTGGGTGAACCACTAGGTGGTTGAGAGAGTTGACAAATGATTGGATATATTTACTAGGTTATTATACCCTTGACTACCCTCAGTGACCTGCGGTAGAGTGATCTCGTGCAGTCTCTAGTTGGATAGTTAGCTGTCTTGGTCACATATTTTGGATTGTTTGTGGTGGAGCGTTGCTCCCACCTATTTTGAATTGTTTGCGGTGGAGCGTTGCTCCCACATATTTTGGATTGTTGTGGTGGAGCGTTGCTCCCACATGTTATGGATTGTCTGTGGTGGAGCGTTGCTCCTACATATTTTGGATTGTTTGTGGTGGAGCGTTGCTCCCACATATTTTGAATTGTTTGTGGTGGAGCGTTGCTCTCACATATTTTGGATTGTTGTGGTGGAGCGTTGCTCCCACATGTTATGGATTGTCTGTGGTGGAGCGTTGCTCCTACATATTTTGGATTGTGGTAGAGTGCTGCTCCCATATATGTTGTCTTGTTGGTGGTAGAGCATTGCTCAAACATATGTAGTATTTTTTGTGATGGAGCATTGCTCTCACATTAGATGATCTATTTTTTGGTGATTTATAGTTAGTGATCAGATTTTAGACTTGTTATCGGGGATCTCTGGTTGAGAATGTTTGTTGTACAGACATAATGAGTTTTAGGTAATGCCATTTGGGCTTACCGATGCTCCAACGGTATTTATAGATTTGATGAACCGCATCTTTATGGAGTATCTAGATCAGTTCGTTTTCGTTTTCGTTTTCATTGACGATATATTGATCTACTCGCATTCCGAGGAGGAACATGCACAGCATCTTCGCATAGTCTTGGAGACTCATCGACGACATCGTTTATACGTGAAGTTCAACAAGTGTGCTTTTTGACTATCTTCAGTCGATTTTCTGGGTCATGTGGTCTCTAGCCGAGGTATTTCAGTAGACCCTCAGAGGATTAAGGCTGTCACCAGCTGGGAGCAGCCGAAATCAGTGCAGGAAATCCGTAGTTTTCTGGAACTAGCCAGATATTATTGACGTTTTGTCGAGGGTTTCTCCCGTATTGCTATGCCGCTGACACGCCTAACCAGGAAAGGCGTGAAGTTCACTAGGACAGACGACTATGAGATCAGCTTTCAGAAGCTGAAGCGGAGATTAGTGTCGGCTCCGATTTTGGTTTTACCTTCCGGAGAGGGCGGATTCGTGCTCTATACCGACGTATCTCTACGGGGTTTGGGCACTGTTTTGATGCAACACGGTAGAGTAGTCTCCTATGCTTCTCGTCAGTTGAAGGAGCATGAGAAGAACTACCCAGTACATGATTTGGAGCTGGTCGCCATTATTTTTTCCTTGAAGATTTGGCGGCATCATTTGTATGGTATTATATTTGAGATTCTCACTGATTATAAGAGTCTCAAATATAATTTTTTTTTTTACCTAGAAGGAGCTAATCTCTGACAGAGGAGATGGATGGAGTTCCTGAAAGATTTTGATTGTACCATTAGCTACCACCCAGGAAAAGCTATTGTGGTTGCCGATGCACTTAGTCGGAAGTCCAGAGGGACTTTAGTGTGCCACCGAGTTTTGGTCATAGATTTGATTCAGGGTTTCTACGAGTTAGTCCTTGAGGAGCAGGGACGAACAAAGCAGGGTATTCTGGTTACCATGGTTGCTCAATCGTCGATCAGGATGAGGATTCAGGAGGGCCAGATCGGAGATCAGTATTTATAGTCCATTGGCAGCCAGATAGCTCCCGGGCAGCAGACCGAGCTTACCCGAGATGAGGAGGGTATTATATACTTTCGAAGCTGATTTTGCATACCTCAGTCTCACCCGGTCTTACAGGAGCTATTTCAAGAGGCTCATCGTTCTTGATTTGCGACCACCCAGGCGGTACCCGTAGGTACCGAGATTTGAGGCGTTCCTAGTGGTGCAACGGTATAAAGAAAGACATCGCAGAATTTGTAGCTAGATGTCTTGTCTGTCAGCAGGTGAAGGCTGAGCCCCAGAGACCTGCCGGATTACTTCAGCGGATTCCTATTCCTGAGTGGAAATGGGAACACATTACCATGGACTTTGTGGTGGGTTTGCCTAGGACACGACGAGGCCATGACGCAATTTAGGTAGTCGTTGATCGATTAACCAAATCCGCGCACTTCTTAGCGATCCAGAAGACTGGTTCCCTGGGTCGATTGGTAGATCTGTATTGCCAGGAGATCATCAGATTATATGGTGTCCCATTGAGTATTATTTCGGATAGAGACCCCTGGTTCACGTCTCTTTTCTGGCAGAGTCTGCAGCAGGCCTTAGGCACTCAGCTCCGTTTCAGTACTGTTTTCCATCTGCAGACAGATGGACAGTCAGAACGGACCATTCAGACTTTAGAGGACTTGCTGAGATCTTGTGTATTGGATTTTGGGAGGCAGTTGGGAGGACCATTTGCCATTGGTAAAGTTTGCCTACAACAACAGCTTTCATTCGGCTATCCAGATGGCACAGTTTGAAGCGTTGTATGGTAGGCTTTGTCGGACACCCACCCTCTGGGATAAGGTTGGGGAGGCCCAGTTGTTGGGACCTCATAGAGCTCAGCATGAGGCAGAGTTGGCCCGTACTATAAGATGGAGGATGTCAGAGACGCAGGACCGCCAGAAGAGTTATGCTGACCGGAGACACAGACCCCTGGAGTTCTCTACAGGCGACCATGTATTTCTGCGAGTTTCACCCATGAAAGGGGTGAAGGGATTTGGCCTCAGAAGTAATCTAGCTCCGCGATTCGATGGACCTTTCCAGATCTTGGAGAGGATTGGAGCGGTAGCTTACTACCGTCTGACATTACCACCGTTCCTGGTAGGCGTTCACAACGTATTCCACGTATCTATGCTGAGGAGATACGTACCTGACCTGACACATGTGCTGATAGATATACCAGTTCCCCTTCAGCCTGACGTCACTTATAAGGAGGTTCCGGTACGGATTCTGAATCGGAAAAAGCGTCAGTTGCGGAACAAGACTATCCGGCTGGTTAAAGTCAGATGACAACATCATTCGGATGAGAAGGCTACCTGGGAGCTCGAGGATATTATCCGAGCTCGATACCCTCATCTTTTCACGTGAGGTATGTGATTTAATTTACCATTCAGCATTTTATACTCTTTACCTGTTGTTAGTATTTGCTGGTGGTAGATAATGAAATTTGGGGACCAAAATTTTATTAGTGAGGGAGAATGTAAAATATCAAAAAATAGCGAATACTGATCAGGGTATTTTCCAGAATTTCTGGGAATTTTTTCGAAATTTTTCGGAGTTCGTATGGACGAGTTTACGGGGATAAAAATGGGGCTCCGGGAAAGCCTGTTTAGGCTACCCCACTGAACGAGGAAAAATTCTATTTCTTTTCCCATTTCCTTTTTCTTATTTTTTTTCTTCTCCCCCGTGCCCTCACCCGAGCCTCGCCCGCGCCCTCTTCTTTCCCCCACCGAATTCATCTGCCCTAACCGCTACCGCCCATGGCGGTTTCTCCAACCCGACGCATACAAGCCTTTCCCTGCGCTGATTCCTCTGCCCTAGCTTGCACCCGAGACTTCCTCTCCCATGATCTTGCATCGCCTCGGGTCGCCACAGCCTGACATCGGTCGTCGGCCAAAGAGCGCCGACCTTATTTCTTTTTGCCCTAGCGTCGGCAGCCTGATCCCTCTCCGACTCCACCGCTCGACGCCGCAAGGGGATCGCGTTGGATCAGTTCAACCCAACGTCGATGACCCACCATCGACGATCTACCCTTGCCGAGCCTAGTGGATCTATTCCGCAGTCACCACCGGTTGCCACTAGATCCTCTTCTTCTTTCCTCTCCAAGCCGTGTCCTAGGTTCATCGCCGGCTTGGATCTACTGTGTCGTGCCCTAGCTCCAGGCATCGCCTCCTTTTCACAGAAGTGGTGTTCGGGGAAGGTGACAGCAAGGTGAGATATGTTGTTTTATTGGATTCTGATCATGTTGGATTCTGATCTTGTCTTCTGGATCCGGTTGATTTCTGAGTAGTATTGTTGGGTGTTGATAAGTGAATCTTCTCTTCTTGATTTCGAGCAGTGAAGTATCCAGCAAGTGTTGTGTGCTGTGGATCAACACTCAAGACTGTAATTGTGATCGTGAGGTGAAGTAGGACTTGCTGTGGGTTTGTTTTTGGTTCTGACAGCCACTCCATTCAGTAGCTACTGGTTCCTCCAACGGCTGTGAATCTAGATAAGATGTAGGGTAACATATCCTTGTTGTAGAGGATTACAAGATGTGTTAACAATAATTGTTAACCTAGGGTCATGTGTAGGTTTTAATGTAATTGAATAGTGTGATGTTGATTAGGGTTTTACCCTAATTTAAGGTTAGAGATTTTATTTAGCTATTTATGAGAATTGTAGCAAAATAAAATGTATATATATTGGTGACACAGGACTTTGACGCGAGACGAGCATCTCGACGTCGGCTTTGGACCAGATACGATCCTTTCTGTTGGAGGCGGGTACCTTGACTTATCTTTGATAATGTCATGTTGATATGTTTAGTAGGTTATAACCTTTAGTAATGATTATATTTATCTTTGCTTCGGTTGGTCACTACCCGATACCTGTTACATGCTTGTTTCGTTTACTTATTATGCACTTCATGATAGTACCTACCTGATTATATATGCTTATTGGGGTAGTGACACAACCATGTGTTTATTATGTTCAGGATCTAGGTTTTTGATACTTTATCTGATCTATGTACCTTAGATCTTCAGTTTGATGCATTGATGCTAGGGTACACATTTTATATCTGTGGCTAGGTTCAGGATTTTTGCCATGCTTAGTGTCATGCATCATCTCGCATGATTGCATGCTGTGCGATAGTCTGCTCCATTATTGTCGAGCACATCACCAGTTACATGGATCTGCACACACCACCACTCATGGGTTAGTGGTATATCAGATAGGTGTGAGGTAGTTCTGCTGTTTGGCTCCGTTGGTCCGGTGACTCAGCGTGGTAGCCGACAGACAGTTCTGCTCTGTTAGGCTTCGCTGGTTTAGTGTAGCAGTGTGGAAGCCGGCTGGCGGTTGGACTCTGTTTGGCTCCGTTGGTCCACTCATGGGTAGTGTTGTTGAGTTTTTCGGGCCTCGAAAACCATTTTTCGCGTCGTGGAAACCCCGAAATCCCTAGCCACGGATCCGTGCGAAGTAAAAACTTTCGAAAACAAAATTACGAGTACAAGTTTACTAACCCATAGATCAACACTAGAACTATATGTTAAGAATTTTACCCTTGATGCGTGCCTTTCGCGAATCCCGCTCGTCCAAGGTGCCGGATCTCAAGTTGTCAAGGTAGACAACTCTCTATGCGTATCCACACGAACACAAGAAGGAGATCACCAAACTAAAGTGTGCTAGCACCTTAGTAGGGTTCGGCAAGATGAGGAGAGGAAGAGCAAGAAGAGAGAGCACTAGGAGGAAGAAGATGATGGAATGAATGCGAATTACACACAAAAATGAAACTCACCATGCAATTGATGTGGCCGGCCACATTAAGAGGTGTTGTAACCTCCATGGAATGCCAAGAGTCACAACTATTGGTAACTCCCATGAGGTGGCATCCTACTTAAGCAACCATGAAGATGTGGAGCATCATCATTGGCCCAATCAAAGCCAACTCACCAATGAGGTGACATAAAGTCAAGTCAAACTTGACTCTTCATCTTCCTCTCAAGTCAAGTCAAACTTGACTTAATCTCTCTCATGGTTGATCTAATCCAACCATTTAATTCAATCCAATTTAATATAATAAATCTAATTCATTTAATTAAATTGATTCAATGAGTCATAATCTAAATTAGACTCATTGAACACATGAATCAACTTGAGTCCAACTCAACTAGCCCAATTAGGATTACTCTTAATCCAATTTGATTCATCAAATGAATCTAATCCTCTTGGTTCATAATATGAACCTAATCTCCATCTAATTGTCCTTAGTGTGTGACCCTATAGGATCTTGTAACGTTGGTAATGCCCCTAAACCCATTTAGGAGCATAAGTAATGAGCGGTATCTAGCAATACATCATTACTACCCAAGTTACAAGAATGTTGAGATCCAACATCACCTTGTGACTACTAATTGTGACTCCTCACAATATATGACAAGTGTCCTTCTATCCTAGACATCTAGATTGATCAATGTGAGGCATAGACCGTGTCATCCTCTAACCAATCTAAATCTTGATCTCCAAGTAGACTCACTAAATCAAATGAGCTCAATATCTCATATTGACTCATTTGGGCATGGCCATGCACTTCGTGGTCTCACTCTATCAAGAATATCGATGTTGCTCCCGTTATATAGGAGGGATAGATCCCATCTACATCACTCACATCCCTCTGTATAATTCGTTACATACCCAGTAATCGCCTTTATAGTCCACCCAGTTACGGGTGACGTTTGACGAAACCAAAGTACATAACTCCTTATGTAGGGATCCATGGTGACTTCACTTCAGGTCCAAGGACTAGTAGTCATACTAATAGCCACATGAGAAAATATATGACACTCATATAATGATCCATGATACTTTCTCATGGCGGGTCATTCAGTATACATTCTCCAATGCATACCCATGTGTCAACTTGATATCTCTATATCCATGACTTGTGAGATCAAGTCATCGAGTTGACCTACATGCTAGTCTTATTGCATTAACATTGTCCCTGAATGTTAATACTCGACAAAGAATGATTAAGAGTAGTGTTCCCTATATCATCTCACTATCGGTTCAACTAACCGATTGATATAGGTGAGAACCTTCTACTCAAGGACGCTATTATACTTAGTTTATTTGGCACCAATACAAGTAAATATAATAACCAAAAACAAATGCTTTTATTTATATAAGAATATGATACAACAAGTCCATAATACAATCACCAAATGATTGGCTTTAGGGCTCTAACTAACAATCTCCCACTAGCACTAGTGCCAATCAGTGTAGGCTCTTAGCCCCAATGACCTAGTGTGACCATCATGCTTCCTCTGTGCCAAAGCCTTGGTCAAGGGATCTGCGATGTTAGCCTCTGTAGGTACTCTGCATATCTTCACATCTCCTCTCTCGATAATCTCTCGAATGAGATGGAAGCGCCGTAGTATGTGTTTGGTCCGCTGGTGTGAGCGAGGTTCCTTTGCCTGTGCTATAGCTCCATTGTTGTCACAATAGAGCTCAATAGGGTCAGCGATACCGGGAACCACCCCAAGTTCAGTGATGAACTTGCGGATCCAAACTGCCTCCTTTACTGCCTCTGATGCAGCAATGTACTCGGCCTCTGTCATAGTATCAGCTACTGTGTCCTGCTTCGAACTCTTCCAGCTCACAGCACCACCATTAATGCAAAATACGAACCCTGACTGCGATCGATAATCATCCTGATCGGTCTAGAAGCTGGCATCACTGTAACCCTTTACAACTAGATCATCATTGCCTCCATATATCAAGAAATATTCTTTAGTCCTTCTTAAGTACTTAAGAATATTTTTGACCGCTATCCAGTGACTTTCACCTGGATCTGACTGGTATCTGCTCGTCATGCTCAAAGCATACGAGACATCAGGTTGAGTACATAGCATGACGTACATGATAGATCCTATGGCTGAGGCATAAGGGATCTGATCCATGCGGTCTCTCTCCTCTTTAGAAGAGGGACTTTGAGTCTTCGAAAGAATCACGCCATGTGACATCGATAGAAATCCCTTCTTGGAGTTCTGCATGGCATACCGAAGGAGTACCTTGTCAATGTATGTACTCTGACTTAGGCCAAGAAATCTCTTAGATCTATCTCTATAGATCTGTATCCCTATAATGCGGGATGCCTCACCTAAGTCCTTCATTGAGAAGTAACTCCCTAGCCAGGTCTTGACAGAGTGAAGCAAAGGGATGTCCTTCCCAATGAGTAGTATGTCATCCACATACAATATGAGGAAGACAACTATATCCCCTACAACCTTCTTGTAGACACAAGGCTCATCTTCGTTCTTGATGAAACCAAACTGTTTGACTACATCATCGAATCGAAGATTCCAACTCCGAGAAGCTTTCTTTAGTCCATAAATGGACCTATGCAGCTTGCATACTCTGCTAGTATGCTGTGGATCTACAAAACCCTCAGGTTGTGTCATGTACATATCCTCGAGTAGGTTTCCATTCAGAAACGTGATTTTGACATCCATCTTCCATATCTCATAGTCATGGTATGATGCAATAGCAAGCATGATCCGAATGGACTTAAACATCGCTATTGGAGAAAAGGTTTCATCATAGTCTATACTATGAATTTGCTTGAAACCTTTAGCTACTAAGCGACCCTTATAGATAAGTCCATCCATGTCAGTCTTTCTCTTAAATGCCCACTTACACCCAATGGGTTTTACCCCTTCAGGTGGATTAACCAAAGTCCATACTTGGTTGGTGTACATGGATTCCATTTCGGATCTCAGGCCTCTATCCATTTCTCGGAATCTGGTCTCATCACAGCTTCCTGATAGGTGGTAGGCTCATCATCTATGAGCACAACGTCATCATGGTCAGAAAAGAGAAATGAGTATCTCTCAGGTTGACGACATACCCTATCAGACCTGCGAAGAGGTATGTCTACTTGAACTGGTTGTTGTTCCTCAACTCCTTGTGGAACAACATCATCCACAACACTTTGTGGTTCCAGTTCAACTTCCATCAAGGCATCAGTGCTATTGTTCGCATCTTGAACTTCTTCAAGATTGAACGTGCTCCCACTAGTCTTTCTAGAAACAAAGTCCCTTTCTAGAAAGACCCCAGTCTTTGCCACAACTACCTTGTGCTGACTGGGAATGTAGAAGTAATATCCCTTAGTTTCCTTGGGATATCCAATAAAGTAACACTTGTCGGATTTGGGTCCCAATTTTTCTGAGACTTGACGTCGAACATAAGCCTCACAACCCCAAATCCTCATGAAAGACACCTGGGCATCTCTCCCAGTCCATATCCTATATGGTGTCTTTATCACGGCCTTGGATGGAACTCAGTTGAGTATAAAGGCTACCGTATCTAGAGCATAGCCCCATAGGAATGTCGGAAGATCTGTGTGACTCATCATAGATCGTACCATATCTAATAGGGTACGATTCCTCCTTTCGGATACATCATTCCACTGTGGTGTTCCAGGAGGAGTGAGTTGGGATAAAATCTCACACTCAGCTAGATAGTCACGAAACTCATGGCTAAGGTATTCTCCACCTCTATCTGATCGAAGTATCTTAATACTCTTGCCAAGCTGGTTCTGTACTTCATTCTTGAATTCTTTGAACTTTTCAAAGGATTCTGACTTATGTATCATCAAGTAAACATAATCATATCTACTGAAGTCATCAGTAAATGTGATGAAGTACCTATAACCGCCTCTAGCAGCGACATTGAAAGGGCCACATACATCACTATGTATAAGACCTAACAAGTCAGTCGCTCTCTCACTGTGCCCACTAAAGGGAGTCTTGGTCATCTTACCTAGTAGGCATGACTCGCACGTCTCATAAGATTCAAAATCAAATGAGTCCAGCAAACCATCCTTATGGAGCTGGGATAAGCGCTTGTCATTTATATGACCTAAACGACAGTGCCAGAGATAGGTTTGGTTCAGGTCATTTGACTTGAACCTCTTGGTATTTATGTTATAGATAGGGCTTTCAAGATCTAGAATGTAGAGTCCATTCATCAGAGGTGTACTACAATAGAACATATCTTTTAAATAAACAGAATAACATTTATCCTTAATAATAAAAGAGAAACCTTTCTTGTCCAAACAAGAAACTGAAATTATGTTCTTAGTTAATGCAGGCACATAACAACAATCATCCAACTCTAATACAAGCCCAGAGGGCAGAGATAGAAAATAAGTCCCTACAGCAACAGCAGCAACCCGTGCTCCATTGCCTACGCGTAGGTCCACCTCGCCCTTCGCCAATGCCCTGCTATTTCTCAACGCCTGCACATTAGTACAAATGTGAGATGCACATCCGGTATCTAATACCCATGATGAAGAAATAGATAGATTGACTTCTATAACATATAAACCTGAAGTGGAAGTCTCACTTTGCTTCTTCTTAAGATCTTCCAGGTACACCTTGCAGTTCCTCTTCCAGTGCCCGGTCTGACCGCAATGGAAGCAAGTAGCATCCTTGGCGACCCCTCCTTTAGGCTTCAGTGCCTTGCCTTTGCCCTTAGCTTGGGACTTTCCCTTGTATTTCTGAGCCATCAGAATAGAGTGAGGCTTTGCCTTCTTAAGGTTCAGCTCAGCAGTTCTCAACATGCTAAGCAGCTCGGGCAGTGGCTTGTCAATTTCGTTCATATTGTAGTTTAGAACGAACTGACTATAGCTATCGGCAAGGATTGCAAGATCAGGTCAGTGGCCAGTTCTTGGCCATGCGAGAATCCCAACCTCTGTAGGTTTTCTATGTACCCAATCATTTTGAGTACATATGGGCCTACGGGAGCCCCATCTGACATCTTGCACTGAAATAGTGCCCTTGAGATCTCATATCTCTCATGTCTCGCTTGTCCTTGATACAGTTGATGAAGATGTTCAACCATATCGTAAACGCCCATCAACTCGTGTTGCTTTTGAAGCTCAGAGTTCATGGTCGCGAGCATTAGACAGGACACATCTAATGCGTCATCTTGATGCTTCTTGTAAGCATCTTTGTCTGCTCGCATTGCATTGGCAGGAGGAGCCTCCGGAATGGGCTGCTCCAGAACGTACAGTTTACGTTCCTGGGTGAGAACTATTCTCAAGTTCCTATACCAGTCTAGGAAATTTGCTCCATTGAGCTTGTCCTTCTCAAGGACAGAACGCAGAGAGAAGGTGTCCGTATTTGACGTCATGGTTATCTACAACAGAAAAATGCAGAAAATAAATATCATATTCTTTTAAATCATTTAATTAAGTTTTTAACTAAATGATGCTCCCACTGAATTCTATAATTCATGTGGGACAAGATCCACATCATACTAACCCTTGAGTTAGCTTTGGCTAATACGCCCAAGATTTAGTATGATTGGTAGGTAACGATTTACCAATTACATCTCTATGCAACTCTTGTTTATAGGATCATTATCCGCAGTTATATTAAAATTTGAGTTAGCTTTGGCTAATACGCCCAAGAATTAATATAAATATGATTTATGTCCTATCTTTCCAACCGTTGGAAGAATGCCTATAGTTGTACTCGATCCAACCAAGTTAACTAGGAATACTCAATCTAATTGAGTTTGTATTCGCCCATGCGTTGATAAGCGGGACCAAGATTGTCCCTCCGTACCCTACCAAGATAATATGTGTTGCTCTGCTTTGGCAAATTCAACAACACATGTGATCGAGGTAGTGATAGGTATCACGGCACGGTAGGCATTAGAGTTGACGCGATTTAGATCTAATCTAATCGTCGATGTGTATCAAATACGCGATAGATCTAATCTAATCGAAAGGGTGCATCTTGTACACGATTTAGATCTAGTCTAATCGTTAGGCACTAATTAATTACTAATCATGCATCAAATACACACAAGCAATTAATTAAATTAATTTGTGATAAGTCATGACCCTACTACGATCTTCTCAAGCCAATGAGAAGATCAGATGGTCAACCTAGGGTCAACAGCTTCTCAAGCTCCGATCTTTGACCACCTTGTGTTGCTCGCGCCCTCCTCGTAACTCCGTCTTGAGTGGACCTTCCACTGCTCCAATTTTGTACATTACAATTTTGAAACTCGAGTTACATTCAAGTCTAAACTAATTTACATCAAGAATACAAAATAGAGAAAGGCACGACTCGCAGGTCGCGAATCAAATGTACAACACGCACAACACAAATAACGGCGTGCAGGCCGTAATATGAATTACAACACAAATCCAATCAGATTGGGTCTTTTTGGGCCATTACTATCACAAATTATACATAATTCTAAATTATGTAATTTTCATAATTTTCTGTAATTTTAATACTAATTTTTACAATTTTTACGAGTAAAATTTCTCGGCGGTCCCGTTTAGCAGTTTTCGGGCGCAATCGCGGAACGAATCCCCTTGCGGGGCCAGGGGCAGCGCCCCTACCCGCGATCTAACCATCACGAGTGTCCCTAAGCGATCCTACAGCGCCTTAGTCCATTGTCCCAAAAAGTTTTGGGGCGAAACCTTGCCGTTTCGGAAAAAACTTCTCGGTAGTCGAAGCCTACAAGCGTATAAACACTTTTGCTTCGCTTCTACGAGAAAATTACTCATAAAAATCCAAAAAAACTTAAATTTACAGAAAATCACAGAAGCTATATTTTTCATAAAAATCAAAATAAACTCGTACAAGTCTTCGCACGTGGCTCTAATACCACTGTTGGGTTCTTCGGGCCACGAAAACCGCTTTTCGCGTCGCGGAAACCCCGAAACCCCCAGCCACGGATCCATGTGAAGTAAAAACTTTTGAAAACAAAATTATTCCTATAGATCTACACTAGAACTATATATTAAGAATTTTACCCTTGATGTGTGCCTTTCGCGAATCCCGCTTGTCCAAGGTGCCGGATCTCAAGTTGTCAAGGTAGACAACTCTCTATGCGTATCCACATGAACACAAGAAGGAGATCACCAAACTAAAGTGTGCTAGCACCTTAGTAGGGTTCGGCAAGATGAGGAGAGGAAGAGCAAGAAGAGAGAGCACTAGGAGGAAGAAGATGATGGAATGAATGAGAATTACACACAAAAATGAAACTCACCATGCAATTGATGTGGCCGGCCACATTAAGAGGTGTTGTAACCTCCATGGAATGCCAAGAGTCACAACTCTTGGTAACTCCCATGAGGTGGCATCCTACTTAAGCAACCATGATGATGTGGAGCATCATCATTGGCCCAATCAATGCCAACTCACCAATGAGGTGACATAAAGTCAAGTCAAACTTGACTCTTCATCTTCCTCTCAAGTCAAGTCAAACTTGACTTAATCTCTCTCATGGTTGATCTAATCCAACCATTTAATTCAAGCCAATTTAATATAATGAATCTAATTCATTTAATTAAATTGATTCAATGAGTCATAATCTAAATTAGACTCATTGAACACAAGAATCAACTTGAGTCCAACTCAACCAGCCCAATTAGGATTACTCTTAATCCAATTTGATTCATCAAATGAATCTAATCCTCATGGTTCATAATATGAACCTAATCTCCATCTAATTGTCCTTAGTGTGTGACCTTATAGGGTCTTGTAACGTTGGCAATGTCCCTAAACCCATTTAGGAGCATAAGTAATGAGCGGTATCTAGCAATACATCATTACTACCCAAGTTACAAGAATGTTGAGATCCAACATCACCTTGTGACTACTAATTGTGACTCCTCACAATATATGACAAGTGTCCATCTATCCTAGACATCTAGATTGATCAATGTGAGGCATAGACCGTGTCATCCTCTGACCAATCTAAATCTTGATCTCCAAGTAGACTCACTAAATCAAATGAGCTCAATATCTCATATTGACTCATTTGGGCATGGCCAAGCACTTCGTGGTCTCACTCTATCAAGAATATCGATGTCGCTCCCGTCATATAGGAGGGATAGATCCCATCTACATCACTCACATCCCTCTGCATAATTCGTTACATACCCAGTAATCGCCTTTATAGTCCACCCATTTACGGGTGACGTTTGACGAAACCAAAGTACATAACTCCTTATGTAGGGATCCATGGTGACTTCAGGTCCAAGGACTAGTAGTCATACTAATAGCCACATGAGAAAATATATGACACTCATATAACGATCCATGATACTTTCTCATGGCGGGTCATTCAGTATACATTCTCCAATGCATACCCATGTGTCAACTTGATATCTCTATATCCATGACTTGTGAGATCAAGTCATCGAGTTGACCTACATGCTAGTCTTATTGCATTAACATTGTCCCTAAATGTTAATACTCGACTAGGAATGATTAATAGTAGTGTTCCCTATATCATCTCACTATCGGTTCAACTAACCGATTGATATAGGTGAGAACCTTCTACTCAAGGACGATATTATACTTAGTTTATTTGGCACCAATACAAGTAAGTATAATAACCAAAAATAAATGCCTTTATTTATATAAGAATATGATACAACAAGTCCATAATACAATCATCAAATGATTATCTCTAAGGCTCTAACTAACAAGTGTGACGCAGCGTGGTAGCCTGTAGAGATTCCTCCCCATCATCGTGTACCGGGAGATGAGAGCATTGTGCCCCCCCCCTCACTTATGATTTGGGGTAGGAGGATAGGTGTACTCCGACAGCATCCCATCCACTCGGTCACTCATCAGGAGCAGTGACGTAAGAGTGCACGGTTGTCACAACCCTACCCACTCGGTCTCACCATCGTGTGTGAGATGGCTGACTGGCGTCAGGGGTGACCATAACGTTGGCATCATATGCATTTATGCATTTACTGATTGTGTTTGCTGCGCTTATATGCTGCATTTGGATGGATGCATATGTTTGACATGCATACAGGATTTATTATACTCTCGGTCTGACGACCTGACTATTCTGATAGGAGGCCTTGGTGAGTACAGTTCTCTTCATCCTTTACTATTGTGCATTTCCAGCTTTTGTCCAGGAGACTGTACTCCATAGTTATTATTGTCTGTTATAGCTTACTATACATGTCAACTGGTATCTGCTGAGTTGTTGAACTCACCCTCGTGGACACTATCTTTTTCAGGTACCAGGTCATTATGGAGTCACTTGGAGTATCCTGTCTGTCGATCCCCAAGTTACATTAGAAGACCAGTCTCCGCATTTTGTTTATTTTTATCTTGGTATATGATATGTGTGTATTTGGCTTTGTGTTCCGGTTTTGTTTCCGGAGTGTTATGTTGTTGTGTGGTGTAAGCCTAGCCGGCTAGCAGTCTTGTATTTTGGTTTGTATTTGGTTTTCTATAATTTTCTGCTATGTTTGATTTTTGGTACAGTCGAGTGGGCTATTCGATTTACATATAACTGCGTGGTTTTGTTTTTATTTTAATCTGTCAAGTAGGAAGTATATAAACTGTGTGGTTGTGTGTATATTCCAGCCGCCTGTGGCTGAGGTATATTGTGTCTGTAGAAATGTTTACGATTGGCACCCGTACAGGGGAGGTGCTGTCGAAATTTCTTCGGACAGGACTCTCCCGGGGCGTGACAATTGGTGCCAAATAACTGAGTATAATAGCATCCTTGAGTAGAAGGTTCTTATCTATATCAATCGATTGGTTGAATTGATAATGAGATGATATAGAGAACACTACTCTTAATCAATCCTAATCAAGTATTAACATTCAGGGACAATGTTAATACGATGAGACTAGCATGTAGGTCAACTCGATGACTTGATCTCATAAGTCATGGATATTAGATATCAAGTTGATACATGGGTATGCATTAGAGAATGTATACTGAATGACCCGCCATGAGAAAGTATCATGGATCATTATATGAGTGTCATATACTTTCTCATGTGACTATTAGTATAACTATCAGTCCTTGGACCTGAAGTCACCAGCGTTCCCTACATAAGGAGTTGCATACTTTGGCTTCGTCAAACGTCACCCGTAAATGGGTGGACTATAAAGGCGATTACTAGGTATGTAACAAATTATGCGGAGGGATGTGAGTGATGTAGATGGGATCTATCCCTCCTATATGACATGAGTGATATCATAATTCTTGATAGAGTGAGACCACTAAGTGCATGGTCATGCCCAAATAAGTCAATATGAGATATTGAGTTTATTTGATTAGAGTGAGTATACTTGGAGTTCAAGACATAAATTGATTAGAGGATGACACGGTCTATGCCTCAATTGATCAATCTAGATGTCAAGGATAGAAGGACATTGTCACATATTGTGAGAGTCACAATTAGTAGTCACAATGGTGATGTTGGATCTCAACATTCTTGTAACTTGAGTAATAATGATGTGTTGCTAGATATTGCTCATTACTTATGTTTCTAAATGGGTTTAGGAGCATTTCCAACGTTACAAGAACCTATAGGGTCACACACAAAGGGCAATTAGATGGAGATTAGGTTCATATGATGGACCAAGAGGATTAGGTTCATGTGATGAACCAAATTAGATTAAGAGTAATCCAAATTAGAATAATTGAGTTGGACTGAATTTGATTCATGTGTCAAATGAGTCTAATTTAGACTATGATTCTTTGAGTCAATTTAATTCAATGAATAGAGATTCATTAAATTAAATTGACTTGAATCAAAGGTTAGATTTGATCAACCATGGGAGATAAGAGGTCAAGTTTGACTTGACTTGAGAGGGAAGATGAAGGGTCAAGTTTGACTTGACCAAATGCCACTTCTTTGTGACTTGGCATGGGCCGGCCAATGATGATGTTCCACATCATCAAGGCTACATCATTGTGTGTCACCTCATGAGGGAGACCAAGAGCCATGACTCTTGGTATTACATGGAGGTTTAAAACCTCTCAAGAGTGGCCGACCACATTAAGTGAATTCAAGGGTGTGAATTCAAGGTTTCTTCTTCCTCCTCTCTTCTTCTTCTCTCCCTCTCCTCCATTGCCGAAACCTCTCAAGGGTGCTAGCACACTCTAAGTGGTTTTTCTCCACCTTTTGTCCGTGTGGATACATGTAGAGGAGTGTACACTTGACACTCTACAAGATCCGACAACCATTTGGACGAGCGGGATAAGCGATGGGCATCGCTACAAGGGTAACACTTCTTTCATGTAGATCTAAGATAGATTTAGTGTAGACAAACATGTACATGAATTTTTATTTATCTTCGCACAGATCCATGGCAAACTTCGGGGTTTCCGCAACGCAAAAAGCAGTTTTTGCGGCTCGAATTGCTAACAAATGCAGCAATCACAAGTAATAAATACAATCCATGCATATGATACAAATGTCCTGGTCACCCCTGATGCCAGTCAACCATCTCACACGCCATGGTGAGACCAAGTGGGTAGCGCTATGACAACTGTGCACTCTATCATCACTACTCCTGAGTGACCGAGTGGACAAGATGCTGTCAGAGTACACCTATCCTCCTACCCCAAACATAGTGGGGGAGCCTAAGCTCTCATCTCCCTATATCATAGTCAAGAGGAGGGATCCCTGCCCGCTACCATGCTGCAGTCATCGCTACCCATGAGCGGACCAGCGGAGCCCTGAAAGAGCAAAAACTACCACACACCCTACCTGATAAACCACAACCCCATAAGCAGTTGTGTGTGCAGATCATGTAGCTAGTAATGTGCTCAACAAAAATAGAGCTGACAATTGCTCAACATATAATCATGCAAAATGGTGCCTGACACTAAGCATGTAAAACCTGAAAATACTAACCTCCTCATAATGTGTACCAAGAAGGATACCAAGTCCATAACAATAATCTAGGTACACGTGCCAGATAATAAACTAGATACACAAACAAAGTATATCTAGTAGCTATACCTATATCTGGTAATGCGTTGTATGTCACTACATATGTACACATGGCAAGAATCAAGAGGACATACATACAAATGCACAACAAATAACAAAATAGGCACACTACGGGTATCAAGTAGTGACATATTAAGCAAATATAAACATAACTATTACTACTAGTTATAACCTACTAAGCATATCAGAATGACAATATCAAAAGAGATAAGTCAAAGGTACCCGCCTCAAAAATGGAGATCATATCCGAAAGATCCCACTTCGAGATGTTTGTCTTGAATCAAAGTCCTGTAACAACATGCATATAATTTTAGCTAACTCGAAGTATACCAATTAACTAAATCCAAATTCCTATTAAACTAAGAAACCCAAAGTCATCATTTAATCTCAGTTAGCTCGATAAATCGGATCTAACTCAAAACCTAGATTAAATTCATCATTTAATTTCAATCATTTTCGAAGAACCACTTAGACCAATTATCCCTAATCTTTCTAGCTTAATTAGGATTGAGCTAAAATAGGAATCCAAATTCAACAACTCACCCAATTTAGCCCTTCTCTGTTGAATCACAGCTTGAGAAGTTGCTGTTGGAAACTAAAGTTGGAGCCAAGATGAAGTTGCTGTTGTTAATTATTCTCAATCAGCACTTGTTAGCTGGAATTCAACATGATTGTAGTTCTACAGACCATATCTATAACCAAATGCAATTCATGTGAGTACCATGGTTAACAATCACACGGAGACAGGACTGGAGATGGAGATGCTCACCTTGCTAGCTGCCTAGTGGGTGATCTGACGAAACAGTGGTGGCTGAAAGGTGGCACTGATGGCGAGCTCCAGGAATGTCTGCGGCTCGACCCTTGCGACGGTGGATTCCAACGTCGTTGACCCGACCTCACCTCAAAGGGCGACAGATCAAGAGGGTGAAGAGTGATGGTCTGCCCTAGGTAGCCGCGACGGTGAAGGCACGAGGAAGGGGGAAGGCGGTGCTGTGACTTTGGTGACTGATCGGGAGAGGGACAGCGGCCGGATCCACGTCGGTGACAAAGAAGAAAGAAGGAGGTCTCGGTGTCGTGATGGAGATGGAACGAAGGGGACAATGCAAAGGAGAAGCAAATCGGGATTTCCCCTTTGGCCGAAAGGTTTTTATCAACGAGGAAGGAGAAGCATCGACGGGTTGGGGAAGATGAAGAGCTAGGCATCGTGCAAAGGAAAGGAGGAGACGACGTCGGGTGAGGGAGGAAGGCGCGGGTGAGGATGGGTTAGGGCACGGAAAAAGAAAAAGAAAAAGAAAAGGAAAAAGAAATATTTAAAGAAATTAAGCATTTCCTCGTTTAAATAAGGTAGCTTGAACAGGTTTTCCCCTAGCCCAATAATTCATCCCCTTAACATATGTCATATGAGCTCCGATTAAATCCCAGAAAATTCTTAAAAATTCCAATAAGATTATTTTCTCAAATAACCTTATTATTTAATTATTATTATTTGGATATCATATTTTACAATATAACTATGTGGTTGTGTATATTCCCATCGTGTGGGCTGATGTATATAGTTTGTATATGTATTTATGATTCATATTGTCATAGTTACAGGGGAGATGTTGTCTGTTTGCCGGGTAAGGACTCTTCTGGGGCGTGACAAAATAACACCATTTGAAGTTGTTT
Organism: Zingiber officinale; assembly: GCF_018446385.1. NCBI lineage: Eukaryota > Viridiplantae > Streptophyta > Magnoliopsida > Zingiberales > Zingiberaceae > Zingiber > Zingiber officinale. The sequence goes on along the minus strand of NC_056007.1, from coordinate 26,908,677 downwards.
TTGTAAAATACTACTACTTGGAGCTACTTTGACTAGAGTAGTTTCAACTTTGATGCAAAGCAAGTATATTTTTTTATTTTTTAATAAAAAAGAATAAATGAAAAAAAAACTGAACATAAAATCTAAATTAAAAATTAAAAACTTATTTTTTTTATTTATTTAATAGCTAATTATAAAAAATTAAAATAAATGTAAGAAAAATAAGTAAGTGAAAAAAATTAAAAAAAATTATAAATAGAAAAATATCTTTAAAATATTTTATATAATGTTACTTATTATTCAATTTATGAATCACAGTAAAAGAATTTTTTAGATAGAAAGATATTAATAAATATTAATTTAATATTTTTTTAAAAAACTTTGTAAGGATGTTTAAATATTAACTATTTGATGTATCTAATTTTCATAATTACGAAAACACATCAGATTCCAAGGTATGATTGCTAACATGAATACTTTGATTTCAATTTGAAATGATTATAAGTTCTCTTATCTATCATCTTCAAATGAAATTGTTTGAATTTAAAATTTTTATATTTTTTGAATAGGGGAGTGAATTCTAAGAATATATTGGTGTTATTATTTTTCGTATAAATTATCATGCATTTATTATTCGTGTGAAGCCCGGGATTTCCTAATATATCATGCTAATATGAATGTAAAAGTTTAAAACAAAACAATATGAATTTGTGCAACTCTTAAAAAAAATCTTTTTAATAAATTATCAAAACAACATTCACTTATATTTTCCTACTTAATTAAATAACCTTTTAGGTTCCATTTTGAAATTATTTTGTATTAAACAACACCATTTTAAATTGTTTTGTAAAACACTACTACTTGGAGCTACTTTCCTAAAGTTGTTTCAACTTTGATGTAAAACAGGAAGATTTTTTTAATAAAAATAATAAATGAAAAAAGAAAATAGAAAATAAAATATAAACTAAAAATTAAAAACTTAATTATTTATTTATTTAATATATAATTATAAAAAATTAAAATAAATGTAAGGAAAAAAGTAAGGGGAAAAAATAAAAAAATTAATTAAAAATTAAAAAAATATCTTTAAAATATTTTATATAAAGTTGCTTATTATTCCTTTACGAATCACAGTAAATGAATATTTTAGATAGAAATATATTAATAAATACTAATTTGATTTTTTTTTTAAAAAACTTTGTGAGGATGTTTAACTATTATCTATTAGATGAATCTAATTTTCATAATTACAAAAACACATATCATATTCCAAGGGCATGATTATATTAAGGCTTACATGAATACTTTGATTTATTAAGGCTTACATGATACTTTGATTTCGATTTGAAATGATTATAAGGTCTCTTATACATCATATTCAAATGAAATTGTTTGAATTTAAAATTTTTATATTTTTTGAATAGGGGAGTGAGTTCTAAGAATTTATTAGGGGAATTATTTTTTCATATAAATTACGATGCATTTATTATTTGTGTCAAGTCCAGGATTTCCTAATATACACACACTAATATGAATCTAAAAATTTAAAACAAAACAATATGAATTTGTGCAACTATAAAAAAATACCTTTCTAATAAATTATCAAAATAACATTCACTTATATTTTTCTACTTAATTAAATAACCTTTTAGGTTCATTTTGAAATTATTTTGTACTAAACAACACCATTTGAAGTTGTTTTGTAAAATACTACTACTAGGAGCTACTTTGACTAGAGTAGTTTCAACTTTGATGCAAAGCAAGAAGATTTTTTTTATTTTTTAATAAAAAACAATAATTTAAAAAAGAAAAGAGAATATAAAATCTAAATTAAAAATTAATAACATAATATTTTTATTTATTTAATAGATAATTATAAAAAAGTAAAATAAATGTAAAAAAAAGTAAGCAAAAAAATTTAAAAAAATAAAAATATCTTTAAAATATTTTATATAAAGTTGCCTATTATTCTTTTACCAATCACAATAAAAGAATATTTTAGATAGAAAGATATTAATAAATATTAATTTAATATTTAAAAAAAACACTTTGTGAGGATGTTTAACTATTATCTATTTGACATATCTAATTTTCATAATTACAAAAACACATATAATATTCCCAGGGCATGGTTACATTAAGGCTTACATGAATACTTTGATTTCAATTTGAAATGATTATAAGTTCTCTTATCCATCATCTTCAAAAGAAATTTTTATATTTTTTGAATAGGGGAGTGAGTTCTAAGAATTTATTGATGGTATTATTTTTTCATATAAATTACCATGCATTTATTATTTGTGTCAACCAAGGATTTCCTAATATACACACGCTAATATGAATGTAAAAACAAAAACAAATATAATAATATAAAATAAATAAAAATATATATACATAAATAACCTACATAATTAAATAACCTTTTAGGTTCATTTAAAAATTATTTTGTACTAAACAACTGTAGCCATTAGGTGGTGGTAAATCATCACATTGGAAATAGGAATCCATTCATTATATGTTGATTTGTGTGAAGAGATGCTTCAACTTTCACTTAATATAAAAGGGAAAGGGAAGAGAAGAAAACCTAACTTCTCCTTTTATCTTCTCCAACCTAGCCGAAACCTTCTCCTCTTCTCCTTTCTTTTTGGTTTTCGGCCAAGAACCCTAGGATTCCAAAGTGCTAAGTTTTTTTCAAGAGGAGAATCTAAGAGGAGGGTTTCTCCCAAGGAAGTAGTACGCGTGTGAGGGGCTATCCGGAGAGTAAGGCATACAAGAGAGGTCGTTCTCCCTAAACCCTAAAGGTGTAAGAGTAAGAAATAGCAAGAGGATGTAAGTACTACTCATCTGCAGTATAAGTTGCTTCGATGATGCATGTTATGATATCTTTTATGCCTGATTAAGAAGACACATGTTATGATATATTTTTTTTATATGTTAAAGAAGATGCATGATATGATATGTAAGATGCCCTCTAAATTTTTGGGACTAAGAGGATGTTTAGAGTATCTTGAATTGCTTCTCATTTAGTTTTGGGGCTAAGAAGCGTATTGAAGTGCCCTAAAGTGCTTCCCTATAAGTGTGAGGGGATTAAGCGCACATAAGGTGTTTGTTTAAATGACAAATAAGTGCAAGTACAAGAAAACGATATTTAAAAGAAAGTATTTTACTTTAAAATGGCATGTACTGGGCACAAGGTCAATGGGTGGGCTCCTAGATCGCCCCTAGGCTCCTAGATCACCTAGTAGTACCTTAATAGGTTCGTGATTAGCTACCTCAGATCTTATTAAGGATGCGTGCAAAGTGGTACAATGTCGGGCCCAAGTAAGTTTATTATTATTTTCACTAGTTATGTAATACAAAGTTTTCAAACTTCATTATTTGTCTTAGTGAAAGTTTTCATAAGGTTGAGAACCTGAGTTATAAAGTGCAGCATTAATGAACTCTATAATATGCTAAGATTCTTGTTTTCATTACATTACTAGCATGTTTTTAAATTGATGTTTTGCATGATAAACTTGTTTAAAAATGTTAGTTAGAACCCTAGAGCAAATCATTTGATGATTGTATAGACTCATTGTATCATATTCTTGTATATTAATAAAGGAATTTGGATTTTGGTTATTATACTTACTTGTATTGGTGCCAAATAAACTAAGTATAATAATGTCCTTGAGTAGATGGTTCTCACCTATATCAATCGGTTAGTTGAACAGATAGTGAGATGATATAGGGAACACTACCATTAATCATTCCTAGTCGAGTATTAACATTCAGGGACAATGTTAATGCAATAAGACTAGCATGTAGGTCAACTCGATGACTTGATCTCACAAGTCATGGATATAGAGATATCAAGTTGACACATGGGTATACATTAGAGAATGTATACTGAATGACCCACCATGAGAAAGTATCATGGATCGTTATATGAGTGTCATATACTTTCTCATGTGGCTTTTAGTATGACTACTAGTCCTTAGACCTGAATGTTGGAGTGTATACTGAAAGCCTAAGCTTTGTAAACATTCATTATGAATAAAGAATCACATTTGGTCAAATTGTCTACATTTGTTTGTAGTTGTTCATTTAATTTATATTGTAGATAACATAGTATGTGGTGTCACATACAGAAGATGATGTTATCAGTACCTTATAAATTATAAACAGTAGCTCATGACTAAAATGGAAAGGAACAAACCATAAGAAGGTCATAGTGTAATTAGGTATTAGTTTATCTTGACTATATAATTACACTAGTACACTCAGAATGTATTGAGTAGGACCATTAGAGGTCGTTTCTTTTATACTGACTTTATAAAGGAACAAAGACCTCAGTTATTATGGAAGTGTGTGCTCTTAATCCTAATATAATAACAAGCACATATGTTTGATATTTATTTCATTAATTTATCAATGGGTGAGATTTAGTTCGATGAATCAATAAACCCGATAAGTTGGGAAATGGTATCACTTATAGTGTGTGTTGTTGATTATAGAAGTAAACTGTGTCCTAGAGATACTAGGTTGATCATGTCCCCAAGAGGAGCTCATAAGGATTGTCATGTTAAACCCTGCAGGTGGACTTAGTCCGACATGACGATAAGGTTGAGTGGTACTACTCTTGGACTTAGATATTAATTAAATGAGTTGTCAGTAACTCACTTAATTAGTGGACATTCGATATCTTAAACACAGGGAGACTAACATGCTCATAATAAGAAGGAGCCCAAAAATGTAATTTGGGATTGGTGCGGTAGTTCAATGATAGTTCTCTAGTGGAATGAATTATCATTGATAAAATTAAGTTGTGTGTTCGGGGCGAACACGGGATGCTTAATTTTATCGGGAGACCAAAACCAATTCCTCCTCTCGGTCCCTATCGTAGCCTCTTATTTATAGAGTTCTATACCCACCTATACCCACCTTCTATACCCACCAATAAGGGGCCGGCCAAGCTAGCTTGGGAACCAAGCTAGGGCCGGCCTAGGTATATTATTGGGTGGCCGGCCCTAGCTTGAACCCAAGCTTAATTTTAATTTTTATTATTATGTGGAAGATATAATTTAAAGAGAATTAAAAATAAAATATCTCTTGTAAAAGATCTACAAAAGATTAAAGAAAGAGATTAGATCTCTTTCCTTATTTGTAGATTGGAGAGATGTTTTATTCTCTTTAAAAATTATTCACATGTTGATAAAATTAAAATTATAGAAATTTCCTTTTATCAACCATGAAGAGATTTTAAAGAGAAATTTTATTTTTTAAAATTTCCGGAAACAAATTAGGAAGTTTTAATTGTTGATTAAAACTTGTCCAATTTGTTCTCCAATGATGTGGCCGGCCATTGAAGTTTGATTTGGAAAATTTATTTTATTTTTCTAAATTAAATCATGTCAAGGAAATTGAGGAAATTTTATTGTAATTAAATTTCCTAATTTGCCTAGGCCAAGGAATATAAAAGAAGGGGTGAGGGTGCCTTCATGGGATAACCCTTATTATTTCTCTTCCTCTCTTATTCTTTGGTGTGGCCGGCCAACACCCTTTCCCTCTCTTCTTCTTGTGGTGGCCGAACCTCTCCCTCTCCCTTGGAGCTCTTGTGGTGGCCGGATACTACTCGGAGAAGAAGAAGAAGAAGGAGAAAAAGCTAGCATCTCTTGGAGCTTGGTTAGTGTTTTGATTTTCTTCCTTGGTGAAGCTTCCTCTTTGTTGGCCGAACCTAGCTAGGAGGAGAAGAAGGTGATTGGTGGTTTTTCGTCTCGGAAGATCATTGCCCACACAACGTCCGAGGTTAGAAGAGGAATACGGTAGAAGATCAAGAGGTTTTTCCTACAAGGTATAACTAGTAATTTTTCTTTCCGCATCATGCTAGTTATTTATGGAAATAATACCAAATACAAGAGGCTTACGTTCTAGAATTTCAAATATATTTTTCGAAGTTGTGTTCTTTTGTTTTTTCTTTTCCTTGTGATTTGATTGCTCTCTTTGGTTAACCTAAAGTTATTTTAGGAAATTAAATATTATCTTTCTATAAAAGGTTTTGTCTAGTCGGTGGTGGTTGCTCCCATATCCAAGAAGGCCATGTGCCTCGCCACGTCAGTACTGGGAACCAATTATGGAAATTAATATTTAATGGAATTAATAACTTAAGGAGACTTGGGTTGAACGTGTTAAGTTCCGCAGGAGATCCAAGTCAAAACCTAAAAGAACAAATAGATTAAGTTTTGGATCAAACATGTTAAGTTCCGCAGGCGATCCAAAATTTAATTTAAAAGAACACATGGTAGCTAGGAAAAGGTTCAGATCTTTGTACAAAATTTTTGTACAGTGGAACCTATAGGTTTTCCGAGTAGCAACCAACAATTGGTATCAGAGCTAGGGTTTTGCCTCTGTGTATTTGGTATTAGGTTAATTATGCACATGTCATACATAACTTAGGCAGGTTAATAGTAGGATGTGCTAACTCTATGGATGCAGGATCCAACTATTATGGCTTTTAGTTATTATGTGTGTGATTGGACCCTTGGACATGTCAAGGGCATTTATATGTGTGTGCATGATTGTATTAAAATACAGCAGGAGCTGTATTTAGTTTTATTAGGATTTTATTTTTGATCTAGATACATGTACATTCCTTTTATGGAATATAGGATCAAAAATGTAAAATTCTATTTATGTCGCGGATCGAATCTTGCAAAGCGTGGAACCTTCTAAGGACCAGAGGCGCAGCGGAACTAGGAGCAAGATGGATGCGACAGCTAGACCCGGTGGCGGTGGCCAAATATGGCAGCAGCTTCGGATGACAACACACGGAGGACAATTAAAGATAAAAGCCATAATAGTTGAAAATTAGATTTTCTATTTATTGCTTTTATATTGTGTTGTGTGTGCATGTTAGTTTACAAGTTTAGTAGGCTAGCATAGTTAAAATTCCTCATTTATAAATAACTAAGTGGGAGAGGGATTTTTAAGTAAATCTCATGGTCTCCATTACTGGTTTGTAAGTGATGCAAACAAGCTTGCGCGTTGGCTCTGAGTGCCTTCCTCCATAACGGATGAGCTTGTTTATGGATCACTAGAACAGACTTCCATTTTTGGATGACTATAGGAAGTTAATTAAGAGCGTGTGATCTTCCCCAACGGAAGGGGCATAATCTTATTAATGGACTTAGTGTCAAGTAATGGTGTACACTTAGACACATCTAATAGTATCCTCCCCAACGGAGTCACTGCTATTATTTGTGTGACCAAATAATACCAACTATTAATTTTATTTGTCAAAAAGTTAGGTTGACAAGATAATAAAATTAATGGGTTAAAACCCTCCTTTTACAAATGTTGAAATTGTATACGTCCACACTAACGTGGCATACAAAATTCACGGTGTTATGAGGTGTTGGTTAATTTAAAATAGTATTGTTTGAGGAATCAATATTATTCTAAATTTAGAGTTCTGACCAAAAGTTATTTGTGATTCTTAGGATGACTTTCAACCCACTGTCCATCATACTTCAACAAAATAGACTTACTGGACCAAATTACATAGATTGGAAAAGAAACCTGAATATTGTTCTGACTGCTGAAAGCTATAAATTTGTACTGACTGAACCTTGTCCTGATGCACCCACTGGTGAATCTACCCAAGAGGAGATTGAATATCATAAGAGATGGGTAAAGGCAGATGAGATGGCGCGGTGTTACATTTTGGCTTCAATGTCAAATGTATTGCAACATCAGCATAAAGATTTACCAACAGCTTATGATATTATGAACAATCTCAAGGAACTCTTTGGTCATCAGGATAGGGCTTCTAGACAAGAAGCTATGAGAAAGATAATGATAGCCACCATGCAAGAGGGTACTCCTGTAAAGGATCATATCCTAAAGATGATGGCTTATCTGAACGAGATACAGATCCTTGGAGGAGAAATTGATGGGGAAATCCAGATCGATATGATCCTCCAAACGCTACCTAGAAGTTTTGAGCAGTTCCGCCTGAACTATAATATGAATAAAAGGATTTATTCATTAGGGGAACTACTGACAGAACTTCAAGCGGCAGAAGGATTATTTCGTCACAATTCTCAAATTCACTATGCTGAAAATGGTTCTACTTCTAAACCGAGAGGAAAGAAGAAGAAGAAACAAGCTGGTTCAGCAAAGAAAGTGAATAAATCTCAGAGTACAGGATTTAAAGCTAGAGTGAAGAAGCCGAAGGGTAAGTGCTTCATCTACAAACAGTCAGGGCATTGGAAGGCAGACTGTCCTCGTAGGAATCAGAACAACAAAGGTATATCTCATGCTCTAGTTGTTGAAACATGTTTAGCGGTGTTATCTACCAGCACCTGGTGTGTAGATACGGGAGCCACTGATCATGTCTGCAATTCCCTGCAGGGGTTCCAGGAAACCCGACGACTAACTGAAGGAGAGATTACCGTCTACATGGGCAATGCTACTAAGGTGGCGGCTGTTGCAGTGGGAGACGTCTACTTATCTTTTAGTAGAAATAAAAATTTGATTTTAAGAAATTGTCTTTATGTACCCAGTTTTAGAAAGAATTTAATTTCAGTTTCTAAACTGTTTTTAGATGGATATTCAGTTTCTTTCAGTAACGATGTAGTTATTAAAAGAAATAAAGTGATTATCTGTTCTGGTGCATTAGTTGGCAATTTGTATACTTTAAATCCAATTTCTTCCACAAAGCAAAACATGGAAATTTATAATTCATCTTCTAACTCAAATAAGAGAAAAGAACCTTCGGAAATGAACCAAGCATATCTTTGGCATCTAAGGCTTGGTCATATTAACTTAAGTAGGATTCAGAGGCTTATAGCCGATGGACTTTTGGGTTCATTAGAGTTGGAAAATTTTCCAACTTGTGAATCTTGCTTGGAAGGTAAAATGACCAAGAGGCCTTTTAAGGCCAAGGGGTATAGAGCCAAAGAAGTGTTAGAATTGGTTCACTCTGATTTGTGTGGTCCTATGTCTGTCCAGGCAAGAGGAGGTTTTGAATATTTTGTCTCTTTCATAGACGATTATTCAAGATACGGATATATTTACCTAATGCGCCGCAAGTCCGAGTGCTTTGATAAGTTCAAAGAATACAAGGCTGATGTGGAAAAATGATTAGGTAAAAGTATCAAGACACTACGATCTGATCGTGGTGGCGAATACCTCTTAGGAGAGTTTAGGAATTACTTATCAGAAGCTGGGATTCAATCCCAATTGTCTGCACCTGGAACACCCCAACAGAATGGTGTAGCAGAACGAAGGAATAGGACTCTTATGGAGATGGTTAGATCGATGATGAGTTATTCAGAATTACCAAATTCATTTTGGGGATATGCTCTGGAAACAGCAGTATACGTTCTGAACTTAGTACCTTCTAAATCAGTTTCTTCTACTCCCATAGAATTGTGGAATGGGCGAAAACCCAGTCTAAGACATATTCGGATTTGGGGTAGTCCAGCACATGTGCTGAAACCAGATGCTGATAAGTTAGAATCTCGTACAGAAGTTCGCGTGTTTGTAGGATATCCCAAAGGAACGAAAGGTGGTTTATTTTATAGTCCTAAAGACCAGAAGGTCATTATTAGCACCAATGCCCAGTTTTTAGAAGAAGACTATATAATGGATCACAAGCCCAATAGTAAAGTTGTTTTAGAAGAACTTAGAGAGGACATGTCTACTTCAGTACCAACAGTACAAGATGAAGTACCACAAGAGACCCAACACGTGTCACACATGATACACAACCACGGATGCCTCGTCGTAGTGGGAGGGTTGTAAGGCACTGAAAGATTCATGTTTTGGGAGAGTCTTCGACTTGATCCCGGTAAACATGAACCCGATCCACGAACATATGAAGCACTCCAAGATATAGATGCAACATCTTGGCAAAAGACAATGAATTCAAATAGAGTCTATGTACTCTAATAAGGTCAGGGAGCTTGTAGAACCACACGATAGTATAAAAGCCATTGGATGCAAGTGGATCTACAAAAGGAAAAGAGGGACAGACGGAAGGTAGAAACCTTCAAAGCTAGGCTTGTTGCGAAAGGGTACACTCGGAAAGAGGAATCAATTATGAGGAACCTTTTCACCGGTAGCCATGCTTAAGTCTATCCGGATACTCTTATCCATTCTTTGCTCATATGGATTATGAGATTTGGCAAATGGATGTCAAGACAGCTTTCCTTAATGGAAGTCTTGAAGAGAACATCCATATGAAGCAACCAGAAGGGTTCATTGAAAAAGGCAAAGAGCATCTAGTGTGCAAGCTCAATCGGTCCATTTATGGACTAAAGCAAGCTTCAAGATCTTGGAACATCCGGTTTAATGAAGTAATCCAGTCATATGGATTTATTCAAAGTCCGGATGAGTCTTGTGTATATAAGAAGTGTAACGGAAACGTGGTGGTATTTCTTGTACTATACGTAGATGATATTTTGTTAATTGGCAACAATGTCAAGGTATTATCAGACGTAAGGGTATGGTTGTCCAAACAATTTGATATGAAGGACTTAGGAGATTATGCACACATTCTTGGGATCAAAGTTATAAGGGATCGTAAGAAAAGAATGTTGTGTCTGTCCCAAGCTTCATATATAGATACAATCCTTGCTCGTTTTAGCATGCAGGATTCCAAGAAAGGTTTCTTACCTTTTTGACATGGAGTAGCTCTATCTAAAGAGATGTCTCCAAAGACATCAAAAGAGATAGATGACATGAAAGCAGTTCCTTATGCTTCAGCTGTAGGAAGCCTAATGTATGCAATGCTATGTACGAGACCTGATATCTGTTTTGCCGTGGGCATGGTCAGCAGATATCAGAGTAACCCTGGACAAGGACATTGGACTGCGGTAAAGCATATATTAAAGTACCTGAGAAGGACTAGAGATTATATGCTAGTTTATCAAGCAGACGATTTGCTCCCTGTGGGTTACACGGATTCAGATTTCCAATCAGATAGGGATAACAGTAAGTCTACATCAGGCTATGTGTTTACTTTAGGAGGAGGAGCCATTTCATGGAGGAGTGTTAAGCAGAAATGCGTTTCGGACTCAACCATGTAAGCTGAGTATGTAGCAGCCTCTGAGGCAGCTAAAGAAGCAGTATGGCTCAGGAACTTTCTAATGGACTTAGATGTGATTCCTGGTTTGCCCAAAATCATCACAATTTATTGTGATAATAGCGGTGCAGTTGTAAACTCGAAGGAACCACGAGCCCATAAGGCAAGTAAACATATAGAGCGCAAGTACCACCTGATACGAGATATTGTGAAGCGAGGAGAAGTTGTGATCGCCAAGATTGCATCAGCGGATAACCTGGAAGATCCTTTCACTAAGGCCCTTTCGGCGAAAGCTTTCGATCGGCATGTGGAGGGAATGGGAATCAGATGTATGGTAGAAGATATGGCAGCTTAGTCATTAGTATAAGTGGGAGATTGTTGGAGTGTATACTGAAAGTCTAAGCTTTGTAAACATTCATTATGAATAAAGAATCACATTTGGTCAAATTGTCTACATTTGTTTGTAGTTGTTCATTTAATTTATATTGTAGATAACATAGTATGTGGTGTCACATACAGAAGATGATGTTATCAGTACCTTATAAATTATAAACAGTAGCTCACGACTAAAATGGAAAGGAACAAACTATTAGAAGGTCGTAGTGTAATTAGGTATTAGTTTATCTTGACTATATAATTACACTAGTACACTCAGAATGTATTGAGTAGGACCATTAGAAGTCGTTTCTTTTATACTGACTTTATAAAGGAACAAAGACCTCAGTTATTATGGAAGTGTGTGCTCTTAATCCTAATATAATAACAAGCACATATGTTTGATATTTATTTCTTTAATTTATCAATGGGTGAGATTTAGTTCGATGAATCAATAAACCCGATAAGTTGGGAAATGGTATCACTTATAGTGTGTGTTGTTGATTATAGAAGTAAACTGTGTCCTAGAGATACTAGGTTGATCATGTCCCCAAGAGGAGCTCATAAGGATTGTCATGTTAAACCCTGCAGGTGGACTTAGTCCGACATGACGATAAGGTTGAGTGGTACTACTCTTGGACTTAGATATTAATTAAATGAGTTGTCAGTAACTCACTTAATTAGTGGACATTCGATATCTTAAACACAGGGAGACTAACATGCTCATAATAAGAAGGAGCCCAAAAATGTAATTTGGGATTGGTGCGGTAGTTCAATGATAGTTCTCTAGTGAAATGAATTATCATTGATAAAATTAAGTTGTGTGTTCGGGGCGAACACGGGATGCTTAATTTTATCGGGAGACCAAAACCAATTCCTCCTCTCGGTCCCTATCGTAGCCTCTTATTTATAGAGTTCTATACCCACCTATACCCACCTTCTATACCCACCCAATAGGGGCCGGCCAAGCTAGCTTGGGAACAAGCTAGGGCCGGCCTAGGTATAAAATTGGGCGGTCGGCCCTAGCTTGAACCAAAGCTAGTAGGGCCAGCCAAATTAAATTAAAAAGAAATTTAATTTTAATTTTTATTATTATGTGGAAGATATAATTTAAAGAGAATTAAAAATAAAATATCTCTCTTGTAAAAGATTTACAAAAGATTAAAGAAAGAGATTAGATCTCTTTCCTTATTTGTAGATTGGAGAGATGTTTTATTTTCTCTTTAAAAATTATTCACATGTTGATAAAATTAAAATTATAGAAATTTCCTTTTATCAACCATGAAGAGATTTTAAAGAGAAATTTTATTTTTTAAAATTTCTGGAAACAAATTAGGAAGTTTTAATTGTTGATTAAAACTTGTCCAATTTGTTCTCCAATGATGTGGTCGGCCATTGAAGTTTGATTTGGAAAATTTATTTTATTTTTCTAAATTAAATCATGTCAAGGAAATTGAGAAAATTTTATTGTAATTAAATTTCCTAATTTGCCTAGGCCAAGGAATATAAAAGAAGGGGTGAGGGTGCCTTCATGGGATAACCCTTATTATTTCTCTTCCTCTCTTATTCTTTGGTGTGGCCGGCCAACACCCTTTCCCTCTCTTCTTCTTGTGGTGGCCGAACCTCTCCCTCTCCCTTGGAGCTCTTGTGGTGGCCGGATACTACTCGGAGAAGAAGAAGAAGAAGGAGAAAAAGCTAGCATCTCTTGGAGCTTGGTTAGTGTTTTGATTTTCTTCCTTGGTGAAGCTTCCTCTTTGTTGGCCGAACCTAGCTAGGAGGAGAACAAGGTGATTGGTGGTTTCTCGTCTCGGAAGATCGTTGCCCACACAACGTCCGAGGTTAGAAGAGGAATACGGTAGAAGATCAAGAGGTTTTTCCTACAAGGTATAACTAGTAATTTTTCTTTCCGCATCATGCTAGTTATTTATGGAAATAATACCAAATACAAGAGGCTTACGTTCTAGAATTTCTAATATGTTTTTCGAAGTTGTGTTCTTTTATTTTTTCTTTTCCTTGTGATTTGATTGCTCTCTTTGGTTAACCTAAAGTTATTTTAGGAAATTAAATATTATCTTTCTATAAAAGGTTTTGTCTAGTCGGTGGTGGTTGCTCCCATATCCAAGAAGGTCATGTGCCTCGCCACGTCAGTACTGGGAACCAATTATGGAAATTAATATTTAATGGAATTAATAACTTAAGGAGACTTGGGTTGAACGTGTTAAGTTCCGCAGGAGATCCAAGTCAAAACCTAAAAGAACAAATAGATTAAGTTTTGGATCAAACGTGTTAAGTTCCGCAGGCGATCCAAAATTTAATTTAAAAGAACACATGGTAGCTAGGAAAAGGTTCAGGCCTTTGTACAAAATTTTTGTACAGTGGAACCTATAGGTTTTCCGAGTAGCAACCAACACTGAAGTCACCATAGATCCCTACATAAGGAGTTATGTACTTTAGTTTCGTCAAACGTCACCCGTAACTATGTGGACTATAAAGGCGATTACTGGGTATATAACAAATTATGCAGAGGGATGTGAGTGATGTAGATGGGATCTATCCCTCCTATATGACGGGAGAGACATCGGTATTCTTGATAGAGTGAGACCACGAAGTGCATGACCAAGCCCAAATGAGTCAATATGGGATATTGAGCTCATTTGATTTAGTGAGTCTACTTGGAGTTCAAGATTTAGATTGGTCAGAGGATGACACGGTCTATGCCTCACATTGATCAATCTAGATGTCTAGGATAGAAGGACACTCGTCATATATTGTGAAGAGTCACAATTAGTAGTCACAAGGTGATGTTGGATCTCGACATTCTTGTAACTTGTGTAGTAATGATGTGTTGCTAGATACCGCTCATTACTTATGCTCCTAAATGAGTTTAGGGCATTGCCAACGTTACAAGAACCTATAGGGTCACACACTAAGGACAATTAGATGGAGATTTGGTTCATATGATGAACCAAGAGGATTAGATTCATTTGATGAATCAAATTGGATTAAAAGTAATCCTAATTGGGCTAATTGAGTTGGACTCAAATTGATTCATGTATTCAATGAGTCTAATTTAGATTATGACTTATTAAATCAATTTAATTTAATGAATTAGATTCATTATATTAAGTTGGCTCGAATCAAATGGTTGGATTAGATCAACCATGGTAGAGATTGGGTCAAGTTTGACTTGACTTGAGAAGGAAGACCAAAGGTCAATTTTGACTTGACTTTTTGCCACCTCATTGGTGAGTTGGCATTAGGTGGACCAATGATGATGTTCCACATCATCATGGTGTGCCACCTCATGGGAGTTACATACCCATTCTCTTTAATGAGGCATTAAATGAGAAATGGGGGTTACTCTTGGAGAGGTGGCCAGCCACTTTAGGGGGTAAATGAAATTCATTTTCATTCAACTCCTCATTCACTCCTTTCTTCTTCCTCAAGCTCTCCCTCTCCCTCTCCTCCTTGCTTGGCCGAATCTTACCAAGGTGCTAGCACACCTTTGTGTGAGGTTTTCTCCACCTACGTGTCCGTGTGGATACTTCTAGAGGACCGACGCTTGACGGTCTAGAGATCCGGCAATTCCTTGGACGAGCGGGAACGCGAAAGGGCACGCTTCAAGGTATACTTCTTAACACATAGATCTAGGAGTAGATCTAGATATTTAAAAACTCGTACTCATAATTTTTGTTCAGTTTTCCTTGCACGGATCTACGGCTTTGGGTGATTCGGGGTTTCCGCAATGCGAAAAGCGGTTTTCGCGGCCCGAAAAACCCAACAGTGGTATCAGAGCCATGTGCAAGGCTTGTACGAGTTTAATTTTTGGTTTTATGAAAACTAAACCTTCTGTGATTTTCTGTAAAAATTTAGTTTTTATGTTTTTATGGGTAATTTTTCCGTAGAAGCGAAGCACAATTATCTCGGTACTTGTAGGCTTTGGCTACCGGGAAGTTTTTCCCTTAAACGGCTTCGTTTTGCCCCAAATCTATTTGGGACAGCGGGCTTGGGTGCCATTAGATCGCAAAGGAGCAACTCACGATGGTTAGATCGTGGGTAGGGGTACTGCCCCTAACCCCGCAAGGGGATTTGCTCCGCGATTGCACTCGAAATCGCTAAAAACGAACCTGCCGGGAAGATTTTTCCGAAACGGCAATGTCTCGACCCAAATAGTTTTGGGACAGCGAGTTTGGGCGCTATTAGATCGTAAAGGAACCCTCGCGATGGTTAGATCGCGGGTAGGGGCGCTGCCCCTGGCCCCGCAAGGGGATCCGTTCCGCGGCTAAACGGGACCGCCGGGAAATTTTACTCGTAAAAATTATAAAAAATTATTTTTAAAATTATAGAAAATTATGGAAATATATAATTTTGAATTATATATTAATTTTGTGATAGTCATGGCCCAAAAACCCAATATGATTGGATTGTGTTGTAATTCATAATACGGCCTGCGTGCCGTTATGTGTTTGCGCGTGTTGTATGTTTTTATTTTTTCGTGACCTGCGTGTCGTGCCTTTCTCATATATTCTGGTTGTAAATTAGATTTAGACTCAAATGTAACTCGAGTTTCAAATTGTAATGTACAAATTGGAGAGGTGGAGGGTCCACACGAGACGGAGTTCCGAGGTGGTCAAAGGGAGGAGCTTGGAGAAGCTGTTGACCCTAGGTTGACCATTCAATCTTCTCATTGGCTTGAGAAGATCATAGTGGGCCATGACTAAATCACAAATAGATTAATTAGTTAATTGCTTATGTATATGATGCATGTTTAATAAGTAATTAATTAATTAGTGCCTTACGATTAGATTAGATCTAAGTCGTGCACATGATGCACCCTTGCGATTAGATTAGATCTAAGTCGTGCACAAGATGCATCCTTTTCGATTAGATTAGATCTCGATCGAACCAACTCTAAATGTCTAACCGTGCCGTGATACCTATCACTACCTCGATCACATGTATTGTTGAATCTGCCAAAGCAGAGCAATACATATTATCTTGGTAGGGTACGGAGGGACAATCTTGGTCCCGCCTATCAAGGCATGGGTGAATACAAACTCAATTAGATTAAGTATTCCTAGTTGCTCGGTTAGATCGAGTCAACTATAGGCATTCTTCCAACGGTTGGAAAAGATAGGTCAAAATCACATCTATATTAACTCTCGGGCGTATTAGCCAAAGCTAACTTGAGTTTTAATATAAATGCGGATATTGATTTTATAAACAAGAGTTGCATAGAGATGTAATTGGTAATCGTTACCTACCGATCATACTAAGCCTTGGGCGTATTAGCCAAAGCTAACTCAGGGGTTAGTATGATGTGGATCTTGTCCCACAAGAATTATAGAATTCAGTGGGAGCATCATTTAATTAAAGGCCTAATTAAATGATTTTAAGAATATGATATTTATTTCTGCTTTTATTCTGTTGTAGATAACCATGACATCAAATACGAACACCTTCTCCCTGCGATCTGTCCTTGAGAAGGACAAGCTCAACGGAGCAAACTTCTTGGACTGGTACAGGAACCTGAGAATAATTCTCACTCAGGAACGTAAGCTGTACGTTCTGGAGCAGCCCATTCCGGAGGCTCCTCCTGCCACTGCCACGCGAGCTGAACGGGATGCTTACAAGAAGCATCAAGATGACGCATTAGATGTGTCCTGTCTAATGCTCACAACCATGAACTCTGAGCTTCAGAAGCAACATAAGTTGATGTGTGCTTACGATATGGTTGAACATCTTCGTCAACTATATCAAGGACAAGCAGGGCACTGGAAGAGGAACTTCACAGGATACGTAGAAGATCTTAACAAGAAGAGAAATAAGATTTCTACTTCAGGTATAAATGTTATAGAAGTCAACCTCTCTATTTCTTCGTCGTGGGTATTAGATACCGGATGTGCTTCGCACATTTATACTAATGTACAAGCACTGAGAAATAGCAGAGCATTGACAAAGGGCGAGATAGACCTACGAGTAGGCAATGGAGCACGGGTTGCTGCTGTTGCTGTAGGGACTTATTTTCTATCTCTGCCCTCTGGGCTTGTATTAGAATTAGATGAATATTGTTATGTGTCTGCTTTGGCTAAGAACATTGTATCAGTTTCTTGTTTAGACAAGAAAGGTTTCTCGTTTACAATAAAGAACAAATGTTGTTCCGTCTATTTAAACGATATGTTCTATTGTAGTGCACCTCTAATAAATGGACTCTACATTCTAGATCTTGAGAGCCCTATTTATAACATAAATACCAAGAAGTTCAAGTCAAATGACCTGAACCAAACTTATCTCTGGCACTGTCGCTTAGGTCATATAAATGACAAGCGCTTATCCCAGCTCCATAAGGATGGTTTGCTGGACTCATTTGATTTTGAATCATATGAGATATGCGAGTCATGCCTACGAGGCAAGATGACCAAGACTCTCTTTAGTGGGCACAGCGAGAGAGCGACTGATTTGTTAGGACTCATACATAGTGATGTATGTGGCCCTTTCAATGTCGCTGCTAGAGGCGGTTATAGATACTTCATCACATTTACTGATGACTTCAGTAGATATGGTTATGTGTACTTGATGACACATAAATCAAAATCCTTTGAAAAGTTCAAAGAATTCAAGAATGAAGTACAGAACCAGCTTGGCAAGAGTATTAAAATACTTCGATCAAATCGAGGTGGTGAATACTTAAGCCATGAGTTTCGTGACTATTTAGCTGAGTGTGGGATTCTATCCCAACTCACTCCTCCTTGAACACCACA
Organism: Zingiber officinale; assembly: GCF_018446385.1. NCBI lineage: Eukaryota > Viridiplantae > Streptophyta > Magnoliopsida > Zingiberales > Zingiberaceae > Zingiber > Zingiber officinale. The sequence goes on along the minus strand of NC_056007.1, from coordinate 26,890,494 downwards.
GTGGAATGGTGTATCCGAAAGGAGGAATTGTACCCTATTAGATATGGTACGATCTATGATTAGTCACACAGATCTTCCGACATACATTTGGGGCTATGCTCTAGACACGGCAACTTTCATTCTCAACTGAGTTCCATCCAAGGCTGTGATAAAGACACCATATAGGATATGGACAGGGAGAGATGCCCAGGTGTCTTTCATGAGGATTTGGGGCTGTGAGGCTTACGTACGACGTCAAGTCTCAGACAAATTAGGACCCAAATCCGACAAGTGCTATTTCATTGGATATCCCAAGGAAACTAAGGGATATTAATTCTACATTCCCAGTCAGCACAAGGTAGTTGTGGCAAAGGCTGGGGTCTTTCTAGAAAGAGACTTTGTTTCTAGAAAGACTAGTGGGAGCGCGTTCGATCTTGAAGAAGTTCAAGATGTGAACAATAGCACTGATGCCTCGATGGAAATTGAACTGGAACCACAAAGTGTTGTGGATGATGTTGTTTCACAAGGAGTTGAGGAACAACAACCGGTTCAAGTAGACATACCTCTTCGCAGGTCTGATAGGGTACGTCGTCAGCCTAAGAGATACTCATTTCTCTTGTCTGACCATGATGACGTTATGCTCATAGAGGATGAGCCTACCACCTATCAGGAAGTTGTGATGAGACCAGATTCCGAGAAATGGCTAGAGGCCATGAGATCCGAAATGGAATCCATGTACACCAACCAAGTATGGACTTTGGTTGATCCACCTGAAGGCGTTAAACCCATTGGGTGTAAGTGGGTCTTTAAGAGAAAGACTGACATGGATGGACTTATCTATAAGGGTTGCTTGATAGCTAAAGGTTTCAAGCAGATTCATGGTATTGACTATGATGAAACCTTTTCTCCAGTAGCGATGTTTAAATCCATTCGGATCATGCTTGCTATTGCAGCCTACCATGACTATGAGATATGGTAGATGGATGTCAAAACCGCGTTTCTGAATGGAAAACTGCTCGAGGATGTGTACATGACACAACCTGAGGGTTTTGTAGATCTAGAGCATACTAGCAGAGTATGCAAGCTGCATAGGTCCATTTATGGACTAAAGCAAGCTTCTCGGAGCTGGAATCTTCGATTCGATGATGCAATCAAACAGTTTGGTTTCATCAAGAATGAAGATGAGCCTTGTGTCTACAAGAAGGTTGTAGGGGATATAGTTGTCTTCCTCATATTGTATGTGGATGACATACTACTCATTGGGAAGGACATCCCTATGCTTCAGTCTGTCAAGACTTGGCTAGGGAGTTGCTTCTCAATGAAGGACTTAGGTGAGGTATCCCGCATTCTAGGGATATAGATCTATAGAGATAGATCTAAGAGATTGCTTGGCCTAAGTCAGAGTACATATATTGACAAGGTACTCCTTCGGTTTGCCATGCAGAACTCCAAGAAGGGATTTCTGCCGATGTCACATGGCGTGAGTCTTTCGAAGACTCAAGGTCCCTCTTCTAGAGAGGAGAGAGACCGCATGGATCAGATCCCTTATGCCTCAGCCATAGGATCGATCATGTACGCCATGCTATGTACTCGACCTGATGTCTCGTATGCTTTGAGCATGACGAGCGGATACCAGATCCGGTGAAAGTCATTGGATAGCGGTCAAGAATATTCTTAAGTACTTAAGAAGGACTAAAGAATATTTCTTAATATATGGAGGCAATGATGAGCTAGGTGTAAAGGGTTACAGTGATGCTAGCTTCGAGACCGACCAGGATGACTATCATGAGTCGGGGTTGAATTTTGCATTAATGGTGGTGTTGTCACCGAAGAGTTGACGAGGATCTGATGAGTTGATTCTACAAGAGTATATTGTTGCATCGAGGCAAAGGAGGCGATTTGGATCCATAAGTTCATCACTGAACTTGGGGTGGTTCCTAACATCGCATCCGATTGAGCTCTATTGTGACAACAATGGAGCTATAGCACAGGCAAAGGAACTTCGCTCACACCAGCGGACCAAGCACATACTACGACGCTTCCATCTCATTCGAGAGATTATCTATAAAGGAGATGTGAAAATTTACAGAGTACCTACAGAGGCTAACATCACAGATCCCTTAACCAAGGCTTTGGCACAGAGAAAGCATGATGGTCACACTAGGTCATTAGGCCTTAGAGCCTATACTGATTGGCACTAGTGCTAGTGGGAGATTGTTAGTTAGAGCACTAGAGCCAATCATTTGATGATTGTATGGACTCATTGTATCATATTCTTGTATATTAATAAAGACATTTAGATTTTGGTTATTATACTTACTTGTATTGGTGCCAAATAAACTAAGTATAATAATGTCCTTGAGTAGATGGTTCTCACCTATATCAATCGGTTAGTTAAACCGATAGTGAGATGATATAGGGAACACTACTCTTAATCATTCCTAGTCGAGTATTAACATTCAGGGACAATGTTAATGCAATAAGACTAGCATGTAGGTCAACTCGATGACTTGATCTCACAAGTCATGGATATAGAGATATCAAGTTGACACATGGGTATACATTAGAGAATGTATACTGAATGACCCGCCATGAGAAAGTATCATGGATCGTTATATGAGTGTCATATACTTTCTCATGTGGCTATTAGTATGACTACTAGTCATTAGACCTGAAGTCACCATAGATCCCTACATAAGGAGTTATGTACTTTGGTTTCGTCAAACGTCACCCGTAACTGGGTGGACTATAAAGGCGATTACTGGGTATATAACAAATTATGCAGAGGGATGTGAGTGATGTAGATGGGATCTATCCCTCCTATATGACGAGAGAGACATCGGTATTCTTGATAGAGTGAGACCACGAAGTGCATGGCCATGCCCAAATGAGTCAATATGGGATATTGAGCTCATTTGATTTAGTGAGTCTACTTGGAGTTCAAGATTTAGATTGGTCAGATGATGACACGGTCTATGCCTCACATTGATCAATCTAGATGTCTAGGATAGAAGGACACTCGTCATATATTATGAAGAGTCACAATTAGTAGTCACAAGGTGATGTCGGATCTCGACATTCTTGTAACTTGGGTAGTAATTGTTGGGTTTTTCGGGCCGCGAAAACCGCTTTTCGCGTCGCGGAAACCCCGAATCGCCCAAGCCACGGATCTCGTGCAAGGTAAAACCGAACGAAAATACGAGTACGAGTTTGAAAACTTTAATCTACAGTAGATCTACATAAGGATAAACCATTTATACCTTTGATGCGATGCCCTTCGCGTTCCCGCTCGTCCAAATGATGCCGGATCTCAAGACCGTCAAGCGCCGGTCCTCTTGAAGTATCCACACGGACACACTAGATGGAGATGACCAAAACCAAGGTGTGCTAGCACCTATGTGGTTCGACCAAGGGAGGAGAGGGAGAGGGAGAGCTTGAGAGGGAGAAGGAGGAAGAGGCACACAAGTGAATGAAAAATGAATTTCTTCACCCAAAATAAAGTGGCCGGCCACATTTCAAAATCACATTAATTGCATTAATTGCAATTAATATGAAACCATAAAATCACATTAATTGCATTAATTGCAATTAATATGAAACCATTAAGAGAGTGACTTTGTCACTTCCATGAGGTGGCACCCATGATGATGTGGAACATCATTATTGGTCCACCTAATGCCAACTCACCAATGAGGTGGCAAAAGGTCAAGTCAAAATTGACCTTTGGTCTTCCTTCTCAAGTCAAGTCAAACTTGACTCAATCTCTACCATGGTGGATCTAATCCAACCATTTGATTCGAGCCAACTTAATATAATGAATCTAATTCATTAAATTAAATTGATTCAATGAGTCAAAATCTAAATTAGACTCATTTAACACATGAATCAACTTGAGTCGAACTCAAGTTAGCCCAATTAGGATTACTCTTAATCCAATTTGATTCATCAAATGAATCTAATCCTCTTGGTTCATCATATGAACCTAATCTCCACCTAATTGTCCTAAGTGTGTGACCCTATAGGTTCTTGTAACGTTGGCAATGCCCTAAACCCATTTAGGAGCATAAGTAATGAGCGGTATCTAGCAACACATCATTACTACCCAAGTTACAAGAATGTCGAGATCCGACATCACCTTGTGACTACCAATTGTGACTACTCACAAAATAATGACAAGTGTCCTTCTATCCTAGACATCTAGATTGATCAATATGAGGCATAGACCGTGTCATCCTCTAATCAATCTAAATCTTGAACTCCAAGTAGACTCACTCGATCAAATGAGCTCAACATCTAATGTTGACTCATTTGGGCATGGCCATGCACTTAGTGGTCTCACTCTATCAAGAATACCGATGTCGCTCCCGTCATATAGGAGGGATAGATTCCATCTACATCACTCACATCCCTCTACATAATTCGTTATATACCCAGTAATCGCCTTTATAGTCCACCCAGTTACGGGTGACGTTTGACGAAACTAAAGTACATAACTCCTTATGTAGGGATCCATGGTGACTTCAGGTCTAAGGACTAATAGTCATACTAATAGCTACATGAGAAATTATATGACACTCATATAACGATCCATGATACTTTCTCATGGCGGGTCATTCAGTATACATTCTCTAATGCATACTCATGTGTCAGCTTGATATCTCTATATCCATGACTTGTGAGATCAAGTCATCGAGCTGACCTACATGCTAGTCTTATTGTATTAACATTGTCCCTGAATGCTAATACTCGACTAGGAATGATTTAGAGTAGTGTTCCCTATATCATGTCACTATCGATTCAACTAATCGATTGATATAGGTATGAACCTTCTACTCAAAGACGCTATTATACTTAGTCTATTTGGCACTAATATAAATAAGTATAACAACCAAACAAATGCCTTTATTAATATACAAGAATATGATATACATGAGTCCATACAATCATCAAATGATTGGCTCTAGGGCTCTAACTAACAATCTCCCACTAGCACTAGTGTCAATCAGTATAGGCTCTAAGGCCTAAAGACCTAGTGTGACCATCATGCTTCGTCTGTGCCAAAGTCTTGGTCAAGGGATCTGCGATGTTAGTCTCTGTAGGTACTCTGCAAATCTTCACATCTCCTCTATCGATAATCTCTCGAATGAGATGGAAGCGCCGTAGTATGTGCTTGGTCCGCTGGTGTGAGCGAGGTTCCTTCGCCTGTGCTATAGCTCCATTGTTGTCACAATAGAACTCAATGGTCAGGAATGCTAGGAACCACCCCAAGTTTCGGATCCAAACTGCCTCCTTTGCTGCCTCTGATGCAGCAATGTACTCGGCTTCTGTTGTAGAATCAGCTACTGTATCCTGCTTCGAACTCTTCCAGTTGACAGCACCACCATTAATGCAAAATACGAACCCCGACTGCGATCTATAGTCATCCTGATCGGTCTGAAAGCTAGCATCACTGTAACCCTTTACAGCTAGCTCATCACTGCCTCCATATATCAAAAAATATTCTTTAGTCCTTCTTAAGTACTTAAGAATATTCTTGACCGCTATCCAGTGACTTTCACCTGGATCTGACTGGTATCTGCTCGTCATGCTCAAAGCATACGAGACATCAGGTCGAGTACATAGCATGGCATATATGATCGATCCTATGGCTGAGACATAATGGATATGATCCATGCGGTCTCTCTCCTCTCTAGAAGAGGGACCTTGAGTCTTCGAAAGACTCACGCCATGTGACATCGGCAGAAATCCCTTCTTGGAGTTCTGCATGGCAAACCGAAGGAGTACCTTGTCAATATATGTACTCTGACTTAGGCCAAGCAATCTCTTAGATCTATCTCTATAGATTTGTATCCCTAGAATGCGGGATGTCTCACCTAAGTCCTTCATTGAGAAGCAACTCCCTAGCCATGTCTTGACAGACTGAAGCATAGGGATGTCCTTCCTAATGAGCAGTATGTCATCCACATACAATATGAGGAAGACAATTATGTCCCCTATAACCTTCTTGTAGACACAAGGTTCATCTTCGTTCTTGATGAAACCAAACTGTTTAATTGCATCATCGAATCGAAGATTCCAGCTCCGAGAAGCTTGCTTTAGTACATAAATGGACCTATGCAGCTTGCATACTCTGCTAGTATGCTGTGGATCTACAAAACCCTCAAGTTGTGTCATGTACACATCCTCGAGTAGGTTTCCATTCAGAAATGCGGTTTTAACATCCATCTGCCATATCTCATAGTCATGGTAGGCTGCAATAACAAGCATGATCCGAATGGACTTAAACATCGCTACTGGAGAAAAGGTTTCATCATAGTCAATACCATGAATCTACTTGAAACCTTTAGCTACCAAGCGACCCTTATAGATAAGTCCATCCATGTCAGTCTTTCTCTTAAAGACCCACTTACACCCAATGGGTTTTACCCCTTCAGGTGGATCAACCAAAGTCCATACTTGGTTGGTGTACATGGATTCCATTTCGGATCTCATGGCCTCTAGCCATTTCTCGGAATCTGGTCTCATCACAGCTTCTGATAGGTGGTAGGCTCATCCTCTATGAGCACAATGTCATCATGGTCAGAAAAGAGAAATGAGTATCTCTCAGGCTGACGGCGTACCCTATCAGACCTGCGAAGAGGTATGTCTACTTGAACTGGTTGTTGTTCCTCAACTCCTTGTGGAACAACATCATCCACAACACTTTGTGGTTCCAGTTCAATTTCCATCGAGGCATCAGTGCTATTGTTCGCATCTTGAACTTCTTCAAGATCGAACGTGCTCCCACTAGTCTTTCTAGAAACAAAGTCCCTTTCTAGAAAGACCCCAGTCTTTGCCACAACTACCTTGTGCTGACTGGGAATGTAGAAGTAATATCCCTTAGTTTCCTTGGGATATCCGATGAAATAGCACTTGTCGGATTTGGGTCTTAACTTGTCTGAGACTTGACGTCGAACGTAAGCCTCACAACCCCAAATCCTCATGAAAGACACCTAGGCATCTCTCCCAGTCCATATCCTATATGGTGTCTTTATCACGGCCTTTGATGGAACTCAGTTGAGTATGAAAACTGCCGTGTCTAGAGCATATCCCCATAGATATGTCGGAAGATCTGTGTGACTCATCATAGATCGTACCATATCTAATAGGGTACGATTCCTCCTTTCGGATACACCATTCCACTGCGGTGTTCCAGGAGGAGTAAGTTGGGATAGAATCTCACACTCAGCTAAATAGTCACGAAACTCATGGCTTAAGTATTCTCCACCTCGATCGGATCGAAGTATTTTAATACTCTTGCCAAGCTGGTTCTGTACTTCATTATTGAATTCTTTGAACTTTTCAAAGGATTCAGATTTATGTGTCATCAGGTACACATAACCGTATCTACTAAAGTCATCAGTAAATGTGATGAAGTATCTATAACCGCCTCTAGCAGCGACATTGAAAGGGCCGCATACATCACTATGTATGAGTCCTAACAAATCAGTCGCCTCTCGCCGTGCCCACTAAAGGGAGTCTTGGTCATCTTGCCTCGTAGGCATGACTCGCATATCTCATATGATTCAAAATCAAATGAGTCCAGCAAACCATCCTTATGGAGCTGGGATAAGCGCTTGTCATTTATATGACCTAAGCGGCAATGAGGTAAGTTTGGTTCAAGTCATTCGACTTGATCCTCTTGGTATTTATGTTATAGACAGGGCTCTCTAGGTCTAGAATGTAGAGTCCGTTTATCGAGGTGCACTACAATAGAACATATCGTTTAAAAGGCGGAACAACATTTGTTCTTTATTATAAACGAGTATCCTCTCTTGTCCAAACAAAAACTGATATTATGTTCTTTGTCAAGGGCACATAACAACAATCGTCTAATTCTAGTACTAGCCCGGAGGGTAGAGATAGATGATAAGTTCCTACAGCAATAAACTCGTGCTCCATTGCCTACTCGTAGGTCTATCTCACCCTTCGTCAATGCTCTGCTATTCCTCAGCGCTTGTACATTAGTACAAATGTGCGAAGCACATCCGGTATCTAATACCCACGATGAAGAAATAGAGAGGTTGACTTCTATAACATTTATACCTGAAGTAGAAATCTTATTTCTCTTCTTCTTAAGATCTTCCAGGTATTCTTTGGAGTTCCTCTTCCAGTGCCTTGCTTGTCCTTGATATAGGTGACAAAGATGTTCAACCATATCGTAAGCGCTCATAAACTCATGTTGCTTCTGAAGCTCAAAGTTCATGGTTGCGAGCATAAGACAAGACACATCTAATGCGTCATCTTGATGCTTCTTGTAAGCATCTCGGTCTGCTCGCGTGGCAGTGGCAGGAGGGGCCTCCGGAATGGGCTGCTCCAGAACGTACAGTTTACGTTCTTGGGTGAGAACTATTCTCAGATTCCTGTACCTGTCCATGTCCTTCTTAAGGACATATCATAGAGAGAAAATGTTCGTATTTGACGTCATGGTTATCTACAACAGAAAAATTTGCAGAAATAAATATCATATTCTTTTAAAATCATTTAATTAGGCCTTTTAATTAAATGATGCTCCCACTGAATTCTATAATTCTGTGGGACAAGATCCACATCATACTAACCCTTGAGTTAACTTTGGCTAATACGCCCAAGGCTTAGTATGATCGGTAGGTAACGATTACCAATTACATCTCTATGCAACTCTTGTTTATAGAATCAATATCCGCATTTATATTAAAACTCGAGTTAGCTTTGGCTAATACGCCCGAGAGTTAATATAGATGTGATATTGACCTATCTTTCCAACTATTGGAAGAATGCCTATAGTTGACTCGATCCAACCGAGTAACTATGAATACTCAATCTAATTGAGTTTGTATTCACCCATGCGTTGATAGGCGGGACCAAGATTGTCCCTCCGTACCCTACCAAGATAATATGTATTGCTCTGCTTTGGCAGATTCAACAATACATGTGATCGAGGTAGTGATAGGTATCACGGCATGGTTAGGTATTTAGAGTTGGTTCGATCTAGATCTAATCTAATCGAGAAGGATGCATCTTGTGCACGACTTAGATTTAATCTAATCGCAAGGGTGCATCATGTGCACGACTTAGATCTAATCTAATCGTTAAGGCACTAATTAATTAATTAACTATTAAACATGCATCAAATACATAATAATTAATTAATTAATATATTTGTGATTTAGTCATGGCCCTACTACGATCTTCTCAAGCCAATGAGAAGATCGAATGGTCAACCTAGGGTCAACAGCTTCTCCAAGCTCCTCTCTTTGACCACCTTGTGTTGCTCGTGCCCGCCTCGGAACTCCGTCTCGTGTGGACCCTCCACCGCTCCAATTTGTACATTACAATTTGAAACTCGAGTTACATTCGAGTCTAAATCTAATTTACAACAAGAATAAAAGACGAGGCACGACGCGCAGGTCGCGAATAATAAAATAAATACAACACGCGAAAACACATCACGGCACGCAGGCCGTATTATGAATTACAACACAACCAATCATATTGGGTTTTGGGCCATGACTATCACAAAATTAATATATAATTCAAAATTATATATTTTCTTATTTTCTGTAATTTTAAAAATAATTTTTTACAATTTTACAAGTAAATTTTCCCGGCGGTCCCGTTTAGCGGTTTCGGGCGCAATCGCGGAACGGATCCCCTTGCGGGGCCCAGGGGCAGTGCCCCTACCCGCGATCTAACCATCGCGAGGGTTCCTTTGCGATCCAACAGCGCCTAAACCCGCTGTCCCAAAACGATTTGGGCCGAGACATTACCGTTTCGGAAAAATCTTCCCGACGGGTTCGTTTTTAGCGATTTCGGGTGCGATCGCGGAGCAAATCCCCTTGCGGGGTTAGGGGCAGCGCCCCTACCCACGATCTAACCATCGTGAGTTGCTCCGTTGCGATCTAAAGGCACCCGAGTCCACTGTCCCAAAAGATTTTGGGTCGAAACGAAGCCGTTTGGGAAAATTCTTCCCTATAACCGAAGCCTACAAGTGCCGGGACACTTGTGCTTCGCCTATAAGGAAAAATTACCCATAAAAACATAAAAAAATAATTTTTACAGAAAATCACAGAAGGTTTTATTTTTCATAAAAATAAAAATAAACTCGTACAAGCCTTGCACGTGGCTCTGATACCACTGTTGGGTTTTTCGGGCCGCGAAAACCGCTTTTCGCGTCGCGGAAACCCCGAATCGCCCAAGCCACGGATCTCGTGCAAGGTTAAACCGAACGAAAATACGAGTACGAGTTTGAAAACTTTAATCTACAGTAGATCTACATAAGGATAAACCATTTATACCTTTGATGCGATGCCCTTCGCGTTCCCGCTCGTCCAAATGATGCCGGATCTCAAGACCGTCAAGCGCCGGTCCTCTAGAAGTATCCACACGGACACACTAGATGGAGATGACCAAAACCAAGGTGTGCTAGCACCTATGTGGTTCGGCCAAGGGAGGAGAGGGAGAGGGAGAGCTTGAGAGGGAGAAGGAGGAAGAGGCACACAAGTGAATGAAAAATGAATTTCTTCACCCAAAACAAAGTGGCCGGCCACATTTCAAAATTCACATTAATTGCATTAATTGCAATTAATATGAAACCATAAAATCACATTAATTGCAATTAATATGAAACCATTAAGAGAGTGGCTTTGTCACTTCCATGAGGTGGCACCCATGATGATGTGGAACATCATTATTGGTCCACCTAATGCCAACTCACCAATGAGGTGGCAAAAGGTCAAGTCAAAATTGACCTTTGGTCTTCCTTCTCAAGTCAAGTCAAACTTGACTCAATCTCTACCATGGTGGATCTAATCCAACCATTTGATTCGAGCCAACTTAATATAATGAATCTAATTCATTAAATTAAATTGATTCAATGAGTCAAAATCTAAATTAGACTCATTTAACACATGAATCAACTTGAGTCGAACTCAAGTTAGCCCAATTAGGATTACTCTTAATCCAATTTGATTCATCAAATGAATCTAATCCTCTTGGTTCATCATATGAACCTAATCTCCACCTAATTGTCCTAAGTGTGTGACCCTATAGGTTCTTGTAACGTTGGCAATGCCCTAAACCCATTTAGGAGCATAAGTAATGAGCGGTATCTAGCAACACATCATTACTACCCAAGTTACAAGAATGTCGAGATCCGACATCACCTTGTGACTACCAATTGTGACTACTCACAAAATAATGACAAGTGTCCTTCTATCCTAGACATCTAGATTGATCAATATGAGGCATAGACCGTGTCATCCTCTAATCAATCTAAATCTTGAACTCCAAGTAGACTCACTCGATCAAATGAGCTCAACATCTAATGTTGACTCATTTGGGCATGGCCATGCACTTAGTGGTCTCACTCTATCAAGAATACCGATGTCGCTCCCGTCATATGGGAGGGATAGATTCCATCTACATCACTCACATCCCTCTACATAATTCGTTATATACCCAGTAATCGCCTTTATAGTCCACCCAGTTACGGGTGACGTTTGACGAAACTAAAGTACATAACTCCTTATGTAGGGATCCATGGTGACTTCAGGTCTAAGGACTAATAGTCATACTAATAGCCACATGAGAAAGTATATGACACTCATATAACGATCCATGATACTTTCTCATGACGGGTCATTCAGTATACATTCTCTAATGCATACTCATGTGTCAGCTTGATATCTCTATATCCATGACTTGTGAGATCAAGTCATCGAGCTGACCTACATGCTAGTCTTATTGTATTAACATTGTCCCTGAATGCTAATACTTGACTAGGAATGATTTAGAGTAGTGTTCCCTATATCATCTCACTATCGATTCAACTAATCGATTGATATAGGTATGAACCTTCTACTCAAAGACGCTATTATACTTAGTCTATTTGGCACTAATATAAATAAGTATAATAACCAAACAAATGCCTTTATTAATATACAAGAATATGATATACATGAGTCTATACAATCATCAAATGATTGGCTCTAGGGCTCTAACTAACAGTAATGATGTGTTGCTAGATACCGCTCATTACTTATGCTCCTAAATGAGTTTAGGGCATTGCCAACGTTACAAGAACCTAAAGGGTCTCACACTAAGGACAATTAGATGGAGATTTGGTTTATATGATGAACCAAGAGGATTAGATTCATTTGATGAATCAAATTGGATTAAAAGTAATCCTAATTGGGCTAATTGAGTTGGACTCAAATTGATTCATGTATTCAATGAGTCTAATTTAGATTATGACTTATTAAATCAATTTAATTTAATGAATTAGATTCATTATATTAAGTTGGCTCGAATCAAATGGTTGGATTAGATCAACCATGGTAGAGATTGGGTCAAGTTTGACTTGACTTGAGAAGGAAGACCAAAGGTCAATTTTGACTTGACCTTTTGCCACCTCATTGGTGAGTTGGCATTAGGTGGACCAATGATGATGTTCCACATCATCATGGTGTGCCACCTCATGGGAGTTACATACCCATTCTCTTTAATGAGGCATTAAATGAGAAATGGGGGTTACTCTTGGAGAGGTGGCCAGCCACTTTAGGGGGTAAATGAAATTCATTTTCATTCAACTCCTCATTCACTCCTTTCTTCTTCCTCAAGATCTCCCTCTCCCTCTCCTCCTTGCTTGGCCGAATCTTACCAAGGTGCTAGCACACCTTTGTGTGAGGTTTTCTCCACCTACGTGTCCGTGTGGATACTTCTAGAGGACCGACGCTTGACGGTCTAGAGATCCGGCAATTCCTTTGACGAGCAGGAACGCCAAAGGGCACGCTTCAAGGTATACTTCTTAACATATAGATCTAGGAGTAGATCTAGATATTTAAAAACTCGTACTCGTAATTTTCGTTCGGTTTTCCTTACACGGATCTACGGCTTTGGGTGATTCAGGGTTTCCGCGACGCGAAAAGCGGTTTTCGTGGCCCGAAAAACCCAACAAAAAATACATGTCATGCACATATTTCTGAATTATGTGTTTTAACGTGAATTATTGTCAAGTGCATGTTTGTGTTTTCCCCAATCAGTTTTGAAAAGTATGTTTCCATTATTTGTGTTTTCCCCAAGCAGTTTTGAAAAAGTATGTTTCCCATTTAATGCTTGTTTTGTGAGTAGATGGTACTTACTAAGCATTCGCTTATAGATTTGCATTTCCTTATACTGCAGATAAAGGAAAAGGAAAGCTCAAGTAGGAGGAGGCAGCAGGAGCAGTGTTTTGTGTCACGCCCCGTTGGAGTCTCTGTCCGAAGAAATTTTGGCAGTATCTCCCCTATACGGCGGACAATCTGAAACTTTTCTACAGCATCATATACCTCAGCCACATGCGGCTAGAATAATAGCAATAATAAAAATACATCACACAGCCATCCACGCAGTTAATATCAATTTCAGCCTCTGGCTGACACAACCACGCAGTTAAGTAGTAAACAAATAGAACAGTAATACGATGACTCGAAAACAACCCTACTCAACTACACTCGTAAAGCTCAAATCTGACAAACTCACCTCTTCTGCCGTCCAGGCAGGCATGGAGTAAAACATATCCAAACCATACCAAAGTCCATCAACGATAAGAATCCATACAAGATCCATAAGTAAAACAAATACAAGACTAAGACATAGTCCGATAGAGAAAACTAAAATAACAACTCGTGGTCTGCAGAGGACTAGCACTACGTGCAGTGGGGACTAGCGACTGGAACTGCCTCCTGACAGCATCAACCTGAAAATAACAACAGAGGCGGGGGTGAGTCCAATGCTCAGCGGGTAACAACTGATATGCATAATAAAGAATATAACAACTAGCACTAATCATGCGTACAGTCTCTTGATACAAGAAAGGTAAATGCAACTGAGGAATGCAGGAGAAAAGTTGTAGTAACCCGGACCAAGGTATAAGGGTAATAGGGTCGTCAGACCGAGGGTGTCATAATCCTGTATGCATGTCAATCATATGCATCCATATAAATGCAGCAAGTAAATACAGCAAACACAAGCAATAAATGCATCATGCATATGATGCCAATGACATGGTCACCCCTGACGTCAGTCAGTCATCTCACACACAATGGTGAGTCCGAGTGGGTAGGGCTGTGACAACTGTGCACTCTGACATCACTGCCCCTGATGAGTGACCAAGTGGACGGGCTGCTGTCGGAGTACACACATACTCCTACCCCGAAATAATAAATGGGGGAGCGCAATGCTCTCATCTCCCGGTACACGATGACGGGGAGGAATCTCTGCCGGCTACCACGCTGAGTCACACTACCCATGAGCAGACCAACGGAGCCAAACAAAGTCCAACTGTCTGTCGGCTGCAATGCTGCTACACTAAACCAACGGAGCCAAACAGAGTGGAACTGTCTGCCGGCTACCACGCTGAGTCACCAGACCAACGGAGCCAAACAACAGAACTGCCACACACCTGTCTAATATACCACTGACCCATGAGTGGTGGTGTGTACAGATACATGTAACTGGCGATGTGCTCAACAATAATGGAGCAGACAATCGCACAGTATGCAATCATGAAAGATAATGCATGACACTAAACATGGCAATATCATGAAAAACATTGCAAGATCCATACATAAATAAAAGGTGTACCACAAGTCAATGTATCAGATGGAAGGTACACAAACAGATAGGGTATCAAATAAACCCTAGGTCCTGAACATAATGTATCATATGGTTGGGTCACTACCTAAAGCATATATGATCAGGTAAATAATAACATACAGTGCATAATAAGTAAACAAGCAAACATGTAACAGATCATGTAGTGACCAACCAAAACAAATAGATAACACAATCATTAATATATGTTAAACACATTATTATGCATATCAAAAGACATAAGTCAAAGTACCCGCCTCAAATATTACGCGTGCCAAAGGAAATCCCACGTAAGGCAACTCGTCGCAAATCAGAGTCCTGTAATATATAATAACCAGATTTAGCTAATTACATATAAATAAATTAGCTAAATCAAATTCTCGAGAAATTATAATAAATCCTGATCCAATTATAAACCCTAATTGGATCATCTAACTCCTCAATCGACTTAAACTAATCCATTCGAATTTGGACTTGCAATAAACATAACCAATCATAACAACTGACCCAATTTAGCCCTAATTCAACAAATATATCAACTAATCAAACAATCTAAATTCACTATGATCTCTAGCATGTATCAAATGCCCTACTGTTAGGATGTATACTAAAAGCCTAGCTTTTGGTATAAATATTTATCTAGAAATAACAATCACATTGGTCAAATGTCTACATTTATGATAAATGTAGTTGTTCAATTAATTTATATTGTAAATAACATGGTGTGTGGTGTCACACACAGAGGATCATGTTATCAATA
The DNA here is from genome assembly GCF_018446385.1 of Zingiber officinale. Lineage (NCBI taxonomy): Eukaryota > Viridiplantae > Streptophyta > Magnoliopsida > Zingiberales > Zingiberaceae > Zingiber > Zingiber officinale. The sequence continues at coordinate 26,875,103 of NC_056007.1, read as the reverse complement.
CCTTATAAATTATAAACAGCAGCTCACGGCCATGATGGAAAGGAACAAACCATTGGAAGGTCGTAGTGTAATTTGGTATTAGTTTATCTTAACTATATAATTACACTAGTACACTTAGAGTGTATTGAGTAGGACTATTAGAGGTCGTTTCTTTTATACTGACTTTATAAAGGAACAAAGACCTCAGTTATTATGGAAGTGTGTGCTCTTAATCCTAATATAATAACAAGCACATATATTTGATATTTATTTCTTTAATTTATTAATGGGTGAGATTTAGTTCGATAAATCAATAAGCCCGATAAGTTGGGAAATGATATCACTTATAGTGTGTGTTGTTGATTATAGAAGGAAACTGTGTCCTAGTAATCTAGGTTGAGAATGTCCCTAAGAGGAGCTCATAAGAATTGTCATGTTAAACCCTGCAGGTGGACTTAGTCCGACATGATGATAAGGTTGAGTGGTACTACTCTTGGTGTAAAATACGGTACCTAAATAATAGTTAAACAATAAGGTTATTTGACAAAATATCTTATTGGAATTTTTAGGAATTTTTAGAAATTTTCTAGGAATTTTTCGGAGCTCGTTTGACATATTTTAAGGGAATCAATTATTGGGTTTAGAGAAAGCCTGTTTGGAATACCTTTTAGTGGGAGTTGATTGAGGAAACCAACTTAGGGTTTAATTGATTTACACTAAGTTTAAAACCTCACCTATTCCTAACCCGTGCCCTAATTTCACGCCGACCACCTCACTTCCCGATTCCTTCCCCTCCTCTCTCGCATCGCTGCTGACCCTTCCTTCCTTCGTGTCTTCTTCTTCTGAAAACGCCAACACCAAGGCAGCTCGACGCTCCGTCTCAACCACCGATCACCAGCGCTGGGTCGCGAGACGAGCCTCCGATTTCCTCTACCCCTCGTCGGAGGTTCCATCTGTAGAGTCTCCCTTCAACACACCGCTTCGCACAAGAGCTGCTCGGTGGGGTGAGGGGATCTGCGCTCCGGTGATGCTGGAGTCGGATTGCCTGCCCCGAGCCTAATTGTGGTCGAGGACTTGCACTCCAAGAGGCTGCGTCATCTTTCCGAGCCCTAAAGCTGGGTTTGCTGTCGGGTTTCTCTCCACCGCTTGTGGTGGTTCTGGGCAGTGAGGTATGTCAAGTATGGTTTCAATTAGGGTTTGCTCTTAGCTATGGAGGTTGTGATTTGAAGCAGGGATGCAAACATATGTTGATTTGGGTGTTGTTTTGGCAGTGATACACGGTAGCAGTCCCGGCCACAATTCCCAACTGCTGTGCTTCATCCGGGGATTAGTAGGTAAGGTTTCTATCACTTCAATTGTTAGGTTTGCAGAACTAAAGGTTGGTTTCAGATTGAATGTGATATTGAGTTTGAATTGATTGAAGTGATTATCTATAGTTGCAGCTCCGTGGTAGCTCAGGTTGTGAATCTGGGCATGTGTTTCAGTGGTTGACGTACTGATTAGAGGAGTTTCTAATGTTCTAGCTTGGTAGAGGTTGCGGTTGTGGATTTACGGCAGCGGGCAGCATTAGTGAGCTATTGCTGGAGATTACACCACCCGACTGTGGGTTGACAGTGGGAGTTTTCATAAGGTATGTTGATTCTGTTTGAAATTGGAAGTGTGGAAATAATTGAGAAGGTTGTTTGATTGATACTCAGAAGATTGAGCTGTGGATTTGTTTTAGGATGCGTTATTCAGTGGATGTTTACTTGTATCAAGGGAACAAATTGGTGATTTGGTCATGCTAATAGTATTAATGTTTTGCTGGGAAATTTTGGTGATCTGAAGGCATAAATTAGGGTTTTGGATTGTTTGGGAGTAGATCCGTGTGGCTTTATTTGGTTAATGAATGGAACTCGGGTTAAAGTCACTTATCTTGTATAGTAGTATAGTTAATCAGTTGCATATGTATTTAGCTAAAATTGATACGTTGACACAGGACTTTGATCGGGACGAGCGTCGTGACGAGATTGGCGTTGGATTCAGCCTACACTTAGAGGCGGATACTTCTTGACTTGCTTCTTTAGATATCGATCTTAGTGCATGAGTTAGTTTCATATATGTAGAATTTATCTTGACTCCACTCGTCTTATTTCTTGTGCTTGATACTTTATCCACTCAATCTTTGAGATACTCGTTCCTGTATCTATACAGTCTCTCGTTGCTATTCAGGATATTTAGCAGATACCGAACACCAGATAGTAGATATTAGATACTAGATAGATAGATATCAGATATCATGTTTACTTGCTTTGACTGCTATCTATTCATATTTCTTATTGAGCATGCTAGCTTCATGTAGCATACCTGATTTCTGTTATATATTTATGGTGACTGTTGCATTGTTTGCTTCATGTCATTGCATGCATCGCAGATGACCTTGGCTCCCTTGTGGTTGAGACGGTCATTGGCTTGGGCCGCACGCTCGGCCACTCATGGGTAGTGGTAGCTGGAGCGTGTCGCTTGTCCTGTCGTGTCCCCCACTCGCACACTCATGGGTAGTGGTAGCTGGAGTCACGGGCAGAAAGGACCCCCGTCGCAGACGTAGCTATTCAGCTACTATGCAACTGTCCATCCGGACACTCGAGAGTAGTGGCGGCCTTTGGGTGGTACAGCTGTCATCGATTCGTCCTCTCGACCATACAGGGGTCGTGGTGCAGAGAGGTGGCGGGGTGACCATCCATGCATACGCTATTTTTCCGTTATATTTGCTTATACTGTTATATGCTTACTTATGCAGTTCTGTTATCTCATACCTGTTATATATATATGCTTAGACACTGATTACTCTGGCAGTATACCTTACATGTGATCTGGGTAGTTGTGAGCAGTATTATAGTAGTTTATGTTATCTCAGACCTTACACTGTTAGCCTAGGATATGGTTTCAGGTATGGATATATACTTTGTTTACCTAGTAGTATCTGCTATTTATCTTTTCGAGACTGTATCCTTTTGTATTCCTGTTCTTTATGATACTCATGCACTATCTATTTTATTACCCGCTGAGTCTTTATACTCACCACCCACATTGGTAATTTCACCAGGTAGCTAATAGCGATGCTAGTACACTTGGAGGAGGATCCCGATTGCCGGTCCCACGTTGCTTCCGAGGACGATTTTATGATTTTGGTTTTCATGTTATTGTGAGTTAAACCTTTGAATTTAGCATTGTAATAATTGGGCTGTGGACTTGTTATTTTGTATTTGGTTGTTTTGTCGAGGAGTCAAGCTGGGTCGGCCCGCGGAGAGTTTTTGTTACCTTATACTTATTATTTTTGTTTTCCGCTGTGCTTGATTTTCCAGCCGTGTAGGCTGTATATTATCTGCGTGGTTGTGATTTTATTTGCATATGTATTATCTGTTGGTGATGTATACCGGTGTCATTTGTCACTGCTACAGGGGAGGTGCTGTCCGATTTTCGTCGGACAACCTTACTCTCGGGGCGTGACACTTGGAGCTAGATATTAATTAAATGATTTGTCAGTAACTCACTTAATTAGTGGACATTCGTAATCTTAAACACAGTGAGACTAACACACTCATGATAAGAAGGAGCCCATAATGTAATTTGGGATTGGTGCGGTAGTGCGGTAATAACTCTCTAGTGGAATGAGTTATTATCGATGAACTTGAGTTGTGTGTTCGGGGCGAGCACGGGATACTCAAGCTCAACGGAAGGCCAAAACCAATTTCTCCTCTAGGTCCCTGTTGTAGCCTCAATAAAGCCTCAAGTCCATCCAAATAAAAGCCTATCTTGGTGTCCAAGAAGGGGCCGGTTCATTGCTTGGTGACCAAGCAATGGCCGGCCACATATTCTCTAGAAGTGGCCGGCCCTTGCCTTGGGAAAAGGGGCCGGCCGCAATACTTAAATTAGGAAGGTTTTTTTTTAATTTTTAAATTTCCTCAGATATTTACAATTTGTAAAAAGAGAGATTTTAAAAATTTATAAAATTTTCCTAATTTAAATTAGGCCACAAGGTTTTAAAAGAGAGTTGTAAAATTTATAAAACTTTCTTTTAAAAAGAAATATTATTAGAGATGTTTTAAATTTTAAAACTTTCCTTTTAATATCTACATTAGAAAAAAAAAAGAGTTTGTAAAATTTTATTAGAAGTTTTCTTCTTTTAAAATTTTATAAATTTTTTTTCTTTCTTTCCCTTTTAATAAGTGGCCGGCCACCTTGCTTGGTGCCCAAGCAAGGGGCCGGTCAAATAATTAAACATCAACAAATAGTTGTTTAATTAATAAATCAATCTAGGATTGATTAATTAAAAGGAAAGAAAAAGAAAAAATTAAAAGGAAATAGGAATTAGTCTAATTTTTTATAAAACTCTTTCCATAATTTTCTGTTGGGAAACTAATATAAAAAGGGGGGAATGGGAGGCCTTGAAAAAAGGAACAATTGATATTGTGTTGTTGGAGATCATCAAGTGGCCGGCCCCTCTCCCTCTCTTCCCTTTGCTCTCTTTTGCTCCTTTGTGGTGGTGGTGCCCGAATTCTAGAGAAGGAGGAGAAGCTTTCCGGGTGGTGTTCGTCTTGGAGGATCGTCGCCCACACGACGTCCAAGAGGAGGCGAGGAATACGGCAGAAGATCTCGAGGTTTTTAGCATACAAGGAAGAGGTATAACTAGTATTTAATTTCCGCATCATACTAGTTAATTTTTCTTTGTATAAATACCAAATACAAGAGGCATTCGATTCTTGTTTTTCAAATTTAATTTCGATGTTGTGTTCTTTTTCTTTTTCCCTTGTGATTTGATTGTTCCTTTTGGTTAACCTAGAGTTATATAAGGAAATTAAATATTAACTTTCCTTAAAAGGATTTGTCTAGTCGGTGGTGGTTGCTCCCATATCCAAGTAGGCCAAGTGTCTCGCCATGCAGTACTGGAAGCCAATTTTGGAAACTAATATTTAATTGAATTTATAACCTAGGTGATTTGGATCAAACGTGTTAAGTTTCGCAGGAGATCCAAATCTAAACCTAAAAGAACATATAAGTTAAATTTGGAATCAACGTGTTAAGTTCCGCAGGAGATACAAGTTTAACTTAAAAGAACACATGGTAGCTAGGAAAGGTTCAGATCACGAACAAAATTTTTGTACAGTGGAGCCATTGGGTTTTCCGAGTAGCAACCAACAATTGGTATCAGAGCTAGGATTTTGCCTCTGTGTATTTGGTATTAGTTTAATTATGCACATGTCATACATAATTTAGGCAGGATAATAGTAGGATGTGCTAACTTTGTGGATGCAGGATCCAACTATTATGGCTTATAGATATTGTGTGTGTGATTGGACCCTTGGACATGTCAAGGGCATTTTATTGTATGTGTATAATTGTATTATAAAATACAGCAGGAGTTGTATTTAGTTTTATTAGGATTTTATTTTTTGATCTAGTTACATGTACATTTCTTTTATGGAATATAGGATCGATGGATATAAATTTTATTTTATGTTCGATCTAGTTTACATGTACATTCCTTCGAGTAATATAGGATCAAAAAATGAAAAATTCTATTTATATCGTGGATCGAATCTTGCAAGGCATGGAACCTTTTGAGGATCAGAGTGGCGCAGCGGAACAAGGAGCAAGATGGATGCGACAACTAGACCCGGTGGCAGTGGCCAAAGATGGCAGCAGCTAGGGATGACGACACATGGAAGACAACAATAGATAAAAGCCATAATAATTGAGAATTAGTTTTTCTATTTATTGCTTTTATATTGTGCTGTGTGTGAATGTTAGTGTACATATTTAGTAGGCTAGCATTGTCAAAATTCCTCACTTTAAAAACTAAGTGGGAGAGGGATTTATTTTAAATAAATTCCACGGTCTCCATTACTGGTTTATAAGTGATGCAACAAGCTTGCGCGTTGGCTCTGAGTGCCTTCCTCCATATCGGATGAGCTTGTTTGCGGATCACTAGATTAAACTTCCATTTTGGATGACTATAGGAAGTTAATTAAGAGCGTGTGATTTTCCCCATCGGAAGGGGCACAATCTTATTAATGGACTTAGTGTCAAGTAATGGTATACACTTAGGCACGTCTAATAGTATCCTCCCCATCGGAGTCACTGCTATTATTTGTGTGACCGAAGAAAACCAACTATTAATTTGTCAAATAAATAGGTTGACAAGATAATAAAATTAAAAACCCCTCTTACAAATGTTTGATTTTGTATACGTCCACACTATCGTGGCATACAAAATTCACGGTGTTTGAGGTAATTTTATTTGTCATAAAGATTTATTGACAAGATAATTAATGGGTAAACCCCTCCTCTTACAAATGTTTAATTTTGTATACGTCCACACTATCGTGGCATGCAAAATTCATGGTGTTTGAGGTGTTGGTGAATTTAAATAATATTGTTTGAGGAATCAATGTTATTTTAAATTCAAAAGTTTTGACCAAATATTTGATCAAAGGCAAATCAACTATTAATTTTATTCGTCATAAAGTAATGTTGATGAGATAATAAAATTAATGGATAAAATCTCCTCTTTGATTTTGTATACGTCCACACTATCGTGGCATACAAAATTCATGGGGATTTTAAGGAGTTGATCTTGACCAAATATTTTTTGTGATTCTTAGGATTTTAAATGTTTGTCAATTCCCTAGTTGTTATACTATAGAAAAGACTTAGTAGTCCTAATTGTAATAATTGGAAATAGGACTTGGACATTGAGGTAGACTGTCTTCTTAGAACTAAGAACAATATAGGTGTATTTAATTCATTAGTTGAAACATGTTTAGTGGTGTTATCTACCAGAACCTGGAGTGTAGATACAGATGCCATTAATCATGTCCGCAATTCATTGCAGGGTTCCAGGAAACCCGACAACTAAATGAAAATGAAAACACCGTCCACATGGGCACTGCTGTAAAAGTGGTAGTTGTTGCAGTGGGAGATGTTTATCCTTTGATAAGAATAAAACATTGATTTTTGAGTAATTGTCTTTACGTACCAAATTTAGAAAGAACTAGTTTTTAGTTTCTAAACTATTCAAAGAACTTGATATTCTACCTCTTTTAATAATAAAGTTATTATCAAGAAAAAGAGGGAAGTTATCTGTTCTGGTGCGGTGGTTGGCAATTTAATAACTCCCACGATGCAACAAATGGAAATTAGTAACACATCTTCTAACTTTAAGATAAAGTAACCTTCGGAAGTGTAACGGCCACCCTTCCTACTACTACTCTGAGGGTGACTGTTACTTACTTAAACTCTACTTAACTGGAGTTACTTACTCTAATATCAGAAATATTTAAAATCTACGGAGAAGAAATCTGAGCATAAAACTCCAACATTTATTTTCGTTCTTACTACACTTTACAGCAAGCATACATGGCAATTGCTATCAAGAAGAATCATAGGAGATTAATGCCTCTACTTGTCAACAGCTAGCATACATGCAGGGAAGTAGTAATTATTCTGCTTGCAGTTAAATATTTCGGCAGTACTAAGAGGCATTTTCCAGGTTCAAGCAATGCAATCAAGTAAAAAAAAAGAACTCTGCAGATTTAATTCCCACGGCAGAATAAAACTCCAGCTGTAGCACATGAATACCGAGCAATGTAATAAAAGGGAGACTGAGCTATGTAAAAATTTCTAGCATTTCACCGCCGATTAAAATTTCCAGCAGTAACAAAAGGAAAACTGAGCATAGAAATTCGCTAGCTATTCATATTTCCTACTCACTGCAGTAGAAATAAATACTGGATAGCAAAAGTAAATTCCCCAACAGGATATTAATAATGGCAGATTTCCATTCAAGCTAAATTCATATTGGATACTATCATACACATGAAAATATTTACTGAGCTTGTATCAACCAAATCATCCCATATAAAATTCCAGCAGTTTAACATTCCAACAGAGTAAGAAGAGGTAATGAGCATAAGCATTTACCAATTTATTGATACTAACGCATAAATGAAGCAATTTAAAACAAATCCTTAGCATTGAAAAATAATTCCCTTTTAGCAGTAATCAAAAGAACACTAGCAGTAACATTTCCAAAATCTTCCAACAAGGTCCCAAGCTTCCATTATCAGCCACCACACACACACATCATCAACGTCTCCTTGTCGCCTTCTTCTATACCACTTTAGCTTTTCCTTTACTTTTATCTATGTCTGCAGTAGGAGGAAGGTAGTATCTATAAGCTAAAAGCTTAGTAAGTGCTTTCTACTCACAAAATCCGATACGGAATGCATAAGCATAAAAGAAAGCAGGGAAATACATGCTCAACATGAAAATAGCAAATAGAACTACATCATGCATCTCTAAAGGAAACAACAATTTAATTTGCTAAAATTTGCAACTTAGATAAAAGAACCTGTTCTGTTTGTTTCCAAATTAATACTTTTATACTTTAAAATAATATTCAACTTTACTTGGGCCCGGCGTTGTACCACTCTGCGCGCCTTTCTTAATGAGAATTAAGGTAGCTAATCCCAAAACCATTAAGACACTTCTAGACCTTATGTCTAGGGGCAACTTGGAGCCCATCCCTTGGACCTTGTGTCCGGTACATGCCCTTTAAAAGTAAAATACTTTTCTTTATATCCTTCTTTAATTACTTCTTCTGAATAAATGCCTTGGCATTTATTTAAGCACTCTGTGTGCCTTGATTCTAAATTCTGAAACTTAGGATCAGATGGTATCTTAGTATTGCTTTACTTGTACTTCTCTCATTTATTCAGCAAACAAGAGATTTTAAACTACATGGCACTGATATAAAATATTATCCAGTACATATTCAAACAAACTCCACAATAATTAAAGAAAGAACAACTATATCACTGAAATGTAACAGGATATATATTCAAACCGACTCCAATAGAATTCCTCAGCCACTAAAAGGAGAATACATGGTCATAAGGAACAACTTTTAAGCAGCTCACGGCAGTAAGAGTTTTCTACATTTCAAACTTGAAAAAAAAAAAACTAACTTATTCTTGATTCCTAACAATCATTCAATCATACAATGGCTTGAAGAAATTTATATCTACTTAAACATGCTTGAAGTGTAAGGTAAATACACCTAACTAGCATGCTGTGGTAATCAAGGGAAACCCTCAAAACTTCTGTTCGTGCCCTAAATAAAACACATCAACGGATTGAAATCAGCTTAAACTGAATTGGCTAGAGCAAGGGTCAAATCCGAAACCATATGCTAAGATGAAAGGCTACTGTTATCATTTTTCAACAAAACGCAAGATAAAAAAAAAACCCGAGAGCTACTCCTACCACAGGTGAGAAGCACTTACAATGGGTTCTTGGACTTACAACCGAAGAGAAATGTTCTAGGGTTTCGGTGGAGCTTCGATTCCACCTTTTTCCTTGTATTTCCCGAGCTCCCCTTGCCGGAATGATCACTCACGAGTGGAGACCGGCCGGAAAACACCTCGCCGACGTCGAGAGGAGGAAACCCTAGCCTTGGCTGCGGTTTTTCCCGAGAGGAGAAGACGGCGCCGCGTGGGTGAGAAGGGAGAGAGGTTTGGGTTTTTAGGTTTCGGGAAAGAAATTAACCTCCTTTAATAACCTAGGTGATTCGGTTCCACCTATAACTCTAATATATTTGTTCACACACTTAGTTAATAAAACGAGCTCAGCTCGGTTGGTTGGGCTGATTACTGCTTGGGCCCGAGAAGCTGGGTTCGAATCCTAGCTCTTCCACTTTGTGTTTTTTTTTTTTTTTTTAAAAAAAACTTCCTCCTCCCGGTAAAAATGCCAAACGGAGTCCAAAAATTGCATAAAAATACTCTAAAAATTCCTAAAAATCCCTAGAATATTTTAAAAGTATTTTTAGACATTTTCAAAGATATTTAGAACTCAAAGTAAGGAAAATTGGGTCGTTACAATCCCCCATACCTTATAAAAAGTTCGTCCTCGAACTTAGAATAGTTCTGGATATTTCTGTCTCATACTGTCCTCCCGCTCCCAAGTGACTTCCTCGTGCTTCTGGTTCTGCCAGACGACCTTCACTAGTGGTACTTCTTTGCTTCTTAGTCTTTTGACTGCTCTGTCCACTATCTGTGTAGGTCTGCTCTCATAACTAAGATCCTCTTGGATCTGCACTAACTAAGGCTGAATCACTTGGCTAGGGTCGTGGAGACACTTCTTTAGCAGAGAAACATGAAATACATTATGTATTGCTGACATGTCTTGTGGTAAGTCCAGCCTGTAAGCTACTTTCCCAATCCTTTCTGTGATCAGGTAAGGTCCTACATAACAAGGACTTAATTTGCCCTTCTTGCCAAATCTCATCACTCCCTTCATAGGAGCGACCTTGAGAAAAACTGAATCCCCTACTTGGAATTCAAGTGGCCTACGGCGTGTGTCAGCATAACTCTTCTGTCTACTCTGGGCAGTTCTCTGATCTTCCAATCGCCTGAGTAGTTTCATCTATCAGCTCTGTCTGAATGCCCAGTTCTACTTCCATCTCTCTTCTTTCACCTGCTTCTTGCCAGCAAATGGGTGATCTGCATTTCCTGCCATACAACGCCTCGTAAGGAGCCATCTTGATGGTGGCCTGATAGCTGTTGTTGTAGGCAAATTCAGCTAAGCACAGGTACTTACACCAACTTCCCTTGAAATCTAGTGCACAAGCTCTGAGCATATCTTTTAGAATCTGATTTACTCGCTCTGTCTGTCCATCAGTCTGAGGATGGAAGGCTGTGCTGAACTTGAGTTTGGTGCCTAGTGCAGTCTGAACACACTCCCAAAAGTGAGAGGTGAAGCGCCCATCTCTATCAGACACAATAGATTTGGGAACTCCATGAAGTCTGATCACCTCCTTAACATATAACTGTGTCAACTGCTCTATAGAGTGGGACACCTTGATGGCTAGAAAATGGGCAGACTTGGTCAATCTATCCACTATTACCCATATTGCATCATATCGATTCGTAGTTCTTGGGAGACCTGTTATAAAGTCCATGGATATGTCTTCCCACTTCCACTCCGGTATTGAGAGAGGTTGTAGCATCCCTCCTGGTCACTGATGTTCTGCTTTGACCCTCTGACATGTCAGGCAGGTACTGACATATTTTGCAACATCTCTTTTGAGTCCAGACCTCCAGAATCTCTGTTTCACGTCTTGGTACATCTTGGTAGAACCAGGATGCATGGAGTATGGTGTACTATGAGCTTCTTCTAAAATCTTCTTTCTCAGCTCTTCGTCATTGGGAACACAAAGGTGACTCCCCTGATAAAGAATTCCACAGTCTGATACTCGAAACTCGGAATTTTCTTCTTCTTGTATCCCTTGCTTGATCTTTTGGATATCTGGATCTTCACTTTGCTTCTTCTATATATCCTCAAGCAGGGTTGACTCTAGAGTCAATGTAGAGAGTTGCCCATAAATAATTTCGACTCCAAAGTCTGACAACTCTTTCTGCAGTGGCAGGGCTAATGATGACAGAGACATCAGGGATGCACTGGACTTTCTGCTTAGTGTATCTGCCACTTTGTTAGCTTTGCCTGGGTGTATTACTTCCTTTCGCTTTCAATTGATGGTTCCCAAAATGCAGGTATATTTTAGGGAACACTGTTGCCCTCTTTAGCTGATCAAATAGATCATCTATTCTGGAAAGAGGGTACTAGTCCTTAACTGTTACTTTGCTCAGCGCTCTAAAATCTATGCACATCTGCATAGATCCATCTTTCTCTTTAATGAACAACACAGGAGCTCCCCAAGGTGAGTGACTAGGGCAGATGAAACCCTTGTCAAGTAGCTCCTGAAATTGTTCTTGTAACTCTTTTAGCTCTGCTAGAGAAATTTGATACAGGGCTTTTGAAATTGGGCTGGCGTCAGGAACCAATTCAATTTCAAATTCCGCTTCTCTGTTGTGAGATAGTCCAGGTAGCTCTTCTAGAAATACCTTTGGATACTCACAGACTACCCGAACATCTTCCTACTTGGGTCTTTCTTAGAAATACAGGGCCTTGGCCTTTCTCTTTCTTTTCTTTTTCTTTCTTTTACTTGTTAATACTTCTAAAGTATTTAATAGGATTCTTATTTTTCCACTAGAATACATGGCTGTTCATGCTTATTAAAATAGCAAATGAAAACAACTTTGAGATTACTAATCATGCTATAAAATAGAGCAAAAGAAAGCAACTTTGAACTTACTAATCATGCTATAAAATAGAGCAAAAGAAAGCAACTTTGAACTTACTAATCATGCTATAAAATAGAGCAAAAGAAAGCAACTTGGACTTTCTAAACATGCTGTAAAATAGAGCAAAAGAAAGCTAACTTGGACTTACTAAACATGCTGTAAGATAGAGCAAAAGAAAGCTAACTTAGACTTACTAAACATGCTGTAAAATAGGGCAAAAGAATGCAACTTTGAGCTTTCTGTACATGCTGTAAAATAGGGCAAAAAGAAAACTAATTTGATCTTGCTAAATGACACAAACGTAACGAAAATGCTAATGTTTGCATGCTGGAACTTACGGCTGTTCATGCTCTTGAAATGCCAAGAACTGAATCTGTTCATTAATAAGGAACATAAGGAGACATGCTTGAAGATGTAATTAAGATTATAAGTATTTTACTTTTAAAGGGCATGTACCGGACACAAGGTCCAAGGGATGGGCTCCAAGTTGCCCCTAGGCACAAGGCCTAGAAGTATCTTAGTAGTTTTGGGATTAGCTACCTCGATTCTTATTAAGAATGCGCGCAAAGTGGTACAATGCCGGGCCCAAGAAGAAGTTGATTACTATTTTGAAGTATTAAAGTATAAGTTTTGAAACAAATGAAACAAGCTTCAAATATGTTTAGAATTAGAAAGTTTAGTTTCTTGTTATTTGAAGCATGCAGTAGTAGTTTTATTTGTTTCTTGCTATTAGATTATTCAGCATGTTTAGCTTTACATGTTTAGTAGTTTTACACGTTTAGTAGCTTTACATGTTTAGTAGCTTTACATGTTTAGTATGCTTCTATTATAGTTTTATTCTTATGAGCATGATTAGCTATACATGTTTAGTATTTCAGTTAGCATGATTCCTTTGCTATATATGAGCATGATTAGTTTTATATGTTAGCATTCAGTTTTAGCATGTTTTTATTTATATACATGCATATCGAGTTTTTGTGAGTAGATAGCGCTCACTAAGCTTTATGCTTATAGACTGCACTTCCTCCTACTGCAGATAAAGGAAAGGAAAAGATTTAACAAGGAAGGCGACAAGGTGGTGGTGATGAAGGTGTGTGATGGCTGGACTATGGGGAGATCAAGAGTTTGCTAAGGAATTGTTAAGACTTTTCTATTTAGAGTTCCTTGGTTTTCTTTAAATGCTATTATGAGTCAAGATTGTAATTAAGTTTATTCTGCATTTGTAGTTGAGTTCTATTGATGGAGTGATATTGTTGGTTGCTATTATTAGGGTAGTTTCCTTCTTTTATTTGTGATATTATATTGCGTGGTTGTGGAAATATATGTTCCAGCCGCCTGTGGTTGAGTATAGTTTGTTTGTATTGATGATTTAGTCATCGGTACAGGGGAGACTCTGCCGGAATTTTTCGGTAGAGATTCCTCGTGGTTTTTAATTATACTGATTAAGTATAGTTAGTAGTTAAGTAACGGTCACTCTTAGAGAGTAGTAGCAGTAGTAAGAAGGGTGGTCGTTACAGGAAGTGAACCAATCATATTTTTGGCATCTAAGGCTAGGTTATATTAACTTGAGTAGGATTCAAAGGATAATAATTGATGAACTCTTGGGTTCATTGGTAGAGGAAAATTTTCCAACCTGCGAGTCTTACTTGGAAGGAAAAATAACCAAGAAACTTTTAAGTCTAAGGGGTTTGGAGCCAAAGATATATAGGAATAGGTTCATTCTGATTTGTGAAGACCTTTGACTATCCAGGCAAGAGGTTGTTTCAAATATTTCGTCTATTTTATAGACAACTATTTGAGATACGGATACATTTACTTGATGTGCCGCAAGTCTAAGTGTTTTGATTAGTTCAAAGAGTAAGAGGCTGATGCAGAGAAACGTTAAAGTAAAAGTATCAAGACACTACGGTGAGTTCGTAGTGGTAAGTACCTCTTGGGAGAATTTAGGAGTCACTTATCAGAAGTTGGGATTCAATCCCAACTAACTACACCCCAACAGAATGGTGTAGTAGAAAGAAGGTATAGGACTCTTATAGAAATAAGTAGATTGATGATGAGTTATTTAGAAAATTACCAAATTCATTTTAAGGATATACTCTGGAAACGGAAGTAAACATAGTACCTTCCAAAGTCAGAACTCTCTACTCATATAGAATTGCTGAATAGGCGTAAGCCTATTTTGAAGCATATTCGGATTCGGGTAGTCCAGCACATATGCTAAAGAGAGACAATGATAAGTTGGACAGGAATTCACTTGTTTGTGGGTTATCCTAGAGAAATGAAAGTAGGTTTATAGTCTTAAAAATCATAAGGTCATTGTTAGCATCAATGACCGATTTTTAGAAAAGGACTATGTAATAAACCACAAGCCCATAAGTAAAAATAGTTCTTAAGGAAATTAAAGGACACGTCTAACCTAGTACCAACTGTACAAGATGAAATATCACAAGAAACTGCAACACGTATCACAAATGATACACAATTGCAGAAAGTGCCTCGTCGTAGTGGGAGGGTTGTTAGGCAACCCAAAAAGATTCATGTTTTGGGAGAGTTTTTGGACTCGATCCCTGGAGGACATGAATCTAATCTCCGGACATATGATGAAGCACTCCAAGATAAAGATGCAGCATCTTGGCAAAGAGTAATGAATAACAGAATTAGAATATATGTATTCTAATAAAATCTGGAAGCGTGCAGAACCACCAAATGGTGTAAAAGCCTTTGGGTGTAAAAAGGTCTATAATAGGAAAAGAGGGATAGACAGGAAGGTAGAAATTTTCAAAGCAAGGCTTGATGAAAAAGGAAACTTTTTCACTGGTAGCCATGCTTAAGTCTATCAAGATTCTTTTATCTATTTGGCAAGTGGATGTCAAGACAGCATTCCTTAATGGAAGTCTTGAAGAAAGCATCCATATAAAGCAACCAGAAGGGTTCATTGCAAAGAGATAAGAGCATCTTGTGTGCAAGCTCAATCAGTCTATGGACTGAAGCAAAGCTTCAAGGTCTTGGAACATCCGATTTATCAAAGTAATCCAGACCTATGGATTTATTTAGTAACCGGATAATTCTTGTGTATACAAAAAGTGTGATGGAAATGTGGTGGTATTTCTTGTACAATACGTAGATAACATTTTTGGTAGTTAGAAACAATATCAAAATGTTGTCAGAAGTAAGGGTATGGTTGTCCAAACAATGCGATATGAAGGACTTGGGAGAATGTATATATTCTTGGGATCAAAGGATCGCAAGAAAAGAATATTTTACTTATCCCAAGCTTCATATATCAAAAAAAAATCGTTGCTCATTTTAAGCATGCAAAACTCTAAGAAAGGTTTCTTACCTTTTTAGCATGGAGTTACTTTATCTAAAGAAATGTCTCCGTAGATATCAAAGGAGATAGAGGAAATGAAGGCAGTTCTTTATGCTTCGGCTGTCGGAAGCATAATGTATGCTATGCACGAGATCAGAAATCTGTTTTACCAAGGGCATAGATAGCAGATATCAAAGTAACCCTGGACAAGGACATTGGACTGCAGTAAAGCATATATTGAAGTACCTTAGAGGCACTAGAGATTATATGCTAGCTTACAAGGCAGTTAATTTGGTCCCTATGGGTTGCACGGATTTTGACTTCCAATCAGATAGGGACAATAATAAGTCAACCTCGGGGTTTTGTGTTTACTTTAGGAGGTAAAGTCATAACTATGGTAGAGTGATAAGCAAAGGTGTTTTTCTGGACTCCACCATAGAAGCTGAGTATATGGCAAGCCTCTGAGGTAGCCATAAAAGCTGAATGACTCAATAACCTCAAGATAGACTTAGATATGATTTCTAGTTTGTCCAAAGATTATTACAATTTATTGTAATAATAGTGGTACAGTAGCAAACTCGAAGAAATCTTGAGTCTATAAGGCAAGTAAACACATTAGAGTGCAAGTACCACCCAATACGAGAAATCGTATAAACGAGGAGAAGTTGTAGCTGCCCAAATTGCATCAGATGATGACCTATAGATCTTCTCACTAAGGCTCTTAAGGCAAGAGTTTTTGATAGGCGTGTTGAAGGGTTGAATCAGATGTATGGCAGCAGATATGACAGCTTAGTCTTTTAGTATAAGTGGAAGATTGTTAGGATGTATACTAAAAGCCTAGCTTTTGGAATAAACATTTATCTAGAAATAACAATCACATTGGTCAAATGTCTACATTTATAATAAATGTAGTTGTTCAATTAATTTATATTATAAATAACATGGTGTGTGGTGTCACACATAGAGGATCATGTTATCAGTACCTTATAAATTATAAACAGCAGCTCACGACCATGATGGAAAGGAACAAACCATTGGAAGGTCGTAGTGTAATTTGGTATTAGTTTATCTTAACTATATAATTACACTAGTATACTTAGAGTGTATTGAGTAGGACTATTAGCGGTCGTTTCTTTTATACTGACTTTATAAAGGAACAAAGACCTCAGTTATTATGGAAGTGTGTGCTCTTAATCCTAATATAATAACAAGCACATATATTTGATATTTATTTCTTTAATTTATCAATGGGTGAGATTTAGTTCGATAAATCAATAAGCCCGATAAGTTGGAAAATGATATCACTTATAGTGTGTGTTGTTGATTATAGAAGGAAACTATGTCCTAGTAATCTAGGTTAAGAATAACCCCAAGAGGAGCTCATAAGGATTGTCATGTTAAACCCTGCAGGTGGACTTAGTCCGACATGACGATAAGGTTGAGTGGCACTACTCTTGGAGCTAGATATTAATTAAATGAGTTGTCAGTAACTCACTTAATTAGTGGACATTCGTAATCTTAAAAAAAGGGAGACTAACACACTCATGATAAGAAGAAGCCCATAATGTAATTTGGGATTGGTGCGGTAGTGCGGTAATAACTCTCCAGTGGAATGAGTTATTATCGATGAACTTGAGTTGTGTGTTCGGGGGGAGCACGGGATACTCAAGCTCAACGGAAGGCCAAAACCAATTTCTCCTCTAGGTCCCTGTTGTAGCCTCAATAAAGCCTCAAGTCCATCCAAAAAAAAGCCTATCTTAGTGTCCAAGAAGGGGCTGGTTCATTGCTTGGTGACCAAGCAATGGCCGGCCACTTCTATATTCTCTAGAAGTGGCCGGCCCTTGCCTTGGGAAAAGGGGCCGACCGCAATACTTAAATTAGGAAGGTTTTTTTTTTATTTTTAAATTTCCTCAGATATTTACAATTTGTAAAAAGAGAGATTTTAAAAATTTATAAAATTTTCCTAATTTAAATTAGGCCACAAGGTTTTAAAAAATAGTTATAAAATTTATAAAACTTTCTTTTAAAAAGGAATATTATTAGAGATGTTTTAAATTTTAAAACTTGGTTTTAAATTTTAAAACTTTCCTTTAATATCCACATTAGAAAAAAAAAAGAGTTTGTAAAATTTTATTAGAGGTTTTCTTCTTTTAAAATTTTATAAAAAATTTTCTTTCTTTCCCTTTTAATAAGTGGCCAGCCACCTTGCTTGGTGCCCAAGCAAGAGGCCGGTCAAATAATTAAATATCAACAAATAGTTGTTTAATTAATAAATCAATCTAGGATTGATTAATTAAAAGGAAAGAAAAAGAAAAAATTAAAAGGAAATAGGAATGAGTCTAATTTTTTATAAAACTCTTTCCATAATTTTTTGTTGGGAAACTAATATAAAAAGGGGGGAAGGGGATGATAGGATCGAGTAGCGCGATAGACGGGTGGGTGAATATCGCTTCTTTTTAAAAACTATTCTTTTCGTATTTAAATCAAAGTCGTGCACAGCGGAAAGTAAATAGAGACACAAATGTTTTACTTCGTTCGGAGCCTAGCTCGACTCCTACTCGAAGGCCCGCGGTCCTTGACCGCACCGATGGGCAAAGCACTAAAATCCTTCTCTCCGAACTCCTCGGAGAGAAGCAGATCGTACAAGTACAATAGAATAAGATAGTAACAAACCTACTATCTTATTAGCAATTAAGTATAAAACAAAAAACAAGTATATCGGCAAATGAATCGAAGATGTAGCGTAGGTCGGTTCTTCCAAATGACGTAGCTTTGCAATGAAGATGAGTCGCTTGCAGAGTAGTAACTTGTGATCAGAAAGTTATATTTAAGTTTCTGTCTTCGAGTCTGAATTTATAGGTGGACTGAGGTTCGGTCAACTGATCCCTCTGTTCGGTCGACCGAACCAGCTCCGAACACCCACAGCTGGAATCTGACGCTGGCTCATAAATTCTGCATTAACTGGCCTTCAATGGTTCGGTCGACCGAACCCTTTTATCGGTCGACCGAACAAGCTTTTACCTTGTTCGTCGAAGTCTGTCAGAATCTTGAATTAATGCGCGATTAATGTTGATTGGATCCGTCGACCGATCCCCAGGTTCGGTCGACCGATCAGCTTATTTCCTTTGCTTGTTGATCGGTGCTGATGAGCTGGCTTTGCTGAGTCATCAAGTTCGGTCGACCGATCTTACTATGCGGTCGACCGATCAAGCTTTGATCGAACTTTGACTTTGATCTGTTCTGAACTGTTTGCTTTCTGTTATGCTCTTGTTCGGTCGACTGAACCGCTGGTTCGGTCGACCGATCCAGTCTGACCTGCAACACAGTGTTAGAACAAAAACTTCCTGCAACACAGATGTTAGCACACAGCATAATAATGAATAAAAGACAGCATAATGAGTAATATAAAAGACAGCAATAGAACTATCTTGATCTCAACTTGGAAACCTTCCCGGTTTCTTCAGTTGGATCAGCGACCTAAGGTTGTTCCCTCCGGAAACCCGACCTCACTGTCGCTCCTCCAGTTTGCTTACCTCAACCTACCTGCCAAACTTTGATCCTCCAGATCTAGTTTGGACTTCTCACTCAGCCTTGATCGGCTCCCCAGGACTTTTCCTTTGATCTTCGGTCCTTCAGACCTCTCGATCACACTGCCAAGTTTCGTCTCCCCTCGACCTACTTGGACTTTCACCTGGGTTCCACAATCTGCTAAGATTTCTCCTGCCTAGCCTCCAACTAGGTCTTTCCCGGTTGAGTAAACATTCTGCACACTCAATAAACTTGTTAGATCATAACAAGACTTAACTTGAACCTTTGACAACATCAAAACTCAGGTTTGATTCTGGTGCATCTTGCACCAACAATCTCCCCTTTTTTGATGTTTGGCAACCAAGGTTCAAAGTTAAGTTAAACATATGCAACTAGTAAATAAACAAGCAATTTCAATTCTTATTTCTCCCCCTGAAATAATCATCTCCCCCTGAATTCACTATCTCTCCCCCTTTGACACACATCAAAATTAGGGGAAGTCAAAAAACTAAACATAGAACATAAGAAAGTCTAACATTTTTGAAAATGAGGAAAGATTAAACAAGTAAAGAGAAGTAAAACTTTTTAGTAAAGGAAAACTAATTGTTCAAAAATCTACTAAGTTTTGAAATGATATCACATTTGTCTAAGTTTCAAAACCATAATTTTACTAAGTGATCAAAATTTGAAAAAAAGTTTAATGATAAAATGATTTATAATTTGAAAAGAGTTAAAGAAGAAAGAAAATCAATCTTGAAATTAATATTTTTTTAAAATTTTGAAAAAGATGTTAGAGAAAACAATAAATAGACTAAGTGAAAAATTTTGAAAACGTGTTTAAAGAAAATAATTTGAAACAATAAAAAAGTTTATAAAACTATTTTGAAGATAACTCCCCCTAAAATTGATATTTATCCTAAAAGTCCAAGCATGGTTTGGTAAACTAAGGGAAAAAGTCCTTATGATGAAATGTCCAACCTTTGTCCAAGACTAGCTATATCAAGATAGTAGCAAGTTGACTCAGGTTGGTCAATTTGAGCATTTTATAACTAGCAAGGTTTTACTTACTAGTTAACTCAAATTGATCAATGTTTGTTATTTAAAGCCTAGATTTATAGCGATGCATTGACATAAGCATCTGAAATCTAGGGCTAGGACCTAAGCATCTCACCCATTCTAAGTTATCAAACAAGGGATCCTACTGTGCTTGTGAGATGTTGGCTCCTAGAACTATAGGATCATGCAATTCTACGGTAAAACCTAGGCTATTCCATAAAATGAAAAATAATTTCTAAGTATTTTTGAAACAAAAATATTTTTTTAAAAAATAAACTACATAGTAATTTTCAAAAACAAAGAACCTATTCTACAAAATTTAACAAGGGCTACTAAAGACTGAAAAACACTGAAGATTAAGCATAGTCATAACCCAAGTTAAGTAATAAATACAATAAGTCATAAAAAGTAACTCCTGAAATCACTCATCCTTGTCCTCATCATCTCTCAGATAATCAAAAATCCTCTGCTACTCCTTCTGTAATGCATCAGTACGTTCTATCATCTCATGACGAATATCAGCAACTTGTCCCTGAAGAGAGCTGTACTGATCATCCATTTTTGTTTTCAATGAGTCAAAGCGACTGAAAATATCATCTCGCGGACGGGTAAAGAAGTCACTAGTTGGAGGAGGAGGAGGAGCATATGAACTGCTTTGAGGAAAATCGAAGAAGGGTGTCATGGCAAATCCAGGATCAATTAACACAGGAGGAGGTGCAATAACCGGAATCTGATCATCCTCATCAATAGGATCGTCGACATCTGGTGGAATATAGTGTGGATGAGTTCGTTTGTACACAAGCCCGTCAGCGCTCGTCTTAATCCCAGCTAAAGATAATTGCCTAACCCCGACAAGATCAAAGTCAGACAACTCAATCAACTCGCCTCGATGAACCCCTACTCCGGATTGGCAATATAAGCAGTGAGAACATGACACTGAATCATATAAACCTTAAATGAAGTGTTATACCCTTAATAGTAAATGATAGATCTGAATACCAGTAACCTAAGTCAAAGTCTAGTCTATGTCGAAGAGCGTACATCAGAAAAAGATGAACTGGTCGCAAAATGCCCTGATCTCCAGATGATAAAGGATAAATGCAAGACACGATCATCTTATAAAAAGCATTGTCTCTTGGACTAAGGGGTACAGTTGACATCTTTTTAGGACGAGGTCCTTCAAAGAAGTCAGCATACCTGAGATCTAGAGTCAGATGAGAGAAAGGAGCAGGTAGCGGATCAGGAAGAGACTTACTAAAAAAGATACGATGAACTGATGGTCGGATCCGTAGAAATCGAAGAAACATGTCAAGATCAAACAACATGTCTGGAGTAGCAACTCTAGTCCTAAAATGATGGGGATCAAGTTCGCACAAGTTGTGGTAAAATTTCGAACAGAGAATAGGATTGTATGCATGTCTACAAAAGATGATGCTATCAAGTTGATAGTGTTGATTGATCTCTATTACCTCAGGACAAAAGGTTTGATAGAATTGGAGATCCAAACAACGAGTACCGATAACCTTAAATTTTTTATTAGGAAAAGATAGACGCAATTCTTCGGTAGAGAACCTAGGATCTTGGCTAGGATTAAGAGAGCTAGCCTCTCTTTGTGCAATAGCTCTACTTTTCTCACTATAAAAAATAAATAAATAAAATGCAATAAGTAACTTGTGCAAAAATATTAAAAGGAATAGAATAAAAGAAAGTTACCGAGGCATTTTCGGAGGGGAAGAGGCTGGAATTGGCGAATAGTATAGGAGATAGAAGAGTAGAAGAATGGATTTGGATGAGTTGTGAGGGTTGCTCGCGGCTGCTTATATAGAAGATGATCGGTCGACCGATCAAGGGTTCGGTCGACCGATCCCTTAAATCTCTCGTCCTTTTGACCGGTGAGCAGACGTTCGGTCGATCGATAAAACGGTTCGGTCGACCGGAACTTTAATTTTGACATGGATACAGGGAGAGTGAGGGGTAGTTGAAGTTATGTTTTCGGTCGACCGATAAAATGGTCCGGTCGACCGAATAATTGAACAGTCGTCATATGGCATAATAAACGTGGCATATATTAAAAAGAGTTCGGTTCGGTCGACCGAACCAATTGTTCGGTCGACGGATAATAATTTTTTAATTAAGTTTAGAATAATTTTAATTAAGTTTAAAATAAATTTAATTAAGTTTAAAATAAATTTAATTAAGTTTAAAATAATTTTAATTAAGTTTAAAATAATTTTAATTAAGTTTAAAATAATTTTAATAATTCTAATTATGTTTAAAATAATTTTAATAATTCTAATTAAGTTTAAAATAATTATAATTAAGTTTAAAATAATTATAATTAAGTTTAAAATAATTTTAATTAATTAAAATAATTTTAATTAAGTTTTACAATAATTTTAATTAAGTTTTAAAATAATTTTAATTAAGTTTTAAAATAATTTAATTAAGTTTTAAAATATTTAATTAAGTTTTAAAATAATTTTAATTAATTTTTAAAATAATTAAGTTTTAAAATAATTTTATTAAGTTTTAAAATAATTTAATTAAGTTTAAAACTAATTTTAATTAAGTTTTAAAATAATTTTAATTAAGTTTAAAATAATTTAATTAAGTTTTAAAATAATTTTAATTGAGTTTTTTAAATTGAATTAGTTTGAATTAGATTTGAATTAGATTAAATTAATTTAGTTCAAATTAGAATTAACTTTTATTGAAAGAGGTTATTGAACCCATGTTAGATTCAAACTTAGCTTTGGGTTAATCAAGCAGGCGTCCTAAGGATAAGTTTCAGTTCAGTGGCGAGGCATATGGCCTACTTGAATATCATTAGACCACTTGCTGAAGACTTTCCAAACTGTTCCTGCTCAAAAAACTTAATACTAAATTTTGGTCTAACTAGCCCATGTTTGACTGGGGTAGCTTCGGTCAGATCCACTAAATCTAGTGCACCAGGTAGAATTCCATATTCAACCTAGACATGCCTTCGACAGAGTTTCCTTGACGTACTATCATCCCAATTCATTCCGGTGCTATGTTATAGGGTTTGGTAAACCTTTTTCATCTAACCGTTCTAATAATCCTAATCCTAAGTATTGAGTTTAGTTTAATTAAGTTGGTTGGATTGTTTTTCTTGTTGCTCCCCCTGAGTCATAGCTTAGATAAGGTCTATCTAAGTAATTGATTTGACTCTTAGGGACCAAGTAGTGGTTTGGTTTGATTGATTTGATTAAGTGTTTTGTTTGAACTCATGCTTGGACTTGACTTCTAACATTTTGACTGATTAGAGACATGTATGATTTGTTTGTTTTGTTCGGTTTATAGCCAAGCCCCGATTTGTTGTACACGGCTCGTTGCGATCCAAGTACCATATTTAGACACTTGGATACCATTTCGAACCTTTCAAAAGTTTTCTTGAGTCGCTCGACTTGACCTTTCAAATCAGAATTTTCTTCCTCAAGTTTTTCAACTTGAGTCGAAGTTCCGACTTGAACTTGGTTAGTCGAGTCACTCAGGCTAACTTGTTGCTTAAGGTGGTCTATTTCCTTAAGTAACAAGTTATTTTGTTTTTTCGAATTTGCTAATTTTTTAAACAAACATTTAACTACTTTAAGTAAATTTGACTTTGAATAAATCGTTACCATATTCGGATCTTTCGATCCAGGGCTTCTCTCGAAATCGAGGTCGATCTCGGACTCGTATTCTTCGTCGGACTCGGACTCAGAATCTTCGTTCCTTGCCATAAATGCAAGGTGACTCGAGTGCTTCGTTTGTTCCGTGTCAGATTCGTTGGAAGAGATTTCGTCCCAAGTCGCTTGAAGTGCCTTCTTCCGCCTTGTCGATTTGGGTCATTCTTCTTTCAGATTTGGGCATTCATTTTTGAAATACCCCTTTTTGTTGCATCCATAACAAATCATTTCTGATTTGTTTTGGATCTAGTTCGGTGGGATCTTTTTTGTATTTCTTCTGAACTTTTTCTTAGTCAACAATCTTCGGACCATGTTGACAAGTTCTTCTTCGTTTGTTGAATCTGAGTCTGACTCGCTTTCAGACACGATCTTCGTTTTTGATTTTGTCTCTTTGTTTGAACCTGCATACAAAGCAACTCCTTTCTCGACATGGCTCATGTTAGATTGCTCGTGTAATTCCAACTCGCAAAATAATTCATCTAACTTAAGAATTGAAAGATCTTTGGAAACTTTGTATGCATTACAATTAATGCCCACAAAGCATGTTGGACCCCGTGGTAGTTTTGATGTGATCAACCAAGTTGGTTAGGTCCTGCTGTGTTTGATCCCTGTGTCTGAGTGTGCAGGAGCTTAGGAGCACAGGAAGTCGAGCGAAAGACGCAGCTAGCGAGAAGGACGGCACGAGAAGGGAGCCGACGGGCTCGGTGCGTCCGAAGGACGAGAGAGCTGCGGAAGAGTACTCCGGTGGGCGTGAAGAGCGTGCGCGGCGTTCGAGGGACGTTAAGCCGGGACGGAAGGCTGCTCGAGGAGAAGGCCGGGAATTGGTTTCGGGTGAGCCCTATTCCGGTTGGCCGCAATCACCCAAAAGACCGGAGCGTCGGAACTCAAAGTGGAGCAAAGAAACAAGCTGGAATGTTGAGCTGCCAGGCTTGGAGGCGCCTCCAGCCTTGCTGAAGGCGCCTCCAAGGGCGCCTTCAGGCTTGATGAAGGCGCCTTCAACAGGTCAGATTTGACCGTTTGCGTTGCGGATAAAGTTTTATCCGCTGACCGAGCTGGAGGCGCCTTGAACCTTGTTGGAGGCGCCTTGGACCCTCGGGATAGACTTTCCAGGAGCAATATAAAGCCCCCTGGAGCAAGGAATGAAAGAACAACTCAAGCAATCAATCTGTACTCAATTTCTAGCAACTAAGTGAGCGTTCTAAGTGTAAAAAGGCTTCTCCGCCTACAGTAAAGGAGATTCTGATAGTAGAGCTTTTTCATCGCCCTGATTAACAACCTCCTTGGTTGTATCCAGGTTAAATTATGTTTCTGTTTCTTTTTCTGTCTCCTTAATTTAGTTGCTGTTATTTCTATTGCTGATTTAAATTCTGAGTTGAAACCCGAGGAGGGTATTTTTAGTTTTGTTTTCAGCAATTCACCCCCCTCTTGCCGGTCTCCACTGCACCAACAAGTGGTATCAGAGCCTGATCGCCTCAGAAGGACTAGCCGCCAACTGAAGCACTATGATCAAGACGATGGCCGGAGCAAACATCCATCCCCCGAAGTTTGACAGAGACTTCGCCACCTGGAAGCGCAAAATGGAGGTATTTTTTAAAACCGATTTTGATATTCTTATTACAATGAAATATGGTTTTGCAGCGCCGAAAGACAAAGAAGAAAACACATGGAGCAAGAAGGAGCAAGCCGATTTCGTCGCCAACGGAAAGGCAGAGTTCCTGCCGCCGCAGGAGGTAAATCGGATCGGAAGCTACGACTCAGCGAAAGATCTCTGGGAGAAATTCCTGGGGTTTCACGAAGGTACTTCCGAAGCGAAGTTAGTGAAGCGCGACATCCTCCGGAACCAGTTAACGATCCTCCGGATGAACCAAGGCGAAAAGGTAGCGCAACTCCAAGCGAGAATCAAGGAGCTGATAACGCAACTAACGAACCTTGGAGAAGAGGTAACCAACCGGGATTCCATCTGATACGCGCTCAATGCATTCCTGAGAACTCCAGAGTGGGTCTCCTTAGTAGATGCGTATTACATCTCTAAGGACCTCGAGGTAAGAACTTTAGAACAATTATTTTCGACTTTTGAACTTCACGAATCTCGAGTTTCAGAACCCAACGGAGCAGAGAAGACAAGTCAGAACATTGCCTTAAAGGCAAAAATGAACAGTTCTGACTCCGAAGCCTCAGTCGACGAATCCGAAGTGGCACTACAGGTAAGACGCTTCAATAAGTTTTTTAGTACTAACAAATTTAAATCGCAGAGGCATCATCGAAAGAAGAGGACGGTTCGTTGCTACAACTGCAACGAAGCGGGGCACATCAAAGATGACTGCCCAAAGTTGAAGAGAAAGGAGAAAGAAAAGGAAAAGCCAAAATACAAGAAACCAGAACCCTCCAAGTACAAAAATCTAAAGGCTACTTGGTCAGATTCGTCAACCTCTGAGTCGGACATCGAAGAATTCTCAGGGTTAGCGCTATTGGCGAATCATCAACCGGAAGAAGACTTAAGCTCAGAGATGAGCATCGATGAAGGGGGAGGAACATCAGAAGAAGAAAGCAGCAGTGAAGGGGGAGCGTCACCAGACCAGGTAAGTAAGGTACGCAATCTAACCCCGACTCAATCTTTTAAATTTATCAAGTCTCTTTCTAAAGAGTTAGGTCAATTAGAAAAGGAGAATGCTGAACTAAAGTTGAACCTAGCAAGAGCATGCCCGTTAGAAATGTATGATCATCTAAAATCAGAAAATGAAAATTTGAAATTAGAAATTGAAAAACTGAAATCTGATGTATGCTTAAATCAATTTCCAAATTCAAAATTAAGAATTTATGGTAAATTAAATTGGTATAAAGGAAGCATCAAGGTCAACTTAGAAGAATACCCAAAAATTATGTACCCCCTAAGTATCTGAATAACCCTGTAGGTAGGAACCTGTATTGGGTTCCTAAATCTGTGCTTAATTAATTTTTCAAAAATTAAAAGCTTACAGTGAGAAAATTAAACATTAAAATTCTTTATGGAAGCTTTGTCTAAGGAAGTGGTTGTTGCTCCAATAACCAAGAAGGTCTAGTGCCTCGCCACGACCTGGAAGCTAAAATATTGAAAGAAAATGTTTAATTAACTTTCAGAAAAAGCATTAAACAAGAATTAAATAATGCTTTGAAAGTTTATCAAATATTTGTTAAAATAAACAAAATTCCTTAGATTTTTTTTAATTCTAACTTAATTTTTTTTGGGTCAGAAATTTTCTTCTGGAAAATTCTAAAAAGTCATTCACTTGACTTAGAAATTTGTTTTAGGAGCATTTGAACATTTACTTAGGATTTTTTTTCTTAGAAATTTTTTTTGGAAAATTCATTTTAACTTAGCAATTTTTTCAAAAAAAATATTATATATAAAAATTTAGAAAATTCTTAAGACCCCATTTTTGCTGTGATCAAAGGGGGAGAGAGAAGTACAAGTTTAGAGGAAGTTAGAGAAAACTTAATTTAATTTTTTTATATATATAAAAAGTGTTGCGATTTGTTTTTAAAAAAAAATAAATAAAAAATAAATAAAATGTGTTGTAATTTTACTAATTGCAAAAATTATTCTTAAATTGTTAAATTTAGTAATTTTTTCTTTAAAATTACTGTTTATGTCTATTTTTAACCCTAACTTGAACTTGGGTTGATGCACATCAAAAAGGGGGAGATTGTTGGACCCCCGTGGTAGTTTTGATGTGATCAACCAAGTTGGTTAGGTCCTGCTGTGTTTGATCTCTGTGTCTGAGTGTGCAGGAGCTTAGGAGCACAGGAAGTCGAGCGGAAGATGCAGCTAGCGAGAAGGACGGCACGGGAAGGGAGCCGACGGGCTCGGTGCGTCCGAAGGACGAGAGAGCTGCGGAAGAGTACTCCGGTGGGCGTGAAGAGTGTGCGCGGCGTTCGAGGGACGTTAAGCCGGAACGGAAGGCTGCTCAAGGAGAAGGTCGGGAATTGGGTTCGGGTGAGCCCTATTCCGGTTGGCCGCAATCACCCAAAAGATCGGAGCGTCGGAAGTCAAAGTGGAGCAAAGAAACAAGCTGGAATGTTGAGCTGCCAGGCTTGGAGGCGCCTCCAGCTTGAAGGCGCCTCCAGCCTTGCTGAAGGCGCCTCCAAGGGCGCCTTCAGGCTTGATGAAGGCGCCTTCAACAGGTCAGATTTGACCGTTTGCGTTGCGGATAAAGTTTTATCTGCTGACCGAGCTGGAGGCGCCTTGAACCTTGATGGAGGCGCCTTGGACCCTCGGGATAGACTTTCCTGGAGCTATATAAAGCCCCCTGGAGCTAGGAATGAAAGAACAACTCAAGCAATCAATCTGTACTCAATTCCTAGCAACTAAGTGAGCGTTCTAAGTGTAAAAAGGCTTCTCCGCCTACAGTAAAGGAGATTCTGATAGTAGAGCTTTTTCATCGCCCTGGATTAACAACCTCCTTGGTTGTAACCAGGTTAAATTCTGTTTCTGTTTCTGTTTCTTTTTCTGTCTCCTTAATTTAGTTGCTGTTATTTCTATTGCTGATTTAAATTCTGAGTTGAAACCCGAGGAGGGTATTTTTAGTTTTGTTTTCAGCAA
Source organism: Zingiber officinale (assembly GCF_018446385.1). NCBI lineage: Eukaryota > Viridiplantae > Streptophyta > Magnoliopsida > Zingiberales > Zingiberaceae > Zingiber > Zingiber officinale. The sequence continues at coordinate 26,846,783 of NC_056007.1, read as the reverse complement.
TTCACCCCCCTCTTGCCGGTCTCCGCTGCACCAACAAAGCATTCCTCGGAAAGGCGTTCAGAGCATACCTTATCGTGTTACGATTTTCGAGTTCGTGTCCGATCAAGTGAAGACCGTTGAGGATGTCTTTCAGTCGGGCGTGTAGTTGCGAGGCCGTCTCTCCAGGAAACATTTTTATATTAAGTAAATTATTTAAAAGAAGATCTTGTTTGTTTACCTTTGAGTCGTCGGTTCCTTCGTGTAATTTGATTAGTGAGTCCCACAAGTCTTTGGCGTTGTCGTAGGGACCAACTCGGTTCAATTCCTCCATTGTGAGTCCACACTGAATGGTGTTGATCGCCTTGTAATTTAGTTGTGCCTTTTTCACCATTTGTGGAGTCCATTCTTCCGGTTCTAGAGTTGTTCCGTCCTTCATTGGAGGAGTGTAACCTTTCAAGATTGTGAACCAGAGCTCGATGTCAAACTTCAGGAAACACTCCATCCTATTCTTCCAGTAGCTAAAGTTTTCGCCTTTGAATAGTGGAGGTCGGACTGTGCTATAGCCTTCTTGATATGAATTCGACATCCTTGCAAAGCACAGATTAAAAAAAATATTTCCAAGACTTTTGTCTTGGGATTAGTAGTGCTTGAAAAAAATAGGGATAATGAAAAATATTAAAGAAATTTGAAGAAAAGAAAAGATTTTAAAGATGCTTAGAAAATCGGTTAAGAAATTTCAGAGCGAACCTGGCTCTGATACCAATTGATAGGATCGAGTAGCGCGATAGAGGGGGGGTGAATATCGCTTCTTTTTAAAAACTATTCTTTTCGTATTTAAATCAAAGTCGTGCACAGCGGAAAGTAAATATAGATACAAATGTTTTACTTCATTCGGAGCCTAGCTCGACTCCTACTCGAAGGCCCGCGGTCCTTGACCGCACCGATGGGCAAAGCACTAAAACCCTTCTCTCTGAACTCCTCGGAGAGAAGCAGATCGTACAAGTACAATAGAATAAGATAGTAACAAACCTACTATCTTATTAGCAATTAAGTATAAAACAAAAAACAAGTATACCGACAAATGAATCGAAGATATAGCGTAGGTCGGTTCTTCCAAATGACGTACCTTTGCACTGAAGATGAGTCGCTTGCAGAGTAGTAACTTGTGATCAGAAAGTTATATTTAAGTCTCTGTCTTCGAGTCTGAATTTATAGGTGGACTGAGGTTCGGTCGACCGATCCCTTTGTTCGGTCGACCGAACTAGCTTCGATCACCCACAGCTGGAATCTGACGCTGGCTCGTAAATTCTGCATTAACTGGCCTTCAATGGTTCGGTTGACCGAACCCTTTTATCGGTCGACCGAACAAGCTTTTACCTTGTTCATCGAAGTCTGCCAGAATCTTGAATTAATGCGCGATTAATGTTGATTGGATCCGTCGACCGATCCCCAGGTTCGGTCGACCAATCAGCTTATTTCCTTTGCTTGCTGATCGGTGCTGACGAGCTGGCTTTGCTGAGTCATCAAGTTCGGTCAACCGATCTTACTATTCGGTCGACCGATCAAGCTTTGATCGAACTTTGACTTTGATCTGTTCTGAACTGTTTGCTTTCTGTTATGCTCATGTTCGGTCGACTGAACCGCTGGTTCGGTCGACCGATCCAGTCTGACCTACAACACAGTGTTAGAACAAAAACTTCCTGCAACACAGATGTTAGCACACAGCATAATAATGAATAAAAGACAGCATAATGAGTAATATAAAAGACAGCAATAGAACTATCTTGATCTCAACTTGGAAACCTTCCCAGTTTTTTCAGTTGGATCATTGACCTAAGGTTGTTCCCTCCGGGAACACGACCTCACTGTAGGTCCTCCAGTTTGCTTACCTCAACCTACCTGCCAAACTTTGATCCTCCAGATCTAGTTTGGACTTCTCACTCAGCCTTGATCGACTCCCCAGGACTTTTCCTTTGATCTTCGGTCCTTCAAACCTCTCGATCACACTGCCAAGCTTCGTCTCCCCTCGACCTACTTGGACTTTCACCTGGGTTCCACAATCTGCTAAGATTTCTCCTGCCTAGCCTCCAACTAGGTCTTTCCCGGTTGAGTAAACATTCTGCACACTCAGTAAACTTGTTAGATCATAACAAAACTTAACTTGAACCTTTGACAACATCAAAACTCAGGTTTGATTCTGGTGCATCTTGCACCAACAGGGGAGGCCTTGAAAAAAAGAACAATTGATATTGTGTTGTTGGATATCATCAAGTGGCCGACCCCTCTCCCTCTCTTCCCTTTCCTTACTTTTGCTCCTTTGTGGTGTGGGTGCCCGAATTCTAGAGAAGGAGGAGAAGCTTTCCGGGTGGTATTCGTCTTGGAGGATCGTCGCCCACACGACGTCAAAGAGGAGGCGAGTAATACGGCAGAAGATCTCGAGGTTTTTAGCATACATGTCACGCCCCGGGGGAGTCCCTATCCGAAGAAATTTCGGCAGCACCTCCCCTGTACGGGTGACAATCTGAAGCATTTATACAAAGCCCTCAAGGCCACATATACCTCGGCCTACACGGCCAAAACAATAACAGAAATAAAAATACAATACAAAGTCATCCACGCAGTTTATATCATCAGCCCACTCGGCTGAAACAAAAATCCAAAGCACAGCAGAAAAACGCTATAAAACCAAAATACATGACATGCTAGCCGGCTAGGCTTACACCACACCACAAAACACCACTCCGGAAACAAAACCGAAACACAAGCTAGATACACAAATACCAAAGTACAAATGGACAACAGCGAAGACAGATCTTCTGAGGTGACATGGGACCAGCAGCCAGGATACTCCAAGCGACATCATAACCAACCTGGTACCTGAAAAGAGATAGTGTCCACAGGGGTGAGTTCAACAACTCAGCGAATACCAATAGACATGCGTAGTAAGATATATCTAACAGCAATAAACATGGAGTACAGTTTCCTAATCATATATAGAAAATATGCAAAACTGAAAGGTAACTAAGGAAGCTGTACTCACCAGGAACTCCTATCCAGAACAAAAGGGTCGTCAAACCAGATACACACTATGTCTCCTGTATGCATGTCAAACAAATGCATCCACCAAAATGCATCATATAAGTGCAGCAAACACAAGCAATTAAATGCAATAAATGCATATGGTGCCAATGACATGGTCACCCCTGACACCAGTCAGTCATCTCACACACAAATTGTGAGACTGAGTGGGTAGGGCTGTGACAACCGTGCACTCTGACATCACTACCCCTGATGAGTGGCCGAGTGGACGGGATGCTGTCGGAGTACACGCATACTCCTACCCCAAATCATAAGTGGGGGAGTGCAATGCTCTCATCTTCCAGTACACCATGACGGAGAGGGATCCCTGACGTGCTACCACGCTACGTCACACTACCCATGAGCGAACCAACGGAGCACCGAACAGAGCAAAACTGACGTGCTACCACGCTGCGTCCCGCTACCCATGAGCGGACCAACGGAGCACCGAATAGTGATGAAATTGGTGATATGCTCTACAATAATGGAGCAGCCTATCACGCAGCATGCAAACATGCGAATGGTGCATGAAACTAAGCATGGAAATATCCTGAACCAAAATCCGCATATATATATATATATATATATATAAATGTGTACCCTAGTACAAGTAAGTTAAATCCACAGATCTAGGGTATATATGCCCTCTATGGTATAACAACCTAGGTCCTGAACATATCCACCTCCATAAAATATATACCAACAATGTAGATGGATCAAAGCAAAAGGTCTAGGTATACAGATCAGGTATGATATAAAAATATAGATACACATGTCAGATAATAAAAATCCAGAATCTAGTCCTAAACTCAGTAAAGCATGGTATGTCACTTACTCTAGGAACTAAAGAACTCATGGTAAGAATCATGAAGTAAAAACATGGATACATAACAAGTGACCAAACAGATCATGCTATGGGTATCAAACCGTGACATACCAAAGGCAAACATGATCATTGCTTGCAGCTATAAAATACTTTGCATATCCAATTGACCATATCATAAAAAGATAAGTCAAGAGGTACCCGCCTCAAAAGAAGATCGTATCCAGAAATCCTACGTCGAGGCACCCATCTTGAATCAAAGTCCTATATATCAAACGTATAATTAGCTATACCAAGACGTATCTAATAGCTAAACCAAATTCCTAATTCAATTAGGAAACTTCATTTATCTTCACTCAATCCATCCATTATCTCTTAACACCTAAATTTATTAAGCATCATGAATCATTTACCAAATCCAAAGCAGGGATAAAAATCAACTCTAAAACTCACCCAATGCCAGTGCACCCTAATGCTGCCTCACTATCGGAGCATCCTCACATCAGTAACAGTGGTCGAGACCAAGCGAAACTCCAATATGATCATCGGTAGTAGGATACTCCGCTGATGACACACAACCAGAAAAGCCTGTTGCGGGGAACTTTGTCTGAAGGTTCTTACTGTTGATAATGATAACCGAAGCGGGCAAAATCATTGTCCCTTCAAATCAACACCTCAATCCATAATTAATACACCCATAAACCTCCAAATTCACATTCAATTTGCTTAAATCATCTGCATGAAATAACTTAGATAGGGCAAAGTCATTACCCCTAATCTCCTACGGTGGTAGTTCTTCGGCGTTGGCAGAAGGCTGGTGTTGACCCCCAACAATGACGTAATCAGCATACACATTCGGGTGCGCTGTGTGCCGAGAACAGAAGGCACAACTAGCAGTAGTCGATGGCTTGATAGCCGAGAGGAGTTCGATGGGGTTGGCTGCTCACAAGGACCACCGGTCCAGATCGCGACTTCAGGCAGAGATGCCCGGAGAAGGCTCAATCCTAGGGCACACGCGGCTGCAGTGGAGTAGGGATGTGTCCGTGCAGAGATGGCCGAGGAAGGAGGAAGAAACCAGCGGTGATAAGGAAGACTAGGGCACGGCGGTCGGCTGCTCGCGTGGACGGACGGCGACGGCGAAGTAGCGTCAGCAAGGGGAGATCAAAGGCAGTGGATCAATTAGCCGGCTCAGTCCTCACCGCGACAGCTAGGGCAGAGAAGTGGCATCCCCACGCGCGCGAGAGAGAAGGTTCGCGCCGACGGTGAAGGGAAGAATTTGATCGTGGCGGCTCGGGAAGAAGAAAGGAAACCAGCGAGGAGCAATTAGGGCTCGGTTTTCAATGGGGGAAGAAGAACGGCGCACGAAGGTAGGCTCAGGTGAGGGGAAACGGCACAGTAGAGGTTCGGAGGGAAAAGTAATAAAGAAAAAGAAAACTAAATTAAAAGGAAAAATTGAACATTTCTTCACTTAAATGGGGAAGACCCAAACAGGCTTTCCCGGACCCCCTTTTTTTTTATCCCCGTAAACTTGTCCATACGAGTTCCGAAAAATCCCCGAAAAAATTCTAAAAATTCCAGAAAATTCCCTTATCATTATGCGTCATTTTTCGGTATTTTACATTCTCCCCCACTAATAAAAATTTGGTCCCCAAATTTCGTTATCTACCATCAGCAAATGCTAAACAGTATAAATGCTGACCGGTAAATTAAATCATATACCTCAAGTGAAAAGATGGGGATATCGAGCTCGGATAGTAACCTCGAGCTCCCAAGTAGCCTCCTTGTCCGAATGATGCTGCCATCCAAATTTAACAGTCGGATAGTCTTGTTCCGCAACTGACACCCCTTCCGGTCGAAAAATCCGTACAGGAACCTCCTCATAAATGATGTCAGGCTGAACTGGAACTAAGACATCTGTCAGCACATGTGTCGGGTCGGGTATATATCTCCTCAGCATAGACACATGAAATACGTCGTGAACGCCGGTCAGGGACGGTGGTGGGGCCAGACTGTAAGCTACCGCTCTAATCCTCTCCAAGATCGGAAAAGGTCCAATGTATCGCGAAGCTAGCTTATCTCTGAGGCCAAATCTCTTCACCCCTTTCATGGGTGAAACTCGCAGAAAAGCATGGTCGCCAATAGAGAACTCTAAGGGTGTGCATCTCCGATCTACATAACTCTTCTGGCGATCCTGCGCCTCTGACATCCTCCGTCTGATAATACAGACTAACTCTACCTCATGCTGAGCTCTATGAGGTCCCAACAACTGGGTCTCCCCAACCTCATCCCATAGGGTGGGTGTCCGACAAGACCTACCATACAACGCTTCAAACGGTGCCATCTGGATAGCCGAACGAAAGCTGTTGTTGTAGGCAAACTCTATCAATGGCAAGTGGTCCTCCCAACTGCCCCTAAAAATCCAATACACATATCCTCCGCAAGTCCTTTAGAGTCTGAATGGTCCACTCTGACTGTCCATCTGTCTGTGGATGGAAACTGGATCTGAGTGCCCAAGGCCTGCTGTAGACTCTTCTAGAATCGAGACATGAACCGAGGCCTCTATCCGAAATATAGTCAACGAAACATCACGTGATATAATGATCTCCCGGCATAACAGATCTACCAATCGATCCAGGAAATCCATCTTCCGGATCGCTATCGAGTGCGTAGATTTGGTTAATCAATCAACGATTACCCAAATCGCGTCATAGCCTCGTCGTGTCCTAGACAAACCCACCATAAAGTGCATGGTAATATGCTCTCATTTCCACCTAGGAATAGGAATCCTCTGTAGAAATCCGATAGGTCTCTAGTACTCAGCCCCCACCTGCTGACATACAAGACATCTAGCTACAAAATCCGCGATGTCTTCCTTCATGTCGTTCCACCAATAGAAACACCTCAAATCTTGGTACATACGGGTACCGCCTGGGTGGATAGCAAATCATGGGCGATGAGCCTCCAAAAGTAACTCTTATAAGATCGGATGAGACTGAAGTACGCAAAATCTGCCTCGGAAGTGTATAACACTCTCCTTGTCTCGTGTGAACTCGGTCTGCTGCCCGGAAGCTATCTGGCTACAAATAAACTGCAAATACTAATCAGCAGCCTAGGGCTCTCGTATCCTCATCCTGATCAACGACTGAGCAACTATGGTAACAAGAATACCCTGCTCTGTCCGTCCCTGCCCCTCAAGGTATAACTTGGAGAAACCCTGAATCAAGTCTGTGACCACAACTCGGTGGCAAGCTAAAATCCCTCCGGACTTTCTGCTAAGTGCATCGGCAACCACATTAGCTCTCCCCGGGTGATAGCTAATGGTACAATCATAATCCTTCAGGAACTCCATCCATCTCCTCTGTCGGAGACTAAGTTCCTTCTAAATAAACAGATATTTGAGACTCTTATGGTCAGTGAGAATCTCAAATGTAACGCCATATAAATAATGTCCCCAAATCTTCATGGAAAATATGATGGCGACTAGCTCCAGATCATATACAGGGTATTTCTCCTCATGCTTCTTCAACTGCCGAGAAGTAGGAGACTGCCCTGCCGTGCTGCAGTAAAACAGCGCACAAAGCCTGTAGAGATGCATCGGTATAGAGCACGAATCCGTCCTCTTCAGAAGGTAAAACCAAAATCAGAACTGACACTAGTCTCCGCTTCAGCTCCTCGAAGCTGGTCTCGTAGTCCTCGAACCACGTGAACTTCACGCCTTTCCTGGTCAGGCGTGTTAGTGACATAGCAACACGTGATAAACCCCTAACGAAACGTCTGTAATATCGAGCCAAACCAAGGAAGTTGCGAGCCCCTGTATAGACTCTGTCTAATCCCAACGGTAACAACCTTTATCTCCTATGGAACCACGGTATACTCCTACTGGTGACCGTGTGTCCCAAACATCTCACAGAAGACAATCAAATTACGCACTACTGATCTTCACATAAAGATGTTTCCGTCAAAACATCTCAAGAACTATGCGCAGATGGTGTACGTGACCCACCTCGGATCAGAAATAGATCACCACATCGTCAACAAAGACAATGGAAACCAATCCAAACATCCTAGTGATACCCAAATCATCGAGTTCATGCTAACATCTAGGGCACTGCAAGCCCTAATGGTGAAACCAAGACACATAATGTCCGTATCACAGACATTCCTAACCATAAGATCCTCAACAATAAACAGATCTGATCACCAACGATATAAATCACCAAAGAATAGATCCTCCAGTGTGAGAGCAACGCTCCATCACAGAAAATACCACATATGTGGGAGCAACGCTCTACCACAAGAAATCCTCAATATGTAGTAGTAACACTCCACTACAAATAATCCGTAACATATATCTGCAATAAATATGGAAGCAATGCTCCGCTACAAGCAATTCGCAATATGTGGGAGCAACGCTCCACCACAAACAATCCATAACACGTGTGGGAGCAACGCTCCACCACAAATAATACATAAGTACCCAAGGCACCTAACTATCTAACCAGTGACTATCGGGGTCGCTCTACTACAGATCACTGTGGGCAGCCAAAGGTATAACCATCCAGCAATCAAATCAAACTCATCGTCAAATCTATCAACATCGTAGTGAGTCACCCACTGATAAGAAAATGGGTTGACAGGGTAATCCAACAAATAACATAATGCAGACACTCCACATCCTGCATTCAACCTAATTAAAATCATCATGCTGCTACCAACAATACACCTGGCACACGTGCTCACACAACATATGTATGATCGACATAATCCTCCAATTAGTACACACCAAACATACTCACAACATAGGTATAAATCATCGTGATACCTCCAACAATGCATACCGAACCCGTGTGCATATATCATCGAAGGTAAAATCGACAATACCCCTCAAACAACACTCACATGACATATATACACATATGCCAAGAGTAAAATCAGCATATACTTCTAATAAGGCATACTAAACCCAGGTGCACTCACAAATCACACATAATCAACAAGATACCTCAGATACCACACCAAACACATATGTATATATCACAACTGAGATTAAATCGATAAGATACCTCCAATAAAACACTCAAACATATGTGCACATTTCACAACATAGATTTAATCGACAAAATACCTCCAATAAACCAATCAGACCACTCGGGTATAATCTATCAGAAACCCACAATAAACATAACTGGAAAATACACCCACTACATGAAATCAGACCGTCCATCATAACACTCCTACAACACATAATAATCATATGTACACACCACATAGATATATAGAATCAGCATATTTAATCTAATCAACCTGATATTCCCCATGCTACATATAAGATATCCAACCAGGTATATAAAGTCTAAAAAATTAAAGTACCCATAGAATAGGATATATCGATCCTCTATAGACTGACCAAGCCGACAATGGTATACGGCAAATTCAATCTTTCCCCACTTCAGTATAAGCCATGTACTATATGTGCTCAAGATATCCACTAAGCACGAATAACTCAAAGATCAGCATCTCTATAAAATAGAGTATGATGGTCCTCTACTGATCGGACCAACAAAACTAAATCGGTCATCTACAATCTGATCAAGATTACATTAATCCTCTTCAAGTAACTATGGTACATCAAACTTCTACTGACCGATCTAATAAGAGTAGATCAATTATCTACTAATGAAATTAACTAGAATAAAATGGTATACTACTGGCTAAGTCAACATGAATATGTAGATACTATCCACTACACAGCTAATAATAACAGAGGCTGGTATGCGCCTCGATCTTCTAACCATCTAGTAGTAACAGAAGCTAAAACTACGGGTGATATGATATGAAAAATTACCTGAGACTATAACCCTTGATCTCTATTAAGGTCTACCATAATCAGTGGTTTACCTAACACATAAAATATATGCTATATCAACTAGATAGGTACTAATAAAGAATACTAATACATGTCATAAACGGTAATAGTGAACAGGGCATATACTAACCAAAAAGGTAGGATAACATATACCAACATACCTCCTATAGCTTGGAGATGTCCTGCTGCTGCCAGGTCCCAAAACCCGAAAAGTCACATCGAGAAGACCAAAACACGAAATCCAAAACACAGGAAAATAAGACTCGTATGCCGAGCTCTTATACCAAATAAATTGGTATCAGATAAATCTCGAAAATCTAGAACACATAGCAAGTATCGTATACCTGCTCTGATACCACTAAATTGTCACGCCCCGGGGGAGTCCCTATCCAAAGAAATTTTGGCAGCACCTCCCTTGTACGGGTGACAATCTGAAGCATTTATACAAAGCCCCCAGGGCCACATATACCTCGGCCAACACGGCCGGAACAATAACAGTAATAAAAATACAACATAAAGTCATCCGCGCAGTTTATATCATCAGCCCACTCGGCTGGAACAAAAATCCAAAGCACAGCAGAAAAATGCTATAAAACCAAAATACATGACATGCTAGCCGGCTAGGCTTACACCACACCACAAAACACCACTCTGGAAACAAAACCGAAACACAAGCTAGATACACAAATACCAAAGTACAAATGGACAACAGCGAAGACAGATCTTCTGAGGTGACATGGGACCAGCAGCCAGGATACTCCAAGCGACATCATAACCAACCTGGTACCTGAAAAAAGATAGTGTCCACGGGGGTGAGTTCAACAACTCAGCGAATACCAATAGACATGCCTAGTAAGATATATCTAACAGCAATAAACATGGAGTACAGTTTCCTAATCATATATAGGAAATATGTAAAACTGAAAGGTAACTAAGGAAGCTTTACTCACCAGGAACTCCTATCCATAACAAAAGGGTCGTCAAACCAGATACACACTATGCCTCCTGTATGCATGTCAAACAAATGCATCCACCAAAATGCAGCATATAAGTGCAGCAAACACAAGCAAATAAATGCAATAAATGCATATGGTGCCAATGACATGGTCACCCCTGATGGCAGTCAGTCATCTCACACACAAATGGTGAGACTGAGTGGGTAGGGCTGTGACAACCGTGCACTCTGACATCACTACCCCTGATGAGTTGTCGAGTGGACGAGATGCTGTTGAAGTACACACATACTCCTACCCCAAATCATAAGTGGGGGAGCGCAATGCTCTCATCTCCCGGTACACCATGATGGAGAGGGATCCCTGACATGCTACCACGCTGCGTCACACTACCCATGAGCGGACCAACGGAGCACCGAACAGTGATGAAATTGGCGATATGCTCTACAATAATGGAGCAGCCTATCACGCAGCATGCAATCATGCGAATGGTGCATGAAACTAAGCATGGCAATATCCTGAACCAAAATTCGCATATATATATATAAAAATGTGTACCCTAGTACAAGTAAGTCAAATCCACAGATCTAGAGTATACAGGCCCTCTATGGTATAACAACCTAGGTCCTGAACATATCCACCTCCATAAAATATGTACCAACAATGTACATGGATCAAAGCAAAAGGTCTAGGTACACAGATCAGGTATGATATAAAAATATAGATACACATGTCAGATATTAAAAATCCAGAGTCTAGTCCTAAACTCAGTAAAGCATGGTATGTCACTTACTCTAGGTATGCCACTTACTCTAGGAACTAAAGTACTCATGGTAAGAATCATGAAGTAAAAACATGGATACATAACAAGTGACCAAACAGATCATGCTATGGGTATCAAACCGTGACATACCAAAGGCAAACATGATCATTGCTTGCAGCTATAAAATACTTTGCATATCCAATTGACCATATCATAAAAAGATAAGTCAAGAGGTACCCGCCTCAAAAGAAGATCGTATCCAGAAATCCTACGTCGAGGCACCCATCTTGAATCAAAGTCCTGTATATCAAACGTATAATTAGCTATACCAAGACGTATCTAATAGCTAAACCAAATTCCTAATTCAATTAGGAAACTTCATTTATCTTCACTCAATCCATCCATTATCTCTTAACACCTAAATTTATTAAGCATCATGAATCATTTACCAAATCCAAAGTAGGGATAAAAATCAACTCTAAAACTCACCCAATGCCAGTGCACCCTAATGCTGCCTCACTATCGGAGCATCCTCACATCAGTAACAGTGGTCGAGACCAAGCGAAACTCTAATGTGATCATCGGTAGTAGGATACTCCGCTGATGACACACAACCAGAAAAGCCTGCTGCGGGGAACTTTGTCTGAAGGTTCTTACTGTTGATAATGATAACCAGAGTGGGCGAAATCATTGTCCCTTCAAATCAACACCTCAATCCACAATTAATACACCCATAAACCTCCAAATTCACATTCAATTTGCTTAAATCATCTGCATGAAATAACTTAGATAGGAAAAAGTCGTTACCCCTAATCTCCTACGGTGGTAGTTCTTCGGCGATGGCTGAAGGCTGGTGTTGACCCCTAACAATGACTTAATCAGCATACACATTCGGGTGCGCTGTGTGCCAAGAACAAAAGGCACAACTAGGACCCGACCTCAGCAGTAGTCGAGAGGAGTTCGATGGGGTTGGCTGCTCACAAGGACCACCGGTCCAGATGGCGACTTCAAGCAGAGATGCCCGGAGAAGGCTCAATCCTAGGGCACACGCGGCTGCAGTGGAGTCGGGATGTGTCCGTGCAGAGATGGCCGAGGAAGGAGGAAGAAACCAGCGGTGATAAGGAAGACTAGGGCACGGCAGTCGGCTGCTCGTGTGGACGGACGGCGATGGTGAAGTAGCGACAGCAAGGGGAGATCGAAGGCAGTGGATCAATTGGCCGGCTCAGTCCTCACCGCGATAGCTAGGGCAGAGAAGTGGCATCCCTACGTGCGCGAGAGAGAAGGTTTGCACCGATGGTGAAGGGAAGAATTTGATCGCGTCGGCTCGAGAAGAAGAAAGGAAACCGGCGAGGAGCAATTAGGGCTCGGTTTTCAGCGGGGGAAGAAGAACGGTGCACGGAGGTAGGCTCGGGTGAGGGGAAACGGCACAGTAGAGGTTCGGAGGGAAAAGTAATAAAGAAAAAGAAAACTAAATTAAAAGGAAAAATTAAACATTTCCTCACTTAAATGGGGAAGACCCAAACAGGCTTTCCCGGACCCCCTTTTTTTTTTATCCCCGTAAACTTGTCCATACGAGTTTCGAAAAATCCCCAAAAAATTTCTAAAATTCCGGAAAATTCCCTTATCATTATGCGTCATTTTTCGGTATTTTACAATACAAGGAAGAGGTATAACTAGTATTTAATTTCCGCATCATACTAGTTAATTTTTCTTTGTATAAATACCAAATACAAGAGGCATTCGATTCTTGTTTTTCGAATTTAATTTCGATGTTGTGTTCTTTTTCTTTTTCCATTGTGATTTGATTGTTCCTTTTGGTTAACCTAGAGTTATATAAGGAAATTAAATATTAACTTTCCTTAAAAGGCTTTGTCTAGTTGGTGGTGTTTGCTCCCATATCCAAGAAGGCCAAGTGCCTCGCCATGCAGTACTGGAAGCCAATTTTGGAAACTAATATTTAATTAAATTTATAACCTAGGTGATTTTGATCAAACGTGTTAAGTTCCGCAGGAGATCCAAATCTAAACCTAAAAGAACATATAAGTTAAACTTGGAATTAAACGTGTTAAGTTCCGCAGGAGATACAAGTTTAACTTAAAAGAACACATGGTAGCTAGGAAAGGTTCAGATCACGTACAAAATTTTTGTACAGTGGAGCCATTGGGTTTTCCGAGTAGCAACCAACACCTACATCTTACCTTACTTCTCAATCGCTCCTGTTAATCAACAACCAAGGAAGTTTGCTGTCGGAAAGGACTAGTCGCTACTGGAGACCAAAAACAATCCCACAACAAGTCCTACTTCATCTCACGATCACAATTCCAACACCATAGCAGCAACCCACAGCACACAATCCTGCAGAATAAACCCTCACTGCTGAAATCAAACATATCAAGAAGAAGATCAAGATTAGGGCTCGGCAGAACCTGGTGGTCGGGATGCAGAGGTGCGGCGGTGGCTGGGAACCCAAACTAGGGCACGGGCACAGTAAGGGAAGACGATCTGTGGTGGGTCGGACCTAGTGGTCGGCAATAGTAGTCGGAGGCGCACGGTGGCGGTCTACGCTAGGGATGAGGAGGAGCATCAGTGGCGTCGGCGACTGGAATCTCCACGGCGAGTGGCGACGGCAGCAACTCACGAAGAGGGAGAGGCTCGGGCGTTGTCGGCGCTTGGCAAGGAACTCGGCATCGGGAGAAGAAGTGGAGGAAAGATCGGGAAAGTGGCTCGATCGGGGGCGCTGGATCGGTGTCGGCGCGCAGAGAAGAAGAGAAACGGCGCCGGTTGGTGGAGCAGTTAGGGCAGGCTCGAGAAATCAACGCAAGGAGAGAATCAGCACGCACGGGTTCGCGGGGGAGAAAGAAAGAAACGGAGGAGAAATAAAGAAAAAGAATAAAAGAAAAAGGAAGAAAATCAAACATTTCCTCTTTAAAACGGGGTAGCCTAAACAGGCTTTTCCGGCCCCGTTTTCATCCCCGTTAACTCATCCATACGAGCTCCGAAAAATTCCCGAAAAATTTCCAAAAATTCCAGAAAATTCCCTTATTAATATTCGCCTATTTTCGGTATTTTACATTCTCCCCCACTAATAAAAATTTTGTCCCCAAATTTCGTTATCTACCATCAACAAGTACAAACAATAGGTAAAGCGTATAAATGCTGAACGGTAAATAAATCACATACCTCAAGTGAAAAGATGGGGGTATCGAGCTCGGATAGTATTCTCGAGCTCCCAAATAGCCTCCTTGTCTGAATGATGCTGTCATCCGACTTTAACCAGCCGGATAGTCTTGTTCCGCAATTGTCGCTCCTTCCGGTCCAAAATCCGTACCGGAACCTACTCATAAGTGATGTCAGGCTGAACCGGAACTGAGACATCTGTCAGTACATGCGTCGGGTCAGGTACGTATCTCCTCAGCATAGATACGTCGAATACATCGTGCACTCCTGCCAAAGACGGTGATAGTGCCAGTAGGTAAGCTAGTGCTCCAATCCTCTCCAGAAGGTAAAACCAAAATCGGAGTCGACACAAATCTCCGCTTCAGCTCCTAAAAGCTGGTCTCGAAATCCTCGGACCACGTGAACCTCACACCTTTCCTAGTCAGGCGTGTCAGTGACATAGCTATGCGGGAGAAACCCTCGACGAAAGGTCTATAATATCCTGCCAGTCTCAAGGACTGCGGATCTCCTGCACTGATTTCGGCTGCTCCCAACTGTAACAACCTCTATCTCCTGTGGAACCACGGTATACTCCTACTGGTGACCATGTGTCCCAAACATCTCACATAAGACAATCCAAATATGCACTACTGATCTTCACATATAGATGTTCTCGTCGAAACATCTCTAGAACTATGCAAAGATGTATACGTGACTCAACCCAGATCCGAAATAGACCAGATCCGAAATAGACCACAATATCATCAACAAAGACAATGGAAACCGATCCAAACATCCTAGAAATACCAGAAATCATCGAGTCCCTGAAAACATCTAAAGCTCCGCAAGCTCTAATGGAAAAATCAAGGACTCACAACGTCCGTACTAAAGACATTCCTAACCATAAGATCTCTGACAATAAATCTGAAATCCAATCACCAATAATATAATCACCAAAGAATAGATCCACCAATGTGAAAATACCCCATATGTGGGAGCAACACTCTACCACAAGAAATCCTCAATATGTGGGAGCAACGCTCCACCACAACCAAATCCGTAATATGTATCTACAATATATACATGGGCAATACTCCGCTACAAGCAATCCACAATAGGTGGGAGCAACGCTCCACCACCAACAATCCATCAGTGACCAAGACATCTAACTATTCAACTAGAGACTGTACAAGATCACTTTATCACATGTCATTGTGGCTAGCCAAAGGTATAACAACCTAGTAAGCAAATCAAATCCATAGTCAACTCTATCATCATCCTAGTGGATCGGTCACCCACAAATAGGAGAATTATTTGACAGGGTAATACAACCAATAACATAATGTAGACACTTAACATTCTACATTCAACATAGGTAGAATCATCATGATGCTACCAACAATACACCTGATACACGTGCACACACAACATAGGTATGATCGACATAATCATCCAATTAGTACACACCAAAGACACTCATAGCACAGGTATAAATCAGTGTGATTCCTCCAACAATACCTACCGAACCCGTGTGCATATATCAACATAGGTATAATCGACAATACACCTCAAACAACCTCACATGGCATATATACACCTATGCCAAGAGTATAATCAACGTAATACTTCCAACAAAGCCTAATAGACACAAGTGCATCCACAAATCAAATATAATCAATAAGATATCTCGAATATTACACCGAACACATCTGCACATATCAGAACTCAGATTAAATCGATAAGATACCTCCACTAAAACACTCAAACACATGCGCACATTCCATAACATAGATTAAATCGACAAAATACCTCCAATAACCAAGCAAGCATGTATGCCTAACCACTCAGGTATAATCTACTAGAAACTCACAATAATTATAACTGGACAAGTACACACCCACTACGTGCAATTTAAACCATCTATTAAGAACTCCTACAACACATAATAATCATATGTACACACCTCATAGATATGTAAAAATCAACATACTTAATCCAATCAACCTGGCATTCCCTATTTTACCTTCTATGTTATCCAAATCCGACACAATACTCAACCATTTTCATCCAGCCTTGACATTGATGAAAAATTGGTTACATTTAACACTTCAATAAAATTTACATCCTCAATATCTGAAACCATTACTAATCATTCATATGGAGTTCTATGATCAAAAATTTTGCCAGGATTCACAAACCAATCCAATCATAATCAACCGGATATCATGTTCCATACATGTATCCATTATAATTGTAATACTTGAAAGAAATCCATGCAAATTCGAAACCATCTTATACTAAACATAGGTTTAGTACATCTTTAGAATACTGCTCAGTTTTCCCGACTCATACACTGTTTAGAGACATTTTGCTTCATGGAAATTTTAATAAGATTATATATATTTGAGAAGAGAAATGAATTTCTTGTGTAAACAAACACTACGATCAACGTATCCACTCAGCAGACTGATAAGGATGAATCTATCACATCCGCTAATCAAATTGTACAAATGTATATTTCACTGAACCCCTTAACTAAATGATAATGTTGTAGTAACGAGCCCAGGATCGCTCTCGAGGAACCAACGATGATATGTAATCTAAGATTGTCTTTTTATTCCTATTTTTGGGGTTTTCGATATAAAAATGGAATGGGGGGATTTAAGCTTTGAATATAAATCTAACAAATGAAAAGCACAGCGAATAAAGAAATTAATCTAATGCACAAATAAAACCTACCTATGTGCCAATAATCAAACCTTAACGCATTGTCACTCCTACATTGAGATTAAATTATTGACACACTTAAACTAAGGAATGAACAACAAGACAGTAATGAATACGATCTAAAGCGACATTTAAACCTTAACTACAATAATGAAACTACTCAACAGTACTAAAATTTAAGCTAAAGCAAAATTAACAACAACTTTAAAATCAATTGAAACTAAATTACTCAAAACACATGAATTAAAACAATTAAGCATAAAATGAACTATGATTACTGAATTCAACAACGAAAACTGAAATCTAAATCAATCAACAATAAAAAGAATGAAAAAAGTAAACCCTAAACCATCTCAACTCCAAACCACTTCTCACGGCAACTTCTCCTTGCCGTCACACAAGGAAACAGCAGAGAACACTCTAACTGTAATCGAGGAAGACAACCTCAGCAACTGAACTCATCTCAGCCTTCACCAGCATCATCGGAGACCACTCCAAACGAAACGGATGAAGATCAGAGCTGCCAACCTCAAGAAATCTGACAATCTGTGAGTTGCAACCTTAGATCTGATGTGAAGAAGATGATGGATGAAATGTCGTCGGAAATGGTCCAGAAGAAGTGGAGGAACACCTTCAGAGCTCACGGATGGAAGCGGAACCACCGATTGGAGGAACACCTCAGAATCGGCGGCGCGGTAGAACAGAGGTTTGCAGACACAATTCTCGCAGTAGGACCACCATGGAGTAAGGTCAGATCGCCGGAAGCTGGACGCTAGTAGTTGGGAGCATCATCGCCGATGAATTCGCCGGAAAATGGATGTGGAAATGGAGATGGTGGTCGGAATCTCGCTGGAGACGTGCGACGCGAAGCACAGGAGAATCGATGAAGAGCAAGCACTGTAGCTTCTGTGTTTTAAATCAGATCTGGATCTGAACGGACGGTTGAGATGCTTTGGAGCTAAATCAATGGTGGAAAGTCGCCTAAAATCCGATCTGAGGGTACTGATCTTGATCTAGGGTCTGGATCTACTCTCCCTTAGGTCGGATCGACTAGATCATCACTGGATGGCCCAGATCTGTCGATCTTCAATGAACGGCCCAGATTAATCCGGCTGGATCAATGGCTGGATGAACTCAGATCTAGATCAAAACTTCTGGATCTTCATCAATGGCTCAGATCTGCTCTCCATTAGGTTGGATCGGCCATATCTTCAACGGATGGTTCAGATCTCTCCTATTCTTGATAAACGGCTCATAATGCTTCAAAGCTTGATCTTCTCGTTTGAACTCCGATTCGAGCCCAATTTTGGTCCAAATAGATCCAAATCCAAGATCCTTTGATACCTACAAAATAAGAATCAAATATTAGCATCAAATAACACAAAAATACAATAATTTGTAATTAGGTCCAAAATAGATACAATGCACAAAATATGATGTAACCATGATTTAAACCTATAAAATCAACATTAAACCATGCATATATGAATCAAAATAATGCAATGAAATCATGGTTATCAAATCCCCCACACTTAGCCTTGAACGTCCCGTGCAAGTAAAGAAAACTAAAAATCATCTCCATAGAAAATTCCTTAGCAATACCTAGAAGATAGTAAAAGGAATTTAAGTAAGATCATCTAAAGATCACAAAAAATCATGAATACAATCCAAACAATAATTAGTAGGTATGGTAGTTTCATTCCAATTGAAAAATTAAGCAAGTTGCAATCTCACAAGGAATTTACCTATTCTAGCTCTCACACTCAAACATGTGTATAAGTGGAGCTCACTCAATGCAACTCACAACATTTCACTACCATAGGTTTGCTTATTTTCTAATTCTCCACCACTATAAACATAGCATGCATGAATCAAAAGGATTTTATCATCAAAAATTTAAAATGGAGCAATAAGAATAATTTAAGTGAATGAAGTGGTAAAGGAAAAGGCATTAATGAAAAAAAAATGAGAAGATGAGAGTATTGGAGGAATATACTTGATGAGTTGACCATTTTGATGTGAAAAGAGATGAATACCATTTGTTTTTATCAATTCAAAAGACCAAGCTAACCTCCCCTTCAATTTGATGACCAACATAGAATCTTGATACATTGTCTCCCTTTTGATACTCTCTTGAATGTGCCAATTTTTTTTCTTTCTCACTGATTTTCACTTCAATTCCAGCATTCCAACACTTCAAACCAATTTATGGACAACTCCCTCCCCCACACTTAAAATCTTGGCCGTCTCGGACAATGGAATACATCATGAACCCAAAAACATGATACTCATTTCCGCTGTTTCTGTGTTTTTCTTCCTGCTACAGGTTTTTTTTTTTTATATATGTTTCTATTCTTTTGGAACTCAAGTAACCAAACCATTATGATTTAAAACCTCAATTACAGCAGGAACTCAGATTATCACAGCTATCAAAGAATAAGAATTTCAGCAACTTGCATTCCCAGATTGTGCAGAAATCTCACTGTCTCAGAGCTGTAATTTCAAGATAACTGCAACTAAAACCATTTAGAGTTCAGTTTACCAAAGAATAACGTACAATATTAGTCTAACAATTCATTTCCAAATTAACTCAATCCCATCTAAGTTGATACAGAGGTTCCATATCTGCAGAAATCAATATCACAGAATTTTCAGTTTGGATTCTATAAAAACTTCCTGCGTTACAGATAATCCAACTCACTGAATTCGTCTCTGAAGTATAGCTGAATCTTCATGTTCAGAGCACTACACAAAGAAATCATACTCCACAGATTTGAATTGGCACCCATATAAATCAAAAGTAAAGGCTGAGTTCTAGTTTTCCAGATATCAGTCCAGAAATTGAAATTCAAAGTGACTTCAGCACAACAATTCTCAAATATGTATCCTATATTCTTTTCTTCCATCAGAATCTAGGACTCAAGTTACAAAATTCAAAAACTAAGGTAACTCCTACTGCCTTATGAAAATTCCAGTTTAGCAAAGATTCTCATTGCTTAAAACTGTATATTCTCTCAGCAAGGAGCAGATTTCAGCATTGAAATGCAGCTACCAATTTCTGCATATCAGAATTCAAATCATGCATTTAACAACACTTGAATACTTGGCCGGATTCATGAAGATTAAGCTTTGAAGCAAACATCATTCAGCACTGAGATGTTTAGAACTTGACTTCAAAACAATGCAGATCAGAAATGGCATAATTTCTACAATCTTTCAGCACTTCTACAGTTAGTTAATCAGATTCCAGGAATTCTGATTCTGATTTCAGCAGCCCCTGACAAGTTCAATTCCAATTGATGTTTGTAAAGAAACAATATCTAGAGTTGGCACACAATTAAGTCCAGCTTAAAGATCAAATGTATCTACCAAATTCTGACTCCAAGAAATCAGTTACACATTCACATATTGCAGAATTCAAATTCTGTTATGCTAAACTTCAGAAACTGTAAACTCACAAAATTCCAACTTATCTAACTCCTCTTAATCCAACATTTAACTGATAAGAATTGGCACATGGACTCCTCATAAACATTTGTATCAAAATCAACTTCATAAATCAGAATTTTTGCAATGCAATCACACAGTCCAAATCAGAACTTATATCTGTTGGAAATCCATTTACAAGCTGAATTCTGGTTTTTCAGTTTTCAGTTTCAGCAATGTAGAAACCTTGTTGTACACTTACAGCAGCAATAGATTCCATTTTCTTGGTAATTAATCTCAGGATCCACTTATGGAATTTCAGCACAGGCTTTTAAGTCTCTAAATTGACATGGTTATGCATCCTGCAGATTCTGCGCTCACCGCTTCAATATCAGAGATTAATTCCCAGAATTCTCACTGATTACACTAGTAATTGAATTTTGGTACACCATTTGAGACACAATAGCCACCAGCTTCTATAATGCAATTAAGACCATCAACAGCAGATTTTTATTTGCTTACAGATTTCTGTGACATCTGAATAACTGTAACTTCAGAACTCTGATTTCCATACACTGCAATTGAGTTGGAAAGCTTCATAAATCCAATTTATAATTCAGCGTCTCAGAAAAACCAAAGGTTAGCTTCCTAGATTTACAGATTTTATATCATAAAGGAATTTGATAAGGAAGACAATAGAGAAGCAAGAACTTCAATTGGAATTTTACTGATCACACTATGAAGAAGACTTTGCACACAAAATCTCCAAATTGCTGCAGATTTACAGATAAAGAACAAGCTTCACAGAATTCTGATTCAGCTTCTAGTTTCAAAAAAAATAACACTTGAAGAAATTGAAGTTCGAATCATGTAGAGTTGAATTAAAGAGAACATTTCATTTGACACTCAACTGATTAGAACTCGAATTCTCAACAATGCTAATCCGAAATAACATCAGGATTTGGCACACAACATGTATCAAACATGTCATTGATGAAACTTTAATTCCAGATTTTTGGTTCTGCATTGTACAAAATTCCAGCAACAAAATCTAAATCCAGCAGCAACCTTTATCCTCTGCCATGTTTTTTTTTTAATAACTGAAAGCAGCTAGTTATTCCTTCAGTAATGTCATAGAAATTAGCACGCAATAGACCAAGGTTTCAAAAATAATCTTTGTTGAAAATGAGTTGCAGATTCTGCAGATTTTTTCTCTGATTCACTCAGCAATCCACACTTTTATCAGCTACAGCTCTTATTCTGCAGAATTCAATCTTGTTTCTGACCAGAAAATGGGTTGAAAAGTTGGCACAAACTAGCACATCTCAGACAACACTCATCTCACATTTTCATCTTTAATTTCCTCATTGTTGCAACTTATAGCATTCTGCCTTTGTATCAACTATACATTGTTTAACCACCAAAATCTCAATACTTCTTCATCTTGCTTCTTAAGATCCCTTACAATGCATCACTGTGAATCCTACAAGTTTCAGCATCTCTTAATAGTTACAATCCATATCTCAATTTTGGCACAGAACTGCCATATTTCTACAAATCTGCACTTTCTTCATTTCTGTCTCTACCTCTAGCTTCCAGTTTCAGAAATCCATTCCAGCAGGAATACTCCAAAATTCAAATTCAAAGAAACTTAAATTTCATTTAATACTATAATGATTGGAGTACGAATATAGCTTCCTGGATTCAAATTTTAAAATTTGGGCAGAGAAGACAATATAAGACCAACAACTTCATGTGGCTTCTCACTGATTATAAGTTTTATAACCAAAGACTTGGCACACAAGCAATCTGAATTCTGTATTATAGAATTCAGCTACAATCACATTTCATCAGCTACATATTTCCATTTCAGCTACTCTAACAATTCAAAATCTGTCCATTAGGTTTTTGAAAAGCATGAAAAGGACATAACATCTATTTCTGCTAACACAAGAGCTTCACTTAATTTCCCATTGGTTTCAAAAACTGATTTCCTTAAATTCACTGACCAATCCTTGAAGTTTTAATCTCCATACAACATCTTAGTATGCATTCAATAAATAACAGCTTAAATTATGTTCATTCTAGCTCAAACACATTGAAATTCAGGTTGGCACATTCCTACAATTCAAATCTGCATTCCTGCTTTGTAGAGATTCCAGTTTCATACTTAATACCATTTCTTTTCTACATTTGATCTCACCTGATATCTGGAATTCACTTCTGGCTTGAAATCCAGCAAGGACTCACTGTACTACACAAACATAACCTTTCAGCACATTTTTTTTTCAACTCAAATCTCATTTTCCAGATTCCATTTCATACAATCCAATAGTTTGATTCAGCATTCAAACCTGAAGTTACAGCATTTCAAATGTCAAGTAGCACTCAAAGAATTCACTTAGTTATGACTTCTGGTTGATAATCTGTAATCAATTTGTCACAGAAAATTTTGAACTGTCCTACTTGAGTATCAGCCAAACAAATTCATCTTTTCTTTTCTTCCAACAGAAACCTTGGACTCAAATGGAATTGCTTCAACTTTTGAATTCTGAAACACAATTCTGTTAAACACAATTCTACAACTTTTGTATTCAGGTTTTTATAACTGAATTTCTGCAATTCCTGAATCTTTATGAACTATGGCAATCAATTGCTCACTAACAATTAATTTGAATTCAATTCATTTGGCTAAAAACTATACTCCAAAAATTAGCACAGAATACTGCCCAAAGAATAGAATTCAGCAACTTCATTGAGTTTCCAGCAACTTGAGATTTTCAGAATTTAAGCTTTCCTTCTCTCTAATCAAGCCATAATCTTTAATTCTCATTTAGCTTCCAGTAAATGCAAGCTTGAATTCCATTGTTTCCTGATCAGATAGCTCCAACACAATGTTCAGATTCAGCATTTTTTTTAAATCTTCTTCAACCTATGTCTTCAAATAGCTTGAATGTATCACCAAAGTAACAATTTCTAGAATTCAAGACTATTTAAGCTTGCTCTATACATGAATAAACTCAAGGAATGATTAAGTTAAGCATTCAATCTAATGAACCATCTTTGATCATATGTTCCCTATTCAGAAAAACATTCCACACCAATCTCAAAATTTCCAATCTCATGAACTTTGATCATATGTAATTTCCTCCCCCACACTTAATTCTTTGTCCATCTAGTCGATTCAACTCACCAAGAATTCAACCAAAACTCCCAATGAAAGAATGGCAAGCAAAGATACTAAAGAATTCGAATTCTAGATGAGAATGTTTCAAGAAAATTGTGGAGAAAGGAATTAGAATTTATGATGAAACGAAAATGACAAATATCCTTCATTTCATGCATACATATGCTATTGTGACTTTGAAAAGAAGCAAAGCAAGTTCTAGAGTTCAATTGCTATGAGTACATGCCACACAAAAGAAATTAATGAAGTATAGGCTTAAGGTGGTCCTCTCTAGGTAATATACATGCAATCAAGCTCAACTAATTAAATTGGAATTCACTACCATTTTAACCAATATCATGTAAGTAAAGTATCCAATCATGTCAAATGACCTAAAGTTGATGATCAAATTTAAAACAACTTTTACCATCTTAAAAATATAACTAGAAAATTCCATTGAGACTTTTATTCAAAAAGAAATGCTATGTACTAACAAAATGTAAAGTATGGAAGTAAAATGCAAATGCAAAGTATGAAACTAAAGAAAGTCTCTCAAAAAGAATTTATTAACAAAGCATGAATTAAAATGCAAAAGAAAGCTAAATTAGAATCAACTCCCCTTTAATTCCCGGTGGTTGAAGAAGGTTTAGAAGTAGTAGCCACCCCGGAAGTGGAGTAATCATGGTTCCACTTAAATTCTTCTTATTAATCCTTTTTCCCTTCACCATTCTTTCTGGAGGTCTTAGGCGGTTCAGTTTAAGTACCCACTCCGGAAGCTTAATTTCTCCTACAACATCAATCAAAGAAAACACCTCCCACATACATGTGGGGCAAAAAGAAATTAGGAGAATATCAGTGTGGTTTAAAGATATTTCAAGAAATGAATCACAACTAATAAAACCAACAATTGGTACCTCAATAAAATTCTCTGAAAAATTACACAAAATACTCACCTTGTCATCTTAAGAGGTACCTGGAGTGGTGTTTGTTACCTTCTTTTCATCAAGAAATGGCTCAAGCTCTTGTTCTGATGAACGTACAACTTCATGTAGTGATTCTTGGGTGCTTGGCTCCACAGCACAAGTCCCTACACTTACATCCTCTATCCTTGGTGATTCTTGAGGTAATGCTTCCAGTAAGCATTCCCCTACACTTAAATTATCTTCAAAAACAATACCTGCATCATTCACAACATCTAGAACAACATCATTAGTAGAATCAGAAATCTGAACAACTACATCATCACAAATAAAACTAGAAAATTATTGTGAAGAAATAGAAGTAGTGTCAGGCCTGACAAGATCTCCACAATCCATCTCCTCACTGGCTCTTTGTTTTTGTAACTGGTTGATGGATGATGCAATTTGATCTAACTGACTTTGTATGTTTTGTATCCTTGAAAATTGTTGCTCTTGATGCTCACTCATTTGATGCATAACTTCATTGAATTTCCACATTGATTCTTCAATTTGTTCGTGTGTATCCTCATACCTATTCCGCTGCTCCATAGGTAGGTAGGACTGATAGAACTGAGTCTGAGGCTGAAAATAATAATTCTCCATCCCATCTCCAAAATACTGATAATATGGATCCATGGTTTTTGAATTTCCTGTTCTTACACTGAAACACTAGCAAATAAAATTAGAAGACTCAGGAACAAATAAAATCAAACAAATGGATATATAAGCATGAAAGCAATCAAACAACAAAAATTTTAAAGTTTTCCAAAATAAAGAACAATCCTAAAATTATTAAACAATGCAAATTTTCCCCGGCAACGGCGCCAAAATTTGATAAGGACGAATCTGTCACATCCGCTAATCAAATTGTACAAATGTATATTTCACTGAACCCCTTAACTAAATGATAATGTTGTAGTAACGAGCCCAGGATCGCTCTCGAGGAACCAACGATGATATGTAATCTAGGATTGTCTTTTTATTCCTATTTTTGGGGTTTTCGATATAAAAATGGAATGGGGGGATTTAAGCTTTGAATATAAATCTAACAAATGAAAAGCACAGCGAATAAAGAAATTAATCTAATGCACAAATAAAACCTACCTATATGCCAATAATCAAACCTTAACGCATTGTCACTCCTACATTGAGATTAAATTATTGACACACTTAAACTAAGGAATGAACAACAAGACAGTAATGAATACGATCTAAAGCGACATTTAAACCTTAACTACAATAATGAAACTACTCAACAGTACTAAAATTTAAGCTAAAGCAAAATTAACAACGACTTTAAAATCAATTGAAACTAAATTACTCAAAACACATGAATTAAAACAATTAAGCATAAAATGAACTATGATTACTGAATTCAACAACGAAAACTGAAATCTAAATCAATCAACAATAAAAAGAATGCAAAAAGTAAACCCTAAACCATCTCAACTCCAAACCACTTCTCACGGCAACTTCTCCTTGCCGTCACACAAGGAAACAACAGAGAACACTCCAACTGTAATCGGGGAAGACAACCTCAGCAACTGAACTCATCTCAGCCTTCACCAGCATCATCGGAGACCACTCCAAACGAAACGGATGAAGATCGGAGCTGCCAACCTCAAGAAATCTGACAATCTGTGAGTTGCAACCTTAGTTCTGATGTGAAGAAGATGATGGATGAAATGTCGTCGGAAATGGTCCAGAAGAAGTGGAGGAACACCTTCAAAGCTCACGGATGGAAGCGGAACCACCGATTGGAGGAACACCTCGGAATCGGCGGCGCGGTAGAACAGAGGTTTACAGACACAATTCTCGCAGTAGGACCACCTTGGAGCAAGGTCAGATCGCCGGAAGCTGGACGCTAGTAGTTGGGAGCATCATCGCCGATGAATTCGCCGGAAAATGGATGTGGAAATGGAGATGGTGGTCGGAATCTCGTTGGAGACGTGTGACGCGAAGCACAGGAGAATCGACGAAGAGAAAGCACTGTAGCTTCTGTGTTTTAAATCAGATCTGGATCTGAACGGACGGTTGAGATGCTTTGGAGCTAAATCAATGGTGGAAAGTCGCCTAAAATCCGATCTGAGGGTACTGATCTTGATCTAGGGTCTGGATCTACTCTCCCTTAGGTCGGATCGACTAGATCATCACTGGATGGCCCAGATCTGTCGATCTTCAATGAACGGCCCAGATTAATCCGGCTGGATCAATGGCTGGATGAACTCAGATCTAGATCAAAACTTCTGGATCTTCATCAATGGCTCAGATCTGCTCTCCATTAGGTTGGATCGGCCATATCTTCAACGGATGGTTCAGATCTCTCCTATTCTTGATAAACGGCCCATAATGCTTCAAAGCTTGATCTTCTCGTTTGAACTCCGATTCGAGCCCAATTTTGGTCCAAATAGATCCAAATCCAAGATCCTTTGATGCTTACAAAATAAGAATCAAATATTATCATCAAATAACACAAAAATACAATAATTTGCAATTAGGTCCAAAATAGATACAATGCACAAAATATGATGTAACCATGATTTAAACCTATAAAATCAACATCAAACCATGCATATATGAATCAAAATAATGCAATGAAATCATGGTTATCACAGACCCCAAAAAATTTTCAACTATGACAACCAAAGGCAACACAACAAAAATCCTACCAGTTCATTGATCCATAATCCCTACAGAACTATCCGAAGGGATCCATCTTTATAGACACCAGTGCAAGTAACAACTTGACCCCCAAATAAATTGTCAAATAACTAAATCAGTTCATGGGTCAATTCAACACTAATTACATCAACTCAAACTAGAAAATGCCAACCCACATAATATCATATGTATAAATGTGTACGACCCAAAAGAAAAAGTCAGAATTCAAGATCATCAAGACACTCTCATTTTTATCCTCAAAAATATCAGCCCACATAATATCAGATGAATAAGTCTCTACTCCCCATGAGAGCAAGTTAGCAGTCAAAACATCAAATCATTATTTATACACATAGTCCAATATCAGTGGAAGCTAATATCAATTTTATCATCATGTTAACTAACCACAACTAACCAGATTTATTAAAATCTCATAGGCACACTCAACCGTAAACTCTCTAGCACCCGATTTATAATCTGATCACCAACTATAATCATCAAACCTGTGAATATCATACATGACACTCACTATGTCACCATCAACGATAACCCAAATAATAGATCATCAAAATAGTTATCCACTAATAGATCATCATAACAAATATCTAGTAATAGATCATCAGACAACCACATAACATTTACTCTCATAAATCATTAGAAATCAACACATCACAATATCTGATCTCACAATATCCCTCAACCTCAAACCATTCTCAACAATGATCAAACATGATAACTCCCCAAATGACCAATTTTCATCGTATCGGGTACCCTAATATCCAAAAGATATGAGTATAAAAACTCTACTGGCTAAGTCAACAGGAATATATAGGTATCATCCATTACCCAGCTAACAATAGCAGAGGCTGGTACGTGCCTCCATCTCCTACTAGTAGTAACAGAAGCTAAAACTACTGATGGTATGATATGAAAAATCACCAGAGACTATAATCCTTGATCTCTATTAAGGTCAAACATGCTCAATGGCTAACCCATCACATGTAATATGTGTTACAACAACCAGACAGGTACTAAATAAAGAATGCTAATACATGTCATAAACTATAAAATTAAACATCATACCTATATGCCGTCTGGAGATGTTCCATCGCTGTCCAGTCCCCAACTTCTGACCTCAAAATTTCGAACATGAAAATCACTGGAAATCTATATACATCCGAAACGGAAATCCATAACATATACATAATGGAAAACCCGTGCAACCAAAACAACTACCCAGTTTGACTCGTAAACTTGGGCTAGCACAAAATATCCAGAATACTAAAAGCAGGTATCACACCCTGCTCTGATACTAATAAATTGGTATCAGTTAAATCTCAAAAATCCGTAACACAAAAAACAACAAGTATCGCCAAACTTGGCGCTCTGATACCAAATAAATTGGTATCAGGTTATCCCAAATATCCAAAATACGAAAACAAAGATCGTAAAACTTAAGCTCTGATACCAAATAAATTATCACGCCCCGGAGGAGTCTCTGTCCGAAGAAATTTCGACAGCATCTCCCCTGTACGGCGGACAATATGAAACTTTTCTACAGCATCATATACCTCAGCCATATGCGGCTGGAATAATAGCAATAATAAAAATACATCACACAGCCATTCACGCAGTTAATATCAATTTCAGCCTCTGGCTGACACAACCACGCAGTTAAGTAGTAAACAAATAGAACAGTAATACGATGACTCGAAAACAACCCTACTCAACTACACTCGTAAAGCTCAAATCCGACAAACTCACCTCTTCTACCGTCTAGGCAGGCATGGAGTAAAACATATCCAAATCATACCAAAGTCCATCAACGATAAGAATCCATACAAGATCCATAAGTAAAACCAATACAAGACTAAGACATATTCCGATAGAGAAAACTAAAATAACAACTCGTGGTCTGCAGAGGACTAGCACTACGTGCAGTGGGGACTAGCGACTGGAACTGCCTCCTGACAACATCAACCTGAAAATAACAACGGAGGCGGGGGTGAGTCCAACGCGCAGCGGGTAACAACTGATATGCATAATAAAGAATATAACAACTAGCACTAATCATGCGTACAGTCTCCTGATACAAGAAAGGTAAATGCAAGTGAGGAATGCAGGAGAAAAGCTGTAGTAACCCGGACCAAGGTATAAGGGTAACAGGGTCGTCAGACCGAGGGTGTCATAATCCTGTATGCATGTCAATCATATGCATCCATATAAATGCAGCAAGTAAATGCAGCAAACACAAGCAATAAATGCATCATGCATATGATGCCAATGACATGGTCACCCCTGACGCCAGTTAGCCATCTACACACAATGGTGAGTCCGAGTGGGTAGGGCTGTGACAACCGTGCACTCTGACATCACTGCCCCTGATGAGTGACCGAGTTGACGGGATGCTATCGGAGTACACACATACTCCTACCCCGAAATAATAAATGGGGGAGCGCAATGCTCTCATCTCCCGATACACGATGACGGGGAGGAATCTTTGCCGGCTACCACGCTGAGTCACACTACCCATGACCGGACCAACAGAGCCAAACAAAGTCCAACTGCTTGCCGGCTACAACGCTGCTACACTAAACCAACGGAGCCAAACAGAGCGAAACTGTCTGTCGGCTACCACGCTGAGTCACCAGACCAACGGAGCCAAACAGCAGAACTGCCACACACCTGTCTGATATACCACTAACCCATGAGTGGTGGTGTGTACAGATACATGTAACTGGCGATGTGCTCAACAATAATGGAGCAGACAATCGCACAGCATACAATCATGCAAGATGATGCATGACACTAAACATGGCAATATCATGAATTGCATAGCAAGATCCATACATAAATAAAAGGTGTACCACAAGTCAATGTATCAGATGGAAGGTACACAAATAGATAGGGTATCAAATAAACCCTAGGTCCTGAACATAATGTATCATATGGTTCGGTCACTACCTAAAGCATGTATGATCAGGTAAATAATAACATGCAGTGCATAATAAGTAAACAAGCAAACATGTAACATATCATGTAGTGACCAACCGAAACAAATGGATAACACAATCATTGCTATATGTTAAACACATTATTATGCATATCAAAAGACATAAGTCAAAGTACCCGCCTCAAATATCGCGCGTGCCAAAGGAAATCCCACGTAAGGCAACTCGTCGCAAATCAGAGTCCTGTAATATATAATAACCAGATTTAGCTAATTACATATAAATAAATTAGCTAAATCAAATCCTCGAGAAATTATAATAAATCCATATCCAATTATAAACCCTAATTGGATCATCTAACTCCTCAATCGACTTAAACTAATCCATTCGAATTTGGACTTGCAATAAACATAACCAATCATAACAATTGACCCAATTTAGCCCTAGTTCAACACATATATCAACTAATCAAACAATCTAAATTCACTATGATCTCTAGCATGTATCAAATGCCCCTACATCTTACCTTACTTCTCAATCGCTCCTGTTAATCCACAACCAAGGAAGTTTGCTGTCGGAAAGGACTAGTCGCTGCTGTAGACCAAAAATAATCCCATAACAAGTCCTACTTCATCTCACGATCACAATTCCAACACCACAGCAGCAACCCACAGCACACAATCCTGTAGAATAAACCCTCACTGCTGAAATCAAACATATCAAGAAGAAGATCAAGACTAGGGCTCGGCAGAACCTGGTGGCCGGGATGCAGAGGTGCGGCGGTGGCTGGGAACCCAAACTAGGGCACGGGCACAGTAAGGGAAGACGATCTGTGGTGGGTCAGACCTAGTGGCCGGCATCAGTAGTCGGAGGCGCACGGTGGCGGTCGGCGCTAGGGCTGAGGAGGAGCATCAGTGGCGTCGGCGACTGGAATCTCCACGACGAGTGGCGACGACAGCAACTCACGAAGAGGGAGAGGCTCGGGCGTCGCCGGCGCTTGGCAAGGAACTCGGCGTCGGGAGAAGATGTTGAGGAAAGATCGGGAAAGTGGCTCGACCGGGGGCGCTGGATCGGTGTCGGCGCGCAGAGAAGGAGAGAAACGGCGCCGGTTGGTGGAGCAGTTTGGACAGGCTTGGGAAATCAACACAAGGAGAGAATCGGCACGCACGGGTTCGCGGGGGAGAAAGAAAGAAATGGAGGAGAAATAAAGAAAAAGAATAAAAGAAAAAGGAAGAAAATCAAACATTTCCTCTTTAAAACGGGGTAGCCTAAACAGGCTTTTTCGGCCCCATTTTCATCCCCATTAACTCGTCCATACGAGCTCCGAAAAATTTCCAAAAATTTCAGAAAATTCCCTTATTAATATTTGCCTATTTTTGGTATTTTACATTTTGTGTATGTGTGTGAAGGAACAGTGGAAGGAGATCAGGAACTTGTTATTGTACGGAACATGTTGGAACTTGGTGTTAAAGTAATTTCTTATTTTCGCTCTACATGAAATACTATCACTAATTATCTAAGATGAAGTTGTTAGTTTGACAGTAATTAAAGTGGCGAAGAGGGGAGCTCTAGGGTCTCCCCAAAGGGGAGAACAAACCCTTTTGTAGAGCAGGGTGTGACCTCCACATGGCCCGTGTCATGACCGTGTGGATTCACACGTCCCGTGTCATGACCGTGTGGATTCACACGTCCCGTGTCATGACCGTGTGGATTCACACGGTCGTACACCTCTTCCTCTCGGCCAAGGGGATACGGTCATGCATCTCTTCTTGACTCCAGGTCATGTACTATCAGTCGAGACAAGTTAGAGTAGATCTATAAACTGAGCAATATATAATGTGTAAGAATGTCAAAATTTAGATAGAGAAGGGGTAACGTCTGTCCTGAGAGGTAAGGGAGTGAAGGACGGGTGTTACAACAACACCATCTAAAGTTGCTTTTGTAAAATACTACTACTTGGAGCTACTTTGACTAGAGTAGTTTCAACTTTGATGCAAAGCAGGAAGTTTTTTTTATTTTTTAATAAAAAAAGAATAAATGAAAAAAGAGAACATAAAATATAAATTGAAAATTAAAAACTTAATTTTTTTTATTTATTTAATATCTAATTATAAAAAATAAAAATAAATGTAAGAAAAATAAGTAAGGGGAAAAATAAAAAAATTAATTAAAAAATAGAAAATTATCTTTACAATATTTTATATAAAGTTGGTTATTATTCTTTTACGAATCACATTAAAGGAGTATTTTAGATAGAAAGATATTAATAAATATTAATTTAAGATTTTTTAAAAAACCTTTATAAGGATGTTTGACTATTATCTATTCGGTAATTTATCAAAGGGGACACGTGGAAATCTAAATTTACCAAAAGACGTACACTACTTTGGTGTTTACCAAAGAGCATATTTTTTTAAATGCATTTCCTATTTTACCCCCTAATAATTTGACTTTTTCTACTATTTTTATTTTTTCACTATATTTCTCTCTCTTCTCTCTCTTATCTGTCGGTAGAAGATAGGAATAACATTAGTTAATTTATAATCACATTTTAATACATTTGAAGAAGCCAAAATAAATAACGGACACCATATTTGGACTCCTTACAATTTTAGAAATCCACAGGAACTGAAATGGGTGCAATCGGAGCTTTCTAGGTCGATCAGTGGGTTTCGGTCAAAACCCACTAATGGACCTAGAGAGCTCCAATTGCACTCATTTTAGTTTCCATGTATTTCTAAAATTACAAGGAGTTCAAATAAGGTGTACATTAATTATTTTGGCTTTTTATAGATGTTAACAAGTAAAATCAAAGAATCAGCATAAAAGCCCACGTTAGGCCTGATATGGAATCATATCAGGCCCAATGTGGGCCTGATATCATTCCATATCAGGCCCACGTTGGGCATGATTTGAGTCCATATCAGGCCAAATGTGGGTTTTTTTGCCGATTCTTTAATTTTACTTGTTAACATCTATAAAAAGCCAAAATAAATAATGGACACCATATTTGAACTCCTTACAATTTTAGAAATCCATAGAAACTGAAATGGGTGCAATCGGAGCTCTCTAGGTCCATCAGTGGGTTTTGACCGAAACCCACTAATCGACCTAGAAAGCTCCGATTGCACTCATTTCAGTTTCTATGAATTTCTAAAATTGCAAGGAGTTAAAATATGGTGTCCATTATTATTTTTGGCACTCCTAGTGGTGGACCAGAGGTTTTGAAAAACTCTAAATCTCTCTTTATTTTTTTTCCTTTTTTTTTTTAGGCCTGATATGAAGAGATATCATGCCCACGTTGGGCCTGATATCTCCCCATATCAGGCCCAATGTGGGCCTGATATGGGAGATATCAGGCCTAGGAACAACAAAAAATAAAAAAATAAAACAAAGAAATAAAGAGAGATTTAGGATTTTCAAAACCTCTGGTCCACCACTAGGAGTGCAAAAAATAATAATGGACATCATATATATTTTAACTCCTTGTAATTTTAGAAATTCATAGAAACTGAAATGGGTGCAATCGGAGCTTTCTAGGTCGATCAGTGGGTTTCGATCAAAATCCACTGATGGACCTAGAGAGCTCCGATTGCACCCATTTTAGTTTCTATGGATTTCTAAAATTGCAAGGAGTTCAAATATGGTGTCCATTATTTATTTTGGATTTTTATAGATGTTAACTAGCAAAATCAAAGAATCAGTAAAAAAGCCCACATTAGGCCTGATATGGACTCAAATCAGGCCCAACGTGGGCTTGATATAGAATGATATCAGGCCCACGTTGGGCCTGATATGATTCCATATCAGGCCCGACGTGGGATTTTATGTTGATTCTTTGATTTTACTTGTTAACATCTATAAAAAGCCAAAATAAATAATGTACACCATATTTGAACTCCTTGCAATTTTAAAAATCCATAGAAACTAAAATAAGTGCAATCAGAGCTCTCTAGGTCCATTAGTGGGTTTTGACTGAAACCCACTGATCGACCTAAAAAGCTCCGATTGCACCCATTTCAGTTTCTATGAATTTCTAAAATTGCAAGGAGTTAAAATATGGTGTCCATTATTAATTTTGGCACTCCTAGTGGTGGACCAGAGGTTTTGAAAACCCTAAATCTCTCTTTATTTCTTTTTTTTTATTTTTTGTTGCTACTAGGCCTGATATCTCCCATATCAGGCCCAGATTGGGTCTGATATGAAGAGATATCAGGCCCTACATGGGCATGATATCTCTTCATATCAGGCCTAAACAAAAAAAGGAAAAAAAAAAGAAAGAGAGATTTATGGTTTTCAAAACCTCTGGTCCACTACTAGGATTGCCAAAAATAATAATGGACATCATATTTTAACTCCTTGTAATTTTAGAAATTCATAGAAACTGAAATGGATGCAATCGGAGCTTTCTAGGTCGATCAGTGGGTTTCGGTCAAAACTCACAGATGGACCTAGAGAGCTCCGATTGCACCCATTTCAGTTTCTATGGATTTCTAAAATTACAAGGAGTTCAAATATGGTGTCCATTATTTATTTTGGCTTTTTATAGATGTTAACAAGTAAAATTAAAAAATTAATAAAAAAGCTCACATTGGGCCTGATATGGACTCAAATCTGGCCCAACGTGAGCCTGATATGGAATGATATCAGGCCCACGTTGGGCCTGATATGATTCCATATCAGGCCCAACGTGGGCTTTTATGTCGATTCTTTGATTTTACTTGTTAACATCTATAAAAAGCCAAAATAAATAATGTACACCATATTTGAACTCCTTGCAATTTT
Source organism: Zingiber officinale (assembly GCF_018446385.1). Taxonomy (NCBI): domain Eukaryota; kingdom Viridiplantae; phylum Streptophyta; class Magnoliopsida; order Zingiberales; family Zingiberaceae; genus Zingiber; species Zingiber officinale. The sequence continues at coordinate 26,811,490 of NC_056007.1, read as the reverse complement.
AGAAATCCATAGAAACTGAAATGAGTGCAATCGGAGCTCTCTAGTTCCATCAGTGAGTTTTGACCGAAACCCACTGATCGACCTAGAAAGCTCCGATTGCACCCATTTAAGTTCCTGTGGATTTCTAAAATTGCAAGGAGTCCAAATATGGTATCTATTATTTATTTTGGCTTCTTCAAATATATTAAAATATGATTAAAAATTGACTAATGTTATTGCTATCTTCTGCCGACAAAGAAGAGAGAGAAATATTGTGAAGAAAAGAAAAATAGTAGAAAAAGTCAAATTATCAGGAGGGTAAAATAGGAAATGCATTTAAAAAAGTACGCTCTTTGGTAAATACCAAAGTAGTGTACGCCTTTTGGTAAATTTAGATTTCCACGTGTGCCCTTTGGTAAATTGTCGTTATCTATTAGATGTATCTAATTTTCATAATTACAAAAACACATATCACCAAGGCATGGTTGCTTACATGAATACTGTGATTTCGATTTGAAATGATTATAAATTCTCTTATCCATCATCAGTATCAAATGAAATTATTTGAATTTAAAATTTTTATATTTTTTTGAATAGGGGAGTGAGTTCTAAGAATTTATTGGTGGTATTATTTTTTCATATAAATTACCATACATTTATTATTTGTGTCAACCCAGGATTTCCTAATATACACACGTTAATATGAATGTAAAAGTTTAAAACAAAACAATATGAATTTGTGCAACTCTAAAGAAAAATACTTTTCTAATAAATTATCAAAAGAACATTCACTTATATTTTTCTACCTAATTAAATAACCTTTTAGGTTCCATTTTGAAATTATTTTCTACTAAACAACACCATTTGAGGTTGTTTTGTAAAATACTACTACTTGGAGCTACTTTGACTAGAGTAGTTTCAACTTTCATGCAAAGTAGGAAGATTTTTTATTTATTTATTAATAAAAAAGAATAAATGAAAAATAAAATAGAACTTAAAATCTAAATTAAAAATAAAACTTAATTTTTTTATTTATTTAATAGCTAATTATAAAAAATCAAAATAAATGTAAGAAAAAAAGTTAGGGGGAAAAATTAAAAAATTAATTAAAAAACTAGAAAAATATATTTAAAATATTTTATATAAAGTTTCTTATTATTCTTTTACGAATCACAGTAAAAGAATATTTTAGATAGAAAGATATTAATAAATATTAATTTAATAGTTTTTTTAAAAAAATTTTTGAGGATGTTTAAATATTATTGTAAAATACCAAAAAATGGAAAATAACCATAAGGAAATTTTCATGAATTTTTAGAAATTTTCCGAGAATTTTTTGAAGCCCGTATGGCTTAGCTCAGGGGGATCAAATATTGGGCCCCGGGAAAGCCTGTTTAGTCTACCCCATTTTAATGAGGAAAAGTTGGATTTTTTTTCTTTTTCTTTCCTTTTTATTTTATTCTTTGTTTCTTTTCCTTCCCCGGCCGAAACCGTGCCCTAACATCCTCGCTGAGTCGTTTCTCCTCTTCATCGCCAGCTTGGATCTACTGTCTTGTGTTCTAGCTTCCATTTCACACACGGGAAGCATCCTTGGTTGTTTCCATCAATGAACTATTAGGGTATGATTGCTACGTGTTGTTTTGGATTAGTGATCTCTATTTCTTGGTTCCACCTTGAACCGAACATAAGGGAAGAATTCCAGGAGGTGAGGTTCTGTGTACTTGGGTATCCGGTTGGTGGACAGCAAGTGATCAGGGCAAAGAGGTAGATTCCAGTAGTGTTTCCTTACCGGTAACACTCCAACCAGCAACCTTATCGGCTGTGAGTCGAGGTAAGGTGTAGGGATTGAGTTACATGTTGTGGATAATGGATCTTTGTGGTAGATCATCGTGTAATTTGATCATTTAGTAGTTGGTTGTGCTTAGATTTATTTGTTTAGATCAATCTAATGGGATGATTAGGGTTAAGGAAAGTAATCCTAGTCAACTGTTGGATTTATTTTAGGTTTGGATTTCTAATCTAATAGGTGATTAGGGATTAGGTAACTAACCTTAATTAATCGTTGAATGTAATTTACGTAGGTTGAGGTTTATGGTTTAGGATTTTTTCCTAAATTGTTCTTAAGGATTTTATTTATCTATTCATTTGAGTTGTAGCTAAATAAAAATGTATATATATTGGTGACACAGGACTTTGACGCGAGACGAGCATCTCGATGTCGGATTTGGACCGGATTGGACCTTTCTATTGGAGGTAGGTACTTTGACTTATCTTTTTAGATATGTCATTTGATATGCATAGTAGTTTTTAACAAGTAGTAATAATTATGTTTCTTATCTGCATCAGTTTATCACTATCGGATACCTGTTAGATGCTTGTTTTGCTTACTTGTTATGCATTCCATGTTAGTACCAACTTGATTTTATATACTTATAGAGGTAGTGACATAACCATGCCTTATTATGTTCAGGACCTAGGTTTTTATACCTTATCTAACTTGTGTACCTAGACTATTGATTTGGTCCATTTATCCTATGGTACACATTATGTAGAGATGGATAGGTTTAGGATATTTCCATGTTTAGTGACATGCACCATCTCGCATGATTGCATGCTGTGCGATAGTCGTCGACTCCATTATTGTTGAGCACATCGTCAGTTACATGGATCTACACACACAACCACTCATGGGTTAGTGGTTTTTACCAGGCAGGGTGTGTTGCAGCAGGTTGCTCTGTCAAGGGCTCCGTTGGTCCACTTATGAGTAGTGTGACGCAACGTGGTAGCAGGACAGGGATCCCTCTCTGGACTTGCTCAGGGAGATGAGAGCATTGAGCTCACCCACTTATGATTTGAGGTAAGGAGGATAGGTGTACTCCGACAGCATTCCGTCCACTCGGTCACTCAGGAGCAGTGATAGCAGAGTGCACGGTTGTCACAGCCCTACACACTCGGTCTCACCATTGTGTGTGAGACGGTTGACTGGCAGTAGGGGTGACTAGGACATGTCATTGACACCATACGCATTGGTGCATTTATTGCTTGTATTTGCTGCACTTGTTTGCCGCATATTTGGTGGATGCATATGCTTGACATGCATACAGGATTTCTATACCTCTCGGTCTATTATCTATACACCAGGTCCTGGTTAGTAAAATTTTTCTCCTATATATTTCAGTTTGCATTTATCATTCCTATATCAGGAGACTGTACACATAATTATTACTATTGGTTATTTCTTACTATGCATGTCAGTAGTTACCCGCTGAGGAGTTGACTCACCCCGTTGATATTACTATTTCAGGTTGAGGCTGTCCGGAGAGTTCCAATCGCTAGTCCCCCTTGCAGATCGCGAGGATATTTATTTAGTCATTTAGCTTTTCTTATGATGCTATATAGACTATGTTTTAGACTTGTACTAGTTTTGTTCTATGGATTACTGTATGGTCTTTTATTTGTCGATGGGTTTTCTTTTTATATTATTTGGATATGTTCTGCTACATGCCTGCCGGGACGGTAGAAGAGGTGAGTTGATTTTATTTGCGTCGTTGTGATTTGTGTTTTATGGGTGTAGTTGAGTAGGATATAAGTTTTGAGCTTTATGGGTGTAGTTAAGTAAGATTTTTGAGATGACTTTCCTTATCGTTGCATTAGTATAGTTTATTATTAAACTGCATGCGTGGTATGTTATCATATATATATATTGTTCCGGCCGTGTTGGGCGAGTATGAGTATGTTGTAAGAAGTTTCAGATTGTCACCCGTACAGGGGAGATGCTGTCGAAATTTCTTCAGGCAGGGACTGTTGGATCGAAAGCGCTAGAGAGGGGGGGGTGAATAGCGCTCGTGGCTTTCACAATCAATTTCGGAATCGTAAAAGTAAATGCAGTGGAAAAGAAATAACACAAACACAGAAGACACGAAAAGTTACTTCGTTCGGAGCCTATCTTGACTCCTACTCGAAGGCCTGCGGTCGTTGACCGCTTTCGGTGGGCAACAACTATATAGCGCAAATCTTTACAAGTAGATGAGTACAAGTATGAGCTTAAAACGAAAGATTATACCGACAAAATAAAATATATTAAGAGTGGTTGCTGATTGTCGGAGCAGCAGGGCGTTGTTGAAGCGTACGGAGCAGCGCACTAGAGCACAGGAGATCTTCTGTTCGAGAGTTATGTTCAAGCTGCACCTCGAGGCCTCCTTTTATAGCTCTGCAAAGTCTGATCCAGATCCCCATGCTTCGGGATCAAGTTTGACCCGACGCGGATCGGTCGACCGATCCCAAGGTTCGGTCGACCGATCAGGCGATCCCTCCTATCTGATCCGCCCGATCTTCTCGCTCCGCTTCGATCCGATCAAACTCCATCTGAGGTTCGGTCGACCGATAAAAGGTCTGGTCGCCCGATAAGCTCTTCTGACTCAGCCCAGTCAGCCTGATCCATTCGACACCCAACCTAGGTTCGGTCGACCGATCCCAAGGTTCGGTCGACCGATCCCAAGTTTCGGTCGACCGATCCCCTAGTCGAGCCTGGTCCAACCTCTGGAGATCTGATCTGCTGATTTGTGGGTTCGGTCGACTGATACCAAGGTTCGGTCGACCGATCCCGGTCACTTCTAACTCTGCATAAAAATATTAGTTACCTGCAAAACAGAGTTAGAACATAATGGAATATATAAACGAATAAACTGACAGCCTTCGGACAGTTCGGGTCTGACTTCGGGTTTCCGAGCGGAAACCCTAGGTCGACCCGACGCCTACTGTTCCCTCTACGGGGAACGCGTTCTCACCTACTCCACTCAGGAGATTTACCTGTTGCCAGTGCGATCCTCCAGATCGACTGGACTTTTGCTTGGCGCTCATTGCCTCCGGACTTTCTGCTGGACGGCCGCTTCCCGACCCGTCTAGTCTTCCACCTGGTTTGCGACATTAGGACTTTCCACCTAAGGTTACCACCCCCTAGGACTTTTTCCTGAAGCACTCAACCTACCAAGACTTTCCGCATAGGGTTACCACTCCCTATGACCTAGGGTCACCACCCCCTAGGGTTTTTCCCTTGCCTAACCGCAGCTAGGACTCTCCTGAGACACTCAATCATACACATTAGATAACAATTAAACTTAACTTTGAATCCCTTTGCCATTATCAAAACTTCAGTTCGATTGTCGGATGCTTCCCGCACCAACAATCTCCCCCTTTTTTATTATGGCAACCGAAATTCAAAGTTAAGAAAAAAATACAATAAGGAGATGCATAAATAAAATGTAAGTACATTAAAGCTCCCCCTTAATTGATCCTCCCCCTTAACAAAAATTTTCTTTGAACAGTCTTTAAATTTTCTTTGAATTTTCCTATTCTCCCCCTTTGCCATTTATCAAAAATATGTTTGAGAAAATACCAACTTTTCAAAAAGATTTGATAATCAGAGAGATAATTTGGGGATAAAAATGTTTGGAAAACACTTGGCTTTTCATAATTAATAGAGTTTAATTTAGGGATAATTTTTGCTAAGTGAAAAACAGAGTTTAATAGAGTTTACTTAGCTCAATTTTGAATAAAATTTGAAAGATTATTTTTGCTTTGAAAGTTTGAAAAATTTGATATATTTGAAAATTTTCTCAAAAATTGACTAAGTATTTTGCAAATACTTTAGTTGAAAATATTAAATTTTGAAGGATCCTAAAAGGATATTATAAATTTGATAAGATGTTTTAATATAAAAATATAGCTAAAGTTGGAAAAAGAGGGAGTAGTTAGACTTATAAAAATTTAAGTAAGGTTATTCATTCAAATTCAGTTGGTCCTTAAGTCCAAGCATGAGTCAAGTTAAATATGTTTCAGATTATCCAATTTACTTTAGAGAGGTATCAGAGCCCTAAAGATCATGCCTAGGTAACCTCAAAATGGTTTAAATATCAAGCACACTGTTTTGCGGCCACATGTCTAACCATTTAGCTACTAGCTGATTACTTAGAGGGCAACAACTTTCACTTGGTTAGTCAAGTTAAGTCAATAGATCCAGTTAGATTTGACTAGTGCTGGAAGACTTAACTTGATTACTGTTGACTTGGTTTTTAACGCCCAGACTCATATTGATGCACAGATATAAGCATTCTTGAGTCCAGGCTGTACCCTATGCATCTCACGCCGTTCTATGTTTTTCAAACACAAGCAAGGTAAGCCTAGATGTTTGTGAGATGCTCTGGCTAAAACTTAGGGGAGCAAGTTTTCTAGGGTAGAGCCTAAGCTAATTCCATATTTTGAAAATCTAGTAAAATTGGAATTTTAAAAATAATATTTTCCTAGAATGTTTAAAACCTTATTTTGAAAACAAGTAGAACAGTGAAGCTAGGAAACTGATTTAAAACTCACTACCTACTCTACCCAACACATTCCTATTTGTCTTCTAAGTGATCTGAACTCAAGTTCAAGTAAGGACTTTGTGTAGATGTCAACTAGGTTTGATTTTGACTCAACATAGTTGAGTTCAATATCACCCTTAGCTACGTGATCCCTTACAAAATGGTGCTTCACTTCTATATGTTTAGTCCTTGAGTGATGAATTGGGTTTCTTTGTTAGATTTATTGAGCTTATATTATCAATTGAGATTTTTGTTTTATGATACTCCAGTTGATAGTCTTTAGTGTTTAAAATGTGAACTTTACATCCAAATACTTTTAAATAGTTTAAGTTGGGAATTTTATTATAATATATTTCATATGGGGTTTTATTATGAAGTTTGTTAAATAGAATTCGATTTTGAATATAGTTTGCCATATTTATTACTTCAGCCCAAAATTGATGGTTTAGATTATATTCGTTTAGCATGGTTCTAGCGGCTTCTTGTAGGGTTCTATTTTTTTCGTTCCACTAGACCGTTCTGTTGAGGAGTTCTAGGGCATGAGTATTCATGTTTATACCCATTGATTTTACAGAATTAGGTGAATTTATGATTTTCAAATTTTCCTCCATGATCACTTCTTATTCTTTTAATTTTGGTATCTTTTTCATTTTATGTTAATTTGCAAAAATTACTAAATACTTCAAAGGATTCATCTTTTATTTTTAGAAATTTTACCCAGGTGAACCTGGAGAAGTCATCAATTATAACTAAGCAATACTAGTTCTTGCTTAGTGACTTAGCTTCATGTGAATCAAATAGGTCTAGGTGAAGGAGCTCAAGTAAACAAGTAGTTCTCACTAGATTGGTTGACTTGTGGGTTGACTTGGTTTGTTTTCCTTGTTGATAAGCATTACAGATTGAGTTTTCAATAACTTTTAATTTGGGCAACCCTCTAACTAGTCCATTTTGACTCATTTTTGAAATGAGTCTAGTGTGAGTGTGACCCAATCTCCTGTGCCACAACTCAATTTCCTCTTGTTGTGTTAGAAAACACTTTATTGAGGGTGTTGGTAGATAAATGGTGTAGACATTATCTTTCCTAGTGCCCTTAAGTATGATTTTTGGATTATCAATATGTTTGACTATACATTCGGACTTGGTGAAATTAACTGAGTAACCAGTATCGCATAATTGGCTTATACTTAATAAATTAAAATTGAAACTTTCAACTAATAAAACTTTTTGAATAATAAAATCAGAGTTAAGTTCGATATTACCTTTTCCGATTACCTTAAGTTTACTGTCGTTGCCGAATGCAACCGATCTTAGGTTCTTTAGTTTGAGCTTAGTAAATTTCAGCATATCTCCAGTCATATGTCTGGAGCATCCACTGTCTAGTATCCATTGATCTAATTCAGTGAGATCGGACCCTTCGAAAACGGATGCGGATCCGTGGCTTCTTTCTGATTCTGCTTCCGACTCGCTCTCGGACACGTCGATCTGGTCCCGGGCCATCAGTGCAAGAAGGCTCATCTGTTCGAGCTCGTCGTCGGTATCCTCTTCTGAAGATTCGTCCCATGTCGCCTTTAGGGCCTTTTTCTTCCTTGATTTCTTCGGATCTTTCTGATTTGGGCAGTTCGCCTTGATGTGCCCCCTTCTGATTACATCCGTAGCACGTTACCTTGAACTTCACCTTTGATTGAACTTCCTTGGACTGAACTGCCTTCTTAAGGTTCTTCTTGTTGAACCCCTTCTTCTTCTTGTACAATTTCTTTACAAGATTGACGAGTTCAGTTGTTAGTTTGTCATCTTCATCGTCTGACTCTGGTTCTTTTTCTGACTCTGGTTTGGTTCTGCGCTTTATCTTTGATTCGTGCATTCTCCCTGTTCCTGCAACCAAAGCCAACCCTTTCTCTGTCGGGCGTGCATTAATCTGTTCATGAAGTTCGAATTCTGCAAAAGGTTTATCTAATTTAATGGTAGATAGGTCCCTAGAAACCTTATAGGCATCTACCATGGATGCCCACAAGGTGTTCCTCGGAAAGGCGTTTAAGGAGTACCTTATGATGTCCTGGTTACCTACCTTCTGTCTAATTGCATGAAGACCGTTGAGCAGATCTTGAATCCGGGCGTGGAGTTGGGCAGCTGTCTCACCTTCCTGCAGTTTGATATTAAATAATTTATTGAAGATTAGGTCTCTTTTACTTACTTTGGTGTCGGGCGTTCCTTCGTGAAGTTCAATGAACTTCTCCCACAGCTCCTTGGCACTGCTGAAGAGGCCGACCCGGTTAAGTTCTTCTTTCGATAGGCCACACTGGAGGGTGCAGGTCGCCTTGGCATTAGCTTCCACCTTCTTAATCAGAGATGCGTCCCAGTCCTCGTATGGTAGTGGCTTGCCGGCGCTATCAGTTGGTAGTTGGAGTCCGGTTTTGACGATTATCCAAACTTCAAAATGAGTCTGGAGATATGCCTCCATCCGACCCTTCTAGTACCCGAAGTCGTCTCCGGTGAATAGCGGGGGGCGAGCTGTACTGTAGCCTACTTGAAGGGCCATTTTAGATCAACTATGAAGTAAATAAACAACAAGAAAATTTCAGGACTTGGTCCTGGATTAGTAGTGCAGGAAGTATAAAAAATAGAACACGAACTCGGGTGGTGTTGCACCAACCTCGAGCAAGAAATCTAATTACAAAAAATGAATTGAAAAATGGTAAGAGTACCAATTCCAATCGACTCCTAAAACCAGAAAATGCCATGAAAGATGCTTGATTGGTGGTTGCACTAGATCAAAGCTACCCCGCTCTGATACCAATTGTTGGATCAAAAGCGCTAGAGGGGGGGGGGGGTGAATAGCGCTCATGGCTTTCACAATCGATTTCGGAATCGTAAAAGTAAATGCAGCGGAAAAGAAATAACACAAACACAGAAGACACGAGAAGTTACTTCGTTCAAAGCCTATTTCGACTCCTACTCGAAGGCCCGCGGTCGTTGACCGCTTTCGGTGGGCAACAACTATATAGCACAAATCTTTACAAGTAGATGAGTACAAGTATGAGCTTAAAAAGAAAGATTATACCGACAAAATACAATATATTAAGAGTGGTTGCTGATTGTCGGAGCAGCAGGGCGTTGTTGAAGCGTACGGAGCAGCGCACTAGAACACATGAGATCTTCTATTCGAGAGTTGTGTTCAAGCTGCACCTCGAGGCCTCCTTTTATAGCTCTGCAAAGTCTGATCCAGATCCCCAAGCTTCGGGATCAAGTTTGACCCGACGTGAATTGGTCGACCGATCCCAAGGTTTGGTCGACCGATCAAGCGATCCCTCCTACATGATCCGCCCGATCTTCTCGCTTCGCTTCGATCCGGTCAAACTCCATCCGAGGTTTGGTCGACCGATAAAAGGTCCGATCGACCGATAAGCTCTTCTGACTCAGCCCAGTCAGCCTGATCCTTTCGACACCCAACCTAGGTTCGGTCGACAGATACCAAGGTTCGATCGACCGATCCCCTGGTCGAGCCCCGTCCAACCTCTGGAGATCTGATCTACTGATTTGTGGGTTCAGTCGATTGATCCCAAGGTTTGGTCGACCGATCCCGGTCACTTCTAACTCTGCATAAAAATGTGAGTTACCTACAAAACAGAGTTAGAACACAATGGAATATATAAACGAATAAACTGGCAGCCTTCGGACAGTCCGGGTCTGACTTCGGGTTTCCGACCGGAAACCCTAGGTCGACCCGACGCCTACTGTTCCCTCTACGGGGAACGCGTCCTCACCTACTCCATTCAGGAGATTTACCTGTTGCCAGTGTGATCTTCCAGATCGATTGGACTTTTGCTTGGCGCTTGTTGCCTCCGGACTTTTTGCTGGAAGCCCGCTTCCCGACCCGTCTAGTCTTCCACTTGGTTCGCGACACCAGGACTTTCCACCTAGGCTTACCACCCCCTAGGACTTTTTCCTGAAGCACTCGACCTGCCAAGACTTTCCGCATAGGGTTACCGCTCCTTATGACCTAGGGTCACCACCCCTTAGGGTTTTTCCCTTGCCTAACCGCAGCTAGGACTCTCCTGAGACACTCAATCATACACATTAGATAACAATTAAACTTAACTTTGAATCCCTTTGCCATTATCAAAACTTGAGTTCGATCATCGGATGCTTCTCGCACCAACAGGGACTTCCCCGAGGAGTGACAATTATCTATTTGAGGTATCTAATTTTCATAATTATGAAAACACATATTATATTGCGAGGGCCTGGTTACATTAAGGCTTACATGAATACTTTATTTTGATTTAAAATGATTATAAGTTCTCTTATCCATCATCTTCAAATGAAATTGTTTGAATTTAAAATTTTTATATTTTGAGTAAGGGAGTGAGTTCTAAGAATTTATTGGTGGTATTATTTTTTCAAATAAATTACCATGCATTTATTATTTGTGTCAAGCCCAGGATTTCCTAATATACACACGTTAATATGAATGTAAAAATTTATAACAAAACAATATGAATTTGTGCAACTCTAACAAAAAAATACCTTTCTAATAAATTATCAAATTAACATTCACTTATATTTTTCTAGTTAATTAACTAACCTTTTAGGATTATTTTTAATTTTTTTTTGTACTAAACAACACCATTTGAAGTTGTTTTGTAAAATACTATTACTTGGAGCTACTTTGACTAGAGTAGTTTCAACTTTGATGCAAAGCAAGAAGGTTTTTTTTTATGTTTTAATAAAAAAAGAATAAATGAAAAATGAAAAGAGAACATAAAATCTAAATTTAAATTTTAAAACTTATTTTTTTTATTTATTTAATAACTAATTTTAAAAAATAAAATAAATGTAAGAAAAAAGTAAGGGAAAAAATAAAAAATTAATATTTTTGTAGAAAGATATTAATAAATATTAATTTAATAATTTTAAAAAAAAACTTTGAGAGGATGTTTAACTATTATCTATTTGATGTATCCAGGGCATGGCTACATTAAGGCTTACATGAATCCTTTGATTTCGATTTGAAATGATTATAAATTCTCATATCCATCATCTTCAAATGAAATTGTTTGAATTTAAAATTTTTATATTTTTTGAATAAGAGAGTGAGTTCTAAGAATTTATTGGTGGTATTATTTTTTCATATAAATTATCATGCATTTATTATTTGTGTCAACCCATGATTTCCTAATATACACACGCTAATATAAATGTAAAAGTTTAAAACAAAACAATATGAATTTGTGAAACTAAAAAAAAAAAAAACCTTTCTAATATATTATCAAAATAACCTTCACTTATATTTTTCTACTTAATTACATAACCTTTTAGGTTCATTTTGAAATTATTTTATACTAAACAACACCATTTGAAGTTGTTTTTGTAAAATACTACTACTTGGAGCTATTTTGACTAGAGTAGTTTCAACTTTGATGCAAAGCAGGAAGATTTTTTTATTTTTTAATAAAAAAGAATAAATGAAAACAGAAAAGAGAACATAAAATATAAATTAAAAATTTTAAAAATTATTATTTTTATTTATTTAATAGCCAATTATAAAAAATTAAAATAAATGTAAGAAAAATAAGGAAAAACAAATAAAAAAATAAATTAAAAAATAGAAAAATATCCTTAAAATATTTTATATAAAATTGCTTATTATTATTTTATGAATCACAATAAAAGGATATTTTAGATAGAAAGATACTAATAAATATTAATTTAATATGTTTTTAAAAAACTTTGTGAGGATATTTAACTATTATCTATTTGATGTATCTAATTTTCATAATTATGAAAACACATATAAGATTCCAGGGCATGGTTGCTTTATGAATACTTTGATTTCAATTTGAAATGATTATTAATTCTCTTATCCATCATCAGTTTTAAATGAAATTATTTGAATTTAAAATTTTTATATTTTATGAATAGGGGAGTGAGGTCTAAGAATTTATTGGTGGTAGTATTTTTTTAAAATTTGATTTAACTTTTGATTAATTCGATTCGTTTTTAATTTTAACATTTATAATTTGGTTAAATCGAATAATATATTAATTAAATATTTTTTATTTAAAAATATAATTAATTAAATAAAATATGTAATTAATTAAGCAAAATCTAAATTTAATTAATTTATTTTTAAAATTCAATTAATTTGATCAAAATTAAATTAACTGATATTTAATTGATTTGAATCATTCAGTTTTCATATAAAAATTTAATTAATTCAATTGGTTAAAAAAAATAATTTATTTAATTTTCAAATTATCCGATTTTTAATTTGTTTAATTTTTAATTTAAAGGATCAGTTTAATTTTAACCGTATGCTCGGCACTAAATTTACCGAGTACCAAATCCGCTGCTTCAAGGTTGTTTTCTGTTTCTTGTTCTTTGTTTTCCCCAAAGTGTAAAAAGTGGAGCTATATCTCCAGCTTCCCTTCCACCTCTTCCTGCCTTTTCTCACGCTCTGCCTTCTCCGACACTCTCCCTCTCTCTATATGTGACGCCCCACCATCATGGCCAAATGCTCTCAACCAGCCGGCTTCCGCCTCTGGCCCTCCTCCTTCTCTCCTGCCCTACTCCCCCGCCGCCTTCTCGAGGCCGTAACCTGCGGCGCTTCCCGCGCCAGGGAGGACCACAATGGATCGCTCGCCCTCCGCCCCTTTCCCGGTAGGCCAGGCCGCCTCATCGAGCTGCTTCAGGAGGATGCCTCCGAGTCGAGCTCAGATGAGGCTGCTGACGCCGAGGCGCAGCTCAAGATCGAAGCTTTCGAGGAGCTTCAGGGCGTGGTGGCCCGGCTACAGCTAGACGGAAGAAATGCCGGCGGAGATGGGAGGGGTGAGGCAGCGGCGGAGGCGCGGAGGCTCGCGAAGGATGAACCTGAGGCCAGGGAGACGCTCGCGATGCTGGGGGCCATTCCGCCTCTGGTCGCGTTGCTCGACTCCGACGATTCCAACGCGCTAATCGATGCCCTCTACGCTCTTCTCAATCTCGGCATCGGAAACGAGCTGTGAGTCAAGGCCGTCCTACACATAATCACATCGGATTTCTGACTTTCTGTTGCGATTTCAGGAACAAGGCGGCGATCGTGAAGGCAGGGGCTGTTCACAAGATGCTAAGCTTGATCGATTCTGGTTCCTACCAGGCGGTCTCCGAAGCAATCGTCGCCAATTTTCTCGGCCTCAGCGCGTTGGATTCGAACAAACCCTTGATTGGTGCCTTAGGTGCGATCCCGTTCTTGATATCCGCAGTCCGAAGCCGCGACAGCAGCTCGACGGCGAAGCAAGATTCGCTCCGAGCCTTGTTCAACCTCTCCCTTGCCTCCGCCAACCTACCATTCCTCATCGACGACGGTCTCGTCCCCGCTCTCCTCGATTCGGTCGGCGACATGGAAGTAAGCGAGCGCGCCCTCGCAGTGCTCTCCAACCTCGTGTTCTCCGGTGAGGGGAGGCGAGCCGTGGCCCACTGCAACGATGCGTTTGCGGTCCTCGTCGACGTCCTTTGGTGGAGCGACGCCGCCGCGTGCCAGGAAAAGGCTGCCTACGTGCTCATGGTCATGGCGCACAAAGGGCATGTGAGCAGGGCCGCCATGATAGGTGCCGGAGCCATATCCGCCCTCCTGGAGCTCACCCTCTTGGGCACCCCGCTCGCGCAGAAACGCGCATCGCGGCTGCTGGAGATCCTGACCGCCCACAAAGGGAAGGGGGCGTTGGAAGAAGTCAGCAGCTCCTGCATCTCGTCGGTGTCGGCGCCGCAGTGCGCGGCTGTCTCGGCCCACCTGGACACCGACGAGGGAATGAGCGAGGAGAAAAAAGCGGTCAAGGTCTTGGTGCAGCAGAGTCTGCAGAGCAACATGCGAATGATCGTGCGAAGGGCGAATCTTCCACAAGATTTCGCGCCGTCCGACCGTCTCCTCGCGCTCACCGCCAACTGCACCTCCAAAAGCTTGCCATTTTAGGAAGAAGAAGACGGGTAGCGCCATTTTGTTGTCCTCAATTTTTTGCTTCTCTTTCGTCGTTTTCTCTCCCAAAACTCCCATTCCTTCTCGTCCCATCACTATCCTCTCTGCTTCCAAATCGATTCTTTTTTTCTTTTCTGAACTTTTCTCCCAATTCGAGGCGTTGTTTCTTTCCCTGTCATTCACGAGTTTGTGGTCTTCCAGATGAAATATCAACCATAAAATTGCATATTTTCCTGTTCTTCGTTCTCTCCAAAGATCACATCTTTCCACACAAATTTCATCTTGCTTCGGACATAGAAATTATCTAGAGAAGAACAGCACTCCCCATTTCTTCTGCTAATGGAAACCATGTGTTTGTGGTTGCAGGAAGAAGAAGAAGAACCAAAAGACTCCATCTTTCTGCCCCTCCTTCGTGGATTGGAATATTGTAAAGCTAAAATTTCAGCCACTTCCCTGTTTGCTTCTTTTGTTTGCGTCTCGCCCGAGGAGAAGATAAAAGTCAATGTAAATCGCAGTATATGAAAAAGTGGCCTGTTCAAAGCTCAGATCCTCCTTCTTCGCCGTGCAATAATTGAACGAATTCGATTATTGTTGTTTTTAGATGTTGGAGCCATAGATTTAGATAGAGTCCATGTGAGAATTGGATGCTTCTAATTAAATAATCTGCTGCTGAGCTGCAGGGATCTATAGTTCTGTATTCTTATCGGTGTTGTTAGCGATAAAAAATGGTCCGACAGCCATCTATCATTTTTCTCGTGAAAAGTTTGGGGCGAACTGTAGTCACTCTTCTCGGGTTCGGACAAGAAAAATTACCTTGAAACCTCAAATGATTGGTTCTGATAATTCCCCGGACGGACGTGGCGCAGTAGTAAAATCATTCAACACCCATGATTCTAATCTCAATGACAGTCCAAAATATTTTCCTCCTATTAAATGAACACTTTGAGAAGTTGATTTTTAGATATGGATTTGTTTATGCTTTCGGATTTACTACGATTTAAAAGAAAGCCGTCCGCTAACAGGATTAATAATTGAGCTCAGCTCAGACAGTTAGATTATATATAACAAAAGTAGAATTCACCTTGATTAAGTTTTTCTTTTTATTTTGATAATCAAGTTTTGTCCGACTAATTTAAGAGATAGATAGCTTTTTCTTTAATTTATTTATCGGATAAATTTAGAACGCAACTAATACATGTTTAGAAATCAACCATCAAGATATTTTTGTACTTTATCACTGCACCCGCACCAAGCTCAATTTTCTACTTACACAGTTGAACTACTCATCCATCACCGTCCAAATGTCATAGTACTTCATATACACATTAAATATAAATATGATCCTAACTTAACCTCGTTCTAAATGTCAAAACCATGATCGATGCAAGTTAACAAGGGCGTAATCGTAATATACTAATTCCAAAGCAGGAAGGATCATCCTGTTCGTACAATCATGCCCTTGAGATTGGGATCGATCGTGATTTTAGTGATTTAAACAAAGAGTTTAAGTTAAAACGATAATTTACCAAAAGACATACGTAGAAATTTAAATTTATCAAAAGACGTACGGTATTTTGATATTTATCAAAAAAACATACTTTTTTAAATGCATCTCCTATTTTACCCTCCTGACCATTTGACTTTTTCTACTATTTTTTTTTCTTTACTTTATTTCTCTTTCTTCTCTTTTTTTATGGGCAGAACATATGAATAACATTAGTCAATTTTTTAACAACATTTTAATACATTTGAAGAAGCAAAAATAAACAATGAATAGCATATTTGAACTCCTTGTAATTTCAGAAATCCACTGGAACTAAAATAAGTGTAATCGGAGCTCTCTAGGTCGATTAGTGAGTTTCGATCAAAACCATTGACAATAATCATGCACTGCAAAAAATGTCATGCAAAATCATTGTGTATGAGTGCAATATCAGAAATACATAGGAACTGAAATGGGTACAATCGGAACTCCCTAGGTCCATCAGTGGGTTTCGGTCAAAACCCACTGATGCACCTAGAGAGCTTCGATTGAACTCATTTTAGTTCCTATAGATTTCTGATGTTTCAAGGAGTTCAAATATGGTGTTCATTATTTATCTAGACTTTTCATAGATGTTAATATGTAAAATCAAAAAATCGATAAAAAAATCTCACGTTGGGCCTGATATGGACTCATATCAGGCCCAACGTGGGCCTGATACAAAACCAATATTCTTCCATCACATATTCCTCTAAATTTCTTTACCTGATTCAATAATTCCATGAGGATACGCTGAACTTCCCTGTCAGCTCCAGTTTGTGCATCAAAGCGTGCAGTAGCAATAGCATCAACCTCATCAATAAATATGATTGCCGGTGCATTTTCTTTAGCAAGACGAAAAACATCCCACACCATCCTTGGTCCCTGAGGCAAATAATGTCTTAAAATATGAATTTGCATATATATATTTGCAGGAGTTGGAGGGAAAAAAATATAAAAATAAAATAGCAAGAATCCTGATATTTTCATTAAACAACTAGATGACATCAATATGATGAGGATACGCTGAACTTCCCTGTCAGCTCCAGTTTCAATAATTCTTCCATCACATATTCCTCTAAATTTCTTTACCTGATTCAATAATTCCATGAGGATACGCTGAACTTCCCTGTCAGCTCCAGTTTGTGCATCAAAGCGTGCAGTAGCAATAGCATCAACCTCATCAATAAATATGATTACCGGTGCATTTTCTTTAGCAAGACGAAAAACATCCCACACCATCCTTGGTCCCTGAGGCAAATAATGTCTTAAAATATGAATTTGCATATATATATTTGCAGGAGTTGGAGGGAAAAAAATATAAAAATAAAATAGCAAGAATCCTGATATTTTCATTAAACAACTAGATGACATCAATATGATGAAATGTCAGAGCCATAGACAATAATCATTATGTAAAACAAACATTTTTCACATCAAGGCTTGGCTATAGAAACAAGTGTCTTGAACTGAAGGTCAAATAAACACCAAAAAATATTATAAGCCACATATTAGGAGTAAGTATTCAGTACATGAAGCATTTTTACAGTGCCAACCCATGAGATGCTAGCAAAGAGGCCAATGCCTAATGACTAGGTTAGTGGTGTTGATGAAAATTGGACCTGATATGGAATCATATCAGGTCCACATTGGGCCTGATATGATTCCATATCAGGCCCACGTTGGGCCTAATATGAGTCCATATCAGGCCCAACGTGGAGTTTTTTGTTGATTTTTTATTTTTGCATGTTAACATCTATGAAAAACTGAAATAAATAATGAATATCATATTTGAACTCCTTACAACATCAGAAATCCATAGGAACTGAAATGGATACAATCGGAGCTCCCTAGGTCCATAAGTGGGGTTCGGTCAAAACCCACTGATGGACCTAGAGAGCTCCGATTGAACCCATTTCAGTTCCTATAGATTTTTGATGTTGCAAGGAGTTCAAATATGGTGTCCATTATTTATTTCGACTTTTCATAGATATTAACATATAAAATCAAAGAATCGACAAAAAAACCTCACGTTGGGCCTGATATGGACTCATATCAGGCCCAACGTGGGCCTGATATGGAATGATATTAGGCCCAACGTGGGTATTTTTGCCGATTCTTTGATTTTTCATGTTAACATCTATGAAAAGTTGAAATAAATAATGAACACCATATCTGAACTCATTGCAACATCAGAAATCCATAGAAACTGAAATGAGTTCAATCGGATATCTCTAGGTCCATCAGTGGATTTTGACCGAAACTCACTAATCGACCTAAAAAGCTCCGATTACACTCATTTTAGTTCTAGTGGATTTATGAAATTACAAGGAGTTCAAATATGCTATTCATTGTTTATTTTTGCTTCTTCAAATATATTAAAATATTGTTAAAAAATTGACTAATGTTATTCATATGTTCTGCCCATAAAAAAAGAGAAGAGAGAGAGAGAGAAATATAGTGAAGAAAAGAAAACGGTAGAAAAAGTCAAATTATCAAACGGGTAAAATAAGAAATGCATTTTAAAAAGTACGTTCTTTGGTAAATACCAAAGTAACGTACGCCTTTTGGTAAATTTAAATCTCTATGTGCACCCTTTGGTAAATTGCC
The DNA here is from genome assembly GCF_018446385.1 of Zingiber officinale. Classification (NCBI taxonomy): domain Eukaryota; kingdom Viridiplantae; phylum Streptophyta; class Magnoliopsida; order Zingiberales; family Zingiberaceae; genus Zingiber; species Zingiber officinale. Next base: position 26,793,072 of record NC_056007.1, on the reverse strand, counting down.
GAAGTTAAAATCATTTCTTGGTTGAGCTTTAGCCTAAAAGAACTATCCAAAGCCCAAAATATGGGTCTTTTATAGTCTCTCACAACTCACATGCAAAGAGTTCTACCTTTGTGACTTCTTATATGCCAAGTATCTAGTTGATTTTAATTTATCAGGACTCCTAATCTATTATAAGATCTTTCCTTCGGGTCTTCCTTGTCTATCAAACCCTGTTGGACTTTCATATCTGCTAGTATTTGTTGGACTTCTCCTTTGGTAAATATCTAATCAATCTCGATCCATGTGGTCTTTCACCATTTGTCAATGCTTGTTAGACTTTTTTCTATCAAATATTCAATCAACCTCAACGCATTTTGTTACGACACGTATGAGTTAGAGGGGTGAATAATTTCATTCGCTTCTTCTTCTTGATGCGCAGAGGAAACTTAAAGTAAAAATACTCCACAATGTTAACACTTGGATTTTGTTGGATACAAACAATCTGTTGACGGAGATATACAAGGAATTAGCTGAATTTCAATTGCTATGAATTAAATTCAACTTATAGTTGTGATTGTTAGGAACTAGGGCGCTAAACATGCGAAAACGCAGCGTAAAACATCTAGTTCCTTTCCAGAAGATCCATGCGAAAGGAAGCCATATACTAAGTACTAATTCTTCTACATGAGAAAGTTATACCTTTGCTACATGCCCTTCGCAATTCTGACAGTAACATTTCTTTAAATGCTGATCTCAGCACGATCAGTACGTCCGCACCTCTACAGTATCCACACGAACACGTTCTCCGTCCGTCTCACAAACTCACAACTTGGAGAAGAAACAACCTTCGTTGTGCTAGCAACTCTACAAGGTTGTTTTTGGCCAAGAGAAGAAAAGGAAGAAGAGCAAAACCAAGAAGAGCACACTCACCCAAAAGGTCACTTCATCTATATAAGGTGACTTCACAAAAGGGTTACTTTACCAAATAGGTTACTTCACCAAAAAGGTTATTTTACCAAAAAGGTTACTTTTCCTAAAGGTTACTTTTACAAATGACTTTTGTATTCATCCAATGAATACAAAATACTTTTGTCTCTTGATCTTCCTTTTGATTAATGATATATTAATCTCTATTAATATTCATTAATCTTAATGGGTTAGATTTAGAATATTGGATTAACCATTAACCCAATAAGCCATTAACCCAATAAACCAATGAGTCTAACCCATTACTCAATAAGTCTAATCCGAATTCATTCGAGTCTAACTCAATGTGTATAATTCGGATTAAACTTAACCCCATAATCCATCTCCAAGTCAACATGTTCTTTGTGTATGACCCAATAGGCTCTCGTAACGTTGGCAATGTATCTAAAACCATTTAGATACATAAGCAATGAGTGACATCTAGCAAGACATCATTGCTACCCAAGTGACGAGAAGGTCAAGATCTGACCTAACTTGTCCGTGGCTATTGTTAGTTAGAGCCCTAGAGCCAATCATTTGATGATTGTATTATGGACTTGTTGTATCATATTCTTATATAAATAAAGACATTTGTTTTGGTTATTATACTTACTTGTATTGATGCCAAATAAACTAAGTATAATAGCGTCCTTGAGTAGAAGGTTCTCACCTATATCAATCGGTTAGTTGAACCGATAGTGAGATGATATAGGGAACACTACTCTTAATTATTCCTAGTCGAGTATTAACATTCAGGGACAATGTTAATGCAATAAGACTAGCATATAGGTCAACTAGATGACTTGATCTCACAAGTCATGGATATAGAGATATCAAGTTGACACATGGGTATGTATTGGAGAATGTATACTGAATGACCCACCATGAGAAAGTATCATGGATCGTTATATGAGTGTCATATACTTTCTCATGTGGCTATTAGTATGACTACTAGTCCTTAGACCTGAAGTCACCATGGTTCCCTACATAAGGAGTTATGTACTTTGGTTTCGTAAACGTCACCCGTAACTGGGTGGACTATAAAGGCGATTACTTGGTATGTAACGAATTATGCAGAGGGATGTGAGTGATGTAGATGGGATCTATCCCTCCTATATGACGGGAGAGACATCGATATTCTTGATAGAGTGAGACCACGAAGTGCATAGCCATGCCCAAATAAGTCAATATGAGATATTGAGCTCATTTGATTTAGTGAGTCTACTTGGAGTTAAGATTTAGATTGGTCAGAGGATGACACGGTCTATGCCTCACATTGATCAATCTAGATGTCTAGGATAGAAGGACACTTGTCATATATTGTGAGGAGTCACAATTAGTAGTCACAAGGTGATGTTGGATCTCAACATTCTTGTAACTTGGGTAGTAATGATGTGTTGCTAGATACCGCTCATTACTTATGCTCCTAAATGGGTTTAGGGTATTGCCAACGTTACAAGAACCTATAGGGTCACACACTAAGGACAATTAGATGGAGATTAGCTTCATATAATGAACCAAGAGGATTAGATTCATGTGATGAATCAAATTGGATTAAGAGTAATCCTAATTGGGCTAATTGAGTTGGACTCAAGTTGATTCATATGTTCAATGAGTCTAATTTAGATTATGACTCATTGAATCAATTTAATTAAATGAATTAGATTCATTATATTAAATTGGCTTGAATTAAATGGTTGGATTAGATCAACCATGAGAGAGATTAAGTCAAGTTTGACTTGACTTGAGAGGAAGAGGAAGAGTCAAGTTTGACTTGACTTTATGCCACATCATTTGTGACTTAGCATTAAGTGGCCAATGATGATGTGATGTGCCACATCATCATAGTTAACACATGATTGTGCCACCTAATGGAAGTTACATCTTCTCCTTTGCTTTAATGTGGCCGGCCACCTTAATGAGAGGAGTTACACTTGGTGTGGCTGACCACTCAAAATGAATGGAATTCATTTTTTTTCATTCAAGGCTCATTCTATCATCTTCTTCCTCAAGCTCTCCTCAAGCTCTCCCTCTCCTCTCTTGGCCGAACACCCTAGGTGCTAGCACACCTTTGTTTGGTCCCCTCCACCTATTTTTGTTCGTGTGGATACTTCTAGAGGGTTGTCTACTTTGACAATCTTGAGATCCGGCTAACCGTTGAACTAGCGGGATAGCAAAGGGCATCGCATCGAGGGTAACACTCTTATCTAGTGTAGATCTAGACTTTTGAAACTCGTACACATATTTTGTTTTTATTTTTCTTCACATGGATCCGGTTGCGGGGGTTTCGGGGTTTCCGCGATGCGAAAATGCGGTTTTCGCGGCCCGAAAAACCCAACAGTGGTATCAGAGCCACGTGCGAAGACTTGTACGAGTTTAGTTTGTATTTTTATGAAAAATATAGATTCTGTAACATTCTGTAATTTTAAGTATTTTATGGTTTTTATGGGTAATTTTCTCGTAGAAGCGAAGCACAAGTGTTTCGACACTTGTAGGCTTCGACTACCGAGAAGATTTTTCTGAAACGGCAACGTTTCGCCCCAAAAATTTTTGGGACAGTGGGCTAATGCACTGTAGGATCGCTAAGGAACCCTCGCGATGGTTAGATCGCAGGTAGGGGCGGTGCCCCTGGCCCCGCAAGGGGATTCTTTCCGCGATTGCGCTCGAAAACCGCTAAACGGGACTGCCAGGAAATTTTACTCGTAAAAATTATAAAAATTAGTATTAAAATTATAGAAAATTATGGAAATTACATAATTTAGAATTATGTATAATTTGTGATAGTCATGGCCCCAAAAGACCCAATTGGATTGGTATATTTGTGTTGTAATTCATATTACGGCCTGTGCGCCGTCATTTGATTGTGTGTGCTGTATATTTGATACGCGACCTGCGCGTCGTGCCTTTCTCCATTTATTCTTGTTGTAAATTAGTTTAGACTCGAATGTAACTCGAGTTTTAAAATTGTAATGTACAAAATTGGAGCGGTGGAAGGTCCACTCGAGACGGAGTTACGAGGAGGGCGCGAGCAACACAAGGTGGTCAAAGTGAGGAGCTTGAGAAGCTGTTGACCTTAGGTTGACCATCCGATCTTCTCATTGGCTTCAGAAGATCGTAGTAGGGCCATGACTAATCACAAATAAATTTAATTAATTGCTTGTGTGTATGTGATGCATGATTAGTAATTAATTAGTGCCTAACGATTAGATTAGATCTAAGTCATGCACATGATGCACCCCACGATTAGATTAGATCTAAATTGAGTATATGATACGCATCATCATTTAGATTAGATCTAAATCATGTCAACTCTAATGCCTACCATGCCGTGATACCTATCACTACCTCGATCACATGTGTTGTTGAATCTGCCAAAGCAGGGCAACACATATTATCTTGGTAGGGTACGGAGGGACAATCTTGGTCCCGCTTATCAATGCATGGGCGAGTACAAACTCAATTAGATTGAGTATTCCTAGTTAACTCAGTTGGATCGAGTATAACTATAGGCATTCTTCCAATGGTTAGAAAGATAGGACATAAATCACATTTATATTAATTCTTGGGCGTATTAGCCAAAGCTAACTCAAGTTTTAATATAACTGCGGATAATGATCCTATAAACAAGAGTTTCATAGAGATGTAATTGGTAAATCGTTACCTACCGATTATACTAAATCTTGGGCGTATTAGCCAAAGCTAACTCAAGGGTTAGTATGATGTGGATCTTGTCCCACATGAATTATAGAATTCAGTGGGAGCATCATTTAGTTAAAGGCCTAATTAAATGATTTAAAAGAATATGATATTTATTTTCTGTATTTTTCTGTTGTAGATAACCATGACGTCGAATACGAACACCTTCTCTCTGCGTTCTGTTCTTGAGAAGGACAAGATCAACGGAGCAAATTTCCTGGACTGGTACAGGAACTTGAGAATAGTTCTCACCTAGGAACGTAAATTGTACGTTCTGGAGCAGCCCATTCCGGAGGCTCCTCCTGCCAATGCCCCACGAGCTGACAAAGATGCTTATAAGAAGCATCAAGATGACGCATTAGATGTGTCCTGTCTAATGCTCGCGACCATGAACTCTGAGCTTCAGAAGCAATACGAGTTGATGGGCGCTTACGATATGGTTGAACATCTTCGTCAACTGTATCAAGGACAAGCGCGTCATGAGAGATTTGAGATCTCAAGGGCACTATTTCAGTGAAAGATGTCAGATGGGGCTCCCGTAGGCCCATATGTACTCAAAATGATTGGGTACATAGAAAACCTACAGAGGTTGGGATTCCCGCTTGGCCAAGAGCTGGCCACTGACCTGATCTTGCAATCCTTGCCGGATAGCTATAGTCAATTCGTTCTAAATTACAATATGAACGAGATTGACAAGCCACTGCCCGAGTCACTTAGCATGTTAAGAACTGCTGAGCTGAACCTTAAGAAGGCTAAGCCCCACTCTGATCTGATTGTTCAGAAACACAAGGGCAAGGGCAAGCCCAAAGGCAAGGGAAAGTCCCAAGCCAAGGGCAAAGGCAAGGAACTGAAGCCTAAAGGAGGGGTCGCCAAGGATGCTACCTGCTGGCACTGGAAGAGGAACTGCAAGGTGTACCTGGAAGATCTTAAGAAGAAACGAAATGAGACTTCCACTTCAGGTATATATGTTATAGAAGTCAATCTATCTATTTCTTCATCATGGGTATTAGAAACCGGATGTGCATCTCACATTTGTACTAATGTGCAGGCGCTGAGAAATAGTAGGGCATTGGCGAAGGGTGAGGTGGACCTATGCGTAGGCAATGGAGCACGAGTTGCTGCTGTTGCTGTTGGGGCTTATTTTCTATCTCTGCCCTCTGGGCTTGTATTAGAGTTGGATGATTGTTGTTATGTGCCTGCATTAACTAAGAACATAATTTCAGTTTCTTGTTTGGACAAGAAAGGTTTCTCTTTTATAATTAAGGACAAATGTTGTTATGTTTATTTAAAAGATATGTTCTATTGTAGTGCACCTCTGATGAACGGACTCTACATTCTAGACCTTGAAAGCCCTATCTATAACATAAATACCAAGAGGTTCAAGTCAAATGACTTGAATCAAACCTATCTCTGGCACTGTCGCTTAGGTCATATAAATGACAAGCGCTTATCCCAGCTCCATAAGGATGGTTTGCTGGACTCATTTGATTTTGAATCTTATGAGACGTGCGAGTCATGCCTATAGGCAAGATGACCAAGACTCCCTTTAGTGGGCACAGCGAAAGAGCGACTGATTTGTTAGGACTTATACATAGTGATGTATGTGGCCCTTTCAATGTCACTGCTAGAGGCGGTTATAGGTACTTCATTACATTTACTGATGACTTCAGTAGATATGGTTATGTGTACTTGATGACACATAAGTCTGAATCCTTTGAAAAGTTCAAAGAATTCAAGAATGAAGTACAGAATCAGCTTGGCAAGAGTATTAAGATACTTCGATCAGATCGAGGTGGAGAATACCTTAGCTATGAGTTTCGTGACTATCTAGCTGAGTGTGAGATTCTATCCCAACTCACTCCTCCTGGAACACCACAATGGAATGTGTTGGTGCAACCTTAGGTTAAGGTTGACCTGGTTGACCCGACTCGAGTTGACCTGACTCGAGGTATATTTTGATGTTTGACAAGAATAGAGAAGTTGTATTTTGATGTTTGACAAGAATAGGAACTTGGGAGTGTGGGTGCAACCTTTGGTCAAGGTTGACCTAGTTGACCCGACTTGAGTTGACCTGATTCGGGAAAAGTCCAAGTATGGAGACTTGGCACGGGAAAAGTCCAAGTATGGAGACTTGGCACGGAAAAGTCCAAGTATGGAGACTTGGCACGGAAAAGTCCAAGTATAGAGACTTGGCACGGAAAAGTCCAAGCAGGGAGCTTGGCACGGGGAAAAGTCCAAGTATGGAAGCTTGGCATGGGAAGTCAGAGAGGGCTCGGTAGCTCGTTCTCTGAACTGGATGGAGTCGGAGAGGGATCGGTAGCTCGTTCTCCGGACTAGGTCAGAGAGGGCTCGGGAGCTCGTTCTCTGGACCGGATGAAGTCAGAGAGGGCTCGGTAGCTCGTTCTCCAGACTAGGTCAGAGAGGGCTCGGGAGCTCGTTCTCTGGACCGGACGTGGAAGTCGGAGAGGGCTCAGTAGCTCGTTCTCCGGACTAGGTCAGAGAGGGCTCGGGAGCTCGTTCTCTGGACTGGACGAAGTCGGAGAGGGCTCGGTAGCTCGTTCTCCGGACTAGGTCAAAGAGGGCTCGGGAGCTCGTTCTCTGGACCGGACGAAGTCGGAGAGGGCTCGGTAGCTCGTTCTCCGGACTAGGTCAGAGAGGGCTCGGTAGCTCGTTCTCTGGACCAGATGAGGAAGTCGGAGAGGGCTCGGTAGCTCGTTCTCTGGACTAGATCAGAGAGGGCTCGGTAGCTCGTTCTCTAGACCGGGAAGGCTTTAGGTTTAAGGCTGGGAAATTGGATCGGTCAGCAGACCGATCCAGTGATACTATGGGTTATCTGATCGGTCTGGTGACCGATCAGTAACCAAACAGTGGCTCACTGTATGGTATCTGATCGGTCACCAGACCGATCAGGAAATGATCAGGAAGCGATGTTATCTGAGGAAGCGAGGGGATTCAGAGAAGGGGGGATCGGTCTGTGGACCGATCCACCTGTATCCTAATCGGTCCACAGATCGATCAGGGATACAGGACCGATGCCTGATCGGTCTGTGGACCGATCAGGATGGAACCTGATCGGTCCAGGCTTAGCCGTTGTGACTCAATGACTAGATTTCTGGATTCTTCTTTGTCTTCCGAAGATGCAGGATATAAGGCCGCTACAGTAGAAGAAGGAAAAACAACGCTTGCTGACTACGGTTCTTGCTCCTGCGATCTGAGCTTTGTTGAGCTCTCCACTCCTGAAGCTTCGTGTGAGCTTCCATCGGCTGGTTTTCTAGCTGTTGTTGTTGGATCCGTGAAGTTGCTGCTTCATCAACGGACTCCAGTAAACAACGAGAAGACAAGCAAACTTGGTAGGGTGTTTTTACATTCATATTGTCCATTGTTTCTTGCTCTATTCTTTGTACTCCATTATTGCTGTTGCAAAAGGAATTGTGGTGAGGTTTCTCCACCCAGAAGGAGTTCTTGTTAGCCAGTTTTTCGGGGTCTCATCCACCGACGGATTGATAGGCTTCGTCCACCTTACGGACACGTCGAGGAGTAGGAGTATCATCTCCGAACCTCGTTACATCATCGTGTTTGAGGTTCGATCTTCTCCACTTTCGTTTCTACATTGTATTTCCGCTGTGCTAAACTAAATTGTAGGAAGAAACGATAATTTGAGGTCGGCTATTCACACCCCCCCTCTCTAGCCGCTATCCGAAGGTCCTAACAAGTGGTATCAGAGCGAGGTCACTCTTCGTCGGATTAACACCCGGGGGAGCACGAGCTAGAGAATGGATCAACTTGGAGAAGACGTCACGATTCCACCCTTCTACGATCGCGACGACTTCGCGTTTTGGAAGGTAAGAATGAAGTATTTTCTTATGACTAACCTAGTGAATTGGAATTATGTATGAGTAGGTTTTACTCCTCCGGTGGATAAAAAGGGAGAACCTCTCGAGAAGAAGAAGTGGACGAAGGAACAAATCCACCAATCCACAATCAACGACGAGGTAACGAAAATCCTTAAATTTTCATTACCTAATGATATCTTGTGTAAGATAGGTGGATACAACGATGCCAAGGAGTTGTGGAACAACTTGGCTAAGTTCCATGAGGAGAGCTCCAATTCAAGTCATGAAGAGGAGTCAAGTGAGCCAAGTAGCTCACATCATGGAGGTATGGAATTAGAAGTTGAGGGATACTCAACATATAAGGAAGAAGAGGAGGAGAGTTCTTGTTCGCTCTCCGCAAGTGTACGAAAATGTCGCAAGTAATATAAAAGATTATCGTATCCACAGGGACTGGAATAAGCACTAGAAATGTCTCAATGTGAATTAGCCAAACAACTATCCAATCGTTTCAAAAGCAAAGTAAGGTAAACAAATCTAATATTAAAGATCAACAAACAAGAGTTTAGTGTTTTGGGTTATGATAAAGGGAGATTCTAGGAGTTTCGGTTTCTTTGTAGGATTTCTCGAATGTAAATGGTTCACCAATTCTTATCCCTCAATTGCCAAACATGTAGAAAGTTGCCGGTTCTCTATTGCAATAGACAACCGGCTAAGGACTGAGAAATGTATCTAAATAGGATTAATTAGACATGAACCTATGTTTTCCTTACACAGAAGTGCACCTATTACTATGCCTTCCTCGGATATCAACGTAGAAGCCCACGACTTATCAATCTATCAAGATACAAGAAACTAATCACAAAATCCATCCTACTCTCTTGAATATTCCTATTTCCTCTTCAAGATTGTCTCTCAAACGTCCTTACACGGGCTTAGACCTGTCACGTGGATCCCTCGGATGATCGAGTGAGAGTTTATCTTTACCAAGTCCATAAGAAATTCAAACAATTAATCAAGAATGAGAATTAAGCACGAATCATCTTTAATCATTCAAGATCTAATTGATACAAGCAAGATAATGTCATTGAAACAAGAGAATGGCAAATCCATAAGAGATTACATCAATCCATCATACAAATACTCCCTTCATCCTAGAATACAAGATCTACTCCATGAATCGAGGAAGAAAATCCGAAGAAATAGAGAATACAAGCATTCCTTAAATCCCCAATCCAAGAAACCAAGAAAAGGGGGAAAGAGAAAACTTATCTACGAAGAAACTTCGTCTTCGGATCCAATCCTCGCTCCGGAGTCGGAATCGAACTCCCCTCGAATCACCCAGAAATCCTCCCAAGAATGGGAGGAAACCACCAAATCTTGCCTTCTCCCAAAGGGGGAGAGATCCCCTTTCAATTCATGAAGGAGGGTTTAAATAGAGGAGGTAATCGGGTGCCACACGGCCCCATGACACGGCCGTGTGAGATTCACACGGCCATGTCTAGTTCCTTCTCTGCCAAAGCTGCACGGTCGTGTGACTCCACAAGGCCAGGACCCTTCTGTTCTCTGGAAATGCTACACGGCCGTGTGGTGCACACGGCCACCACCTGCTTGGCCTCTGGAAAACTCACACGGCCGTGTAGATCTACACGGCCATGTCCTCCTCTTCTGTTGGTGCCAAACTCCACACGGCCCGAGCTCCATACCAGTGCAGGGCCGTGTGAGGTACACGGCCCGGTGCTTTCTCCCTTTGTTTCCTCCAATGCTTGCCCAAGGATGTAGATTCTTCACCAAATCGACTCCTGTGTACAGAAAATGCACAAAAAGTAGATCTCCGAACCAAAAGAGTAAATATGCTAAAAGGAAGGCTGGAAGTATAAAAATGCATAGATCAAGCATGCTCAAAATATGTAAATGTGCGTAAAAACATGCATAAAAGAGTATATAATCTACGCACATCACACCCCCAGACTTAAACCTTTGCTTGTCCTCAAGCAAAATGCTGTAGTCTAAATTCATATGTTCTACAACACATTCATAAAACCCAGTGCACTTTCCTAACTCTATCAAAAAGTTTCATTAACAAGCATGATCATGGAAACAAGTAAAGTATGGTTCAAGCATAAGAATCTTGTGCACAGTGTAAAAGTAACTCAACACCCTTCAAGTTTCAATCCGTGCCCTAGTCAAGTCGTCATCAAATTTAAATTCCTAATGTTTCCAGTGAAAGACAAGTAACCAGTGATAGGCACTTACTCACCATTCACTTGGTTCATATTTCTCAACTAACCCAAGGTCTCAAAGGTGTGCTCAATCTCAAGAGAAGCTAAGCAGTCATTTCCCCAGTAACCTAACTCGGTCTCAAAGGGGTGACTTGCTAGATTCCACTCATGACAACTATTTTTTATATCCTTTTTTTTTATAAGTGTTTGCATTGTGCAAAACTTATTCACAAATGCACTTTTAGCACACATGTTGGGATATTTTGATTTTTCCAAATGAGCTTTAATGATTTGAGCCTCATCCAGTAACCAAAATGAAAGTTGAGAAATCACCATGGAAACCAAGTACTAAGCAAACAAGATGAATCATGACTATTTCAATGACATCAACTATTCAAGCATCAAACACAAGTGTAGTGAAGATAAAATCCTTAAGGTTGAACCAAAACTAAAACTCATCACCATAAGATTCCTCGCTTATTAATGCTTCCCAAGATAGAAAAAAAAAACTACACAAAGTTTACTACTAGCATCATTCGAACATCATGAATCAAGACAATAATCGTGCTAACATTTCACTTGAATCCAAGAAAGCATATAAATGAAGATTTGATGTTCTCAAGATGTATGCCACAAAAAATCAAAACAAAATGCAAGACATAAGCAAAAACAAAAACAAACAAAGCAAATCAAATGCATCTAATGCATCCCCCCAGACTTAAATTTTTCATTGCCCCAATGAAAACTAAAAACAATGTGGAGGAGATTTTAAGAGAAGTTACCAAGTGATGAGCTCTAAATGGTTGACATTCATGTTTTTAAAGATACTCCTCCATCCAATACTCACATTCCTCCACAACTTTGAATTCTACAACAATAAGATAGACAAGAAAAATTAAGTAGAGGATACATGTTTATTATAAAGAGAGAACTAAAGACATAAAAGAAAATAAGGAAAATGAACTTGGGTTGCCTCCCAAGAAGCGCTTGTTTAAGGTCATTAGCTCGACCACCTCATTAGATTCATCTAAATCTTGCTCTTGGAGGGGTAAGATACTTTAGAACCCTCCTACCAAGGGCTCTTATTATGGAGGGAGCTTTCATCAAAGGAGCTACAAAGTAAAGTATAACTCTCTCCATCTTCGTCTTCTTGGAAATTTTTTCAGGTGGTCGAAGACGGTTCAGATTGAGCTTCCAATTATTGGCCCATGTGAAATCTACACATCCAAAAGAAAAACAAATCTCCCACAAGAATGTTATATAGTATAGAGCTAGAACCATATCAAGATAAGATGAATAAGTAATAAAAACTGAATCACATCCAACAAAGTCAATTATAGGTACCTCCATAAAGTTTTCCAAAAGATCACAAGAAATACAATCCTTACTTTGATGAGAAATACCTGAAACTTCTAAACATGTAGATGTGACTTCCTCTGAATCAAATGATGGTTCTGGCTCTAGCTTAGTTGTTGATGATATCAATGATGGTGATTCTTGAGACTCTACTAGCTCTGTATAAGTCCCTACACATTGTTCCACAACATGATCAATTCTTAAAACCTCTAAGGGTTGTCTTGACAAAGGTGGTGATCCTTGAGATGCTGCTTCCATAACACAGCTCCCTACACATTCTTCCATATCATCATCATCAACACATACATCAAAAAATAAACCAACATCTGTGTCCTCAATAGGAGAATCAATAACAAGAGGATCAATAACTTCACTTGCAGTTTTAAGTTGATCTACCACATCACATTCATCATCTGAAAATTCAATGTCACTATAACACCTTATAAAATTTTGAGGTAGATCTGAAAACTTATTTACCACTACATTATCAATAAAATCCTCATCTGAAAAATCTTCATCTTCATATATATTTAAAAATCTACACTCAACCATATTAGTGTCACAGGATTTGCCGAAGTCTTTATTTTCATTGACCCCCACTAACCTTCGTGGAAAAGGAACCCTTAGTGAAGGTCCTGGGAAAGACTGAACTCCCTTTTTCCCAAATTCCCTTTGAGCTTTTGGAGGAGGTCCAACTTGCTTATCTAATGTTGGTGTGATTAATCGTTGAGGGAAAGGTACTTGTGGCTTTTGGGAACTTCCTAGAGAAATTGAACTAAGTTCTTGTGATCTTCTATTATTCTTCTCCTCAATTCTAAACATGTCATTCTTCAGAAGTTCTTCATGATTTTTGCCACTTCTCAACCCAACATCATCACACTTTTCATTAGATCTTGACTGTGTAGGAGGGGGATCTTCTTTAAACCATTTTGAAACAATACTATCAAGCTTTGCCCCCAAATGTTTGAACTCCTCACTTTGTGACTTGTGAATTTCAACATTTTTAGGTGGTTGAATTTCATTTTGTTTGACAGGCTCTCTTACATTTATGGCTTGCACTTCTTGAATATCTGAGGGAAATTCCATCAAACTTTTGTTCGACCATTCATGGAGGTTCAATGTCACTTGATCAATTAACGAATAAGCTTCATCTACACTTTTGTCCATAAAAGAACCTCCAGCTGATGAATCCAATAAAGTCTTGTCTGAGAAAGAAATTCCCCCATAGAATATGTGCAAAATCAACCATTTTTCAAAACCATGATGAGGGCACTGTCTTTGAAGGCTCTTGAATCTATCCCATGCTTCAAATAATGATTCTCCATATGCCTGAGAAAAATTTGTTATGCAATTCCTCATATACACCGTTCTACTTGGAGGGAAAAAATGATTCAGAAATTACTTCTCCAATTGTTCCCAACTTGTGATGCTTTGAGGACAGAGAGAATATAGCTAAGTCCTTGCTTTATCCTTGATACTGAAAGGAAATGCCATCAATCGAATTGCATTTGCTGACACTCCTTCACATTTCACCATATCACAAATCTCTAAAAATGTTTCAAGATGCAGATAAGGACTTTCTGATACTTCTCCTCCAAATTTGTGACCTTGTATCATAAAAATTAACTCTGGGTCTAGTTGGAAACTTTCTGCTTCAATTTGAGGTTGCACAATGGGAGACAAAAATCTTGCAGAAATTGGTGTAGAAAAATTTCTCACGGGCCTGCTTGACATGTTAGTGCTCATGGATATTCAAGAAAAAATTATAAAATGAAGAATCAAAGACAAGAAATAAAATGCAATATGAAAAGCAAGAAAGAAAATGTAGAATTTAAATTGCAAGAAAGAAAGTGCATAATGAAAACAAGAAAGAAAAGATAAATTCATACGCTACAGATTGCAAGATATGTTTACAAAAGAAAATAAGAAAGAAACAAGATCAAAAGAGAAAACAGAGAAAAGTTAGATTAGAGTACTAGAAATCAAGAATGCAAAGTTAGAATTAGAATTAGAATTGCAACAAAAAGAATTGTCAAGAATGTTATTCAAGAAAGGAAAAACTTACGAAAACAGAATTCTAACAATTAGTTATAACTATGCAAATCAAAAGAAAACAAATGTTATGTTTAGTCTAACTCAATTGATAATTCCTAATGTTATAGCGCAGTCCCCGGCAACGGCGCCAAAGACTTGTTCGCTCTCCGCAAGTGTACGAAAATGTCTCAAGTAATATAAAAGATTATCGTATCTACAGGGACTGGAATAAGCACTAGAAATGTCTCAATGCGAATTAGCCAAACAACTATCCAATCGTTTCAAAAGCAAAGTAAGGTAAACAAATCTAATCTTAAAGATCAACAAACAAGAGTTTAGTGTTTTGGGTTATGATAAAGGGAGATTCTAGGAGTTTCGGTTTCTTTGTAGGATTTCTCGAATGTAAATGGTTCACCAATTCTTATCCCTCAATTGCCAAACATGTAGAAAGTTGCCGGTTCTCTCTTGCAATAGACAACCGGCTAAGGACTGAGAAATGTATCTAAATAGGATTAATTAGACATGAACCTATGTTGTCCTTACACAGAAGTGCACCTATTACTATGCCTTCCTCGGATATCAACGTAGAAGCCCACGACATATCAATCTATCAAGATACAAGAAACTAATCACAAAATCCATCCTACTCTCTTGAATATTCCTATTTCCTCTTCAAGATTGTCTCTCAAACGTCCTTACACAGGCTTGCACCTGTCACGTGGATCCCTCGGATGATCGAGTGAGAGTTTATCTTTACCAAGTCCATAAGAAATTCAAACAATTAATCAAGAATGAGAATTAAGCACGAATCATCTTTAATCATTCAAGATCTAATTGATACAAGCAAGATAATGTCATTGAAACAAGAGAATGGCAAATCCATAAGAGATTACATCAATCCATCATACAAATACTTCCTTCATCCTAGAATACAAGATCTACTCCATGAATCGAGGAAGAAAACCCGAAGAAATAGAGAATACAAGCATTCCTTAAATCCCCAATCCAAGAAACCAAGAAAAGGGGGAAAGAGAAAACTTATCTACGAAGAAACTTCATCTTCGGATCCAATCCTCGCTCCGGAGCCGGAATCGCCAAGAACTCCCCTTGAATCGCCCAGAAATCCTCCCAAGAATGGGAGGAAACCACCAAATCTTGCCTTCTCCCAAAGGGGGAGAGATCCCCTTTCAATTCATGAAGGAGGGTTTAAATAGAGGAGCGAATCGGGCGCCACACGGCCCCGTGACACGACCGTGTGAGATTCACACGGCCATGTCCAGTTCCTTCTCTGCCAAAACTGCACGACCGTGTGGTTCACTGCCACACTGTAGTCTCTGGAAATGCTACGGTAGTGTGGTGCACAGCCACACCGCTTAGTCTCTGGAAATGCTACACGGCCGTGTGGTGCACACGGCCACAGCCTGCTTAGTCTCTGGAAACCTCACACGGCCGTGTAGATCCCCGCGGCCGCCGAAGCCTTAAACACTGGTTGGCTTCAAATCTTGACACGGCCGTGTGAAGTTCACACGGCCATGTCATTCTCCACTTCTGTTGGTGCCAAACTCCACACGGCCCGAGCTCCATACCAGTGCAGGGCCGTGTGAGGTACACGACCCGGTGCTTTCTCCCTTTGTTTCCTCCAATGCTTGCCCAAGGATGTAGATTCTTCACCAAATCGACTCCTGTGTACAGAAAATGCACAAAATGCATATCTCCGAACCAAAAGAGTAAATATGCTAAAAGGAAAGCTGGAAGTATAAAAATGCATAGATCAAGCATGCTCAAAATATGTAAATGTGCGTAAAAATATGCATAAAAGAGTATATAATCTACGCACATCAGTTCTTCATCAAGATTGGTGCAAGAAGAAGTCTCGACCTCCGGAAGGGATGAAGAAGAGATTTTATGTTCATCCTCAACCCTAGGTAACTCAAGCAACTTAATTTCAAGTAAATTACATATAATGTGCTTTGAGTGTAGGGAATATGGGCATTTCAAGAGTAAATGTCCAAAGAGGATTAGGAAGACTCCACCGGCACCAAAAGTCAAGGAAGCCGGAGTCCCGATAGGCAAGGGCAAGGAGCACGTGGTGTGCTTCCAATGCAAGCAAAGGGGACATTATAGGAGCCAATGTCCGAGGGGGAGGCAACCTCACAAGGACAAGAGACCAAGCACATCTATGGGGGGAGCTAAGGCAAACCCTAAGGTATCTTTTAAGGCACATTATTGCAATTCTAATAAGAAACATGCTAGTAGCTTTATTGCAATTGCCAATGATGATAAGCATGATAACCATAGAAACTGATACATGTGCTTAGGTGCCAAACATGTTAGTCTAGGTAAGAATAATACTAGAAATGCCAACCCTAGAATTAACTCATCTAAGGTTAAGGAAAACCTAGATAGGAATCCCAAAACAATAAGACATATGCCTAGGAATACCTCAAAGAAAAATGACAAATTAAAACTTGAGGTATTAGAGAAGGAAAATCAAGTCTTGAGGTCAAGACTTGACACCTTAGAAAAGACTCTTAAGAATTTGGAGAAGTCAACTCTAGGGTCTAAGGGTCAAAAGCAAAAGCCCAAGGACATGAGAGGTTTGAGTCACAAACCTAAGTCTCAAGTGGTCAAGTCCACTTACCATAATGTTCCATTCGATTATGGAACAAGACCTAGGGCTAGGAAGATCATCACCAAGGTCACAAGGGGAGTCACCCCTAGAGTTGATCTTGATGAGTCCCAAATGACCAAGGCTTTAAAGCCTACGAGGGTCATTAGGAGGGTTGCTAGGGAAGTCATCCCTAGTGAATATTTAGTGAACCCAATGAGCTCAAATAGGTATTGGGTTCTTAGGAGCGTGATTCCTTCACGCTAGATGGTTTAGGGTGTGCCAACCTTAATTGGATAGGTAGTTAACCTACTCATGGCAAAATGTGGCATTTTAGGAATATTCAAGGTGTAATCAAGCCTTGAAAATGAAATTAAAAATTATTCCTAAGGTGATTAGGATGTGCCAACCACATTTGAGGAGTTTTCTAGGATCAATCTAATTGGCACATAGTGATCTAAAAATCTTTAGTATATGATTTTAGGTCTATTACAAAATGATCAAAATTATCAAAAATGGTAACTAAGGCTAGAATTAGGTATTTTCTATACCTTTATATGTTATTTTCCATATATTGTTTGCCATATGCCATGTCATGACATCATATTTATTTTATTATCTTTTGAAATATCATGATAATGCTTAGGTTAGTTATATGTCATGCATTATTTAAGTTTCATACTTTATGACATGACATCATGACATTGACACATGTTTTCACTTATGATATTATTTTATGTCATGTCATCATCTCTTGCATTTATGATCAATTAAATTGATTTAAGGATAAAAACTCAATTTGTTATGGAAATCAAATTGTTGTATAGAAAATGCATGAGAACTTAGCTTAAGATGACCTAAACCCATATCTCACATCAAAATTGACTTGGATGTGTTTGATACACCTTAGATGTGTGTGAGATATTAGGATTAGGAGTTAGGATCAAGGTGCATAGTTCTTGTACCTAGATGAGCCTAATTCGAAATTGAGGATCATAGGGAAAGCTTGCGTACAAGTCATGTACATTTAGCCCTAAGATTGTGGTCCTAAATTGAATGGTTTAAGATCATTTCAAAATTGATTTGAAAAACCTTGATGAAGCTTTTCTAGTGATAGCATTCATCATTGAGCAAGTTGATACAAAGATGGATTAACCTTGAGCTATTTCAAAGTTTTTCAAACTTTGTATCAAGATTTAAAAATGGAAGTTATTTTCATAGAAAACTATTTTTCCATGATAATATATGTTATGAGGAATGTATCCTCAAAATTTTACAATTTTTGGAATTTTCTGTGAATTTTTAGGGGTTTCTGAATTTCGGGAGAAAAATCAGAAATTCCTATCAGAGCTTTGTGGACCGATCAGAGGGGATGCTGATCGGTCCGGGGAGGTCTGGATCGGTCACTGGACCGATCTAGGGAAGTGTGGATCGGTCTGGTGACCGATCCAGTAAAGGGCTGAGCGTGCCAAAATACTGATTTTCGACTGATTGTCTGAAATTTTAGCTGGAAGTTGGTATATTAGATTTCTAAAGAATTGAAACTCTCCAAGACATTGTTGGTGCAATGGTCAAGGGGGAGTTGACCTTTAGGGGGAGTTTTACCTATTGGTCAAGCAGGAGTTGACTTTTAGGGGGAGTTTTTACTCGATTTCTGAGGATGAGTGATATGGGATTATTGATAATGGGTATTTTTGTATATTATTTTGGCTCTTATACTTAGCATTTTATACCTTCTCGCATACTTAATATTGTGTTTATATCATGATTTGCGAATAAGGATTCATTTTGGACTTAATTGTAAATTTCCTGCAATTTATAGAATTTAATTTCATATTTTATGTGATTTTGTAGGAAATTCAAAGAGCCATGGATTAGGGTCGAACCGGATCAAATTTGGCTTGATTTGGATGCTAAATGAGGAAGATCAAGCTGAATTAATGTGGACCGTTGATCAAGATCTAGTGAGATCCTGCCCTTCAGTCAGATCAAGTGATCCAGCCCTTCATCATGATTTAAAGCGATCTGAACCGTTGATCTAGAGCTTAAGACATCCAAGGGTTCATCCAAGAAGTGGAGCTCTAATTCAAACCCAATTCAAAAGCCCACTCTTCAAGCCCAATTTCAAAAGCCTAATTTCATCCTCTTAATGGATCCGGATCCCATTGACCCGAACCCTCAACTTCTCAACCCAATGTCCAAAATCCAAAATCCAAAAGCCCACTTTTAATCCTATTGGTTATTGGATTCGGATTCACCTCCTTTACCCGAACCGACCCATTAAGAAAACTCCTCCTCCTTACCTTCTCACACGGCACAGTACCGAAAAATCTTCTTCGGCTCGCGTTTTCATCTTCCAGCGGCTAGGGCACACCAGCTCCACCTCCTCTTCTTTCTTCTCTCCGGCCGGCGACACCACTTCCTCTCTTCACCACCGCCGGCCGGCTCTCCACATCCATTTCCCCCTTTCTATTCTTCCTCTTCCACACGCGAGTCCGACGGCCCTTTCTTTCTCCTCCCGATCGAAGGCGACAAAGAAGACGGCGGCATTTCCGGCGGATCTGCAGAGGCGACGACCGCAGGACTTCGCCGGAGAGGTTTCTCCAGCACAGTTCTTCATCCACCTCGCATCCCAGTCGGGCTCCCTGCCGGACACGGTGAAGAAGGCGGCGGCGCTTCGACGGGGCAGCGAGTTTCGGTTCTTCTCCGGCATCACTCCATTCCCCTCACCACTAGCCGGAGCTCTGACCTACCCTGCCCGACACGGTGAAGAAGGCAGTAGAGACATCGGAGATTCCAGCAACCACATTTCCCACTTCGCCGGAGAAGTTCCAGCGGAGTTCTTCCAAGGTCCGGCAACACACAACCTTCCCTGCCCGACACGGTGAAGAGGGCAGATCTAGGTTTACGAATTTTGGGCAGATTTTCTTCGCATCCAGCAGAAGATGTCCAAGGAGAGGTTTCTTCGAGGATTTCGCGCTTCCACCATCGCGAATTGTAGTTCCGATCAGTAACGTCAGCCGTCCACCGGATTCAGGAGATTTCCGAGTGACAGCGGTCTTCTTCCTCGGTGATTCTGTAGTGACAGACAGAGTACTTTGTGCGTGTTTGACTGTGGAGAAGTGGATTGGTTAATTAGGATTTACTTGCTTTGTTTCGTTAATTCTGTTGAATTTACTTAATTACTGTCTTGTTGCTTCATTTATGCTTGTTTGTGTTCTTTGTTATGTTTTCATGTTAGTTCTGTTGATGATTATGCTTGTGTCGTAGTGTGACAATGCGATGTAAGTATGTTCTTCAATGGTTAGATAGAATTGTAGGTTAGTTTTAGTTATGCTTGTTTTACTATCTTTTATGCTTGTTTGTTATGAATGTAGAAGGTGTAGCTTGTAGCGTAGAGTGACACTGCGCTATAGGTTCATCTTTGTTGGTTAGTTAGGATTTCAATTATTGCATTAGGTTTAGAGAACAAAACCCTTGGTTCGATCTTGTCTGAAAACAAACGTCCTATCATTGTTTCCACGTGAGAGACGACCCGGTCCTCTACTATACTACCTTAGTGTAGGTTAAGGGGTTCGGTAGATTAGAAATGAATTAATTTGATTTGTGAGAGTGACAGACTCGCTACATCAAATTTTGGCGCCGTTGCCGGGGTCCTTTAGGGGGAGTTTTACCTATTGGTCAAGCAGGAGTTGACTTTTAGGGGGAGTTTTTACTCGATTTCTGAGGATGAGTGATATGGGATTATCACTAAGTTGATTATTGTCTTTAGTATCAAGGGGGAAATTTAGGGTTTCAATGAAAGGTATGGGACTTTCATTAGGAAGAAACTCTTAACCTTGATTCACTCTTTTTGATGTGTGTCAAAAAGGGGGAGAAATGTCTAGAGAATGCTCAAGGAAGAACATTGGAGTTTGGGGAGAATGTTCAAGGAAGAACATTGATTGAAGAACTATTGGAAAACCTAAGTTAGGTTATCAGGTTAACCTAACTTGATTATGGTTTTTGTCAAACATCAAAAAGGGGGAGATTGTTGGTGCAACCTTAGGTCAAGGTTGACCTGGTTGACCCGACTCGAGTTGACTTGACTCGAGGTATATTTTGATGTTTGACAAGAATAGAGAAGTTGTATTTTGATGTTTGACAAGAATAGGAACTTGGGAGTGTGGGTGCAACCTTTGGTCAAGGTTGACCTGGTTGACCCGACTTGAGTTGACCTAATTCGGGAAAAGTCCAAGTATAGAGACTTGGCACGGGAAAAGTCCAAGTATGGAGACTTGGCACGGAAAAGTCCAAGTATGGAGACTTGGCACGGAAAAGTCCAAGCAGGGAGCTTGGCACGGGAAAAGCCCAAGTATGGAGACTTGGCACGGAAAAGTCCAAGTATGGAGACTTGGCACGGAAAAGTCCAAGCAGGGAGCTTGGTACGGGAAAAGACCAAGCAGGGAGCTTGGCACGGGGAAAAGTCCAAGTATGGAAGCTTGGCATAGGAAGTCAAAGAGGGCTCGGTAGCTCGTTCTCTGAACTGGATGGAGTCGGAGAGGGCTCAGTAGCTCGTTCTCCGGACTAGGTCAGAGAGGGCTCGGGAGCTTGTTCTCTGGACCGGACAAAGTCGGAGAGGGCTCGGTAGCTCGTTCTCCGGACTAGGTCAGAGAGGGCTCGGGAGCTCGTTCTCTGGACCGGACGTGGAAGTCGGAGAGGGCTCAGTAGCTCGTTCTCCGGACTAGGTCAGAGAGGGCTCGGGAGCTCGTTCTCTGGACCGGATGAAGTCGGAGAGGGCTCGGTAGCTCGTTCTCCGGACTAGGTCAGAGAGGGCTCGGGAGCTCGTTCTCTGGACCGGACGAAGTCGGAGAGGGCTCGGTAGCTCGTTCTCCTGACTAGGTCAGAGAGGGCTCGGTAGCTCGTTCTCTGGATCGGATGAGGAAGTCGGAGAGGGCTAGATAGCTCATTCTCCGGACTAGATCAGAGAGGGCTCGGTAGCTCGTTCTCTAGACCGGGAAGGCTTTAGGTTTAAGGCTGGGAAATTGGATCGGTCAGCAGACCGATCCAGTGATACTATGGGTTATCTGATCGGTCTGGTGACCGATCAGTAACCAAACAGTGGCTCACTGTAAGGTATCTGATCGGTCACCAGACCGATCAGGAAACGATCAGGAAGCGATGTTATCTGAGGAAGCGAGGGGATTCAGAGAAGGGGGGATCGGTCTGTGGACCGATCTACCTGTATCCTGATCGGTCCACAGACCGATCAGGGATACAGGACCGATGCCTGATCGGTCTGTGGACCGATCAGGGTCCTCCTGGACCGATCAGGATGGAGCCTGATCGGTCCAGGCTTAGCCGTTGTGACTCAACGGCTAGATTTCTGGATTCTTCTTTGTCTTCCGAAGATGCAGGATATAAGGCCGCTACAGTAGAAGAAGGAAAAACAACGCTTGCTGACTACAGTTCTTGCTCCTGCGATCTAAGCTTTGTTGAGCTCTCCACTGCTGAAGCTTCGTGTGAGCTTCCATCGGCTGGTTTTCTAGCTGCTGTTGTTGGATCCGTGAAGTTGCTGCTTCATCAATGGACTCCAGTAAACAACGAGAAGACAAGCAAACTTGGTAGGGTGTTTTTACATTCATATTGTCCATTGTTTCTTGCTCTATTCTTTGTACTCCATTATTGCTGTTGCAAAAGGAATTGTGGTGAGGTTTCTCCACCCAGAAGGAGTTCTTGTTAGCCGATTTTCCGGGGTCTCATCCACCGACGGATTGATAGGCTTCGTCCACCTTCCGGACACGCCGAGGAGTAGGAGTATCATCTCCGAACCTTGTTACATCATCGTGTTTGAGGTTTGATCTTCTCCACTTTCGTTTCTACATTGTATTTCCGCTGCGCTAAACTAAATTGTAGGAAGAAACGATAATTTGAGGTCGGCTATTCACACCCCCCCCCTCTCTAGCCGCTATCCGAAGGTCCTAATAGAATAGTGCATCCGAAAGGAGGAATCGTACCCTATTAGATATGGTACGATCCATGATGAGTCACACAGATCTTCCGACATTCCTTTGGGGCTATGCTTTAGACATGATAGCTTTTGTACTCAACCGAGTTCCATCCAAGGCCGTGATAAAGACACCATATAGGATATGGACTAGGAGAGATGCCCAGGTGTCTTTTATGAGGATTTGGGGTTGTGAGGCTTACGTTAGACGTCAAGTCTCAGACAAATTAGGACCCAAATTCGACAAGTGCTACTTTATTAGATATCCCAAGGAAACTAAGGGATATTCCTTCTACATTTCTAGTCAGCATAAGGTAGTTGTGGCAAAGACTGGGGTCTTTCTAGAAAGGGACTTTGTTTTTAGAAAGACTAGTGGGACCACGTTCGATCTTGAAGAAGTTCAAGATGCGAACAATAGCACTGAAGCCTCGATGGAAGTTGAACTGGAACCACAAAGTATTGTGGATGATGTTGTTCCACAAGGAGTTGAGGAACAACAACCAGTTCAAGTAGACATACCTATTCGCAGGTCTGATAGGGTACGTCGTCAGCCTAAGAGATACTCATTTCTCTTGTCTGACCATGATGACGTTGTGCTCATAAATGATGAGCCTACCACCTATGAGGAAGCTGTGATGAGACCAGATTCTGAGAAATGGCTAGAGGCCATGAGATCCGAGATGGAATCCATGTACACCAACCAAGTGTGGACTTTGGTTGATCCACCTGAAGGGGTAAAACTCATTGGGTGTAAGTGGGTCTTTAAGAGAAAGACTGACATGGATGGACTTATCTATAAGGGTCGCTTGGTAGCTAAAGGTTTCAAGCAGATTCATGGTAATGACTATGATGAAACCTTTTCTCCAGTAGCGATGTTTAAGTCTATTCGGATCATGCTTGCTATTGCAGCATACCATGACTATGAGATTTGACAGATGGATGTCAAAACCGCGTTTCTGAATGGAAACCTGCTCGAGGATGTGTACATGACACAACCTGAGGGTTTTGTAGATCCACAGTATACTAGCAGAGTATGCAAGCTGCATAGGTCCATTTATGGACTAAAGCAAGCTTCTCGAAGCTGGAATCTTTGATTCGATGATGCAATCAAATAGTTTGGTTTCATCAAGAATGAAGATGAACCTTGTGTCTACAAGAAGGTTGTAGGGGATATAGTTGTCTTCCTCATATTGTATGTGGATGACATACTACTCATTGGGAAAGACATCCCTTTGCTACAGTCTGTCAAGACTTGGCTAGGGACTTGTTTCTCAATGAAGGACTTAGGTGAGGCATCCCGCATTCTAGGGATACAGATGTATAGAGATAGATCTAAGAGATTGCTTGGCCTAAGTCAGAGTGCATACATTGACAAGGTACTCCTTCGGTTTGCCATGCAGAACTCCAAGAAGGGATTTCTGCCGATGTCACATGGCGTGAGTCTTTCGAAGACTCAAGGTCTCTCTTCTAGAGAGGAGAGAGACCGCATGGATCAGATCCCTTATGCCTTAGCCGTAGGATCTATCATGTACGCCATGCTATGTACTCGACCTAATGTCTCGTATGCTTTGAGAATGACGAGCAGATACCAGTCAGATCCAGGTGAAAGTCACTGGATAGCGGTCAAGAATATTCTTAAGTACTTAAGAAGGACTAAAGAATATTTCTTGATATATGGAGGCAATTATGAGCTAGCTGTAAAGGGTTACAGTGATGCCAGCTTCCAGACCGATCAGGATGATTATCGATCACAATCAGGGTTCGTATTTAGCATAAATGGTGGTGCTGTGATCTGGAAGAGTTCGAAGCAGGACAGAGTAGCTGATTCTACGACAGAGGCCGAGTACATTGCTGCATCAGAGGCAGCAAAGGAGGCAGTTTGGATCCGCAATCACTGAACTTGGGGTGGCTCCCAGTATCGCTGACCCTATTGAGATCTATTGTGACAACAATGGAGCTATAGCACAGGCGAAGGAACCTCGCTCACACCAGCGGACCAAACACATACTACAGCGCTTCCATCTCATTCGAGATATTATCGAGAGAGGAGATGTGAAGATATGCAGAGTACCTATAGAGGCTAACATCGCAGATCCCTTGACCAAGGCTTTGGCACAGAGGAAGCATGATGGTCACACTGTGTCATTGGGGCTTAGAGCCTACACTGATTGGCACTAGTGCTAGTGGGAGATTGTTAGTTAGAGCCCTAGAGTCAATCATTTGATGATTGTATTATGGACTTGTTGTATCATATTCTTATATAAATAAAGGCATTTGTTTTGGTTATTATACTTACTTGTATTGGTGCCAAATAAACTAAGTATAATAGCGTCCTTGAGTAGAAGGTTCTCACCTATATCAATCGGTTAGTTGAACCGATAGTGAGATGATATAGGGAACACTACTCTTAATTATTCCTAGTCGAGTATTAACATTCAGGGACAATGTTAATGCAATAAGACTAACATGTAGGTCAACTTGATGACTTGATCTCACAAGTCATGGATATAGAGATATCAAGTTGACACATGGGTATGCATTGGAGAATGTATACTGAATAACCCGCCATGAGAAAGTATCATGGATCGTTATATGAGTGTCATATACTTTCTCATGTGGCTATTAGTATGACTACTAGTCCTTAGACCTGAAGTCACCATGGTTCCCTACATAAGGAGTTATGTACTTTGGTTTCGTCAAACGTCACCCGTAACTGGGTGGACTATAAAAGTGATTACTGGGTATGTAACGAATTATGCAGAGGGATGTGAGTGATGTAGATGGGATCTATCCCTCCTATATGACGGGAGAGACATCGATATTCTTGATAGAGTGAGACCACGAAGTGCATGGCCATGCCCAAATGAGTCAATATGAGATATTGAGCTCATTTGATTTAGTGAGTCTACTTGGAGTTCAAGATTTAGATTGGTCAGAGGATGACACAGTCTATGCCTCACATCGATCAATCTAGATGTCTAGGATAGAAGGACACTTGTCATATATTGTGAGGAGTCACAATTAGTAGTCACAAGGTGATGTTGGATCTCAACATTATTGTAACTTGGGTAGTAATGATGTGTTGCTAGATACTGCTCATTACTTATGCTCCTAAATGGGTTTAGGGCATTGCCAACGTTACAAGAACCTATAGGGTCACACACTAAGGACAATTAGATGGAGATTAGGTTCATATGATGAACCAAGAGGATTAGATTCATGTGATGAATCAAATTGGATTAAGAGTAATACTAATTGGGCTAATTGAGTTGGACTCAAGTTGATTCATATGTTCAATGAGTCTAATTTAGATTATGACTCATTGAATCAATTTAATTAAATGAATTAGATTTATTATATTAAATTACCTTGAATTAAATGGTTGGATTAGATCAACCATGAGAGAGATTAAGTCAAGTTTGACTTGACTTGAGAGGAAGAGGAAGAGTCAAGTTTGACTTGACTTTATGCCACATCATTTGTGACTTGGCATTAATTGGCCAATGATGATGTGCCACATCATCATAGTTAACACATGATTGTGCCACCTAATGGAAGTTACATCTTCTCCTTTGCTTTAATGTGGCCGGCCACATTAATGAGAGGTGTTACACTTGGTGTGGCCGGCCACTCAAAATGAATGGAATTCATTTTTTTCATTCAAGGCTCATTCTATCATCTTCTTCCTCAAGCTCTCTTCAAGCTCTCCCTCTCCTCTCTTGGCTGAACACCCTAGGTGCTAGCACACCTTTGTTTGGTCCCCTCCACCTAATTTTGTTCGTGTGGATACTTCTAGAGGGTTGTCTACTTTGACAATCTTGAGATCCGGCAAACCGTTGGGCTAGCGGGATAGCAAAGGGCATCGCATCGAGGGTAACGCTCTTATCTAGTGTAGATCTAGACTTTAGAAACTCGTACTCGTATTTTGTTTTTATTTTTCTTCGCACGGATCCGGTGGCGGTGGTTTCGGGGTTTCTGCGACGCGAAAAAGCGGTTTTCGCGGCCCGAAAAACCCAACAGCTATTATCTTGTATGATTTGGTCCCTCTATCCATGATATCTAGGTTGATCAATGAGGCATAGATCGTGTCATCCTCTTATCAACCTTTGTGTTTCTTGATCTCTAAGTAGACACACTCAATAAAATAAGCTCAATATCTAATATTGACTAATTTGCGCATGACCATTATTTCTTGTGTCCTACTAATCAAGGGGCCCACAAATATCACTTCCGTCATATGGAAGAGATAGATCCAATTTACATCACTCACATCCCTCCACATAATTTATTGCATACCCAGTGATCGATTTTATTGTCCACGTTGTTACAGGTGACGTTTGCCGATACCAAAGTACACAACTCCTTATGTAGGGAACCGTAGTGACTGCAGGTCAAAGAACTATTCATACCAATAGTCCTATGAGAATGTTTATGACACTCATATAATGATCCATGAAACATTCTCATGACGAGTCATTCAGTATATATTCTCTAATATATACTCATGTGTTAACCTGATATCTCATATCCATGACTTGTGAGATCAAGTCATCCGTTGACCTACATGCTAGTCTCAACGTATTAATATTGTCCTTTGTATATTAATGCTTGACTAGGAATAGTTAAGAGTAGTGTTCTCTACAATATCTCACTATCAATTCAACCAATTGATATATTGTAGATAAGAACCTACTACTCAAGGACATTATTATACTTATTCAATTGGCACTGAACTGAAATAAATATAATCATCAACTTTTTCTTTTATTAATAATGATATATTATACAATAATGTGCCCTTCACAATCATCTCATAATTGGTACTATGGCTAATACTAACAATCTTCCACTAGCACTAGTGCCAATCACTAAGATATCGAATACCCATGAACCTAGTGTGACCATCATGCTTTCTTTGTGCCAAAGGCTTGGTCAAAGGATCTGCAATGGTAGCATCGGTCGGTACTCTGCATATCTTCATATCTCCTTTATCGATAATCTCTCGAATGAGATGGAATCGCCGTAGTATGTGTTTGGATCTCTAATGAGAATGAGGTTCCTTAGCCTATGCAATATCCCCATTGTTATCACAATAGAGGTCTATTGGATTCGCTATACTAGGAACAACATCAAGCTCTGTAATGAACTTCCTGATACAAACAGCCTCCTTTGCTACAACTGAAGCAGCAATATACTCGGCTTCTGTTGTAGAATCAGCGACTGTGTCCTGTTTCAAACTCTTTCAGCTCACAGCACCATCATTTAAGAAAAACACATACCCTGACCGCGATCTATAATCATCCTTATATGTTTGGAAGCTAGCATCAGTGTAACCCTTTACAACAAGCTCTTCATCACCTCCAAAGATCAAGAAATAATCTTGAGTCCTTCTCAAGTACTTAAGAATTTTTTTGACTGTTGTCCAATGACCTTCACCTGAATCTGACTGGTATCTGCTCGTCATGCTTAAAGCATATGAGACATCTGGGTGAGTACAAAGCATGGCGTACATGATAAACCCTATAGCAGATGCATAAGGAATCTGATCCATGCGGTCCCTTTCTACCTTAGAAGAGGGACATTGAGTTTTCAAAAGACTCACACCATGTGACATAGGCAAGAATCCCTTCTTGGAATTCTCCATGGCAAAATATTTAAGCACCTTGTCAATGTATGTACTCTGACTTAGGCCAAGTAGTCTTTTAGATCTATCTCTATAAATCTTAAGGCCTAAAATATAGGCTACTTCACCTAAGTCATTCATTGAAAAACAATTCCCATGCCAAGTCTTCACTGACTGAAGAGTAGAAATATCATTTCCAATGAGTAGTATGTCATCTACATACATTATGAGAAAGATGACTGTACTCCCACTAACCTTCTTGTAGACACAAGGTTCATCTTCATTCTTAATGAAACCAAATGTTTTGATCGCATCATCGAATCGAAGATTCCAGCTTCTAGAAGCTTGCTTTAATCCATAAATGGATCTTTATAACTTACAAACCTTTCCAGCATGCTTTGGATCTACAAAACCCTCAGGTTGTGTCATATACACATCCTCGAGTAGATTTCCGTTAAGAAATGCAGTTTTGACATCCATTTGCCATATCTCATAATCATAGTAAGCTGCAATAGCAAGTAAAATCCAAATGGACTTAAGCACTGCAACTGGTGAAAAAGTTTCAACATAGTCTATACCATGAATTTGCTTGAAACCTTTAGCTACCAATCTACCTTTATAGGTATGCTTATACCCATCCATGTCAGTCTTCACTTTGAAGACCCACTTACACCCAATAGGTTTGATCCCTTCAGGTGGATCAACTAAAGTCCATACTTGGTTAGTGTACATGGATTCCATTTCAGATCTCATGGCCTCTAGCCATTTCTCATAATTTGGGCCCTGTACAGCTTCCTAATAAGATGTAGGCTCATCAAGACCAATAAGCTCTACATCACCGTGGTCAGACAAGAGAAATGAATATCTCTCAGGTTGACAATGGGTCCTATCAGATCTGCGTAGAGCGTGTGCTACTTGAACAGGTTGTTGCTCCACAACTTCTTGTGGTGCCTGTTCAATTTCCATCAAGGCATCAGTGCTAGTTTGTGTATCTTGAATTTCTTCAAGATCGACTTCACTCCCACTAGTCTTTCTAGAAATAAATTCCCTTTCTAGAAAGACACCAGTTCTGGCAATGAACACTTTGCTTTCTGTGGGATTACAGAAGTAATATCCCTTTGTTTCCTTGGGATATCCTACAAAATAGCACTTGTCTGATTTGGATCCAAGTTTATCTGAGACTTGTCGTCGAACGTAAGCCTCACAACCCTAAATCTTCATAAAAGACATCTTGGGACTCTTCCAGTCCATATTGTATATGGTGTCTTTATGACAACCTTAGATGGAACTCGGTTAAGTGTGGAAGCGGTCGTCTCTAGAGCATACCCCCAGAAGGAAGTAGGAAGATCTATATGACTCATCATTGATCGTACCATATCTAATAAGGTGCAATTTCTCCTTTTTGATACACCATTCCATTATGGTGTTCCAGGTGAAGTGAGCTGAGATATGATCCCACACTCAATGAGATGGTCATGAAACTCTTGGCTAAGGTATTCCCCACCTCGATCTAATCGAAGCATTTAATACTTTTACCAAGTTGATTTTGTACTTCATTCTTGAATTCTTTGAATTTTTCAAAGGATTTTGACTTGTGTCTCATCAGATACACATAGCCGTATCTACTGAAATCATCAGTGAAGGTAATAAAGTAATAATAGTCTCCTCTAGCAGCTATTCTAAAAGGCCCACATACATCTATATGTATGAGTCCTAACAGATCATTATCCCTTTCGCCATGTCCACTAAATGGAGTCTTTGTCATCTTGCCTCGAAGACAAGATTCGCATGCCTCATATGATTCAAAATCAAATGAGTCCAGAAGTCCATCCTTATGGAATTGGGATATGCGACTCTCATTTATGTGTCCTAGGCGACAATGTCAGAGATATGTTTGGTTCAAATCATTAGACTTGAACCATTTGGTATTTATGTTATAGATTGGGTTTTCGAAGTCTAGAACATAGAGTCCATTCATGAGATGTGCATTACAATAGAACATTTCATTGAAATAAACGGAACAAGATTTGTCCTTTATTACAAATGAGAATCCTTTCTTGACCATGTTAGGATCGGTTGAGCTAGAGGGGGGGGGGGGTGAAAGGCTCACTTCGTTTTCTTGATTTTGCGCAGCGGAAACTCGAAGGCAATGCTAACTCGGATATTTACTTGGTATCCACCTCCCCAAGGAGGTGACTAGTCCAAGGATCCACACCACTCACACTCTTCCACTATCAAAACCCTCGTTCTCGGAATCACACCGAAGGTGGAGAAACCTTACACGGTTACAACTCTCCCTCTCCAAAGTAAAGGATCACACTCACCACAATGAAGAAGAGAAGAAAGATTACAGGCTTTAGAAAGGCTTCTTCTTCGCTAAGTGAGATTTGAGAAAGTAGCGAGAGGGAGATTCTGAACTTGAGCACTTTTGAAGATCTTGAGCACTTGAGAGAGTTGAGACCTTGGAGAGCAATGGAATAGTATCTCTTTGTTATCTTATCTCTTTTCTTTTTCTTCCATGCCTTTAAACGTTGAGAAAACTAGCCGTTTCTCACGTAGCCGTCGCTGTGAATCGATCGAAGTCATATTTGGATCGATTCATAAGTATCCGTTGGAAACCATCGCGTCACGATCAACGGCTTAGATTGCTTCACTTGAGTTTGAATCGATCGGTGCAATTCTTAAATCGATTCAGACCACTGCTCGTGAAATCGCAGCTCTGTGAATCGATCGCTCGATCGATTGAGTAACCTCAATCGATCGGTTGATCGATCCAAGGGAAATCTGTGCTTCGCACAGAGGCTTCCTGGATCGATCACTCGATCGATTGGATTGCCCCAATCGATCGGCTGATCGATCCAGAAGCATTCTGTGCTTCGCACAGAAGCTTCCTGGATCGATCGCTCGATCGATTGGATTGCCCCAATCGATCGGCTGATTGATCCAGAAGCATTCTGTGCTTCACACAGAAGCTTCCTGGATCGATCGCTCGATCGATTGGATTTCCCCAATCGATTGGCGGATCGATCCAGAAACACTCTGTGCTTCGTACAGAACCTTCCCAATCAATTGGCCAATCGATTGGCTTCCTTCCAATCGATCGACTGATCGATCCAGAGGCATTCTGCCTCACAACCGTGTCTAAATCGATTTTCCAATCGATTTCTGATACGTGAGGGATCATGCATCCAGCTTTATGACCTGCAGGAACTTCTTTTGCCAAGAATCTGGTCCTCGACCTTCTTGGACTTCTCTTGCCTTGCATCCGGTCTTCTGATCTACAAGGATTCTTTTGCCAAGAATCCAGTCCTCGACCTTCTTGGACTTCTCTTGCCTTGCATCCGGTTTTTCGACCTGCAAGAACTTCTCCTGCAAACTTACACAGTATGTTAGATCCAACGTATTAACATAAACTTAAATAATTGTCAACACATTGAAACTTCCAGGGCATGATTGCACCAAAAATTTCTCCCTTTTTGATGTTTGATAATCTATTTAAGTTTAGGCCAATTTCCAATATACCATAATAGTACAATTGATAAATAATGATTGCAACAACGCTGAAAATCATAAGCAGTAAGTATGAGCATACACAGTAAGCTTGAGTTTCAATTTAAATTTTATTAGCATGAACTTCAACATATATCTCCCCCTTTGATAAATATAAAAAAAAATAGAACTCCCCCTCAAAATGTGTACTAAACAAATACAATAAACCCTAGGATTACTCCCCCTTAACCACACAGATATCAACAAAATATAACCATGTGAATTGGAGAAACAAAAGAAAAGGTAGAACAAGTAGCATATCATATATCCAAAAATAAAAAAGAGTTCACATAAGGACTCCATAACAACCATCCATAAGACATACAATAACATATCACAAAGAGACATAAAACTCGATAAGATCATCGCCCGAAGGAGGGGGATCAGCAGCAGTAGGAGGAGGAGCCGAAGTAGTAGCTGGAGCAGGAACCGCCGCAGAGTCAGCACCAACAGCATCCTCAGCCTGGGGAACGGGAGCTGTGAATGGAGCAGACTGAGACAGATTACCTGTCACCAAGGAGCTCACTAAATCCACTAATGTATCCATAGTCGCCTGCATCGAAGTCTGTCGATGGACCATGGTCTCCATCATGGAACGCAGGTCAGCTACCTCCATGGTCAGCTCCTCCAGGCGAGTGTCGACAGTCTCCTTGAATGTTGGAGAAGCTGGCTCGGGGATATCCTCCTCAGCATCATCTGCTGCAGGAACCAATGCCTGTGCATCCCCCCTGCGGTGAGCCCTGGGTCCCTCACCAAAAGCACGTCCATCGCGCCATCAAACTCCCGCTGGACCACCAACTGAGCCCGTCTTCGTGAAGGAGGGGAAGAAATCTGAGAATAAGCCACAGTCATGTGCTCCAGCCATCCCCGGGAGACATCTATCTTCTGGGACTCCAGATAATCTGTGATAAGATGCCCGAAAGGCATATGGACCATCTACTGCACGGGCTGGGTAAAATGAATGATGCAATGAAAGATGTTCAGAGCGATGTTGATGTCAAGGGAATGACGAATGGCATAGAGGGCAAACATGTGAGGAGGTCGCAGAGCGGCTAAGGCATGAGAAACAATGGGGAAAAGGAAATTGATGATCACTTTAAATAAGGCGGCGTTCTCAGCCGATAACTCAAGTGAAGAAAACTTAGTGATTTGAGCATTTGACCAATCTGGACGAGGACGACCAAAGAGGAACTGATGCATGGATGCAATGCTGATATGCTCAAAAGGTGGAGGCAACTCATCGGGAAGATTGGGATAAAAGAAAAAATCATTGGTGGATGGTAGACAGTCAAGAAAAGATTGAAGGATCTCAAAGGAGAAGTCCAAGCTCCGTTTCGCAACGCGAGTGCGATAATTTACACCATCAGAAGTGTGCAAATTATTATAAAATTCGGAGACAAGACTTAGATTTACATCCCTCTCACAGGTTAACAATGAATCAAGTTTATAGTGCTTGAACCGGTTGTAGGTATCAAAATAAGACGTCCTATAGTATTGCAAATCAACTAATCTAGGGGTTATGAGTTTGAAGGAGTGTTTGCTAAAGGCTTGCTGCATTGCAGCATTAGGGAATCTCGGATCAGTAGGAGGTTGAGGACGTGATGGAGGTACGGACGATCCTTCGCCCGATTCATGAACCTTTTGTTTCTTTCTGTGGGATAGGAAATGAAAAAACAAAACACAAAAGGTGGCACACGGTTTTGCAGTGCAACAGAAAAATACAGGGAAAGATATGCAAAAATGCAAGGGCAGTGCATATAATGTAATGTGTGAGGGATAATGCAATGCACAAAGACACACAAGACACATATAGATTAGGTCAAATATAGGAGCAAAAACCCAAAAAAAAAAAGAAGAGAGCAAAGAAATTTACTTAGGGTTAGGGTTTTGAGACCGCATGGTGTGTGAGGACGTGGAGACGAGGAAGAAAGGCTGCCCAGTACGTCGAGAGAGAAAGAGCAGAACTGGAAGAGCTCCCCTTTGCCAGAGAAACACGTCGGAGTGAACGAGTGAGGCAGATGAGAGAGTCGCCTGAAAAATCGCCTAGGGCAAGACAGGGTCGAGAGAGAGAAAAGGAAGAGATGAGAATAAGTGGATCGATTCGAGAACCAGTGGATTTAGGAGTTTAAGATGGATTTTAAGTTCTCAATCGATCGACTGATCGATTGAGAGCAGGTGAATCGATCGGTCGATCGATTCACGAAGCTTTTGTGAAAATTTGGAGATGCGTCTCAATCGATCCAACGATCGATTCAACCGGGATGAATCGATCTATTGATTGATTAAAAAGCCTTTTGTGAAAATCGAAAGGGCGTCTCAATCGATCCATTGATCGATTCAAATGCACTGAATCGATTCGTTGATCGATCCAGATGCTTTCTGGAAAGTCGAAACTGCATTTTAATAGATCCATTGATCGGTCGAAACGCGCTGAATCGATCCATCGATCGATTCAGACGCTCTCTGTGATGAAAAGCAAGTCACCCAATCGATTAACTGATCGATTGGGAAGGCTGATATTTCTACATTTTTGAAAACTTTCAGATCCAAGGATTGGAAATGCACAAATAATTGTACACGCCTCTAAAAATCATGAGATTTTGTGTAGTCACTATATATGTCTCATATTATCAAGGAAAAATAAAGTTTGACATAAATTGATTCTTCTTAGCGAAAACTTACACAAAATCGAAAAGTGTCAAAAACTTTAATACTTTGAGTAAGTATGTATCCAATTGTGCAATGATAACTCTCATTCAACACCAACCTTCAATCAAGGTGTCAAACAAAAGTTTTATACATACTGTAAATTTGAAATTTCCAATCATAATCGTAGGGCAAAGTGCACATGATTTGTGCACCTACTTTCCCTATGATTGGACAAATGAATATTTCATATGAAAACCACTTTACTTGACCAAAATGATGCATCATAACAAGCATCATGACCAAGATAAATGTCCCTAACCTCTCACCCCATCTAAATCATAGTAAGAGGACAAACCTATGTTCTTGTGAGAGGCAATTTTAAAGTGAATAGAACTTAAATAGCTTTACCTATAAAGTGATCATGGAGGATGTGATTTAATCAATACAACACATTCCCAATTCCCTTCTAAGAAAGCTAAATTCAACTTCGGGAAGAGGTTTAGTGAAGATATCGGCTAAGTTTGATTTGGATCCAACATAATTTAAGATGATATCACCTCGAGTTACATGATCACGAATAAAATGATGTTTAACCTCTATGTGTTTCGTTCTTGAATGATGAACGAGATTTTTGGTCAAGTTAATTGTACTTACATTATCACAAAGAACTTGAACATTGGTATAAGTAAGTTTATAGTCCTCTAGAGTATGAGTCATCCATAATAATTGTGATACACACTCTCCCATGGAAATATATTCCGCTTCGGTTGTGGATAGAGCTACACAATGTTGTTTTCTACTTGACCAACTTACTAAAGAAGATCCTAGAAATTGACAACTACCACTAGTACTTTTGCAATCCAATTTGCATCCGGCATAATCGGAATCGGTATAGCCCACTAGGTCAAAAGTTTCGGTTCTAGGATACCAAAGACCAACATTTTGAGTCTCCTTGAGATAACGAAGAATTCGCTTACCGACACTCAAATGTGACTCCTTGGCACAAGATTGATACCGTGCACATATACCTACGACAAAAAGTATGTCGGGTCTACTAGGCGTAAGATAGAGAAGACTCCCTATAGCACTACGATACATCTTGGAGTCAACTTCTTTCCCCTCAACGTCTTTATCCAATTTAGTACTAGTGGCCATGGGAGTAGATATTTCCTTTGCATTTTCCATTCCAAATTTCTTAAATAGCTCTTTAACATATTTAGATTGATGAATGTAAATGCCTTGTCTTGTTTTGCTTAATT
Source organism: Zingiber officinale (assembly GCF_018446385.1). Lineage (NCBI taxonomy): Eukaryota > Viridiplantae > Streptophyta > Magnoliopsida > Zingiberales > Zingiberaceae > Zingiber > Zingiber officinale. The sequence continues at coordinate 26,757,315 of NC_056007.1, read as the reverse complement.
TGTAACCCTAGGAAAAATGTCAATTCACCAACCAAACTCATTTCAAATTCACTCTCCATGTGATTAATGAATTCATTTAAATAATCTTTATTTGTAGAACCACAAATAATGTCATCTACATATACTTGGGCTACAAACATATCATTACCACTATTTTTCAAGAATAAAGTGGGATCAATTTTTCCTCTATGAAACCCTTTTGATACTAGAAATATTGACAATCGTTCATACCAAGCCCGGGGAGCTTGTTTTAGCCCATATAAGGCCTTTTTAAGTTTATATACATGATTTGGACACTCCAAATTTTCAAACCCCGGTGGTTGCTCAATATATACCTCTTCTTTTATAACACCATTCAAAAATGATGATTTTACATCCATTTGGTACAATTTGAACCCCTTGTGGGCGGCAAATGCCAACATCATCCTAATTGACTCCAATCTTGCTACGGGTGCATAAGTTTCATCATAGTCTAACCCTTCTACTTGATTGAAACCCCTAGCAACCAATCTAGCTTTGTTTCTCTCAACTATCCCCTTATCATCAAGTTTGTTTCTAAAAACCCATTTTATATCAATAATCGATTTGTTTGTAGGCCTAGGAACTAAATCCCAAACTTGACTTCTCTCAAATTGAGATAGTTCATCTTGCATTGCTAAAATTCAATCGGGATCAAACAAGGCATCATCAATGGGTTTTGGTTCTATTTGAGATATCAAGGCGACTTGGCTTCCTTCATTTCTAAAGTAAGATCGAGTTCTCACTCCTTGAGTGATGTCTCCTACTACTTGATCTAAGGGATGATTTACATGAATCCTAGTAGGTCTTGATTCTTGATTTATTATAATTTCGGGTTCAAGTGGCAAAGATTCATTCTTCTCACCATCACTATCTTGACCTTGATGATCTACTCCATCCAATGTTAACTTCTCTAACTCAAAACATATTTCTTCATCGTTTGTTCTTATAGAGTTCAAAGAAGGATTTTCTTCAAAGACAACATTTAGTGATTCTTCAACTAATTTTGATCTTTTCTTGTAAATTCGGTACGCCTTGCTATGACTTGAGTAACCTACAAGGATCCCCTCATCCGCCTTAGCGGAAAACTTTCCCAAGTGATCTTTGGTGTTTAGAATATAGACCTTACACCCAAACACTCTAAGATGCTTAATTGTAGGTGGTTTACCAAACCACAACTCATGAGGTGTTTTTCCTAGAAACCTATGTATTAATGTTCGATTTTGCACATAACATGCCGTATTAATTGCTTCGGCCCATAGGAAACTATGAAGTGAATATTCATTTAACATGCTCCGAGCGGCCTCTTGCAAACCCTATTTTTCCTCTCAACAACTCCGTTTTGTTGAGGAGTCCTAGGGGTGAAAAATTCATGTTTATATCCTTTTTCTATACAAAAATTTGTGAATCTATCATTTTCAAACTCACCTCCATGATCACTTCTTATCTTGTTTATCTTATGAGCCTTTTCATTTTCTAGTCTATTACAAAAAGCAATCAAGGTATCTAGAGTTTGATCCTTATGTTTCAAGGAAAACACCCATGTATATCTAGTGTAATCATCCACAATCACAAAGTAATATCTACTACCATTTAAAGAAATATATTTACTACTATCAAATAAATCCATGTGAATGAGCTCCAAAGCATTTGAGGTACTTACAAAATTTTTACCTTTATGAGTAGCTTTGGTTTGCTTACCCATTTGACATGCATCACATATTTTGTCTTTTTGAAACTTCAACTTTGGCAATCCTTGCACCAACTCCTTCTTTGAAAAGTTTTTGATATTCTTCATGTTGGTGTGAGCGAGTCTCCGGTGCCAAAGCCACGTCTCCTCTTCTTTAGACATGAGACACTTAGCAAACACATTAGTAGCACCAAATAGTTCAACTTGATAAATATTCTCTCTTCTATGTCCTATGAGAATATTGGTGTTTAGTTCACTATGCTTGATTAGGCATTGAGATGAGTTGAACTCAACTCCATAACCCGAATCACATAGTTGACTAACACTTAAAAGATTAAAGACCATGCCTTTCACTAATAGCACATTTCTTATTACAAATTTTTCCGAAATTCTAATATCTCCTATTCCTATAACTTTTAATTCACCACTATTACCAAAAGAAACGGTACCTTTACTTTTGTATCTAAATGATGAAAATTTTGATGAGTCCCCCGTCATATGCTTAGAACATCCACTATCTACGAACCATGTTGTTGGATGCTCCCCCTCGGCACATGCCTGTTTAAACACGATAAACCAAATGTTTTGGTACCCAAACCTTGGGTCCGGTAGCATCAATAACAAATTGCTTGGGTACTCAAGCTTGAACAAACTTAACTCTTGAAGCATGATTTCTACTAATTAGAGACATGAATTTAACTTCCTTATCTTGTGATTTAAAACCTAGTCCCGCTTTGTTGTACACACTCCTTTGAGCTCCTAAAATCATGTCTAAATACTTTGAGCTTGAAGTAAATTTTTCTAGAGCACATCTAAGATCATCAACTTGTAATTTCAACAATACATTTTCCTTTTTAAGATCATCAAAATCATTTTTGTCATTTTCATGAAGCATGCAAGTTTCACATGACACAATTTCATTTTTAAGTGATTTCAAGTCATTTTGCAATTTCTTAACCTTCCCTTTTGATTTAGCTAGTGCGTTGGTTAAGCATGCAATGGTGGCATACATCTTATCAAGCTTGGGAGAAATTACCTCGTCATCACTAGATGATGACTCACTTGAAGACTCCACATCCTCTCCATGACTATCTTCATCTTCATTATCTTCAACATGGCTTAAGGCCATGAGAGCCATGTGCTTAGAGCTCTTCCTTTCATCTTCTTCCGATGAGCTTGACGATGAGTCATCCCATGTGGCTTTCAAAGCCTTCTTCTTTTTCTTGATCTTTTCCTCTTACTTCTTCAACTTTGGACATTTCGTTTTGTAGAGTCCCTTTTTCTTGCATTCATAGAAAATAACATCAGTCTTAGTCTTAGAATCCACAAGAGATTTACCTTTTCTCTTTTCATCATTGAAAATCTTCTTGACATCCTTTTTGTCAAACTTCCTTGAATGTCTCATCATTCTTCGAACAAAGTTTGCCATTTCACTAGATGATAGCTCTTCATCACTATCACTATCACTATTTTGTTCAGATTCCGAAGATGACTCCTTCTTCTCCTTTTTCTTTTCCTTGTGCTTCTTTTTACTCTTTTCACTTGCAACCAAAGCTATACCTTTCTCTTTGTGGCTTGTGTTAGCTTGCTCATGTAATTCAAGTTCACAAAATAATTCATCCAACTTTACTATTGACAAATCCCTTGATACCTTATAGGCATCCACCATGGATGACCATAATGAGTTTCTTGGGAAAGATTTTAAAGCATATCTTATGAGGTCTCGGTTCTCTACACTCTCTCCAACTGAATGAAGACCGTTTAGGAGTTCCTTGAACCTCCCATGTAGTGAACTTACCATTTCTCCCTCCTTCATTGTGAAATTTTGGAGTTAGTTTATCAAAAGATCTCTCTTTGCAATTCTTGAATCCTTGGTGCCTTCATTTAGCTCAATGAGCTTGTCCCATAAATCCTTGGCACTCTTGAAAGGTCCAACCTTGTTGAGTTGTTCCGATCTTAATCCACATTGAAGAGTCACAATCGCCTTTGCATTTGCTTGAGTCCTCATTTTTTGTTCAACAGTCCACCTTGATGATTCAAGCATTCTTCCATTTTCGGTTGGCGCCGTGAATCCCTCCATGATTGAGAACCACATGTCAATCTCGGTCATAAGATAGTGTTCCATGCAGCTCTTCCAATACGCGAAATTACTGCCTTCATAGAATGGTGGTCGTGAAGTAATATGTCCCTCCTTCAAAGATATCTTGTAGCTCTTTAACTTGTGCTTTCTTGGCGATGAATCCTCAAAAGCAAACCAATTCTTTGATACCACTTGTTAGGATCGGTTGAGCTAGAGGGGGGGGGGTGAATGGCTCACTTCATTTTCTTGATTTTGTGTAGCGGAAACTCGAAGGCAATGCTAACTCGAATATTTACTTGGTATCCACCTCCCTAAGGAGGTGACTAGTCCAAGGATCCACACCACTCACACTCTTCCACTATCAAAACCCTCCTTCTCGGAATCACACCGAAGGTGGAGAAACCTTACACGGTTACAACTCTCCCTCTCCAAAGTAAAGGATCACAATCACCACAATGAAGAAGAAAAGAAAGATTACAGGCTTTAGAAAGGCTTCTTCTTTGCTGAGTGAGATTTGAGAAAGTAGCGGGAGGGAGATTTTGAACTTGAGCACTTTTGAAGATCTTGAGCACTTGAGAGAGTTGAGACCTTGGAGAGCAATGGAACAGTATCTCTTTATTTTCTTATCTCTTTTCTTTTTCTTCCATGCCTTTAAAAATTGAGAAAACTAGCCGTTTCTCACGTAGCCGTCGCCGTAAATCGATCGGAGTCATATTTGGATCGATTCATAAGTATTCGTTGGAAACAATCGCGTCACGATCAACAACTTAGATTGCTTCACATGAGTTTGAATCGATCGGTGCAATTCTTAAATTGATTCAGACCTTTGCTCGTGAAATCGCAGCTCTGTGAATCGATCGACTGATCGATTGAGTAACCTCAATCGATCGGCTGATCGATCCAAGGGAAATCTGTGCTTCACACAGAGACTTCCTGGATCGATCGCTCGATCGATTGGATTACCCCATCGATCGGCTGATCGATCCAGAAGCATTCTGTGCTTCGCACAGAAGCTTCCTGGATCGATCTCTCGATCGATTGGATTGCCCCAATCGATCGGCTGATCGATCCAGAAGCATTTTGTGCTTCGCACAGAAGCTTCCTGGATCGATCGATCGATCGATTGGATTTCCCCAATCGATCGACGGATCGATCCAGAAACACTCTATACTTCCCGCAGAACCTTCCCAATCGATCGACCGATCGATTGGCTTCCTTCCAATCGATCGACTGATCGATCCAGAGGCATTCTGCCTCACAGTCGTGTCTAAATCAATTTTCCAATCGATTTCTGATATGTGAGGGATCATGCATCCAGCTTTATGACCGGCAGGAACTTCTTTTGCCAATAATCCGGTCCTCGACCTTCTTGGACTTCTCTTGTCTTGCATTCGGTCTTCTGACCTGCAAGGATTCTTTTGCCAAGAATCCGGTCCTCGACCTTCTTGGACTTCTCTTGCCTTGCATTCGATCTTTCGACCTGTAAGAACTTCTCCTGCAAACTCACACTGTATGTTAGATCCAACGTATTAACCTAAACTTAAATAATTGTCAACACATTGAAACTTCCAGGGCATGATTGCACCAACAGTCCAAACAAGAAATAGAGATAATATTCTTTGTCAAAGCAGAAACATAACAGCATTCTTCTAGTTCTAAAATAAGCCCAGTGGGCAAAGATAAAGAATATGTTCCTACAGCTATAGCAGCAACTCTTGCACCATTGCCTACTCGTAGGTCCACTTCGCCCTTTGTTAAAGATCTACTATTTCTCAGCCCCTGCACATTAGTACAAATGTGAGATGCACACCCGGTATCTAATACCCATGAAGAAGAAATAGATAAATTGACTTCTATAACATTTATACTTGAGGCAGAAGTCTCACTTTTCTTCCGTTTCACTTCCTCTAGGTACAACTTGCAGTTTCGCTTCCAATATCCTTTTTCACCACAGTGGAAGTAGGTTCCTTCCTTAGCTACCCTGCCTTTAGGTTTCAATGCATGAATCTTGCGTTTGCCTTTGGCTTGGGTCTTACCCTTACCTTTAGGCTTCCACTTGCCTTTTCCCTTTGACACCATCAAAATGGTACTAGGCTTTACCTTCTTAAGGTTGAGTTCAGCAGTTCTTAACATGTTCAACATCTCATGCAATGGCTTGTCAATTTCATTCATGCTATAATTCATGATAAATTGACTATAGCTTTCAGGTAATGATTGCAAAATAAGGTCAGTGGCCAATTCTTGGCCTAGTGGAAATCTCAATCGTTGTAGATTCTCCACATACCCAATTATTTTGAGCACATAAGGCCCTACAGGACTTCCTTCTTGCATTCTACATTGAAATAGAGCCTTGGAGATCTCAAATCTCTTATGCCTTGCTTGTCCTTGATATAGTTGTCTAAGATGTTCAACCATATCATAAGCATCCATGTTCTCATGTTGCTTCTGAAGCTCAGAGTTCATGGTGGCGAGCATAAGGCATGATACATCTAATGCATCATCATGATGCTTCTTATGTAACACCCATAGGATCCCTAATGATTTCATATGAATTGTTGCATGATTAGAATGAACCTTATGTGAATTTTTTCCCAAAAATAAGAGAAAATAGAACTAAAAAGAGGCATGACTAAGGTTTGAACCTTGGACCTCTTGTTGGATGTATGTATGTGTTAACCAGTAGCCCCAGCAGGGGTGTGCTATTAGAAAGAGGAGGGAAATGATAGTTAAAGGTAGGAAAGGTGAAGGCTCCCTTCACTTAGGAAGAAAAGTTTGAGTTTACTTCTTCTTCCTCCAATGAAAATTTCATTTGTCTTCTTCCTTTCATGAATAGGAATAAGAGAGCTAAGGGAAGAAAAGATCATTTTCTCTTCTTCTCCTCATTAAGAATAAATAAGAAAATGGGAAAGAAAACTTCATTTTGCTTCCCTCTTCCTCCTTCCTCCTCCTCTCCACCGAAATCAAGCCCTCACCATCACCATTGCCAAAACCAAGCCAAAGGAGTTCTCCTAGGAAAACTTCACAAAAGCAAGGGTACTTTCATTAGTAAAACAAGCGAAAGGATGTAAGTAATCCCCTCACTTGCAGTACAAGTAGCTTTCGTACGTTTCTATGCTTAAAAGTTCTTGAAAACCTAGGATCTTGCCTTGTAATTTCGGCCAAGGTAAGGTTAAGAGGCTATCTATTGTTACTAAAAGTTTTCATGCTTCATGTGGTTTAGAAATTTAGAATCACACCTCCTATAAGTTTCAGCCATGAAGTGATAAAAGGTTTAGAGAAAAATTTTGAAACCTAGCTATGCTTGTATATGACTCCTCATGATGTATGATCTCCTATATGATGTTAGTTTAGGTATTTCATACCTTATGTTACTCAAAAGTTAGAACCATGTTCTATAGGTTTCGGACAAGTAAAGATAAAAAGGTCTAGAAGAAGTTTAAAAACCTAACATTACTTGATTATGAGTCCTCATGACATGTAGACCAGTATATGATGCTAGTAAAATTTTTCATGCATCATGTTGCTTACAAATTTTATGCCATGTTCTTAAAGTTTTGGCCAAAGAAAGATAAGGGGATTAGAGACACCTTAAGACCTCAACTATGGTTGTTTATTAGTCCTTATGATATGTAGACCATTACATGATGTTAGTATAATTTTTTTTCATGCTTCATGTTGTTTAGAAATTCATGCCATGTTCTTAAAGTTTCGGCCAAAGAAAGATAAGGGGATTAGAGACACCTTAAGACCCCACTATGTTTTTTTATTAGTCCTCATGATATTTAGACTATATTATTGTTAGTTAGAGCCCTAGAGCCAATCATTTGATGATTGTTGTATGGATTCGTTGTATCATATTCTTGTATATAAATAAAGGCATTTGTTTTTGGTTATTATACTTACTTGTATTGGTGCCAAATAACTAAGTATAATAGCGTCCTTGAGTAGAAGGTTCTTACCAATATCAATTGATTGGTTGAATCGATAGTGAGATGATATAGGGAACACTACTTTTAATCATTTCTAGTCGAGTATTAACATTTAGGGACAATGTTAATACGACGAGACTAGAATATAGGTCAACTCGATGACTTGATCTCACAAGTCATGGATATGGAGATATCAAGTTGACACATGGGTATGCATTGGAGAATGTATACTGAATGACCCGCCATGAGAAAGTATCATGGATCATTATATGAGTGTCATATACTTTCTCATGTGGCTATTAGTATGATTACTAGTCCTTGGACCTGAAGTCACCATGGTTCCCTACATAAGGAGTTACGTACTTTGGCTTCGTCAAACGTCACCCGTAACTGGGTGGACTGTAAAGACGATTACTAGGTATGTAACAAATTATGCGGAGGGATGTGAGTGATGTAGATGGGATCTATCCCTCCTATATGACGGGAGTGACATCGATATTCTTGATAGAGTGAGAGCACTAAGTGCATGGCCATGTCCAAATGAGTCAATATGAGATATTGAGCACATTTGATTAAGTGAGTCTACTTGGAGTTCAAGATTTAGATTGATTAGAGGATGACATGGTCTATGCCTCATATTGATCAATCTAGCTGTCTAGGATAGAAGGACAATGTCATATATTGCGAAGAGTCATAATTAGTAGTCACAAGGTCATATTGGATCTCAACATTCTTAAAACTTGGGTAGTAATGATGTGTTGCTAGATACCACTCATTACTTATGCTTCTAAATGGGTTTAGGAGCATTGTCAACGTTATAAGAACCTATAGGGTCACACACAAAGGGCAATTAGATGGAGATTAGGTTCATTTGATGAATCTAAAGGATTAGGTTCATGTGATGAACCAAATTGGATTAAGAGTAATCCAAATTGAGCGAATTATGTTGGACTCAATTTGGTTCATGTGTTAAGTGAGTCTAATTTGGACTTAGACTCATTTAATTAATTTAATTCAATGAATAGAGATTCATTAAATTAAAATTGACTTGAATCAATGGTTAGATTAGATCAACCAAGGGAGAGAAGTGGTCAAGTTTGACTTGACTTGAGAGGAAGATGAAGAGTCAAGTTTGACTTGACCATTTGCCACCTCATTGGTGAGTTGACAAATAGTGGACCAATGATGATGCTCCACATCATCATGGTTGCTTAAGTGGGATGCCACCTCATGGGAGTTACCAAGAGTTGTGACTCTTGGTATCCCTTGGAGTTAAAACTCCTCCATGAAGTGGCTGGCCACATTCATTCTTGTGTGGGAGTTTTCATTTTGTGGAGTAACTCTCATCTTCTTCCTCATTGCTCTCTTCTCTTCTCTCCCTCTCCTCCTCTTTGGCCGAGACTTCTTGGAGTGCTAGAACACTCAAGATTTCTTCTCCATCTCTTGCTTGTGTGGATACACATAGAGGAGTATCTACTTTGATACTCACGAGATCTGGCGAACCTTGGACGAGCGGGATTAAGCGAAGGGCTTCGCATCAAGGGTAAATTCTTATCTTGTAGATCTAAAGTAGATCTAGGTTAGAAATCTAATACGTGAAAGTTTTTACGAAATTTTATTTCTTCGCACATAATCCGTAGCATAGGAATTTCGGGGTTTCCACATCGTAAAAAGTGGTTTTTGCGGCCCGAAAAATCCAACAGTAGTATCAGAGCCACGTGCGAAGAGAGAATGAGTTTTAATTTGTATTTTTATGAAAATTACAGATCTATAACTTTCTGTGAATTTATGATTTTTATAGTTTTTATGGGTATTTTTCTCGTAGAAGCGAAGTACAAGTGTTTAGACACTTGTAGGCTTCGACTACCAAGAAGATTTTTCCAAAACGACAAGGTTTCGCCCCAAATATTTTTGGGATAGCGGACTAAGGCACTGTAGGATCTCTTAGGAACACTCGCGATGATTATATCGCAGGTAGGGGCGCTGCCCCTGACCCCGCAAGGGGATTCGTTCCGCGATTGCGCCCGAAAATCACTAAACGGGATTGCTAGGAATTTTTACTCATAAAAATTGTAAGAAAAATTACAGAAATTTATAAAAATTACATAATTTAGAATTATGTATTATTTTGTGATGGTCATGACCTAAAAGACACAATTAGATTGGAAATTTGTGTTGTAATTCATAATATGGCCTGCGTGCCATTTTGTGTTTGTGCGTGTTGTACTTGATTCACGACCTGCGTGTCGTGCCTTTCTCTATTTTATATTTCCTATTGTAAATTAGTTTAGACTCGAATGTAACTCAAGTTTCACTTTTGTAATGTACAAAATGGAGCGGTGGAAGGTCCACTCGAGACGGAGTTACGAGGAGGGCGCGAGCAACACAAGGTGGTCAAAGGAAGGAGCTTGAGAAGCTGTTAACCTTAGGTTGACCATCCGATCTTCTCATTGGCTTGAGAAGATCGTCTTAGGGTCATGACTAATCACAAAATATTTAATTAATTGCTTGTGTATGTATATGTGATGCATGCTAGAATAGTAATTAATTAGCGCCTTAACGATAAGATTAGATCTAAATCGCGTATATGATACACCTCGACGATTAGATTAGATCTATATCGCGTACATGATGCACCCTAACGATTAGATTAGATCTAAATCGCATATATGATACACCTCGTCGATTAGATTAGATCTCAATCGCGTCAACTCGAAATGCCTACCATGCCGTGATACCCATCACTACCTCGATCGCATGTTGTTGTTGAATCTGCCAAAGCAAAGCAACGCATACTATCTTGGTAAGGTGCGGAGGGATAATCTTGGTCCAGCCTATCAACGCATGGGTGAGTACAACTCAATTAGATTGAGTAACTAGTTAACTCAATTTGATCGAGTTTAACTATCGACATTTTCCAATGGATGGTAGATAGGTCAAAATCACGTTTATATTAACTCTTGGGCGTATTAGCCAAAGCTAACTCGAGTTTTAATATAAATGCGGATCTTGATCCTATAAACAAGAGTTGCACAGATATGTAATTGGTAATTAGTTACCTACCGATCATACTAAGTCTTGGGCGATTTAGCCAAAGCTAACTTAGGGCATAGTATGATGTGGATCTTGTCCCACATGAATTATAGAATTTAGAGGGAGAATCATTTAATTAAAGGCCTAATTAAATGATTACTAGAATATGATGTTTATTTATTTTCTGCAATTTCTGTTGTAGATTGCCATGACGTCAAATACGAACTCATTCTCCCTGCGTTCCATCCTTGAGAAGGACAAGCTCAACGGAGCTAATTTCCTGGACTGGTACAGAAATCTGAGAATAGTTCTCACTCAAGAAAGAAAACTGTATGTTCTGGAGCAACCCATTCTGGAGGCACCTCCTGCTACTGCCATGCGAGCTGACCGAGATGCTTACAAGAAGCATCAAGATGATGCATTAGATGTGTCTTGTCTCATGCTCGCAACCATGAACTCTGAGCTTCAGAAGAAACACGAGTTGATGGGTGCTTATGATATGGTTGAACATCTTCGTCAACTGTATCAAGGACAAGCAGGGCATTGGAAGAGGAACTGCACAGGATACCTGGAAGATCTTAAGAAGAAGAGAAATAAGATTTCTACTTCAGGTATACATGTTATAGAAGTTAACCTCTCTATTTCTTCATCGTGGGTATTAGATACCGGATGTGCTTCTCACATTTGTACTAATGTACAAGCGCTGAGAAATAGCAGAGCATTGACGAAGGGCGGGATAGACCTACGAGTAGGCAATGGAGCATGGGTTGCTGCTATTGCTGTAGAAACTTACTATCTATCTCTACCCTCTGGGCTTGTACTAGAATTAGATGAATGTTGTTATGTGCCTGCCTTGACTAAGAACATAATATCAGTTTCTTGTTTGGACAAGAAAGGGTTTTCATTTATAATAAAGAAAAAATGTTGTTCAGTTTATTTAAATGATATGTTCTATTGTAGTGCACCTCTGATGAACGGAATCTATATTCTTGACCTTGAGAGCCCTATCTATAACATAAGTACTAAGAGGTTCAAGTCAAATGACATGAACCAAACCTATCTCTGGCACTGTCGCTTAGGTCATATAAATGACAAGCGCTTATCCCAGCTCCATAAAGATCATTTGCTGGACTAATTTGATTTTGAATCATATGAGACATGCGAGTCATGCCTACTAGGCAAGATGACCAAGACTCCCTTTAGTGGATATAGTGAGAGAGCGACTGACTTGTTAGGTCTTATACATAGTGATGTATGTGGCCCTTTCAATGTCGCTGCTAGAGGTGGTTATAGGTACTTCATAACATTTACTGATAACTTCAGTAGATATGGTTATGTATATTTGATGACACATAAGTCTGAATCCTTTGAAAAGTTCAAAGAATTCAAGAATGAAGTACAAAACCAGCTTGGCAAGAGTATTAAGATACTTCGATTAGATCGAGGTGGTGAATACCTTAGCCATGAGTTTCGTGACTATCTAGCTGAGTGTGGGATTCTATCCCAACTCACTCCTCCTGGAACACCACAGTGGAATGGTGTATCTGAAAGGAGGAATCGTACCCTATTAGATATGGTACGGTCTATGATGAGTCACACATATCTTCCTACATTCCTTTGGGGCTATGCTCTAGACACGGCAGCCTTTATACTCAACCGAGTTCCATCCAAGGCTATAATAAAGACACCATATAGGATATGGACTGGGAGAGATGCCCAGGTATCTTTTATGAGGATTTGGGATTGTGAGGCTTACGTTCGACATCAAGTCTCAGATAAATTGGGACCCAAATCCGACAAGTACTATTTTATTAGATATCCCAAGGAAACGAAGGGATATTACTTCTACATTCCCAGTCAACACAAGATAGTTGTGGCTAAGACTGGGGTTTTTCAAGAAAGGGATTTTGTTTCTAGAAAGACTAGTGGGAGTACGTTCGTTCTTGAAGAAGTTCAAGATGCGAACAATAGCACTGAAGCCTCGATGGAAGTTGAACTAGAACCACAAAGTGTTGTGGATGATGTTGTTCCACAAGGAGTTGAGGAACAACAACCAGTTCAAGTAGACATACCTCTTCACAGGTCTGATATGGTACGTCGTCAGCCTGAGAGATACTCATTTCTCTTGTCTAACCATGATGACGTTGTGCTCCTAGAGGATAAGCCCACCTCCTATCAGGAAGCTGTGATGAGACCAGATTCCGAGAAATGGCTAGAGGCCATGAGATCCGAGATGGAATCCATGTACACTAATCAAGTATAGACTTTGGTTGATCCACCTGAAGGGATCAAACCCATCGGGTGTAAGTGGGTCTTTAAGAGAAAGACTGACATGGATGGACTTATCGATAAGGGTCGCTTGGTAGCTAAAGGTTTCAAGCAAATTCATGGTATTGACTATGATGAAACCTTTTCTCCAGTAGCGATGTTTAAGTCCATTCGGATCATGCTTGCTATTGCAGCATACCATGACTATGATATATGGCAAATGGATGTCAAAACCATGTTTCTGAATAGAAACCTGCTTGAGGATGTGTACATGACACAACCTGAGGGTTTTATAGATCCACATCATACTAGCAGAGTATGCAAGCTGCATAGGTCCATTTATGGACTAAAGTAAGTTTCTCGGAGCTAGAATCTTCGATTTGATGATGCAATCAAACAGTTTAGTTTCATCAAGAATGAAGATGAATCTTGTGTCTACAAGAAGGTTGTTGAGAACACAGTTGTCTTCCTTATATTGTATGTAGATGACATACTACTCATTGGGAAGGACATCCCTTTGCTGCAGTCTGTTAAGACTTGGCTAGGGACTTGTTTCTTAATGAAGGACTTAGGTGAAGCATCCCACATTCTAGGCATACAGATCTATAGAGATAGATCTAAGAGATTGCTTGGCCTAAGTCAGAGTACATATATTGACAAGGTACTCCTACGGTTTGCCATGCAGAACTCCAAGAAGGGTTTTCTACCGATGTCACATGGCGTGAGTCTTTGGAAGACTCAAGGTCCCTCTTCTAGAGAGGAGAGAGACCGCATGGATCAGATCCCTTATGCCTCAGCCATAGGATCTATCATGTACGCCATACTATGTACTCGTCCTGATGTCTCGTATGCTTTGAGCATGACGAGCAGGTACCAGTCAGATCCAGGTGAAAGTCACTGGATAGCGGTCAAGAATATTCTTAAGTACTTGAGAAGGACTAAAGAATATTTCTTGATATATGGAGGTGATGACGAGCTAGCTATAAAGGGTTACAGTGATGCTAGCTTCCAGACTGACCAGGATGATTATCGATAGCAGTCAGGGTTCGTGTTTTGCATTAATGGTGGTGCTGTGAGCTGGAAGAGTTCGAAGCAGGACATAGTCGCTAATTCAACAAGAGAGGCCGAGTATATTGCTGCATTAGAGGCATCAAAGGAGGCAGTTTGGATCCGCAAGTTCATCACTAAACTTGGGTGGTTCTTAGCGTCGCTGACCCGATAGAGCTCTATTATGACAACAATGGAGTTATAGCACAGGCGAAGGAACCTCGCTCACACCAGTGGGCCAAACACATACAACGGCGCTTCCATCTCATTTGAGAGATTATTGAGAGAGGAGATGTGAAGATTTGCAGAGTACCTACAGAGGCTAACATCGTAGATCCCTTGACCAAGGCTTTGGCACAGAAAAAGCATGATGGTCACACTAGGTCATTAGGCCTTAGAGCCTACACTGATTGACACTAGTGCTAGTGGGAGATTGTTAGTTAGAGCCCTAGAGCCAATCATTTGATGATTGTTGTATGGACTCGTTGTATCATATTCTTGTATATAAATAAAGGAATTTGTTTTTGGTTATTATACTTACTTGTATTGGTGCCAAATAACTAAGTATAATAGCGTCCTTGAGTAGAAGGTTGTTACCTATATCAATCGATTGGTTGAATCGATAGTGAGATGATATAGGGAACACTACTTTTAATCATTCCTAGTCGAGTATTAACATTCAGGGACAATGTTAATGCGACGAGACTAGCATGTAGGTCAACTCGATGACTTGATCTCACAAGTCATGGATATGGAGATATCAACTTGACACATGGGTATGCATTGGAGAATGTATACTGAATGACCCGCCATGAGAAAGTATCATGGATCGTTATATGAGTGTCATATACTTTCTCATGTGGCTATTAGTATGACTACTAGTCCTTGGACCTGAAGTCACCATGGTTCCCTACATAAGGAGTTACGTACTTTGGCTTCGTCAAACGTCACCCGTAACTAGGTGGACTATAAAGGCGATTACTGGGTATGTAACAAATTATGTGGAGGGATATGAGTGATGTAGATGAGATCTATCCCTCCTATATGACGGGAGTGACATCGATATTCTTGATAGAGTGAGACCACTAAGTGCATGACCATGCCCAAATGAGTCAATATGAGATATTGAGCTCATTTGATTAAGTGAGTCTATTTGGAGTTCAAGATTTAGATTGATTAGAGGATGACACGGTCTATGCCTCATATTGATCAATCTAGATGTCTAAGATAGAAGGACAATGTCATATATTGCGAAGAGTCACAATTAGTAGTCACAAGGTGATGTTGGATCTCAACATTCTTATAACTTGGGTAGTAATGATGTGTTGCTAGATACCGCTCATTACTTATGCTTCTAAATAGGTTTAGGAGCATTGCCAACGTTATAAGAACCTATAGGGTCACACACAAAGGGCAATTAGATGGAGATTAGGTTCATTTGATGAATCTAAAGGATTAGGTTCATGTGATGAACCAAATTGGATTAAGAGTAATCCAAATTCAGCTAATTGAGTTGGACTCAATTTGGTTCATGTGTTAAGTGAGTCTAATTTGGACTTAGACTCATTTAATTAATTTAATTCAATGAATAGAGATTCATTAAATAAAAATTGACTTGAACTAATGGTTAGATTAGATCAACCAAGGGAGAGAAGTGGTCAAGTTTGACTTGACTTGAGAGGAAGATGAAGAGTCAAGTTTGACTTGACCATTTGCCACCTCATTGGTGAGTTGGCAAAGAGTAGACCAATGATGATGCTCCACATCATCATGGTTGCTTAAGTGGGATGCCACCTCATGGGAGTTACCAAGAGTTGTGACTCTTGGTATTCCATGGAGTTAAAACACCTCCATGAAGTGGCCGACCACATTCATTCTTGTGTGGGAGTTTTCATTTTGTGGAGTAACTCTCATCTTCTTCCTCATTGCTCTCTTCTCTTTTCTCCCTCTTCTCCTCTTTGGCCGAGACTTCTTAGAGTGCTAGCACACTCAAGATTTCTTCTCCATCTCTTGCTTGTGTGGATACACATAGAGGAGTATCTACTTTGGTTCTCTCGAGATCCGGCGAACCTTGGACGAGCGGGATTAAGCGAAGGGCTTCGCATCAAGGGTAAATTCTTATCTTGTAGATCAAAAGTAGATCTAGGTTAGAAAACTCGTACGTGAAAGTTTTTACGAAATTTTATTTCTTCGCACGGATACGTGGCATGGGAATTTCGGGGTTTTCGTAACACAAAAAGCGGTTTTTGTGGCCCAAAAAACCCAACAATTATATGATGTTAGTATAAATTTTCCATGCTTCATGTTGCTTAGAGATTCATGTCATCCTCTTAGGGTTTCGGCCATGGTTGGAACTTGAGGGTTAGGACCTCATTTATGCTTCCTAAGGGTCTCAAATGTTATGTTAAGTATTAGGAGAATTTAAGTTATGGACTTCATGTTTTAAGTTGCTTGAAAAACCTATGTTTCATGATTATGAGGTTCGGCCAAGACAATAAAATGGGGTTAAGAAGCTACCTAGGTTTCCTAAGGGGCTCACATGTTATGTTAAGTATTATGAGAACTTAGGTTATTGATTTCATGTTTTTATGTTGCTTGAAAACCTATGCTTCATACCTAAATGTTTCGGCCAAGTTATGATTAGGGTTTGCATAAAGTTTAAAAACCCAACCATGCATGATAATGACTCTTTATGATACAATATGAATTTTATGTCACCATGTTAATTGATATGTGCACTTATGCCATTATGCTATGCCATGCTATATGTTATGTGTATATATGTCATCATGTTATGTGTTCTCTATGATATGCCATATGATATGGGCACTTTGTGCCATCATGTTATGTTTTATGCAAGGCTTATGTATGAGGAAAAGCCTAAGAGATGCTTCCCTTAAGATGAGATTAAGAGCACTCTTCATGATAGTCTAAGAGATGCTTCCCTTAAGTTGGGATTAAGAGCACTCTTCATGTTATGACAAGAAATATGATATACTATGATATGACAAGGAACATGATATGCTATGATATGATAAGAAACATGTATGCTATTTTACTTTTGAATGACTTGTACCAAGGGTGGGCTCCATAAGCGCCCCTACGTCGATGGTCTATGAAACATGCCTAGTAAAAGGGATGGACTCCTAAGTTGCTCCTAGGTCGATGGTCTATGAAACGGGCCTAGTTCCTAGTAGGTTCAAGATTAGCTGTCATGCCCCGGGGAAAGTCCCTGTCCGAAGAAATTTCGGCAGCACCTCCCGTGTATGGCTGACAATTTGAAGCATTTTTACAGACACAATATACATCAGCCATATGCGGCTGGAATATATACACAACCACGCAGTTATATATATTTTTATCAGCCCACTCGGCTGTAATCAAAACCAACACAGCGGAAAAACATAAATACAAGCCCATACAAAAAAAAACAAAACACTGCTAGCCGGCTAGGTTTACACCACACAGCAACACAAAATACTACGTAACAACAACAACACTCCAGAAACAAAACTGGAGCATAAAGCTAAATACACTGACACACAAATCAAATAAAACATAAAGAAAAACTGTAAGTCTTCTGATGTGACGTGGGGATCGGCAGACAGGATACTCCAAGCGACTCCATAACGACTTGGTACCTGAAAAAGATAGTGTCCACGGGGGGTGAGTTCAACAACTCAGCGAATACCAATAGACATGTCTAGTAAGATATATCTAACAGCAATAAACATGGAATACAACTTCCTAATCATATATAGGAAAAATGCAAAACTGAAAGGTAACTAAGGAAGCTGTACTCACCAGGAACGCCTATCAAGAACAAAAGGGTCATCAAACCGAGAGTGTCATAAATCCTGTATGCATGTCAAACATATGCATCCAACCAAATGCAGCAAATAAATGCAGCAAGCACAAGCAATAAATGCATAAATGCGTATGATGTCAATGACATGTCCTGGTCACCCCTACTCTCCAGTCAGCCGTCTCACACATGATGGTGAGACCGAGTGGGTAGGGCTGTGACAACCGTGCACTCTGCTGTCACTGCTCCTGATGAGTGACCGAGTGGACAGGATGCTGTCGGAGTACACCTATCCTCCTACCCCAAATCATAAATGGGGGAGCTCAATACTCTCATCTCCCGGTACACATTGATGGGGAGGGATCCCTGTCCTGCTACAACGTTGCGTCATACTAACCCATGAGTGGACCAACGGAGCCCTTGATAGAGCACCTGCTGCAACACACCCTGCTTGAATATACCACTAACCCATGAGTTGTCGTGTGTGCAGATACATGTAACTGGCAATGTGCTCAACAATAATGGAGCTGACAATCGCACAGCATGCAATCATGCGAATGGTGCATGACACTAAGCATGGCAATATCCTGAACCAAATCCATATATATATATATAAATGTGTACCCTAGTACCAGTAAGTCAAATCCACAAAATCTAGGGTATACATGTCCTCTATGGCATAACAACCTAGGTCCTGAGCATATCCACCTCCATAAAATATGTACCAACAATATACGTGGATCAAAGCAAAAGGGACTACGTACACAGATTAGATATGATATAAAAATATAGGTACACATGCCAGATAATAAAAATCCAGAATCTAGTCCTAAACTCAGTAAAGCATGGTATGTCACTTACTCTAGGAACTAAGGTACTCATGGCAATAATCACGAGGTATAAACATGGATACATAACAAGTGACAAAACAGAACATGCTATGGGTATCAAACCGTGACATACCAAAGAGAAACATGATCATTGCTTGTAGCTATAAAATACTATACATATCCAATTGAAAATATCATAAAAGATAAGTCAAGAGGTACCCACCTCCAAAAGAGAGATCGTGCTAAACAATCTCCACGTCGAAGTGCTCGTCTCGAACCAGAGTCCTGTAATACATGATATCCAAATTTAGCTAATTACTTATAAATAAATTAGCTAAATCAAATCCTCGAGAAGCTAACATAAATCCAAATCCAATTATAAACCCTAATTGGATCATCTAACTCCTCCCCCACATCTGTTAATCATTTCTATACTCTGAATAGTAATCATTACATCGTGTATCAACTAGTGATATACTAACCATCTAGTAATCCATATCATCTCCAATTCAACACATACCTAATTCATCAACAATATAAACCAATTAGCCTACTTCTTACCTTAATCCACAGCCCAAAAAGGTTGCTGCAGGACAGAAGATGCTGTTGGAATCTACTTCTCTGCCCTGATCAAAATTGCTGTCCACTAAACCAAATATCCCTAAATTAGCAGCAATCCTAGATCAATCACAACAATCATATTTAGTTAGGGTTTACCCTAATCAACCACCTCTTCTCTGGCGGCAATCTCACTGCAGACGGCGGTGCTCAGTTGGAGACGACAACAACCCCAAATCAGAGAGGACTCTGGTAGATTAGATGATGATCGGACGAACCTGAGTGGCGCTGATCAGAACAGGGGCACAGGGGAGGCCGGCGGCACATGGTAGAGGCGAAGAGAGCAACTGCCGGCACTAGGGCAGAGAGGAACAGGAGGTTCATCGATGGTAGAGACAGTGTTGGAACCCTAGGCCTAAGACCGACTGCGGTGTGATGCCAAATCTAGGGCACGACAGAACCTGGTGGCCGACGGAGGTGAATCAGCCGAGAGAGAAACTTGGCTGACGGTGGCGACAGTGGACCTATTGGTCGGCTCAGACCTCACAACGGCGACTAGGGCACTGGCCGGCGATGTGCGAATGCAGGGGAGAGAGAGTTGATCGGCTCTTGCTCAGGTGCCGGCGACGTCGAGAAGATGAAGACTCGACGCTAGGCGGCGGCGTCGGGATCGTTCTGCGAGGGGCGGCTGTCGGCAGAGGGGAGTGGCACGATCTGAGAAGAGGAAAGTAGAAGGAAGAGGAAGCTCGGCAGTTAGAGAAAGAAAGGAGAAGGAGGCTGGTCAGGCGCGTGAGAAAGGCGGGGGAGAAAGGAAATAAGAATAAAAGAAAAAGAAAATAAAAAGGAAAAGAAAAATAACTTTTCCTCGCTTAAATGGGGTAGCCTAAACAGGCTTTCCCGGACCCCATTTTTATCCCTGTAACTTGAGCCATACGAGCTCCGAAAAATTCCAGAAAAATTTCTGAAAATTCCGAAAAATTCCTTTATCATTATTCGTCATTTTCCAGTATTTTACATTAGCTACCTTGGATCTATTTAGGATGCGCGCAATCATGTATGTATGTGGTACAAAGCCAGACCCTCATGATGAGATTATGTTTAAGTATTTATGTGATATATGTTTTCAAAAGGACATCTTGCATTTACTCATTTCATGATACATGTTTTCAAAAGAACATCTTGCATCTACATGTTCATAATATATAGTACCTCTATTCTTTAGTAAGATGCTATGGAAGGTATGTCTATGATGCTTAGATGATCATGCTACTACTTTATGTTTATGCTCTCACATGCTATATTATGATTTACTTATGATCATGCTACTAATTTTATGTTTATGTAAGTTTTCTTTTATACCTAGATATGAGTTGAATGAGCATGTTACCATTTTATGATTAATGCATGAGTATGGTTTTGTGAGTAGGAAGGGATCTTACTAAGCCTATGTGCTTATAGTTTAAATTTCCCTTGTACTGCAAAAAAAGGAAAAGAATGGCTAAACTAAAGGGAGCAGCAGGAATGACAAGAATGTGTGTGGAAGTGGCATGGTGGAAAGAAGATCTATTTTATGTTTCAAGACTTATTTACTCTTTAAGTTTTACTTATGAACTATTTTTCCTACTAGATGATTTTGGATGGTTATTACTTGATGTGAATTTATGTTTCATGCTTTATGCTTTAGCAAGATGATAATGTTGCAAGTAGTAAATATTGAATCAAGTTATATGCACTAGCATGTTGACACGTTTATTATGTTACATGATTTTATAGCTCGCATGCCATGTTTTATTAGTATGCTTTTATGATAACATGATTAGTAGATAGTTTCTTACATATACTTCCGCTGCCATGATTTATATTATGAATGCACGTATGTATGTCCAAGTAACCCCGCCCTCCCTGAGTAGTGGGAGGGGCGGGCGTTACATCTTATAAGCATCCTTATCAGCTCTAGTAGTAGTTGTGGGGGGTGCTTCAGGAATGGGCTGCTCTAGGACGTACAGTTTTCTTTCTTGTTTGAGAACTATTCTAAGGTTTCTATACCAGTACAGGAAGTTAGCTCCATTGAGCTTGTACTTATCAAGGACAGATCATAGAGCGAGAGAGTATTTGACGTATTTGATGACATGGTGATCTACAACAATAAAATACAGAAATAAGTATCATATTTTGATCATTTAACTAGGACTTTTATTAAATGATTCTCCCACTAAATTGTAAAGCTTTGGTAGAAGCAAGTCATAGATGTGGTTTTACCCACACTACCAGCTTCAAATCCAATTGCGATAACATTCATGTGGGACAAGATCCATATTATACCTCATCTTGAGTTAGCTTTGGCTAATCACCCAAGACTTAGTATAACTTAGGTAGGCAACGCGTACCAATTGGACAAGATCCATATTATACCTTTCTTAAGGTAGCTGTGGCTAATCACCCAAGATTTGTATAACTTAGGTAGACAACGTTTACCAATTACATCCTATGTAACTCTTGTATCATTAGGTGAACAAGACTATTTGTTCATTTGCCCATCTTATGAAATCCACATTATAACACATCTTGAGTTAGCTTTGGCTAATCACCCAAGACTAGTATAATTGAATTACATTGTATGGGATATGCCTCTGAGTTCTGAACTTAGTTAAGTCACACCCAAAGTTTAGTAGTTGGACATCACAATTGTCCTGTCGCACTCTAGAAAGATAAATCGAGTCACTTTGCTTTGGCAAAACCTGACCAATTTGATCGAGCTAGTAGTGAGTACTAAACTTTGGTAGGCATATTTAAAAGACCTAATCATGATTAAACTACACATGCATCACATAACATATCATGGCACACATCACATATATGCATAAAAGAAATATGGCATGGTTATGGCCCCATTATCTATGATCCTCTCAAGCCAATGAGAAGATCGAAAAGTCAACCTAGGCAAAAGCATCTTCTCCAAGTGCTTCCTTGGTCGTCATGTGTTGTTGACCTTCTCTCTTTTTCACCGTCATCAAGTAGACTTATTCTTCTCTAATTTGTATATTAAAAAATTTAAAGAAAACTCGAGTTACATTCGAGTGTAGTCTAAATTTACAACTAGAATAAAAGAGGAGAGGTACAACACGTAGGCCATATTATCAATTACAACACATCCAATCACATCGGGGTTTAAGGGCCATAACCATGTCATATAACATTCTCAATCTATTATAACAAAATTTACTATAATTTAAACAACTAATTATGAGCCACAACGCCGTGATGGTTTCACTAAAAACCTCTTGGTCGAAACTTGCTCATAATCATGCAAATCATAATAAACATGTCATGCAATTTCTATATCACATATGAAATTCTACTACAACTTAGTATATGCCTTCGCAAGTGGCTCTGATACCACTGTTAGGAAGTAGGGCGCTAAACACGCGAAAGTGCAGTGGAAAACATCTAGTTCCTTTCCAGAAAATCCATGTGAAAGGAAACCATATACTAAATACTAATTCTTCTACATGAGAAAGTTATACCTTTGCTGCGTGCCCTTCGCAATCCCGACAGCAACGTTTCTTTAAATGCGGATCTCAGCGCGATCAGTACATCCGCGCCTCTATGGTATCCACACGAACACGTTCTCCGTCCGTCTCACAAACTCACAACTTGGAGAAGAAACAACCTTCGTTGTGCTAGCAACTCTACGAGGTTGTTTTTGGCCAAGAGAAGAAAAGGAAGAAGAGCAAAACCAAGAAGAGCACACTCACCCAAAAGGTCGCATCATCTATATAAGGTGACTTCACAAAAGGGTTACTTTACCAAATAGGTTACTTCACCAAAAAGGTTATTTTACCAAAAATGTTACTTTTCCTAAAGGTTACTTTTACAAATGGCTTTTGTATTCATCCAATGAATACGAAATACTTTTGTCTCTTGATCTTCCTTTTGATTAATGATATATTAATCTCTATTAATATTCATTAATCTTAATGGGTTGGATTTAGAATATTGGATTAACCATTAACCCAATAAGCCATTAACCCAATAAACCAATGAGTCTAACTCATTACTCAATAAGTCTAATCCGAATTCATTCGAGTCTAACTCAATGTGTATAATTCGGATTAAACTTAACCCCATAATCCATCTCCAAGTCAATGTGTTCTTTGTGTGTGACCCAATAGGCTCTCGTAACATTGACAATGTATCTAAAACCATTTAGATACATAAGCAATGAGTGGCATCTAGCAAGGCATCATTGCTACCCAAGTGACGAGAAGGTCAAGATCCGACCTAACCTATCAGTGGCTATTATCTTGTATGATTTGGTCCCTCTATCCATGATATCTAGGTTGATCAATGAGGCATAGACCGTATCATCTTCTTATCAACCTTTGTGTTTCTTGATCCCTAAGTAGACACACTCAATAAAATAAGCTCAATATCTCATATTGACTCATTTGCGCATGACCATTCTTTCTTGTATCCTACTAATCAAGGGGCCCACAAATATCGCTTCCGTCATATGGAAGGGATAGATCCCGTCTACATCACTCACATCCCTCCGTATAATTTATTGCATACCCAGTGATCGACTTTATTGTCCACGTTGTTACAGGTGACGTTTGTCGATACCAAAGTACACAACTCCTTATGTAGGGAATCGTAGTGACTGCAGGTCAAAGAACTATTCTTACCAATAGTCACATGAGAATGTTTATGACACTCATATAATGATCCATGAAACATTCTCATGACGGGTCATTCAATATATATTCTCTAATATATACCCATGTGTCAACCTGATATCTCATATCCATGACTTGTGAGATCAAGTCATCTGTTGACCTACATGCTAATCTCAACACATTAGTATTGTCCTTTGTATATTAATGTTTGACTAGGAATAGTTAAGAGTAGTGTTCTCTATAATATCTCACTATCAATTCAACCAATTGATATATTGTAGATAAGAATCTACTACTCAAGGAAATTATTATACTTATTCAATTGACACTGAACTGAAATAAATATAATAACCAACTTTACCTTTTATTAATAATGATATATGATACAATAATCTGCCCTTTACAATCATCTCATAATTGGTACTACGGTGCTGACCGAGGCCTGCGAGAGTCGCAGTTTCCTTGAAACAGATTCACCCCCACCTCCGACTGTGCTTCGAGGCTTACTCGGGTCATCTGTTTCCCAGGATACAATGGTTTAATCATGATCCCCACCAAGTACTGGTGGTCATGGCGAACTGAGTGGCACCCGATTGCTATCACGGGTACTCTGCCGAGCAGGAGTAGCACGACAGAGGAGGGGAATGAGGCGGGGAGCTTCTACTTGCTTCTTGCGTGTGTGTTCTCTGCCTGTGATCGCAACCTCCTTATATAGGAGCTCAGATCAACGACAGCGTTAATGGTCGATTAATGGCCATTATTAGCCGACTAGTGAAACATCTACTGTTTCACTCATTATTACTCGAACGTTTAGATTTTGCATTAATCTCAAACTTAATACATTCGTTACACAGCAGCAAAAGGTTTACATGGAAAAACGTTAGTTGTTCCACTTGGGCGAATTTTGCCCCAACTGGTCCGGCATTCGGCACGCGCAGGTTATGCCCGCACACCCCCCTACGTACCCATGCATGAGAGAGAGCTTCTCCCCATGTATTTGTTCATATTCTCAATACATGTGAATCAATATAAACTAACCAACAAGCCTTGAAGCTCTCAATGTGGGACTAAAGTCTCATTCACAATAGAGCTTTTCTCTTCTTCCACCTCTTCTCCATTCACATATTTAACAATCTCCCACATGAATGGAGATAGGGTATGTGATAGCACTCAGCAGTTGAGTCAAGTATAGGATAGGTAGGTTTTACCCTTTGACCTTCCCTTGTGAAGATTTGGTTGCTTACTAGCTGATAGTAGACACAATGTCCTTAAACTATACTATCGTCTATGTAAGTAGTGACAAATCCCACCCAAGACTCTACCTGATACAACTAAGTTCTCATGAGTGTGTTCGTTCTTGGCTATGAACACGCTTGGTGTTGGTGCGGGAAGCATCCGACGATCGAACCTGAGTTTTGATAATGGTAAAGGATTCAAAGTTAAGATATGTGGTGATCTAACAAGGTTCATGGAGCTTGCAGGAAAGTCCTAAGGGATACTTAGGCAAAAGTCCTAGCCGCGGCTAGGCAGGTGAAAAACCTAGGGGGTGGTTACCCTAGGTCCTAGGGGGAGATAACCCTAGGTGAAGGAAAACCCTAAGGGGCGACAACCTTAGGTCCTAGGGGGTGGTGACCCTAGGTGGAGAAAAACCCTAGGGGGCGGTAACCCTAGGTCCTAGGGGGTGGTAACCCTAGGTGGAAAGTCTAGTCGGTCTGGAGGACCGGACTAGCATCAGGTAAATCTCCTGAGTGGAGTAGGTGAGGACGCGTTCCCCATAGAGGGAACAGTAGGCGTCGGGTCGACCTAGGGTTTCCGGTCGGAAACTCGAAGTCAGACCCGGTCAGACCCGGTCAGTCCGATGACTGACAATTTTATTTATCGTGTTATCTTTTTGTGTTATAACTCTGTTTTACAGGTAACTAACAATTTTATGCAGGGTTAGAACTGACCAGGTTCGGTCGACCGAACCTTGGGATCGGTCGACCGAATCTCCAAGCTACCATATCAGATCTCCAGAAGCTGGGCCGGGTTCGACTAGGGATCGGTCGACCGGACCTCAGGATCGGTCGACCGAACCTGGGATAGGTGTCGACTGGATGAAGCTGAGATGTGCGGGTCAGAGGAGACTGATCGGTCGACCAAACCTCGGGATCGGTCGACCGAACGCAGGGATAAAGTTTGACCAGATTGAAGCGGAGCGACGAATGGACGGATCAGATGAAATGGAGATCATCTGATCGGTAGACCGAACGTGAGGATCGGTCGACCGATCCGCTTCGGGTCAAATCTGATCTCGAGACTTGGGGATCTGGATCAGACCTTGCAGAGCTATAAAAGGAGGCCTCGAGGTGCAGCTCAAATCATCGAATTCCGAACAGAAAACTCTGCTCTTCCTTGTGCTGTTGCTAACAACGCTCTGCTACTCCAACGAGTCATTCCGAAGTTCTCTATTCTCTTTTGTCGTTGGTATAATTTCTTTACTGCACTTACTTGTACTTATTCACTCGTAAAGATTTGCGCTATATAGTTGTTGCCCACCGAAAGCGGTCAAGGATCGCGGGCCTTCGAGTAGGAGTCGAAATAGGCTCCGAACGAAGTAAACTACTTGTGTCTTTGCATTTACTTTACTTTTCATTTCCGCTGCGTTACTTTAGTTACTCGAACGATTTTCATAAATCGCTAAAATAGCCACGAGCGCTATTCCCCCCCTCGTCTAGCGCTTTCGATCCATCAATTGGTATCAGAGCGGGGTCATTTTGAATTGGTGCAACCACCATTCAAAATAATTTTTCCGTGGTATTTTCAGATTTTTCGGAGTCGATTAGCATTTGCCTTTATAGCCATATTCTAATTCTTTTCTCGAATCGGTTTTCTGCTCGAGGTTGGTGCAACGCCACCCGAGTTCGTGATCTATTTTTTTTTTCATACCACACTACAAATCCAGGACCAAGTCCTGGGATTTTTTTTTGTTTTTTGTTTATTTGTTTTATATAGTTGATCTAAATGACCCTTCAAGAAGGCTACAGTACAGCCTGTCCCCCTCTATTCACCGGAGATGACTTCGGGTACTGGAAGGGTCGGATGGAGG
This sequence comes from Zingiber officinale, assembly GCF_018446385.1. Classification (NCBI taxonomy): domain Eukaryota; kingdom Viridiplantae; phylum Streptophyta; class Magnoliopsida; order Zingiberales; family Zingiberaceae; genus Zingiber; species Zingiber officinale. The sequence goes on along the minus strand of NC_056007.1, from coordinate 26,730,293 downwards.
CATATCTCTAGACTCATTTTGAAGTCTGGATGATTGTCAAAACCGGACTCCAACTACCAACTGATAGCGCCGGCAACCACTACCCTACGAGGACTGGGACACATCTCTGATTAAGAAGGTGGAAGCTAATGCCAAGGCGACCTGCACCCTCCAGTGTGGTCTATCAAAAGAAGAACTCAACCGCGTCGGCCCCTTCAGCAGTGCCAAGGAGCTGTGGTAGAAGCTCATTGAACTTCACGAAGGGATGTCCGACACCAAAGTAAGTAAAAAAGACTTAATTTTCAATAAATTATTTAATATCAAACTACAGGAAGGTGAGACAACTGCCCAACTCCATGCCCGGATTCAAGATATGCTCAACGGTCTTCATGCAATTGGACAGAAGGTAGACAACCGGGACATCATAAGGTATTCTTTAAACACCTTTCCAAGGAACACCTTGTGGGCATCCATGGTAGATGCCTACAAGGTTTCTAAGGACTTATCTACCATTAAGTTTAATGAACTGTTTGCAGAATTCGAACTTCATGAACAGACTAATGCATGCCCGACCGAGAAAGGGTTGGCTTTGGTTGCAGGAACAGGAAGAGTACGCGAATCAAAGATAAAGCGAAGAACCAAACCTGAGTCAGAAGGAGAAGAACCAGATTCGGAAGACGACGACGAGCTTACAACCGAAATAGTCAACCTGGTAAAGAAACTCTACAAAAAGAAGGGCTTCAACAAAAAGGATGTCAGAAAGGCCATCCAGTCCAAAGAAGCCCAATCAAGCTTGAAGGCCAAATTCGAAGTGACCTGCTACGGGTGCAATCAGAAGGGACACATTAAGGCAAACTGCCCGAACCAAAAAGATCCAAAGAAACCAAGGAGGAAGAAGGCCTTGAAAGCAACGTGGGACGAGTCTTCTTCCGAGGAATCCGACGACGAAGAACTTGAGTAGACGAATTTTCTCACGTTGACAGCCTGGGACTACACCAATGAATTCAGAAGCGAGGACGAATCGGAAGCTGACTCCGAGAGAAGCCACGGATCCGCATCCGTTTCCGAAGGGCCAAACCCCTCTGAATTGGATCAATGGATGTTGGACAGTGGATGCTCTAGACATATGACTGGAGATAGGTTGAAGTTCACTAAGCTAAAACTAAAGAATCTAGGGTCAGTTGCATTCGGCAACGATAGAAAACTGAAAGTAATCGGAAAAGGTAATATCGAACTTAATTCCGACTTTATTATCCGAAAAGTATTATTAGTTGAAAATTTTAATTTCAATTTATTAAGTATAAGCCAATTATGTGATACTGGTTATTCAGTTAATTTTACCAAGTCCGAATGTATAGTCAAACATATTGACAATCCAAAAATCATACTTAAGGGCACTAGGAAAGATAATGTCTACACCATTTATCTACCCACACCCTCAATAAAGTGTTTTCTAACACAACAAGAGGAAACTGAGTTGTGGCACAGGAGATTGGGTCACACTCACATAAGACTCATTTCAAAAATGAGTCAAAATGGACTAGTTAGAGGATTTCCCAAATTAAAAGTTATTGAAAATTCAATTTGTAATGCGTGTCAACAAGGAAAACAAACCAAGTCAACCCACAAGTCAACTAGTGTAGCTAGAACTACTTGTTTACTTGAGCTCCTTCACCTAGACCTATTTGATTCACACGGAGCCAAGTCACTAAGCAAGAACCAGTATTGCTTAGTTATAATAGATGACTTCTCCAGGTTTACCTGGGTAAAATTTCTAAAAACAAAAGATGAAACCTTTGAAATATTTAGTAATTTTTTCAAATTAACAGAAAATGAAAAAGACACTAAAATTAAAAGAATAAGAAGTGACCATGGAGGAGAATTTGAAAATCACAACTTTACTGAATTTTGTGAAATAAATGGATACAAACATGAATACTCCTGCCCTAGGACCCCTCAACAAAATGGTTTAGTAGAACGTAAAAACATAACCCTACAAGAAGCTGCTAGAACCATGTTAAATGAATATAAACTATCTAATCAATTCTGGGCTGAAGCAGTTAGTACAGCATGCTACATTCAAAATAGGATCTTAATTAACAAATTACAAAATAAAACACCCTATGAAATTTATTATAATAAAATCCCCAACTTAAACTACTTAAAAGTATTTGGGTGTAAAGTCTTCATTTTGAACACTAAAGACTACTTAGGGAAATTTACATCAAAAACAACCCCGGGAATATTTTTAGGGTATTCAACAACCAGTAGAGCATATAGAGTGTATAACAAAAATACCCTAAGAGTAGAAGAGACAATAAATATAATATTTGATGAAGAAAATAAATTACCCAACACAATAAATGAAAATACAGAAAATATCAACCCAATAAATAGAGAAGATGACAAAATTCAACTTGAAACTATTGAATCTGACAAACAAATCATTGACTCAAATGGTATACGACCAACTAGAACAAGCACAAATCACCCATTTGACCAAATATTGGGTGACCCAACTGTAGGAGTCAGAACTAGATCGTCATGTAGAAACCAGAGCCAAATAGCCTTGATTTGAAACCAGAGCCATCGAGCCTAAAACCATAGAAGAAGCCCTACCATACCCAGATTGGACTCTAGCAATGCAAGAAGAACTGGCCCAATTTGAAAGAAATCAAGTCTGAGAATTAGTGCCTAAACCCGTTAATAAATCCATAATTGACACTGAATGGGTTTTAGAAACAAATTGAATGATCAAGGTGAAATAGTTAGAAACAAAGCTAGGTTAGTAGCTAAAGGATTTAGTCAAGTAGAAGGGTTAGACTATGACGAGACCTATGCCCCAGTAGCAAGACTTGAATCCATTAGGATGTTGCTGGCCTATGTAGCACACAAAGGATTCAAGCTATTTCAAATGGACGTAAAATCCACATTTTTAAACGGATTTATTAAAGAAGAAGTATATGTAGGTCAACCCCTAGGATTTGAAGACTTAGAGCAACCAAATTATGTCTTTAAATTAAAAAAGGCACTATACGGACTAAAACAAGCACCTCGGGCTTGGTATGAATGTCTGTCCAATTACTTAATATCAAAAGGATTTAACCAAGGTCAAATAGACCCAACCCTTTTCGTAAAGACCTTAGAAAATGACATTTTTATAGCCCAAATTTACGTTGACGATATTATTTTCGGTTCCACAAACTCTAAATTTCTAAAAGAATTCACCCAAGTTATGGAAAATGAATTCGAAATGAGTCTGGTAGGAGAACTTAATTTCTTCTTAGGTTTACAGATTAAGCAAACTAAAGATGGAATTTACATCTATCAAACTAAATATGCTAAGGAATTAATTAGAAAATTTGGCATGGAAAACTCAAAAATAATCAATACACCAATAGCTACAAATGCTAAAATTGATTTAGACCTAGAAGGTAAGTCAGTAGACTTGAAATACTATCGGAGTGCAATAGGAAGTCTACTGTACCTAACTGCAAGTCGACCGGATATTATTTTTGCAGTAGGTATGTGTGCACGATACCAATCTTGTGCAAAAGAGTCTCACTTAGCTCTTGTTAAAAGAATCCTTAGGTATGTTAAGGGAACCCTAAATGTAGGACTATGGTACCCTAGATCTGGCACCCTTGACCTAACCGGCTACTCTGACTCAGACTATGCCGGATGCAAGCTAGATAGAAAAAGCACAAGTAGTAGCTGTCAATTTCTAGGACAATGCCTAGTAAGTTGGTCAAGCAGAAAGCAACACTGTGTTGCTTTATCTACCACTGAAGCTGAATATATAGCCTTAGGTGAATGCACATCTCAGTTGCTGTGGATGATGCATACTCTTAAAGACTATCAACTGGAGTATCATAAAACTAAAATCTCAATTGATAATATAAGCTCAATAAATCTAACAAAAAATCCAATTCATCACTCAAGGACTAAACATATAGAAGTGAAACACCACTTTGTAAGGGATCACGTAGCTAAAGGTGATATTGAACTCAACTATGTTGAGTCAAAATCAAACCTAGCTGACATCTTCACAAAGCCCTTACCTGAACTTGAGTTCAGCTCACTTAGAAGACAAATATGAATGTGTTGGGTAGAGTAGGTATTGAACTTCAAATCTGTTCTACTTGTTTTCAAAATAAGGTTTTAAAAATTCTAGGAAAATATTGTTTTTAAAATTCCAATCTTACTAGATTTTCAATATATGGAATTAGCTTAGGTTCTACCCTAGAAATCATGTTCCCCTAGATTTAAGCTAGAGCATCTCACAAACACCTAGGTATACCTTGCTTGTGTTTGTCAAACATAGAATGGTGTGAGATGCATAGGGTACAGCCTGGACTCAAGAATGCTTATTTCTGTGCATCAATATGAGTTTGGGTGTTAAATACTTTATTAACAGTAATCAAGTCAAGTCTTCCAGCCTTAGTCAGATCTAACTGGACTAAAAGACTTAACTTGACTAACCAAGTGAAAGCTGCTGCCCTCTAGGCAATCAGCAAGTAGCTAAAGGTTAGACAGTTGGTGAAGGAAATGAGAATATTAAGCATGCTTGTACTTTAGGGCTCTGATCAAAACCAATTGTTTGCTATTTAACTGGACTCATGCTTGGACCAACAAAGTATTATTTTATTCAAAATTAATTCAGGCTGTACTTTCAAAAGTTAAATGTTTGCAAAAAGGCTTAGCTAAGTGAGTTATACAGTAACTTTCAATTTTTTTTTCTCTCAAACTTAGCCAACCTTGAATCCTGACCTTATAAATTCTTGCTAAGATATTTTTCTAAGTTCCCCTCCAGATTAATTCTTTAATTCACTAAAAGTACTAAAAATTATAGTTTTGCAAAGTTTTTTTTTTTAATTTTAGGAGTCAACTTAGCACCTATCTCCTTCTCAAAAGCATAAATCAGTTTTGTTTTAAACTTATAACTTGCTTTCAAAAGATTTTTTTTTGATAAATGGCAAAGGGGGAGAGTAGGAAAGAAATTCACAAGTAAAAAATTTTTCAAAGTAAAAATTCAAAAAGGAAGCCTTGTATTAAGGGGGAGCTTAAGATTTAGTAGGAAATTCACAAGTAAAAATCAAAAAGGAAAGAAATACAAAAAGGAAGCCTTGTATTAAGGGGGAGCTTAGGTGTTAGCTTAAGTTATGCTTGTATTTGGTTTTTATTTACTTAAGCTTGCTCACTTATATTTTTTTTTTAAGTATATTATGCACTTGTTTTACTTAACTTAGAATTTCGGTTGCCATAATAAAAAAGGGGGAGATTGTTGGTGCGGGAAACATCCGACGATCGAACCTGAGTTTTGATAATGGTAAAGGATTCAAAGTTAAGATGTGTGGTGATCTAACAAGGTTCATGGAGCTTGCAGGAAAGTCCTAAGGGATACTTAGGCAAAAGTCCTAGCCGCGGCTAGGCAGGTGAAAAACCTAGGGGGTGGTAACCCTAGGTCCTAGGGGGAGGTAACCCTAGGTGAAGGAAAACCCTAAGGGGTGGCAACCTTAGGTCCTACGGGGTGGTGACCCTAAGTGGAGAAAAACCCTAGGGGGCGGTAACCCTAGGTCCTAGGGGGTGGTAACCCTAGGTGGAAATTCAGTAGGTCTGGAGGACCGGACTGGCATCAGGTAAATCTTCTGAGTGAAGTAGGTGAGGGTGCGTTCCCCGTAGAGGGAACAGTAGGCGTCGGGTCGACCTAGGGTTTCCGGTCGAAAACTTGAAGTTAGACCCGGTCAGTCCGATGACTGACAATTATATTTATCGTGTTATCTTTTTGTGTTCTAACTCTGTTTTGCAGGTAACTAACAGTTTTATGCAGGGTTAGAACTGACCAGGTTATGTCGACCGAACCTTGGGATCGGTCGACCGAATCTCCAAGCTACCAGATCAGATCTCCAGAAGTTGGGCCGGGTTCGACTAGGGATCGGTCGACTGGACCTCGGGATCGGTCGACCGAACCTGGGATAGGTGTCGACTGGATCAAGCCGAGGTGTGCGGGTCAGAGGAGACTGATCGATCGACCGAACCTCGGGATCGGTCGATCGAACGCAGGGATAAAGTTTGACCAGATCGAAGGGAGCGACCTCGGGATCGGTCAACCGAACACAGGGATAAAGTTTGACCAGATCGAAGAGGAGCGACGGATGGACGGATCAGATGAAGTGGAGATCATCTGATCGGTCGACCGAACGTGAGGATCGGTCGACCGATCCGCTTCGGGTCAAATCTGATCCCGAGCCTTGGGGATCTGGATCAGACCTTGCAGAGCTATAAAAGGAGGCCTCGAGGTGCAGCTCAAATCATCGAATTCTGAACAGAAAACTCTGCTCTTCCTTGTGCTGCTGCTAACAACGCTCTGCTACTCCAATGAGTCGTTCCAAAGTTCTCTATTCTCTTTTGTCGTTGGTATAATTTCTTTACTACACTTACTTGTACTTATTCACTTGTAAAGATTTGCGCTATATAGTTGTTGCCCACCGAAAGCGGTCAAGGATCGTGGGTCTTCGAGTAGGAGTCAAAATAGGCTCCGAACGAAGTAAACTACTTGTGTCTTTGCATTTACTTTACTTTTCATTTCCGCTGCGTTACTTTAGTTACTCGAATGATTTTCGTAAATCGCTAAAATAGCCACGAGCGCTATTTACCCCCCCCCTCTAGCGCTTTCGATCCATCACTTGGTTCTGTGAGAAGCTTTAAGAATTGTGCCTCCAATTTTTTTTGAAGCGGCCCCACTTCTTTCTCACATAGGTGATCCCTCAAGAGTTGTCATCTACTCTTCTTGATCATTAAAAGCCCATCGTCTTACCCTGGTCTAGTCACTATTTCATTGGGCTATTCCCTACAGTGGTCTAGTCAGTGCATATTGATTGTCCCTATGAACCTAGTTCTTGGGATCTCCAGTCAGCATAGGTTGGGTGTCCTCTGCACTGATTGCTGACAATGACATCAAGCTCATTCCTCATGAGGAGCTTGCAACTAACTTCAATTTAAACCTTTGGTTAGCGGATCCACTAGGTTATCCTTTGACTTCACATAGTCAATAGTGATAACTCCCGTTGAGAGTAGTTATCTAATGGTATTATGTCTACGACGTATATGTCTAGACTTACCATTATACAGATGGCTCTATGCTTGACCGATTGCTGATTGACTATCGCAATGTATGCAAATCGTCGGCACAGGTTTCAACCATCGTAGAATATCTTCTAAGAATTGTCGTAGCCATTCGACCTCTTCACCACATTTGTCAAGAGCTACAAACTCAGATTCCATCATGGATCTGGTTATTACGGTTTGTTTAGAAGATTTCCAGGAAATGACGGCACCTACTAGAGTGAAGACATATCCACTAGTAGACTTAGAGTCTTTTATATCAGATATCCAACTTGCATCGCTGTATCCTTCGATCATAACAGGATATCTTGTATAGTATAGTCCATATTCACGAGTATACCTCAAGTACCTCAGTACTCTTGTTATCCCTTTCCAGTGCTCAACACCGGGATTACTCGTGTATCTACTCAGTTTGCTTACTACGTAGGCCAAGTATGGTCGTGTACAATTCATCAAGTACATCAGACTTCCAATTACTCGAGAGTACTCTATCTGAGAGATACTTTCACCTCAAATTTTTGATAGATGTTGACTCGTATCTATCGGTGTTCGTGCTAACGCAGTATCACCCTTGGTGAATTTCTCAAGAATTTTGTCCACATAATGAGACTGACTAAGAATAAGTTCTTCAGTTGTTATAAGAATTTTGATTCCTAAAATCACATCAGCTAGGCTCATGTCTTTCATATTAAATCTTGAGCTCAACATACCTTTTGTGGATTTTATTATCTTATCATTACTTCTAATGATAAGTATGTCGTCTACATAGAGGCACAAGATGACATAGTCACTTTTTGTGGCTTTCATGTGATACATTTATCACATTCATTGATCTTGAATTTGTAGGACCGTTAGGCCGACCAGGAGGGAGTTGTTGGATATCCTGCAAAATCAAAAACGAACAACAACCTTCCTCGAACTCTTTAAGCTAACACTTGCATAAATAGATTAAGCAGTAAATTAAAAGCATAAAATAAGAGGCAGGAGTGTTTACTTGGTTACAACCGATGTGGTTGTTAATCCAAGGAAGATTAAGCCCAATATCAATCTCCTTCAGGTGGAAAAGCCTCTTACAGCGTTGACGTACAAAAAGAAAAAAGCTCAACTAAAACTCTAAAGCACACAAGCGTTGGATTTACAATTATGAGTTTTTTCAAAAGCTTCTGGACCAAGGCTATATTTATAGCCTTGGTCGGGGCGCCTGGAAGGGGTTCTGGGCGCCCTAGGGGGAATAAAACTTTATCGCCAATGTTCAGATCGCGTTTGACGCGATCTGGTCAACAAGTCTGGTCCGGGCGCCCGGAAGGGTTCCGGGCGCCCCGGGCTGCTCCGAGTGCCCCGGAGCCTATAGTCAACTGATGTTGACTTTTTCATCCGGGAACCACTGCTCCGGTTTAGTTCACCCCGGCCCGGGTCTTCTACTCCGGATCCGTTCGCTTGGGTGATCTCTGCATCCGGAAAAGGGCTCACCCGAACCCAACTTTCGGTCTTCTTGAGCGAGCTTCCGTCTGACTTCTCGTCCCTCGGAATCGCCACGTGTTTCCTTCTCGTCCGCCGGCGTACTCATCCGTAGTCTTTGTCCCTCGGATGCACCGCGTGCCGTCCTTCTCGCTAGCTGCGTCTCTTGCTCCCCGAGCAATTTTCCGCTCCGGCTTTCGTTCCTCGGAACCACCGCACACTTCCTTCTCGTCCGCCGGTGTACTCTTCCGCAGCACCTCGTCCCTCGGACTGTCGTCCTTCTCGCTAGCTGCGTCTTCCGCTCGACTACCTGTGCTCCTAAGCTCCTACACACTTAGACACAGGGTTAAAACAACACAGGACCTAACTTAACTTGTTGATCACACCAAAACAACCTTGGGGTTCCAACAATCTCCCCCTTTTTTATGTGATCAACCCAAGTTAATCTAGGGTAAAAAATAGACATAGAATAAAACAATTTATTGCAATAACATGCAACATGATAGAAAAAATTAAATTTTAAAAATTCCAAATTTCAATTTTCTACCTCCCCCTAGAGTTATACTTTTTCTTCTCCCCCTTTAATCTCATAAAAAATTGAGGTTGCAAGAAAAATCTAAGGGTTGGCACTTTCTAAGTCAACATGATTTTCTGGAAAATATTTCTAAGTCAAGATGATTTTCTGGGAAATATTTCTAAGTCAAGAAAAATTTCTAAATCATTAAAAACTTTTAGAAAATTTTGAGAACTTTGAAAATTTTGCAATAATTTTCACAAAAGCAATCTCAAAATATCAGAGAAAATTTCTAAGTTAAAAATTTTTCACAAAAAAATTTGAGAAATTTCTAGATTTTTGTAAAACTTATTTTTGAAAAAGAATTTAAGGCAGAAAATAACTTTTGACTTATTATATATATAATTTTTTTTATTTAAGCAGAATTCATTCTCAAGTTACTGCCACATATCTAAATTTCTATTTTAATCTTTCATTATTTTTTAGATCACAATTTTTCAGATTTAAAGCAGACAGTATTAAACATGCAGAGAATTGTATCATGTTAATTTCTATCATTAGTTTGTCGAGAATCTTTAATCGACAAGCTATTGTTCGAAATTCTTTCAACTCATTATTATTTAATGATTTTTTAGTTTTTAATTCGCAAAATTCTTTCGAGAAAGTAATTTGTAATTAGAAAAAATATTCGAAGAAAGTTTTCGACAACATTTCTAATTTGCATAATTCTTTCGAAAAAATGCTTTGCAATTTACAAAAGTCTTTCGACAAAATTTCTAACTTGCAAAACTCTTTTATCAAAATATTTTATAATTCGTAAGAATCTTTCGTCGAAACATTTTGCAGTTCGAAGAATTCTTTTGATAATATTTTTAATTTGTAGAATTCTTTCAAAGTTATTGGTAAACCAAAAAACTCTTTCAATGATTCGATTTTTAAATCTCAAAAATTTCCAAGCAACTTTTCATTTTCAGGTAATTTTTTAATAAATTTATCCAATTGCTCAGAAGGTGAAGACCATACCTGACTTACCGTGTCAGCGATTGATTCTCCCCCTATTGAGTTGCTTTCTTCCAATATCTCTCCACCTTCATTAATGCTCACTTGGGATGAGCTTTCTGTGTCCTCGGGATGGAGATCGACTATCTCGGCAGTTTCCTCATTCTCGGACTGTTCTGTCGACGGCTTGGTGTCCATCAAGGAGTCGGATTCAGCTTTAGCTAGTTCTTCGTAGATCTTCAAGAACTTTTCCCAAAGTTCTTTTGTGTTCTTGTATTCTCCGACTCTCTCGAGATCTTCTTTTGGTATTACGGTTAGAAGATGAAATTCTGCCCGTCTGTTTGCCATCGATTCATCGCGTTGCTTCTTATTCCAGAGGCATAGATCGAGTTCTTCTCCATTCGTTGTCTTTGGTTCTTCATAGCCACATTTCAATATTAAAGAAATACCAAAATCAGAATTAAGATATACCTCAATTTGTTTCTTTCATGAAGAAAACTCCCCCTCGAATGCTGGTGGAAATTTGCTAGCTCCGGCCATCGTTTTGTTGCTTCAGACGACGGTTAGTCATTCTAAGGCGTCTCGGCTCTGATACCACTTGTAGGACCGTTGGACCGACTAGGAGGGGGTTGTTGGATATCCTGTAAAATCAAAAATGAACAACAACCTTCCTCGAACTCTTTAAGCTAACACTTGTATATATAGATTAAGCAGTAAATTAAAAGCATAAAATAAGAGGCACCAGTGTTTACTTGGTTACAACCGATGTGGTTGTTAATCCAAGGAAGATTAAGCCTAATATCAATCTCCTTCAGGCGGAGAAGCCTCTTACAGTGTTGACGTACAAAAAGAAAGAAGCTCAACTAAAACTCTAAAGCACACAAGCGTTAGATTTACAGTTCTGAGTTTTTTCAAAAGCTTCTGGACCAAGGCTATATTTATAGCCTTGGTTGGGGCGCCTGGAAGGGGTTCCGGGCACCCTGGGGGGGATAAAACTTTATCTCCAACGTTCAGATCGCGTTTGACGCGATTTGGTCAACAAGTCTGGTCCGGGCGCCCCGGAGCCTAGAGTCAACCGATGTTGACTTTTTTATCCGGGAACCACTGCTCCGATTCAGTTCGCCTCGGTCCGGGTCTTCTACTCCAGATCCGTTCGCTTGGGTGATCTCTGCATCCGGAAAAGGGCTCACCCGAACCCAACTTCCGGTCTTCTCGAGTGGGCTTCCCTCTGGCTTCTCGTCCCTCGGAATCGCCGCGTGTTTCCTTCTCGTCCACCGGCGTACTCATCCGCAGTCTTTGTCCCTCGGACGCACCGCGTGCCGTCCTTCTCGCTAGTTGTGTTTCTTGCTTCCTGAGCAATCTTCTGCTCCGGCTTTCGTCCCTCGGAACCACCGCACGCTTCCTTCTCGTCCGCAGGTGTACTCTTCCACAGCACCTCGTCCCTCGGACTGCCGTCCTTCTTGCTTGCTACGTCTTCCGGTCGACTACCTGTGCTCCTAAGCTCCTGCACACTTAGACACAAGGTAAAAACAACACAGGACCTAACTTAACTTGTTGATCACACCAAAACAACCTTGGGGTTCCAACAGAATCCATATTCCTTCATGGCATTATCAAAATTTTCATGCCAGGGTTCATAAACTCTAATACTTAAGCTTGGAGGTTTAGAGTTCGAATCCTGGGGGAGGCAAAAATCCACTGCCAGGGGTGGAAAGTCCTAGAGAGTAACGGCACGGCCAAAGGGTCGTCGGTCGACGACATGAGAGGTCGCCAAATGGGCCGACGACATAAGGGCCGCCAGTGGGCTGCCGCAAGGGCCGCCCAAGAGGCCAAAGGGCCGGGTCGTTACAGTCAAGTCATCTTTTTTGAATGGATTTATTAAAGAAGATGTATATGTAGGTCAACCCCCAGGTTTTGAGGACTTAGATCATCCAAACCATGTATTTAGATTAATAAAGGCCTTATATGGACTAAAACAAGCACCTAGGGCATGGTATGAACGGTTATCTAATTACCTAATATCCAAGGGCTTTAACCAAGGTCAAATAGACCAGACTCTATTTGTCAAAACAATAGAAAAAGATATTTTTGTTGCCCAAATCTATGTTGACGACATAATTTTTGGCTCAACCAATACCAAAGTGTTAAAAGAATTTGTTAATTTAATGGAAAATGAATTTGAGATGAGTTTGGTGGGGGAACTCAATTTTTTCTTAGGTTTACAAATTAAACAAACCAAAGATGGAATCTACATTTACCAAACCAAATATGCCAAAGAACTAATTAAAAAATTTGGCATAGAAAACTCAAAAATTATAAATACTCCAATGGCAACAAATAGCAACATTGATTCTGACCCAGAAGGAAAACCAGTAGACCCAAAGTACTATAGAAGTATAATAGGTAGTCTACTCTACATAACTGCAAGTTGGCCCGATATCTTGTTTGCAGTAGGTATGTGCGCAAGATACTAATCCTGTGCAAAAGAGTCACACCTAACATATGTTAAAAGGATACTTATGTACATTAAGGGCACCCTAAATGTAGGACTGTGGTACCCTAGAACTTGTACCCTTGACCTTGTTGGCTACTCTGATTCAGACTATGTCGGGTGCAAGTTAGATAGAAAAAGAACAAGTGGGAGCTGCCAAATTCTAAGTCAGTGCCTGGTAAGTTGGTCAAGCAGAAAGCAACATTGTGTTGCTCTATCCACTACTGAAGCTGAATACATAGCACTAGGAGAATGTGCCTCCCAAATTTTGTGGATGATGCATACACTAAAATATTATCAGCTAGAATACAAAAATATAAAAATTTTAATTGACAATATAAGCTCAATTAACTTGACCAAAAATCTAATTCACCACTCCAGGACCAAACACATAGAGGTAAAACACCATTTTGTAAGAGATCATGTGGCAAAGGGTGAAATTGTACTCAGCTATGTTGAGTCCAAGTCAAACCTAGCTGACATTTTCACTAAACCATTACCTAAACTTGAGTTCAGTGCACTTAGAAGGCAAATTGGTATGTGCTGGGTAGAATAATTTTTGATTTTCAAATCAGCTTCGTACAATTTTCAAAATCATTGTATGGTTTTAAAAATTCTAGGAAAATATTGTTTTTAAAATTCCAATTTTACTAGACTTTCAAAAATATGGAATTAGCTTAGGCTCTACCCTAGAAATCTTGCTCCCCTAGAATTCAGCCAAAGCATCTCACAAACACCTAGGCTTACCTTGCTTGTGTTTGAAAAACATAAAACGGCGTGAGATGCATAGGGTACAGCCTGGACTCAAGAATGCTTATATCTGTGCAACAATATGAGTCTGGGCGTTAAACACCTAGTTAACAGTAATCAAGTCAAGTCCTCCAGCACTATTCAAATCTAACTGGATCTATTGACTTAACTTGACTAAGCAAGTGAAAGCTATTGCCCTCTAGGTAATCAGCTAGTAGCTAACTGGTTGGACATGTGGCCACAAACCCAAGTGTTTGATTTTTTTTTTGGCATAACATTAGGGCTCTGATACCTTACTTAAAGCGAAATTAACTAATTAACAATCAATCTAACTCAACTCATGCTTGGACATTAAGGATTAAAACTCCTCCCTAACCCTCAAAAGCCTTAAAATAATTATTTGACCAAAAGAAAAATTCTTTCAAATTTAAACTTTAAGCTAAGTTTTCAAAACCTTAAACTTTCAAATCATTTTTTTGTGTACTTCTTTGAAAATTCTGGCTAAGTATTTTTAGACTAAGATCTCAAAAATTCTGGCCATTTTAAAAAAGCTAAAGTATTTTGAAAATTTAACTAAGTACTTTTCAAAGTCAACTTTTTAGCTTTTTGAAAGAAAAATTGCTCTTGAAACCTTGGTTTCACTTAGCGAAAGAATATTATACAAAACCAAGAGTTACCAAAATACTTTGTCTCTTATTAAAAGCCTAATGGTTCAAAATCCTAACTAAATTGCTTAAAACTAAAAATGTTTTTTTCACAAATGAAAACTCTTTCTCCGCAAAATTAATTGATAAAGTTTTTTTACCAAACTTCGAACTCAACTATTTTAAATTAGTTGCTTTTAGAAAGTTCAGATTTTCAAAAGAAAGGTTAATAAAATTTTTTTAAGAATGCCTTTATTTTAACTTAGTTGCTTTTAGAAAGTTCATATTTTTTTCCTCTCTCCTAAAAATCTAAGATCTTTTTCAAACATGCTTAGTTTTTGATGAATGGCAAAGGGGGAGAGTAGGGAAATTCAAAAGAAAGGTTAATAAAATTTTTTTAAGAATGCCTTTATTAAGGGGGAGCCTGACAAAGTTTAAGAGTTTAGCTTGACCATGCGTGCATTTAAAATCAATTAAGCTTGCTTACTTTAACTTTATGTATCTATTTTACTTAGCTTTGAATTTCAGTTGCCATAATCAAAAAGGGAGAGATTGTTGGTGCGGGAAGCATCCGACGATTGACCGTTGTTTTGATAATGGCAAAGGAATTCAAAGTTAAGTTGTTTTATGATCTAATGCACTTCATTGAGTGTTTCAGGAAAGTCCTAGCTGCGGTTAGGTAGGTGGAAAACCCTAGGTGGTGCTAACCCTAGGTCATAGGGGTTGGTAACCCTATGCGAAAAGTCTTAGCTTGTCGAGAGCTTCTGGAAAAAGTCCTAGGGGGTGGGGGTAACCCTAGGTGGAAAGTCCTGGTGTCGCGAACTAGGTGAAAGACTGGATCAGCCGGGAAGCGGAAGTCCAGCAGAAAGTCCGGAAGCTTCGAGCGCTGAGCAAAAGTCCAGTCGATCTGGAGGATCGCACTAGCAACAGGTAAATCTCCTGAGTGGAGTAGGTGAGGACGCGCTCCCCGTAGAGGGAACTGTAGGCGTCGAGTTGACCTAGGGTTTCCGGTTAGAAATCCAAAGTCAGACCCGGATAGTCTGACAACTGTCAAGTTTATCTACAATATTATTTCTATGCTAACTTTATTTTGCAAGGTTTGTGTTTGGGACTAACACAATTTGCAGGAACAAAGGAGCAACTCAAATCTCGGATGAACAGTGTCCGAGGTGCCTCCATGGGGCTTGGAGGCACCTCGGGTGCTAGCCGAAGCCAGCTGTCCAGAGGAGCTGGAGGCGCCTTGGACTAGGCGTTGGAGGCGCCTTGGAGCAGCTTGGAGGCGCCTTCAGAGGGATGAGGTGCGACCAGGTTTGCGCTGATCCACCCGTGTGACTCAGCGGCCTGGAGGCGCCTCGGACAAGCTTGGAGGCACCTCCAACATTGTTTAAAAGGGGACTTTGACCAGCAGCTTTAAATAACTTCTTCCAAGCGATCTTTGTGCTACAAGCTGCTTACAAGACGATCCCGAAGTGCTGCAACGAGATCCCGATGACCCAGAGCTTCAGATTTCAGTATTTCGTTGTCGGTATAAAGTTGTTTACTACTTTTACATTGTACTTAGTTTGTAATATCAACTTTCGAGCTTATAGTTGTTGCCCATCGGAAGCGATCAACGATCGTGGACCTTGGAGTAGGAGTCGTCACAGGCTCCGAACCAAGTAACTCCTCGTATCCTTCTGTGTTGCTTTACTTTCTTTTCATTATTCCGCTGCATTCAATTACTCGAACGATTTACGATTTTGAAACATACGAAATAGCTACGAGCGCTATTCACCCCCCTCTAGCACTTTCAATCCAACACACTTCAACTCTATGTACAAGCTACGATGCCGAAGAGATCTAACGAATCTTAATCTCATACCTTCATTGTTGATATATTTTTTTTAGCTTGCATAATCCTTTGTAAACATCTTTGTATGAATTACCTCTTTTCTAAAGGTTTCAGAAAAAGGAATTTTAGTGGATTATCCCATGATGAGATCAAGGATCGTGGGTCTTGGAGTAGGAGTCAATATAGGCTTTGAACCAAGTAACCAACTATGTCTGTTGCAATTCTTTTGATATCTTATTCCGTTGCTTACTCTGATTCATTTTACGATAAAAGAAAAGATTTTTAATGGATGATATTCACCCCCTTGCTATCGTCTTACATGATCCTTCAGTCTTGACATTCGTGTCTAATACATCTATGTCAGAGAAGTGACAGAAGACTGAAGCTAGGCAACAACAGATTGAGTTATAAGCTGATGGTCAATAACAATAGTATGTTGCTCATGCACCATTCGACATTGCTCCTTGATAGTCAGAACCACCTCCTCTACATGCGTATCTAAAGCCTCAAGCTCCTCCTCGAGATAATCACTATGATCATCATGGTCCATCAGCTCAAGCACTAGAAGCTGAGGTATCTCCTCCTCACCCTCAATTGGATCCACAACATCAACATCACCATGGTTGCGCATCCATACTATGATGCCATCCCTCGATCGCATGTGAGCAAGGGAGAAGTTGATGTACATTACATCATATATGGAGATTGATTCGAGAATAGGACTCAGACAATGGGTATATGTCACCCTTGTTGACATTAATGCCTAAAGATGCTAACCATGATGTAATGAGGTGATTGAATGACATGTGAATCTTCTTCTGAATAGGAGTGGCAAAATATACAATGTAATGAAACACATTGAGAGCAATGCTGATATCTAACCTGTGCCTAAATCCATAAAGCATGAAGAGACTACTAAGCCTTACCTTGGCCAGACCACGGTTAATAATGAGAAGTATGCACCCAATAATCACTTTATAAAGAACATTGTCAAGAGCAAACATACCATTGATTGAGAAAAGTCACTGGCCAAGAGGTTTAGGATGATGATACAATGCTTCATACATAGAGTTAATAGAGAGTTGATCAAGAGGCTTAAGAAGAGACTTGGGGTAGGAAGGATAGAAAATAAAAGAACTCTCTAAATGTTGACAATCGAGGAATGCCTCAAGTATCACGGGGGTTAAGTAAAGATCCCATTTAGCCATGCGAGTCTAATAAATGAGTCCATTTTTTACTAGATGCAGATGTGCATAAAATTTAGATAGGAGACTAGTGTTAATGAAATGAACATAATACCCTAACTTATCTAGCCAATAATGTTAAATAATGTCAATTACGTCTGAACAATATGAACTAAAAGTTTTATTTATAAGTACCTCAGGTGAGTTTTGATATGATTAATTGAATTAAGTTAGGTTCTATGATTTTGATGTCTTGTGTCTAAGTGTGCAGGGACTTAGGGGCACAAGAAGTCGAGCGGAAGATGCAACGAGTGAGATGGATGACACAGGAAGCGAGTTGATGGGCTTGGTGCATCCAAGGGATGAGGAGCTATGGAAGAGTACATTGACAGATAAGAAAGATGTGCATGACGCTTTCGAGGGACGATAAGATGAGGAGGAAGACTGTTCAAGGAGAAGGTAAGAGTTGTGTTTGGGTGAGTTCAACTATAGACGGTCAGAGAATCACCCAAGAGACCGGAAGAGAAAATGGTCAACTTTAAAGTTGACCATGTCTAGGTGCTCAAACCAGGTCCAGGCGCCCGAACCAGGTCCAGACACCTGAACCAAGTCCAAGTGCCAAGACTAAGTCTAGGTACTTGGATGAGATCCAAGCTCCAAGATCAGTACCGACCAGGTAACCAAGTCATTGCAGCGAGAATTAGACTGGAGTCCACGTTAGCAATACTCCAAGCGTAGGATCGGGTCCAAGCGCCCGAGAACTGATAAGCCGATGATGAAGAGCCATTGTGGAGTGGATTGAGTCAACCAATTCCAAGTGCTTGAACTAGGTCCAAGTGCCCTGGAGTTGCCACATCAGTCAATGACAACACTCGGCTAGTGAAGTATAAATAGAGCACTAATCCTCAAAGTTAGACACAACACATATTTTGTACTTGAATTGTTTTTATGTTTTAATATCTACACTTTCAATGATTGTAAGAGGATGCCTTCATTCATGGAGTTCTTTTAGTGGAGCATTCATTATTTTGGATTAGCAACCTCCTCAGTTGCAAACTAAGTAAATTCGTATTCCTCTTATTTCTTTTATTCATTTATTTTATTTGTTATAATTAACCATGTGACCTTCCAAAGATCGATAGAAAGAGTATTTTTAATTCTAACTTGGAGAATATTCACCCCCTCTAGTTTGCATATCGAGACCAACACTATCATGCAAGTAATGTGCCAAAATGATTTGAAACTTAAGCCCACTAGATGATTGATCTCTAGATGCTTCTAACCTAGGTGCATCTACCCTAAGAACAATGTCGCCAAAGATATCCTCACCTTTTTGAAGCCTACACTTTTTCTTAGGTCTAATGAATGCATGATGCATCAACAATTGGTTAGCATCTAAACAATACAAATCAATAAAATTAGATTGAACTTAACTAATTGTTACCTAGGCGCCATCCCAATGTGTTGAATGAAGATGCTAGCCAAGGAAGAAGGAGAACTGAGCTTAGCTGACTAGTGCTAAATAGAACATTGAGTTAAGAATATAGCCCCGATGAGAACAATCCTAACTACCTCATTGAGAAAATGCCAAGGAAGAAATGGCTCATTAGATGTGGCTAGATGGGTCACCCAAACCCGAGAAGGAGATGGACGATCACTCATAAATGGAGATGAAGGAAGATCGATGTCAACAAGAAACACTCTGATTGGTGAGTGTTGAAGAGATTCAACACCATGGAATCAGACGTTGAGAAGAAAAAATAGCGGTGTAGAGTGAGCTAATCCCCTGGGAGACTCTCAAGAGCTCTATCAGAGCACCGATGAAGTTTGAGGGAAGAATAAAATTTTTAGGGTTTATGGGAAGAGAAATGTCGAAGGCCCTTTTAAAAAAAATCATGAGGAGGTTGGTCGGCATTAAATCCTGACGCTATTAGTCAATTGATATAAATATTAGTCGATTGATGTCAACCAGTTGAATCTTTGATTTGACTATGTTCAATCCAGGCTAAATCAATCGATTGTTATTTATATCAATCGACTAATTTCAAGAAGTCAAGTCTTTGACTTGCTTTCTCGAATGATTTGAAGTCCAACAGTCGAATGATATTACTATCAGCCGAATGGTGTACTCATCGTAGTAAGGTTTTGATGTATCAATTAAATGTGTGTCTGACATAGTCAACTGATGACCCTGATAGTGGCTTTTCAACCTGATTTAAGAGGGTTTGGCAAATTTTCATAGTCAAAACTCCTTCCTATGTATTGGATCACAAATGAACATACTTAATTCATAAGGATTTATCTCATGTTGGGTGTTTTGGTATTGGAATGTCCAATCATGATATTCGGATCGAATACACTTGAATTATGTATCGATCTTCCCCATGACTGGTCAAATAAATGATTCATGAAAAATTTTCTATAAGTACCCAAGGTTGGTTTTGATATTATCAACCAAGTTATATTATGTTCTATATTATTTAATGTCTTGTATCCACAGGGACTTTGGAACATAAAAAATTGAGCGAAAGATGCAGTGAGTGAGATGGCACGAGAAGCGAGTCGACGGTCTTGGTGCATCTGAGAGATGAGGAGCTACGAAAGAGTACACCAGCGGGCAAGAAGGATGTGCGTGGCATTTCTAAGGGATGAGAAGCAAGGAAGGAAGGCTGCTTGAGGAGAAGGTCGGAGTTGAGTTTCGGTGAGCTCAACTCTAGACGGCCAGAGGGTTACCCAAGTGACCAAACAAGTCAATGTAGAGTTGACTTTATCCAAGCACTTGGACCAGGTCTAGGTGCCCAGACCAGTTTAGGTGCATGGACTCCAGGTGCCCAGACCAAGTTCAGGTGCTCAGAGTAGTGCTAGCCACGACGATGAGCCATTGTAGTAAGGATCAGCCTTAGATCCCATATAAGTCGACTCCAGGAGCCCACACTAAGTCCAGGCACTCAAGAACTAATAAACACCTATCAATTAATCGTTGCAAAGTGGATAGAGGCAACCGAATCCAAGTGCTTGGACCTAGTCAAGGCACCTCGGAGCTTCCACGTCAGCCAATGACTACACTCGACCAGTGGACTATAAATAGAGCCTTGATCCTCAAAGTTAAAATAACACACTCGATCTAAACTTCTGAATTCTGTAATTGTCTTTTCTATTCATGTTTTAACTTCTATAAGAGGCTACTTCACCTCCAATGCTTTGCTCGAAGAAGGAATCTTTTTAGTGATTTTACATTGTTCTTGGACTAGTAACTATCTAGTTGCAAACTAAGTAATCTCTAGTCTCTTATTTCATTTTTATGCATTTTTTTGCTATTAACTAACATGTGTTATCATTGTTGTAAAAATACCATAACAAAATAATAAAAAATAATAGGGTTTAATGGACAAATAACCTTAATAAAATTTTTAGAAATTTTCTGGAAATTTTTCAGAGCTTGTATGACGAGTTTAAGGGGATCAATTTATAGGCCAAGTGTAAGCCTGTTTAGGATACCCAAATATGGGAGTTGATTGAGGAATAAACTTAGGCTTTGATTTACCTAAACCTTGTTAGGATGTATACTAAAAGCCTAACTTTTTGTATGAACATTTATTTTGAAATGAGAATCACATTGGTCAAATATCTGCATTTAGTTAAAAGCAGTTGTCCATTTAATTTATATTGTAGATAACATGGTGTGTGGTGTCATACAGAAGATAATGTTATCAGATTCTTATAAATTATAAATAGTAGCTCACAGCCAAGATAGATTGGGACATACCATTGGAATGGTTGTAGTGTGATTTGGTATTAGTTTATCTTGACTATAAAATTTCACTAGTATACTATGTGTGTATTGAGTTGGACTATTTGAGGTTGTTCCTTTTATACTGACTGCATAAAATAACAAAATCTCTATTATTATGGATGTGCATACTCTTAATCCCGATATAATAACAAACATACGTACTTAGTATTTATTTCTTTAATTTATCAAAGGGTGAGATTTATTCAGTTAAATTAATAGGCCTGATAAGTTGGGAAATAATATTAATTATATGGTGTGTTGTTAATTATAAAAGGAAACTGTGTCCTAGTGATCTAGGTTGATGATGTCCCCTTGAGGAGCTCATAAGGATTATCATGGAAACCCTGCAGGTGAACTTAATCTGACATGATAATAAGGTTGAGTGGTACTACTCTTGGAGCTAGATGTTAATTAAGTGAGCTATCAGTAACTCATTTAATTAACGGGCATATGATATTTTAAACACAGGGAGACTAACACACTCATGATAAGCAGGAGCTCATATTGTAATATGGGATTGGTGCGGTAGTTCAATAATAACTCTTTAGTGGTATGAGTTATTATTGATGAACTTGAGTTGGGTGTTTGGGTCGAACATAGGAAACTGAAGTCCATCAGGAGGCCAAAACCAATTCCTCCTCTCAGTCTCTGTTGTAGCCTTTATAAAGCCTCACATTCACCCGTTTTGGTTTTGCTTCCTACCCAAGAAAGGGGTCGACCACATCCTTGCTGGTGACCAAGCAAGGGGCCAGCCAAGCCTTTCTTGGTGCCCAAGCAAGGGGCCAGCCAAACCAAAAGGAAAAGAAAAGAAAAGAAAAAGAAAAGAAAAAAATGGGGAGATTTTTTCTGAACAGAATTAGAGATTTTTCTAAAAAGAATTACGTTGATTTTTCTTAGAAATTTTCTAAAAAGAATTATATTAATTCTTTCTTAATAAATTTTTCTAAAAAGAATTATGTTAATTCTTTCCTAGAGATTTTTCTAAAAAGAATTATGTTGATTATTTCTTAGAAATTTTCTAAAAAGAATTATACTAATTCTTTCTTAAGAAATTTTTCTAAAAAGAATTATGTTAATTCTTTTCTAGAGATTTTTTCTAAATAAAAATCTATTACTTTTTCTCCTTTTTTTATCTGAGGCAAAGGGTTATAAAAGAAGAGGAGGTTGTACCACAATAATCAACAATTCAATTAAGAATTGATAAGTTTCTCTCCACAACTAAAAACCCTCTCCATTCCCTTAAGGTCGATGCCCCATTCTTTCTTTTCTTTCCTCTAGGGTCGGCGCCCCACTTCTTTTCTTCTTCCCTTTTCTTCCCTCTCGGGCCGGCGCCCGATCTTCTCTTGGTGGCTGGAGCTTGGAGGAAAAGAAAACGAAGTGACGAAGCACCATGGTGGCTGACGGTTTGGAGGAGAAGAAGAAGGAGGAGGCATTCTTTTTTTTACGTCTTTTGGTGGTAGGCGGCTTGGAAACAAAAAGGGTTCGGGTGTTTTTTTGTCTTGGTAGATCGTCACCCACACGATGTCCAAGAAGAGTAGAGGAATATGGTAGAAGATCAAGAGGTCTTTGTCTACAAAGAAAGGTATAACTAATTATTTATTCCGCAGTACAACTAGTTTTGTTTTCTTTGTATGGATCTTGAAATACCAACACAAGAGGCTAGCAATTTCGTGTTTTCATTTTTTTTCTTCAATTTGTGTTTCAATCTTGTACTTTGATTGAGGTCTCTGTAGTTAAACCTAAGGTTACTGTGAGAAGTTTAAATATTCAATTTTTTTGAAAGGCTTTGTCTAAGAAGTGGTGGATGATCCCATAACCAAGAAGGCCTAGTGCCTCGCCTATGACCTGAAAGCCGATCCTTGAAATAAATATTTAATCAACTTCTATAATATGGTTTAACTTTTGAAGAACACAAGGGTTGAACTTGGAGTAAAAATGTTAAGTTTCATTTCCAATCAAGGTTTAACTTTGAAGAATGAACTCGGAGTAAAAATGTTAAGTTTCATTTCCAATCAAGGTTTAACTTTGAAGAATGAACTCGGAGTAAAAATGTTAAGTTTCGTTTCCAATCCAAGTTTAACTTCTGAAGAGCACATGGGTTGCTAAGAAAAGTTCTGTGCTTGTACAAATTTTTTGTACAGGGGAAATAGAACGGTATTCCATGCAGTGACTGTAACGCCCGCCCCTCCACTGCTACTAGAGAAGGGACAAGGTCACTTACTACTGAAGACATACATACATGTATATGTATATGAACTCATGGCAGAGGAAGTGGGTTGTCTAAAATTTAATTTAATCATATGCATATGGACTAAACATGACATGTGAACCATATTATCATATAACATAATAAACATGCTTAACATACTAATTCTTCAATCATAATATGTAACTTGATTTATCATCACTTCTTAAAACATGATTCATGATATCATGAGCATACCAACATGAAACAATAAAACATAAGAGCATAATCTATCCATGCTAGTTCAAGTAGTTATCAAGCATATAGTTAAACATGGTTCACATAAAAGGTCAAGGCATAATATAAGTTCTGAAACACAAAGGGATCTATTCCACCATGCCACTTCCACAAACATTCTTGCCCTTCCTGCTGCTCCTCTTAGCTTAGCCACTCTTTTCCTTTTTATGCAGTACAAGGAAACATAAAACTATAAGCACATAGGCTTAGTAAGTCCCTTTCCTACTCACAAAAACCACAACTCATGCGTAAACATAAAATCTCATCATAGCATGTGAGAGCATAAACATAAAATCATATCATATCATGTGAGCACATAAACATGAAATCATATTCTATCATGTGAGAGCATAAACATAACATCATAACATAGCATGTGAGAACATAAACACAAAATCATAACATAGCATGTGAGAACATAAACATAAAATCATATCATATCATGTGAGAGCATATCATGAAATGATAACATGTTCATATACATATCATAGACATATTTTCAAGAGCATCTTAAATAAGCATAAAGGAAACCATATAGCATGAACTTGTAGATGCAAGATGTTCTTTTGAAAACATGTATCATGAAATGAATTTATATGCAAGATGTCCATTTTAAAACATATATCATATACATAATTAAACATAATCTCAACATGAGGGCCCGACTTGTACCACATACATACATGAATGTGCGCATCCTAAGTAGATCCAAGGTAGCTAATCTTGAACCTACTAGGAACTAGGCCTGTTTCATAGACCATCAACCTAGGGGGCAACTTAGGAGCCCATCCCTTTTACTAGGCCCGTTTCATAGACCATCGACCTAGGGGCGCTTATGGAGCCCACTCTTGGTACAAGCCATACAAAAGTAAAATAGCATATCATGTTTCTTATCATATCATACATATCATGTTCTTGTCATATCTTGGCTTATCATGTTCTTGTCTTATCATGAAGAGTGCTCTTGATCTCAACTTAAGGGAAGCATCTCTAGGCTTTTCATCTTACATAAGCCTTTCATAAACATATCATGTCTTTGTCATATCATGAAACATAGCATGTTCTTATCATATCATGAAACATAGCATGTTCTTAGCATATCATGAAACATAGCATGTTCTTAGTATATCATGAAACATAGCATGTTCTTAGCATATCATGAAACATAGCATGTTCTTAGCATATCATGTAGCATAACATGTTCTTGTCATGTCATAGCATAGCATACCTAACATAAAGCATAACCTAAGGAATCATAACATGATGGCATGTGAGTAGATAACATAAAGCATATCATAGCATAAAAGTTCATACCATATCATGTAGAATCATTGTCATGCATGGTTAGGGTTTTGAACTTCCTACAAACCCTAAAACCTAACTTGGTCGAACCATAAAGAGTATGAATCCTAGGCTTATGCAACATAAAACATGGAAATCAAATACCTAAGTTCTCATAACATTTAGTATAACAAGTGAGTCCCTTAGGAACCCTAGGTAGCTTCCTAACCTAATTCCCTTGTCTTGGCCGAAACTTGTGAGCATGCTTCTTGGGTTTTCAAGTAACATAAAGCATGGAAATTAAATACTTGAGTTCTTATAATACTTGACATAGCATGTAAGAGCTTTAGAGACCCTAGTTAGCTTTTAACGTAATCCTTTCTTTCTTTTTTTTTCTTCTTGGCCGAACCCTAGTAGCATGGTTCTCATTTTTTTTCCTTCAACATGAAGCATGAAAATCTTAAACTAACATCATTTAGTGGGTGACATATAATGAGGATTCATAAACAAGCATAATTAGATTCTAAGACTTCCTCTAATTCCTTTATTCCTTCTTGGCCGAAATCTTATGAGCATGGTTCCATATCTTTAAGCAACATGAAGCATGAAACTTTAATCTATCATCATGTAGTGAGTTACAAATCATAAAGGGATCATAAACAAGCATAGTTTTCATTTAAACTTTCTCTAACCATCCTCATCTTTTCATGGCCGAAACTTCAAGGAGCAAGGTTCCAAGATTTAAGCAACATCAAATATTAAAACCTTAACCTAACATCATGTAGTGAGTTACAAATCATAAAGGGATCATAAACAAGCATAGTTTTCATTTAAACCTTCTCTAACCATCCTTATCTTTTCATGGCCGAAACTTCAAGGAGCTAGGTTCCAAGATTTAAGCAACATCAAACATTAAAACCTTAACCTAACATCATGTAGTGAGTTACAAATCATAAAGGGATCATAAACAAGCATAGTTTTCATTTAAACTTTCTCTAACCATCCTTATCTTTTCATGGACGAAACTTCAAGGAGCAAGGTTCCAAGATTCAAGCAACATCAAACATTAAAACCTTAACCTAACATCATGTAGTGATTTACAAACCATAAAGGATCATGTACAAGCATGGTTTACATCTTAACTTTCCTAACCTCTTTATTCTTTTTATAGCCGAAACTCAAGAAATAAGTTCCAACCTAAGTTTTCAAAACATTAAAACGTAGAAGGCTACTTGTACTGCAGGTGAGGGGGATACTTACATCCTCTCGCTTGATTCTCTAAGAAGATGACCTTGCCTTGTGATATTTTTCTTTAGAAAGGACTCTTGGCTTGAATTCGGCACCAAGGAGGGAGAGAGCTTAGGTTCGGTGGGGAGAGGAAGGAAGAGGAAGAAGAGAAAAATGAATTTTCTATTCTCTTTCTCCTTTTATTCCAAATGAGAGGAAGAAGGAAAAATGAACTTTTCCTCCCCTTTTCTTTTACTCATCTTAAATGAAGGGAGAAAGCAAACTCTCTTTTCATGTGAAGAAGAAGAAGAAAACTTGAACTTCTCCTTCTTAGTGAAGAGAGCCTTCACTTTCCTTACCTTTAACTATCTTGTCCCTTTCCTTTCTAACAGCACACCCCTGCTGGGGCTACTGGTTATGATATAGAACTACTTACTAAGAGGTCCAAGGTTCAAACTTTGGTCATGCCTCTTTTTGGTTCTATTTTTTTTCTTTTATTTTTGGTCATATTCACATAAGGCTTATTAAATCATGCAATAATTCTCATAAAATAACTTAGGGATCCTATGGGTGTTACAGCGACCAGCAAACCTAAGTTCATATTATAAAACCTAATCTCCTCTTCTCCTACCCGATTCCCTTCTCACGCCGACACCTCCTCATCTCCTCCTTCTCTACTGCGACCACTTCCCCTCCTGTGCCCGTTGCCTCCCCACCATGGAGATCTTGATCACGCTGGCACTGTCTGACTCACCACCAGTCATGACTTCCATTACCTCCACTCCTCATCGTGGCTCTGCCTCTACTCTCTCTCATGTGATTTCGCCGCGTCACCTAGCTGATCCACCGCTGTTCTCTCCCTCTCCTCTCCAATTATCGAAGCTAGACACCACCTTCCCATTCCTAGCTGTGGACACCAAGCACTCACCGTGAGCCAAGCATTCGACCCTAACGTGGTGGCTGTGTCGGCTCAGATCCACCGTCCCCATGCCCTAGCTTCCGACCCACTCACGGTGTAAAGCACGCGAGCCAGCGACAGGGGTAGGCCTCCTGAGCCTTTCCCCGATCCATTTCCTTGTGACGTTGCTGATCATAGTTTGACGTTGGTCGCTAGTCACCGTGACTGACCGCGAGATGTGCTGCTAGGCGTCGACAATCTCCACCGCAACCACTCTCATGCCCTAGCCTTGATCCTTCTTCAGCAAAGCTCTATTCGTCGATCCACCACCCTCTTGATCCCAACGTTGTTGCTGCGCCGACACAGATTTTCCAATGTCGTGCCCTATTTTTTGGGTGCTGATTCTTTCTTCCTCTCACGTCACTGCAACGCCCCAATTTGCCTACGTTGTTGATCAGTGTCGTCGTCGTCAGGAGAAGGAGCATCGATAAAGGGATTAGGCCAACCTTTTCCCTTTGCTCATGGAGTTGGGAAGAGTTGCGGATCCTGCATAGAAGGGGTCAACAATCT
The DNA here is from genome assembly GCF_018446385.1 of Zingiber officinale. Taxonomy (NCBI): domain Eukaryota; kingdom Viridiplantae; phylum Streptophyta; class Magnoliopsida; order Zingiberales; family Zingiberaceae; genus Zingiber; species Zingiber officinale. The sequence continues at coordinate 26,703,067 of NC_056007.1, read as the reverse complement.
CTTCCTGTTCACTGATCTGGATCAAGGGTAAGCCATGATCTACTGTTTGTGATATGATGATTGGTTGTTGACTAATCAATGTAGCTCCGACCAAAATCCTTGTTCTGGCTGGAATACTTGCAGGTATTAGCGATACGAACAGAACCTAGAGATCAATGGAAGGTAGGGTTATGGTTTAAAATTTGTGGATTTGGATTTGAGGTTAATGCTTAGATGTGGATGTGTTGAACTTGATCTAGGATGGTTGATTTGGAGATCATCTGTTTTATCTAGCTCCGGCCACAGTTTCTGACAGTGGGTGCTCCATCAACAAATTAACGACAAAGTATATAGCTTGGGTGAGTTTGGTTTGATTCATGATGGTTATTTAGTAGTTGATTGATTTAGATGGATGCATGGTTGATGTTAGGATCATTGAATTATTGTGGATGAATTAAGTGTGTATTGATCTTAGAAGATGACCATGATTAAATTGATTAACTCATGAGTATGATTGAAGTGAAGGAATTATGGATTAAGTTAAACCTAATTGGATTAATGAATTAGGTTAATTATTTCGATTAGAGTTTTCCCTAATTAGGTTAGGATTTTATTTAGCTATTTGCTACATATGTATTAGCTAAATACATTATGTGATCACAGGACTTTGATTCGAGATGAGTGTCTCGACATGGGATTGATTTGACACGATCTACGTATAAAGACGGGTATTTTTGACTTATCTCTTTTGATATTGTCATTTTGATATGCGTAGTTGGTTATAGCTAATAGTAATAGTTATATTTTACTATGCATGTCTGCTCGATACCCGCTGAGTATGTTTTACTCACTACCCCTTATTTTTCTTATTATTTTCAGGTTAGCACATAGATATGTCGTATCGCTTGGAGTATCCTGTCTGCCAGTTCCATGTCACATCCTAGGACTATTTTTTTTAGTTTTATCTTTGCTTTACTTGTCTTATATTTTGGTGGACTTGGTGTTGTATAAATTTAACTTTGTTTTTTTTTGAAGTTTGCTATGTGGAGTTGTATTTGTTTTGTTGTGGTTGTGTACGCCTAGCCGGCTAACAGTCTTCATTTTTAGTTTGTATGGGTTCTCTTTCTATTTTCACTGTGTTTTAATACAGCCGTGTGGGTTGTTTGATATATATAATTGTGTGGTTGTATATATATTCCAGTCATGTGGGCTGATGTATTCTTGTGGGTGTATATATGATTCAGATTGTCACCGATATAGGGGAGATGTTGTCATATTTTTCCTCTGGCAGGGACTCCTATGGGGCGTGACAATTTCTAAGAAAAAAAGTAAGAGTCTAACTTGCAGGCTATTCAACCCCCCTCTAGCCAGCTTCACCAGTGCCATTAATTGGTATTAGAGCAAGGTGTACTTTAGAAGGGCTAACCACCAACAGAAGTAACAAGGAGATGGCAAGAGCAAGCATTTATCCATCGAGGTTTGAGGGAGATTTTGCTATATGGAAAAAGAAGATGGAGATATTTTTTAAGACTGATTTTGAAATCTTACTAAGAATTAAATATGACTTTGCAACGCCCAGAGATCAACATAGAGAGGAGAAGGAAAAACACCTCTGGAATAAGAAAGAGAAGAGTGACTTTGTGGCCAATGGAAAAGTAAAATTTCATCTATTGACTATACTACCATCTCAAGAAGTCAACCACATCGAAAGCTACACCTCGGCTAAAGAACTCTGGGAGAAGTTCCTCGATCTTTATGAAGGCACATTATAAAAAATACACCATTAGAGATGAACTTTTCCATCACTATTCCATCGCTAGACGAGCTTAGCAACTGAATAGAGATGGAAAAATTACATCGAAACGAGTTTTGTCACTGCCTGTATTTAGAGACAAAATTTTAACTTCCGTCTCTAATTAGCTACGGAACATAAATTTTGTCTCTAAAATTAGAGACAGAATATTATAACCATCGCTATATATATAAACGACGTTAGTTGGCATTAAGGATGGAATATTAAAATTTATCCCTAACTAGAAATGAATTTTTAATATTTGGTCACAAAATATGGCGATTCCAGATATTCTCATGCCAAGATTACCGACGGAATATTAAAATTATGTCTTTAATTAGAGATAGAATTTTAATATTCCGTCGCTAATTAGAGACGGAATTTTAATATTCTGTCTCTAAACAATGATGTTTTCTAATGATTTGTCGCTAACTAGGGATGACTTTGAATATTTGGTCTCAATATATGGTGATTCCATGTATTATGGTGCCAAGATTAACGACAGAATATTTAACTTTCGTTGCTACTTAGAGATGAATATTTATTTTTTCGTCTCTAAGTAGCGATGAAATATTAAAATTCTGTCTCTAATTAGTGACAGAAATTTAATAGTTGGTTGTAATATATTATGATTCCAGGTATTCTCCCTCCAGGATCGAGAGCCGAGTCTTCAAATCTATATTTTCTTGCTCTAAGGCATCTACTCTAGCAGATGATTTGGATGTGCTAGATGATGTTGGGTTTTTCGGACCGCAAAAACCGCTTTTTGTGTAGCGGAAACCCCGAAACCCCCATGCCAGGGGATCCGTAAGAAGAAAAAAAATTATGTAAAACTTTCATATACATGTTTTCTACTCCTAGATCTACATTAGATCTACAAAAGAAAAAGGTTACCCTTGATGCGAAGCCCTTCGCAATCCCGTTCGTCCAAGGTTTGTCGCCGGATCTCGAGAGTATCAAAGTAGATATTCCTCTATGTGTATCCACACGAACAACTCGATGGAGAGAACCTCTAAGGATGTGCTAGCAACCTTAGAAGATCAGTAATGGTGGAGGAGAGGGAGAGAAGAGAAGAGCTTGAGGAAGAAGAAGGAGCTACTCACCAAGCACACAAAATGCACTAACTCCCTCATCTAAAGTGGCCGGCCACTTTAAGAGAGAATGTAACCTCCATGGGATGCCAAGAATCACAACTCTTGGTAACTCCCATGAGGTGGCATCTCACTTAAGAAACCATGATGATGTGGATCATCATCATTGGTCCACTTCTTGCCAACTCACCAATGAGGTGGCAAATGGTCAAGTCAAACTTGACTCTTCATCTTCCTCTCAAGTCAAGTCAAACTTGACCACTTCTCTCCCATGGTTGATCAAATCTAACCATTGGTTCAAGTCAATTTTAAACATCTTTCAATATATGACTAAGGAAATATACAGGTTTCTCCTCACCTCCCGACCGGACTAACGCTGATCCCACAGCCTGCTTGGTTGAGGATAAATAAATGTGCAACGGTTCGCCGACAGTCGGCTTGGCCAGCACAGGTAAGGAATTTAAGTACGTCTTCAGTTTTTCGAAGGCCCGATCGCAGTCTTCATTCCATTGGAACTTTGTAGCTTTGCGAAGGATTTTGAAGAACGGAAGGCTCCGGTCGGCAGTCTTGGAGATGAAGCGTGATAGCACTGTAATCCGGCCGGTCAGCCTCTGTACTTCCCTCATGTTTCTGGGCGGTGGCATGTCCTGAAGAGCCTTCACCTTGCTAGGATTAGCTTCAATACCCCGTTCGGTCACAATATAGCCCAAGAAACGTCCTCCTTTGGCGTCGAACAAACACTTATGAGGATTTAGCTTGACCCCATATTTTCTGAGTGTACGGAAGGTTTCTTCCATATCTTTGCATAAAGTGGCCGCTCAAAAGGATTTGATGAGGATGTCATCTACATAGACCTCCAGGTTGTGTCCGATTTGCTCGTGGAAGACCCTATTCATCAATCTTTGATATGTTGCTCCGGCATTCTTCAATCCGAACGGCATCACCGTATAACAATACGTCCCGTCCGGTGTAAAGAAGCTAACTTTTTCCTGATCTTCCGGGGCGAGTGGCACTTGATGATAGCCTTGGTAGGCGTCCAGCATACATATAAGCTCGCATCCGACTGTAGAATCTACGAGCTGGTCGATTCGGGGCAGAGGGTAGAAATCCTTCAGGCAAGCTTTGTTCAAATCTCTGAAGTCGATGCACACCCTCCATTTGTTGCCTGGCTTGGAGACGAGCACCACATTTGCTAACCAGCTTGGGAATTGAACCTCCCGTATGTGGCCGGCCTCTAAGAGCCTTTTTACCTCCGCTCGAATGATAATACTCTGCTCGGTGCTGAAATCTCTTCTCCTATGTTTTACTGGCCGAGCGTCCGGCCGGACGTGAAGCTTATGTTGGGCTATGCTGGGGGAGACGCCGGGCAACTCATGCGTCGACCAGGCGAAGACGTCATGATTCATCTGGAGGCATTTGACCACTTCTACTTTCTGTTCGTCCTCCAGGTCGGCGGCAATAAAGGTTGTAGCCTCCGATCGGCTCGGATGGATCTGAACCTCCTCCTTTTCATCATAAATTAAAGCAGGAGGTTTCTCGGTTATGGCGTGTACCTCAATCCGTGGAGCCTTTCGCGCGGCGCTGGATTTGGCTCGGACCATTTCCACATAGCATCTCCGAGCGGCTAACTGATCTCCTCGTACTTCATCGATTTTGTCCTCGACCGGGAATTTGATCTTCTGATAGAACGTCGACACAACAGCTCGGAATTCGCTTAACGCCGGTCTCCCCAGTATCACGTTGTAGGATGAAGGGGAGTCGACCACCACAAAGATTGTTGTCCTCGTTCTCCAGAGCGGTTCTTCCCCTAAGGAGATAGCCAGTCTTACCTGTCCGACCGGAAGAACCTCATTGCCCGTAAACCCATAGAGGGGGGTCGTCATGGGCAGCAGCTCGGCTTGATCGATTTGTAGTTGATCAAAGGCCTTTCTGAAGATGATGTTGACCGAGCTGCCGGTGTCAATGAAGATACAGTGGATGGTGTAGTTGGCTATCACCGCTTTGATGATAAGGGCATCATCATGCGGCACTTCAACTCCCTCAAGATCCTTGGGCCCGAATCTGATCTCGGGTCCGCTCGCCTTTTCTTGGCTGCAACCCACCTCATGGATTCTGAGCTGCCGGGCGCTTGCCTTTCTTGCCCTGTATGAATCTCCTACAATAATATTGATTTCTCCCCGGGAGGTGTTGCTTCTGTTCTCCTCTTCCCGAGCGGACCGCCTAGGCTGCTCATTGGACCTTCGAGAGCGATCTTCATGCCTTGGAGGGAAACGCTGTTCGGGAGATCTTCTATATGTTCGCCGACCGGACTCTTGATGCCGCTGCCGGCGGTCGGGTGAAGGCGATCGACGAGGGCCACCCCGTCGTACGGGATGGGTGATTGAAGGCAGGCCCCGACAGTCGCGGGTGTTGTGGGAGTCAGTATTATGGAAAGAGCAAAACATTGGGGTCCATACCCTCTTTTTCTTCATCTTTGACCGCTCGGCCGCTACCTCTTGGACCACCGGGGACTTCGCATGATGCGCCCGGGATGCCTCAACTCTTGGTCCTCTTGGTGGCTGATGGGCAGCGGGCTGCTTCCGTTCGGCTTGGGCCGGACGTTCGGCCTGAGTTCCCTTCCGTCGGGCAGCCTCTGCCTCTTCCACATTTATATACTCATTCGCCCGGTGTAGCATGTGGTTGTAGTCTCTGGGCGGTTTGCGAATGAGCGCGCGGAAGAAGTCCCCTTCCACGAGGCCTTGCGTGAATGCGTTCATCATTGTCTCCGAGGTGGCTGTGGGGATGTCCATCGCTACCTGATTAAATCACTGTATATATGCCCGGAGAGATTCTCTTGGTTCTTGTTTGATGGTGAACTGGCTGACGCTTGTCCTTTGATAACGTCGGCTGCTTGCAAAGTGATGAAGAAATGTCGTTCGGAACTCCTGGAAACTAGTGATAGAGCCGTCTGGCAACCTCCGAAACCACCTATGTGCAGATTCCGATAGAGTGGTGAGAAATACCCGTCACTTTACGCCATCGGAGTACTGATGCAAGGTGGCGATGCTGTCGAACTTCCCCAAATGATCGTCGGGGTCGGTCGTCCCATTGTAAGCTCCGATCGGCGGTGGTGTATAGTATTTTGGTAACGGATCCCGATGTATGGCTTCAGTGAACTGTCGATGAACCTGCTCGGGTGGTGCGTTCGTTCGGGGAGCTTTGCCCTTCCTATGATCCCGAACAGGAGGCTCATCGGATGAAGATCCTTGCTCCCCGTGAGCGGGAGCGATTTCTGGGGGAGTACGGAAGAGTGCCTGAGGGAACCCTCCCGTTGAAACATATTCCGGGCGGTCTGCTTGCGCCGCCCGGCCTGCTGAAGCCGAGGTTGTTTACTGTTGCGGTCGCTCAGCCTGTGCTTTCTCCTTTTGCTGCGCCACTATCTTGGTTGCCCTCGCCTCAACTATAGCGTCAAGCTCTTCTTGCGTGAGTGCCACGGTATGTAGTCTTCCAGCCTCGTCCATTGCCTCTGCTCGGATGCAGGTACGTTCCCACAGACGGCGCCAAATTGATCCTGTCCGAACCAGGAGTCAACGGACGCTGGGGATGTGGCTCTCCCTGCTGAATCCTCGAATGCTCCGGCGAACCTGCAATAAAACCGAGCCGGGGGGGGGGGTGTCCCGGGGACGGCCCTCCGACGCTCAAGTTAGGCGAAGGGATAAGAAAGTGGCTTAGAAAATGTAGACTTGTGTACCTCCGGTTGAAGAAGTGGAGGCCTTATATAGACCTCTCGAAGGAGCCTGGGCACACCAATCGAAGCAATCACCTGCTTTCGACCATGCCTAGGTGTGGGTGTGTCAGAAGGGCATCCATAAGACCATACTGCTACTGTATCAACCTTTCCGTGACGTGATGGTGGGGCCTTTAATAGTGCCATCTCTTGCGTGCAGTCTAATCACCATGCCTTTGCTGACATACCATATCCCGAGCCGAGCGAATAGGCCGCTCGGCTAACCACTATTCCCTCGCCACGATTCCGGCCGAGCGGACACATCCGCTCGGCCATTCCGTCCTCGGCCGAGCGGACACCCCCGCTCGGCCACTCGGCTCTGGTTCTACTTTGGCGTCGGAAACCCAAACCTTTGGCTGGATAATCTCTGGTTCCGCTCGGACGGGACCCCATCTGTGGGTCCCCCATTCTTACCGCCGGATCAGCCATGATAAGGTATGATTATGTTATGTTCATGCTATACCTTATAGACATGTTTCGGCCATGGATTTGTTGATGCTTGATATATAGATTTTGGCAATAGATATGATGATGCCTTGATGTACATGTTTCGGCCATAGTATGATGCTTTGATATACATGTTTCGGCCAAGCTTTGATATACCATAATACTTGTTTGTTATGCCATGTCTAGCTATGTTTTATGCAATGCACTATGTATATGTTTCGGCCATGGTGATACTTGATATACTATGACTAGTTGTGATTATATTATGATGCATGATATGCTTGAATAGAATGTTATGTTATGCCATGATTAGTTGAGATTATGACTTGTTGATGCATTCTTGATTATGTGCTGATTGTTGGTTTTAGTGAGTAGGAAAGGAACTTACTGAGCTATGAGTGCTCATAGCTTACTTTCCTTGTACCACAGATAAAGGAAAAAGCTGGATGAGTTAGAGGAGCAGCAGGAGGGGCAACGAAGATGTGTGTGGCAGTGGCTAGGCAACCAAATAAATAAGAACCTGCTTAAAGTTTCTTTAAAGAACTATGCATTGGTATTTTATGACTTGTGATACCTAAACATGTGTGGCTTGACATTATGGTTCCACTGGATTTGATGTTATGATTTTGATGCCATGTGATAGTATAGTTCAAAAGAAATTTAAAAGAAAAGTTTTATTAAAACTATGAAAATTATTTTAAGTCTTCCGCTGTTTTAAAAAGAAAAATTTTATCGTAGAGTATCGTAGCCCCTCCCTTAGGGTAGCAGGGAGGGCGGGCGTTACAGGTTGGTATCAGAGCCAAAGTTTATTGCCAGCTCACTACACACACATCAAGCCTCCTACCTGCCGCTCCAAGTAAGAATGTTTATGTTAAATTTATTTGTTATATGTTTATGTTTGATTTTCTTGTCATATACTTATGCTTTATTTTCTTTACTACATTGCTTATGCTTTATTTCCTTATGTTACATTGTTTGTCATTATATTCCTTATTTTTCCTTATGTTGTTTATGCTTTAGTTCATGTTTTACTTGCTTATGTTTGATGCTTTATTCTATGCTTTTAGTTATAAATTAGATTAGGAGTACATATTGGTAGGTTAGGAATAATACCATAACAAATAGATAGAAACAAACCAGTACGTTAGATTGGCTAAAATTGATAACCACTTACACTAGTCTATTTCTTTTAGATAAACATGGTTAGGACACGCAATACCCGAACCGGAGGGACAGTGACTCCACCAAATCTGACGCAGGTAGTCGCAGACCTCCAGCATCAGATCGCAGAACAACAATAGCTGATCACTACCTTAATGGGTCAGCATGGCAACCCAGTTACCCCACCGGTGAATCCACTACCTGTTATACCTACAGCCGCACCAGTGCCCCCGGCAGCCCCTACTCCGATGGTCCAACAAGAGGCCTATCTAATTCAGTGGCAAAGGCTTAAGCCGGAAGCATTCTCGGGAAACTGTGAACCATGGGATGCGCAAGCCTGGTGTTACTCTCCGCAAGTGTACGGAAATGTCGCAAGTAATATAAAAGATTATCGTATCCACAGGGACTGGAATAAGCACTAGAAATGTCTCAATGCGAATTAGCTAAACAACTATCCAATCATTTCAAAAGCAAAGTAAAGGTAAACAAATCTAATATTAAAGATCAACAAACAAGAGTTTAGTGTTTTGGGTTATGATAAAGGAAGATTCTAGGAGTTTCGATTTCTTTGTAAGATTTCTTGAATGTAAATGGTTCACCAATTCTTATCCCTCAATTGCCAAACATATAGAAAGTTGCCGGTTCCCTCTTGCAATAGACAACCGGCTAAGGACTGAGAAATGTATCTAAATAGGATTAATTAGACATGTACCTATGTTGTCCTTACACAGAAGTGCACCTATTACTATGCCTTCCTCGGATATCAACGTAGAAGCCCACGACTCATTAATCTATCAAGATACAAGGAGCTAATCATAAAATCCGTCCTACTCTCTTGAATATCCCTATTTCCTCTTCAAGATTATCTCTCAAACGTCCTTAAACGGGCTTGCACCTGTCACGTGGATCCCTCGGATGATCGAGTGAGAGTTTATCTTTACAAAGTCCATAAGGAATCCAAACAATCAATCAAGAATGAGAATTAAGCACAAATCACCATCAATCATTCAAGATCTAATTGATACAAGCAAGATAATGTCATTGAAACAAGAAAATGGCAAATCCATAAGAGATTACATCAATCCATCATACAAATACTCCCTTAATCCTAGAATACAAGATCTACTCCATAAATCGAGGAAGAAAACCCGAAGAAATAGAGATTACAAGCATTCCTTGAATCCCCAATGCAAGAAAACAAGAAGAGGGGAAAAGAGAAAACTTATCTACAAAGAAGCTTCGTCTTCGGATCCAATCCATGCTCCGGAGTCGAAATCGTCGAGATCTCCCTTAGAATCGCCCAGAAATCCTCCCAAGAATGGGAGGAAACCACCAAATCTTCCTTTCTCCCAAAGGGGGAGAGATCCCCTTTCAATTCATGAAGAAGGGTTTAAATAGAGGAGGGAATCGGGCGCCACACGACCCCGTGACACGGCCGTGTGAGATTCACACGGCCATGTCCAGTTCCCTCTCTGCCAAACCTGCACGGCCGTGTGACTCCACACGGCCAGAACCCTTCTGCTCTCTGGAAATGATACACGGCCGTGTGGTGCACACGGCCACAGCCTGCTTGGTCTCTGGAAGTCTCACACGGCCGTGTAGATCCACACGGCCATGTAAGGCTTCTGCTCTGGTTGGCTTCAAATCTTGACACGGCCGTGTGAGGTTCACACGGCCATGTCATCTTCCTCTTCTGTTGGTGCCAAACTCCACACGGCCCGAGCTTCATCCCAGTACATGGCCGTGTGAGGTACACGGCCCGGTGCTTTCTCTCTTCGTTTCTTCCAATGCATGCCTAAAGATGTAGATTCTTCACCAAATCGACGCCTGTGTACAGAAAATGCACAAAAAGCAGATCTCCGAACCAAAAGAGTAAATATGCTAAAAGGAAAGCTGGAAGTATAAAAATGCATAGATCAAGCATGCTCAAAGTATGTAAATGTGCGTAAAAACATGTATAAAAGAGTATATAATCTACGCACATCACACCCCCAGACTTAAACCTTTGCTTGTCCTCAAGCAAAATACTGCAGTCTAAATTCATATGTTCTACAACACATTCATAAAACCCAGTGCACTTTCCTAATTCTATCAAAAAGTTTCATTAACAAGCATGATCATGGAAACAAGTAAAGTATGGTTCAAGCATAAGAATCTTGTGCGCAGTGTAAAAGTAACTCAACACCCTTCAAGTTTCAATCCATGTCCTAGTCAAGTCGTCATCAAATTTGAATTCCTAATGTTTCCAGTGAAAGACAAGTAACCAGTGATAGGCACTTACTTACCATTCACTTGGTTCATATTTCTCCACTAACCCAAGGTCTCAAAGGTGTGCTCAATCTCAAGAGAAGCTAAACAGTCATTTCCCCAGTAACCTAACTCGGTCTCAAAGGGGTGACTTGCTAGATTCCACTCATGACAACTATTTTTTATGTCCCTTATTGTTCATTTTTTTTTTTATAAGTGTTTGCATTGTGCAAAACTTATTCACAAATGTACTTTTAGCACACATGTTGGGATATTTTGATTTTTCCAAATGAGCTTTAATGATTTGAGCCTCATCCAGTAACCAAAATGAAAGTTGAGAGATCACCATGGAAACCAAGTACTAAGCAAACAAGATGAATCATGACTATTTCAATGACATCAACTATTCAAGCATCAAGCACAAGTGTAGTGAAGATAAAATCCTTAAGGTTGAACCAAAACTAAAACTCATCACCATAAGATTCTTAGCTTGTTTCATGCTACCCAAGATAGAAAAAAGAACTACACAAAGTTTACTAGTAGCATCATGCGAACATCATGAATCGAGACAATAATCGTGCTAACATTTCACTTGAATCCAAGAAAGCATATAAGTGAAGATTTGATGTTCTCAAAAAAAATTTTTTTGCCATGATTATTTCAAAAACAAGCAAAATAAAGCAACAAGCAATGAAAATAAGAACCAACATGAAAAACTAATCAAAAACTAGAAACCGAAAACCAAACTAAACAATATATGACACCCCCCCCAGAAACTGAAAACCAAACTAAACAATATATGACACCCCCCCCAGACTTAAACTTTTCATCGTCCCGATGAAATCAGTATGGTGGAGGAGGTGGAAGATCAGGAAAATCATGGAAAGAAGATGCAAAATCGTTAACTAACCATTTAACTTCGTTTCTGAAAAAATTATGATATTCAAACAATTTATCAATATCATCCTGCACAAATCTCATACAACCTCTAAGATCTTCATGAAATTCCATTTTAGCCCTATAAGCATTCATCATTTTAGAAATCTTATCACACAATTCTCTTTCGCTCTTGAAACAATCTTGTAGCTTTTTAAATAGTTCCTCCTCCATAGGCTTCTTATCTTCAAGAAATTCATTAGTTGAATCTAAATCACTATGAATATTCTTTAAAGCAGAATTAAGTTCTTGAAACATAAAACTATGAATCTCTTGGTTACCCTTAGAAACATTTTTTTGAGTAAAAGTTGACAAGGCTCTAGATTGTTGCCTAGCTAACTTTAAACACCAATTCTCTTTATTATGAATTGTAGTAAAATCATGATTGGGCAATTTTAAAGGGAAACCATTTTTAATGACTAAACTAAATCCATGCTCTTCATGCTTAATCATTTTCATTGCTAAACATGAATTGAAATCCAACGTACAAAAACTCTCCACCACCTCTAACTCACTCAAATCACATCCTAATACTAAGGCCAATTGAGTAAGTAATCCCCCCAAAATAATAGGTGTGGTAGAATTTGATTTCCCTAATTTTGCCAAATGTCTAAGAAAGAAATAACCAGAATTAATTGGAACATTTTCGACCATTGCCCACAAACAATACAAGTCTACAAGTCTTACCGATCCCTCTTTGTCCTCCCTTCCAAATATAGTGTTTTTCATGACCAAATAAGCATATTTAAAAATAGGATTGATAATTTGGCAAACTCTGGAATTATGAGGATCAAATAATGGTTGTTCAGAAATTTGTGGCCAGAAATGTGAATTCTCAAATTGGGGCAAAATCACACACACATCATTCTTTGGCAATTCATAACAAGTATTAAAATCTCCCAACGTCCATTCATAATTTTCATTAAACAACCGGAATTTACACTTCCCCCCTCCTTGAACATTATCAACTTCTATTGAGCTTAAAAATTCAAGAACAATTCTAGGATAAGTAGGATATCTCATGTTCACTAAACCACTCCATCCTATCCTTTCAAATAGCCAAACTAAATCATCCTTAAACCCCAAAGTTTCTAAAGTTTCAACATCAAGAAACCTAGTGCCTAAAAGAGGTCGTTTACATAAAGACGAATATCTATACCGTTGCTCATCACTAGAGAAAACAATACCAAAGTCATTAGAAATACCTTTAAAGCAAACATTCTTCTCCTTTCTTGCAACCACCTTCTCCTTCCCTTTTCTTGTGGCTGAAGTCTCCTCAATCACATTTTCCATGGAAGAAAATCTAATCTCCTAAAGAAAAATGAGAAGGAAAAATTGGAGGAAGTAATTCAATCCTTCAGAAATGGGGAGATAGGGAAAAGGAGCAAGCGGCGGTACACGGCCGTGTGCCGCCCCCACCCCGTGCCCTAATTCCTTAAGAAGATGTGGATCAGGCCGTGTAATATCACACGGCCATGATCATTTCTCATCGCACGGCCATGTCTGGGACACGGCCCCCTTCCCTTTCTTCTCTGGATTCTAGTCACGGGCCGTGTCTGAGACACGGCCTATTCATCTTTCTCCTCGGGATTCTTTACACGGCCGTGTTTGGGTGGCACTGCCCCAGCACTTCCCTTCCCTGCAACCTTTGCCTGGCCGTGTGTAGAACACGGCCGGGCTTTGTTTTGCATCTAATCCTGAAAACAAAAATAAAAAACAAGTAAAAACCAACAAAATGAATTTATACTAGCTAAAAGAATTCAATCTGGAGGGCGAGGTTCAGAAAAATACAACCTTTGTACCTCTTCTATCTTCGTGCCATGAATATATTTTTTCAGTCGTTGACCATTTACCTTAATTATCCCAAAATCTTTGTTCCAAATATCTACAGCTCCAAAAGGATAAACCTTCTTTACCTCATATGGACCCGTCCACCTTGACTTAAGCTTCCCAAGAAAAAGTTTTAATTTTGAATTGAACAACAAAACCAAATCTCCCACATTAAAGTCTTTACGAAGAATGTGTTGATCGTGCCATTTCTTTGTCCTTTCTTTGTAAGATTTAGCATGCTCATATGCATCCATCCTTAATTCATCAAGTTCGTTCAACTGAAGCTTCCTTTTCTCCCCTGCTTCTTTTAAATCCATATTCAAATTTGCAATTGCCCAATAAGCCTTATGTTCTAGTTCAACTGGAAGATGGCAAGGCTTACCATAAACTAATCGAAATGGGGTCATCCCTATAGGAGTTTTATAAGCAGTTCGATATGCCCATAAAGCATCATCTAGTTTCAACGCCCAATCCTTCCTTGAAGTAGATACAGTCTTTTCCAATATGGACTTAATTTCTCGGTTAGATATCTCAGCTTGCCCATTAGTCTGAGGATGATAAGGTGTTGCTACTTTATGCTTCACTCCATATCTTCCAAGTAAGTTTTCAAACTGTTTCTCTATAAAATGTGATCCTCCATCACTAATGACTGCCTTTGGCACCCCAAATCTTGGAAAGATAATACTCCTAAATAATTTGATAACTGTTCTCGCATCGCACGTAGGAGATGCCACAGCTTCTACCCATTTGGACACATAATCTACTGCCACAAGAATATACCTATTCCCATATGAAAGAGGGAAAGGTCCCATGAAATCAATTCCCCAAACATCAAATAACTCAACCTCAAGAATGTAATTTAACATCGTTTCATTTCTTCTAGTTATATTCCCAGTTCTCTGACATTGGTCACAAGATTGAACAAACAACTTAGCATCCTTGAATAAGGTTGGCCAATAAAATCCTGCTTGAAGAATTTTCGTAATCGTTTTTGAACTACCCAGATGTCCTCCATAGGACGAAGAATGGCAATGAAACAAGATATCTCTAACCTCTTCTTCAGGTATACATCTTCGATAAATCACATCATTGCATTTCTTGTACAGGAGAGGTTCATCCCAAACATAATTCTTAACTTCTGAAAAAAACTTTTTCCTTTGTTGATGAGAAAAATCCGGAGGTAACACTCCACTAGCAAGGAAATTCACAAAATCTGCATACCAAGGAGTTTTCACACTTGATAAGGCTAGTAAGTGTTCATCCGGGAATATGTCATCAATAGGCAAATCAACATCCACCTCATTTTCTGACTTTTGAGATATTCTAGACAAATGATCCGCTACTACATTTTCAGCTCCTTTCTTATCCCTAATCTCAAGGTTGAACTCTTGCAAAAGTAAAATCCACCTGATTAACCTAGGTTTAGCGTCCTTCTTTCCAAGTAGATACCGGATAGCTGCATGATCAGTATATACTATTACTCTTGATCCCACTAGATAAGATCTAAATTTATCAATAGCAAATACCACTGCCAATAATTCCTTTTCCGTAGTAGAATAGTTTACTTGGGTTGCATCAAGTGTTTTACTTGCATAATGGATCGCATGCAAAATCTTATTTCTTCGCTGTCCCAAAACTGCTCCTACAGCAAAATCACTAGCATCACACATTATTTCAAAAGGAAGATCCCAATCAGGTGCTTGAATGACTGGAGCTGTTGTAAGAGCACTCTTAATTTTATTGAAGGCTTCAATACATTCGCTATCAAAACAAAACTCAACATCTTTAATCAACAGATTAGTTAATGGCTTGGAAATCTTTGAAAAGTCCTTAATAAAGCGTCTATAGAAGCCAGCATGTCCTAAAAAACTCCTAACTCCTTTTATATTGATGGGTGGGGGTAATTTGTCTATTACTTCCACTTTTGTTGGATCTACCTCAATACCATGCTCTGAAATTTTATGCCCCAAAACTATCCCTTCTTTAACCATAAAATGACATTTTTCCCAGTTCAACACTAGGTTTGTATCTTCACACCTTTTTAGAACAGTAGAAAGATTTGACAAACAAGAATTAAAGTTATTCCCATAAACTGAGAAGTCATCCATGAAAACCTCCATAATTTTCTCTATTAAATCTGAAAAAACTGCCATCATGCATCTCTGAAAAGTGGTTGGAGCATTACAAAGCCCAAATGGCATCCGATGATAGGCAAAGGTACCATAAGGACAAGTAAAAGTAGTCTTCTCCTGGTCTTGAGGATGAATCAGAATTTGAAAAAAACCAGAATATCCGTCCAAGTAACAAAAATAAGAATGTTTAGCCAATCTTTCAAGCATTTCATCAATAAATGGTAAAGGGAAATGATCCTTCCTTGTTTCTTTATTCAACTTCCGATAATCAATGAACATTCGCCACCCCGTCACTGTTCGTGTTGAAATTAGCTTATCTTCTTCATTCTTGATAACCGTCATTCCTCCTTTTTTTTGGAACCACGTGGACTGGACTCACCCATGCACTATCCGAAATTGGGTAAATAATCCCCGCATCAAGTAGTTTAATCACTTCCTTCTTTACTACCTCTTTTAAATTTGGATTTAGTCTCCTTTGATGCTCAATTGAGTTCTTGTACCCCTCTTCAAGTAAAATTCTATGCATACAGAGAGATGGACTAATCCCTTTTATATCATCTATTGTATATCCAATGGCCTTTCTATGCAACCTTAACTCATCCAACAGTCTCTTTGTTTCAAACTCATTTAACTGAGCACTAATTATAACTGGATAAGTAGAATTCGGCCCAAGAAATTCATACTTAAGATTTGGGGGTAATGGTTTAAGTTCAAGTTGAAGTGGTACTATTTCTGGAAAAACTGGCTCTTGTTCTATCAACATAGTCTCCTCCTCAGCCAAGCTTTCTTCTAACAACTCTTCATTGTCTAAAGACAGATCTTCCTCCTTATGATCACCAAGACATACCCCCTTTTCTGTTGAAAATGCTTTTTCACCAAATGTTTTTGATAATGATGCACAACACCAAGGAAATAATGTTTAGAAATCACTTTGATTCAAGATAAGCCCTTTTTCAACATCATCCTTTCCTCTAATGATATCCATTGTCAAGAATGAACTATCCTACTCTGCCCAATCATTGGAATTTTGCGTGATTCTGCCAACTATCTCAAAAGTTTCTTCTAGACTTTTTTTTAAAAATGATCCTCCAGATGCTAAATCCAGTTGATTCTTATTTGAGAAAGAAAGCCCAACATAGAACAAATGCATAATTAACCATTTCTCAATTCCATGATGTGGACATAACTGCAGAAGAGAAGAATATCTTTCCCAGGCTTGGTACAATTTTTCTCCATCCAATTGCTTAAAATTTAAAATTTAACTTCTCAAATAAGTAGTTTTCCTTGGAGGGAAATATTGGTCAAGGAATTTTTGCTCTAACTCATCCCATGTTCTGATACTTTGAGACTTTAGAGAATTGTACCATCTTTTTGCAGCACCCTTCAGACTAAAAGGAAAAGCAAGCAGCTGAATAATATCAGATGAAACTTCTTCGTATTTCAAAGTACAACAATATCTATAAAACTCCATCAAATGGGAATAAGGATTTTCGATCTCTAATCCTCCAAACTGAGTTTTCTGAATCATGGAAACAAAAGATGGTTTGAGTACAAAATTTCTTGCTTGTATGTTAGGGTAAACAATTGCTCCCATTTGTTTTGCAGACTTCGGAGCTCCATAATCTCCTAGTGACTTGCACACCATGTTTAGATATTCTTGTTCTTCGATTTGCCTTTGCAGAATTCTTCTTTTATGGAAAGTTCTATCAATCTCAGGGTCAAAAGGCAAGAATTCCCCTACAAAGTTAGATCTTCGCATACACAAGAACAAGATAGCAGATAGCTATTCGACACAGAAAGGAAAATAGCAGAATCAAAAATGCAGAATTGAGTTTGTACAAAAAGAATTAACAAGAAGTGAAAGTTATACAAGAAAGTAAAAAAAACAGAAATCTAATGATTAGTTAGAACTATGCAATATGAAAGGAAAACAAATGTTATGTTTAGTCTAACTCAATTGATAATTCCTAATGTTATAGCGCAGTCCCCGGCAACGGCGCCAAAAACTTGTTACTCTTCGCAAGTGTACGGAAATGTCGCAAGTAATATAAAAGATTATCGTATCCACAGGGACTGGAATAAGCACTAGAAATGTCTCAATGCGAATTAGCTAAACAACTATCCAATCATTTCAAAAGCAAAGTAAAGGTAAACAAATCTAATATTAAAGATCAACAAACAAGAGTTTAGTGTTTTGGGTTATGATAAAGGAAGATTCTAGGAGTTTCGATTTCTTTGTAAGATTTCTTGAATGTAAATGGTTCACCAATTCTTATCCCTCAATTGCTAAACATGTAGAAAGTTGTCGGTTCCCTCTTGCAATAGACAACCGGCTAAGGACTGAGAAATGTATCTAAATAGGATTAATTAGACATGTACCTATGTTGTCTTTACACAGAAGTGCACCTATTACTATGCCTTCCTCGGATATTAACGTAGAAGCCCACGACTCATTAATCTATCAAGATACAAGGAGCTAATCATAAAATCCGTCCTACTCTCTTGAATATCCCTATTTCCTCTTCAAGATTATCTCTCAAACGTCCTTACACGGGCTTGCACCTGTCACGTGGATCCCTCGGATGATCGAGTGAGAGTTTATCTTTACAAAGTCCATAAGGAATCCAAACAATCAATCAAGAATGAGAATTAAGCACAAATCACCATCAATCATTCAAGATCTAATTGATACAAGCAAGATAATGTCATTGAAACAAGAAAATGGCAAATCCATAAGAGATTACATCAATCCATCATACAAATACTCCCTTAATCCTACAATACAAGATCTACTCCATAAATCGAGGAAGAAAACCCGAAGAAATAGAGATTACAAGCATTCCTTGAATCCCCAATGCAAGAAAACAAGAAGAGGGGAAAAAGAGAAAACTTATCTACAAAGAAGCTTTGTCTTCGGATCCAATCCACGCTCCGGAGTCGAAATCGTCGAGATCTCCCTTAGAATTGCCCAGAAATCCTCCCAAGAATGGGAGGAAACCACCAAATCTTGCTTTCTCCCAAAGGGGGAGAGATCCCCTTTCAAATCATGAAGGAGGGTTTAAATAGAGGAGGGATTCGGGCGCCACACGGCCCCGTGACACGGCCGTGTGAGATTCACACGGCCATGTCCAGTTCCCTCTCTGCCAAACCTGCACGGCCGTGTGACTCCACACGGCCACGGCCGTGTGGTGCACACGGCCACAGCCTGCTTGGTCTTTGGAAGTCTCACACGGCCGTGTAGATCCACACGGCCATGTAAGGCTTCTGCTCTGGTTGGCTTCAAATCTTGACACGGCCGTGTGAGGTTCACACGGCCATGTCATCTTCCTCTTCTGTTGGTGCCAAACTCCACACGGCCCGAGCTCCATCCCAGTACATGGCCGTGTGAGGTACACGGCCCGGTGCTTTCTCTCTTCGTTTCTTCCAATGCATGCCCAAAGATGTAGATTCTTCACCAAATCGACTCCTGTGTACAGAAAATGCACAAAAAGTAGATCTCCGAACCAAAAGAGTAAATATGCTAAAAGGAAAACTGGAAGTATAAAAATGCATAGATCAAGCATGCTCAAAGTATGTAAATGTGCGTAAAAACATGCATAAAAGAGTATATAATCTACGCACATCACCTGGCTCAAAACCGTGGAGAACATAATGGAACTATTGGATTGCCCTGAACACGAGAAGGTCAAATGCGCGTCGTTCTGTCTTACCGGAGATGCCCGGATGTGGTGGGACAGAGTAAAGGCGAAAAGGCAAATAAACCAAATGCAGTGGACAGATTTTGAGACAGAGTTCTTAGAGGAATTTTTCCATATGCAAGTGACCAACAAGCACTATGATGAGTTCACTGAGTTCCGGCAAGGTGATCTGTCAGTCAATGAAGCCGTCAAGAGGTTCAGCCGCTTAGCTCGATTGTGCCCAATCGAAAAAGAAAGGGTCCGGTTGATGTTAAAGATGCTCCGACCCGAGATAGCTCTGAACGTAGCCGGCGGAGTTAATAGACCGCAGACTGCAGAGGAGCTGGTCAGCAGCGCCCTGATTACCGAGCACTATCAGGAAGCAATGAATAAGGGCAAGAACCAAGCACTGACCGGAGGACAAAAATCGCACAGTACCAGAACTGACTGGAAAGGAAACTCATTTGGGAAAAGGAAACAGTGGAATAAAACGAAAGGTGGTCGGGCCAATAAGCAGACTAAGTACCCTCAGTGTGCCACATGTGGGAAGATGCATTCTGGAGTATGTCTTCTGAGCACCAAAAAGTGCTACAACTGCGGAGGGGAAGGTCATTTGGCGAGAAATTGCCCTACTCAGTCTCAGGCACTACCTTCGCAGAACTTCCAGAGCAGGAGTACCCCCGCACAGCTTCACCAGATGTAAGCTACCATAGAAGGGACTTCAATCAGCCAAGGAAGATTGGAGGCCCCTCCCACTATGACCAATGCCAGAGTCTACTCTCTTACCAAGGAAGACGTGGCGAATGCTTCTACTGTTGTCACAGGTCAGCTACTTATTTACAATCAGTATGCTGTAGTATTATTTGATACCGGGGCAACACACTCGTTCGTCTCAACGCCTTTTATGAAGAAGCTAGATATACCACTTCGAACTCTAGAGGACACGTTCTTAACAACCTTACCATCCGGGGAGATTATGCCATCGGACTATATGCTGCAAGCAGTACTTATTCGGATCTCTACTCCAATCTGATAATACTTGATATGCAGGATTATGACATAATTTTGGGCATGGATTTCCTTAGTAAGTACGGCGCATCAATCGAGTGTCGCAAAAGAAAAGTGATTTTCCGACCCGAAAATGAACCAGAGTTTGAATTTCACGGAGAATCAAAAGGAACGGAGAAGTTATTGTCATCTATTAAAGCACAAAAGATGTTAGATAAAGGATGTATGGGGTTTCTAGCACAAGTGGTTGATACCAATCAAATCAAAGATCCAAAGTTAGAAGATGTCAGAGTAGTATGCAACTATTCAGAAGTATTTCCAGAAGAACTACCAGGGTTGGCCCCTGACAGAGAGATAGAATTCGGAATCGAATTGATTCCTGGTACTCAGCCGATTTCAAAAGCACCTTATCGTATGGCTCTGGCTGAATTAAAGGAACTTCAGGAACAGTTATCCGAATTACTCGACAAGGGACTTATTCATCCTAGTCACTCTCCATGGGGAGCTCCAGTGCTATTCGTGAAGAAGAAGGATGGGTCTATGCGAATGTGTATAAACTACCGAGCGCTGAATAATGTGACGATCAAGAATCGGTACCCACTCCCACGGATCGATGATCTGTTCGATCAACTGAAGGGTGCGACCGTTTTCTCAAAAATAGATCTACGATCCGGTTATCATCAAGTGAAGGTGAAACCAGATGATATACCGAAAACAGCATTTCGAACTCGGTATGGACATTATGAGTTCATAGTTATGCCTTTCAGAGTAACCAATGCTCCTGCAGTATTTATGGATCTGATGAATCGAGTATTTACGGCATATCTTGATAAATTTGTAATTGTCTTCATTGATGATATACTTATCTACTCAAGAACCCCAGAAGAACATGCTGAACACCTGAATACTGTACTACAGATCCTTCAAGAGAAACAACTATATGCAAAATTCTCCAAATGCGAGTTTTGGCTTGACCGGGTAATATTTCTAGGTCATGTCATCTCCAAAGATGGAGTTATGGTGGAACCAAGTAAAATCGAAGCTGTAAATAACTGGAACCGACCAAAGAATGCCAGCGAAGTCAGGAGTTTTCTCGGGCTAGCAAGTTATTACAGGAAATTCGTAGAGAATTTCTCCAAAATCACAGCCCCTATGACAACCCTCACCAAGAAAAATACCAAGTATGAATGGACAGAAGCTTGCGAGAAGAGTTTCGTGGAATTAAAAAGGAGACTGACCAGTGCTCCGATTCTTACTCTTCCGGAAACCAACAAAGGCTTCGATATGTACAGCGATGCTTCCATCACAGGACTTGGAGATGTACTCATGCAAGATGGCAAAGTCATTGCTTACGCTTCTAGACAACTTAAAGAGCATGAGAAGAATTATCCCATTCATGACTTAGAGCTAGCAGCCGTGGTCTTCGCTCTCAAAATATGGAGACATTATTTATATGGAGCTCAGTGTAAGATTTATACCGACCATCAGAGTCTGAAATATTTCTTCACACAAAAAGACCTAAATATGAGGCAACGCCGATGGCTCGAGTTAGTAAAAGATTACGACTGCGAGATTCTTTATCACCCAGGAAAGGCGAACAAAGTGGACGATGCACTCAGCCGAAAGTTCAGTGCCACCTGATGCAACTATTTTGAAGTTCGAGGACGAACTTTTTATGAGGTACGGGGTACTGTAATACCCACTAAGCTTGTAAGATAAATATAGGAATGTGGGATTTTACCTTAGAAAAATAATAGGAAGTGAGTTGAAGCAAAAAGAAATAAAATAAAATAAAAAGAAGTGATGGTCAAAGATTGAACCTTGAACCTCTTATATTATATTTTATAGAATTAATGGATAATAACCAGTTGGGATAGGAATAATATGTTGATAGCAAAGGAGGAAAACTCATGATAAAGGTAAGAGTAAAAGCTAGCCAAAAGGAAACAAGTAAAGAGCAAGAGAAAGGCAATTTGCCTTCCTCCCTTCCTCTCCCTCTTCCTCTTTGATTTTGCCGAAAATAAAAGAGGTTAATTAAGGGGATTCATTCCCCCTTATTTCACCATGAATGATGAGGATAAATAAACAAATAAAAATTTAAAAAAAAAAGGCTAAGGGAGAAGGAAAGCAAAAAAGTAAGTTTGCTACCTCTTCCCCCTTAACATAAAAGGGAGCAAGAAAAGAGAAAACTATTTTTCTCTCATTTTCTCTCATTCATCCTCTCCCTCACCGAAAACACCACAGTCCCCTCTCCTCCATCTTCATCCCCAAAGCCAAATTTTTCCCTAAGAAAGCCTAAGATACAAGGAGGACTTAGCAAAGGAATCAAGGGAAAGGAACTAGAAGAAGAGGCTACTTCTTCTTCTTCATACCTTAGATCCACAAGCGAAAAAGGATGTAAGCTTCCCCTCACCTGTGGTACAAGGCTTTTATGTGCTTTTCAGATTTTATGAAGATTTTAAAACCTAGAAACAAGTTTGAGAAAATTCGGCCAAGAAGAGCTTTCAAAATCTAATGGTGTTTAAACTAGTCTTCACTACATGATAGATTTTTCTATGCTATGAAAGGGGGTTCTTTTTCATGATTTTATACCTATATGATGCTTGATCAGAGGTGTACTGAACCCTAGAATTTCGGCCAAAAATATTCTTAAGAGGCTAGGGAAATTTATTGTTTTACCCAACTAGTACAAGGTTCTCCCTATGAAATATTAAGGATCATGTATTAGTTTTTCTTCCTTAGAAGATATTTGAAACTAAAAGAAAACCCACTCATATGATTCGGTCAAGAAAGGGTTTAGGGTTAGGAAGACCTTTAAATTTAAATAACCATGCTCATGTGATAGAATACAAAGATCTTAAAGGATTTGTATGCTTGAATATTGCTAGAATTTCATGAACTCCTTCTTAGGGTTTTTTTCGGCCATGATGAGATGGATAGCTTAGAAAAGCTTAAATAAAATTTTAATATGCTCAAGACCTCTGTGCTATTTAGATATGGAAGTTGTTTAATGCCCTCATGCTTAATTAGGGTGTAGAAAAATTGGTTGCATGACATATAATATGTATGACCACAAGGGGTCCTAGCTTATTCATGAACCAATTTGTATATATGTTTCTTAGTAACTTTTGCCATGAAACTTACATAGGTTTTTCATGCTTTAGGCCACTTAAAAACCTAGCTAAGGAATGGTAGGTTTCGGCCATGAGAAAAAAAATAAAAGAAAAAGAGAAAAAGAAACCTAGAAAGCCTAAGACACAATTCATATGTATACTCATTATGCTTGTCTTTATACATGCTATGAAACTTGTATAAATTCTCATGCTTTTAGGCTATTTGAAGCAAGTTTATATTCTGTGAGTTTCATCCAAGTAGGGTTTAAAAGACCTAGAAGCCTTAGAAATGAAACCAAATGTGTTAAAAGTACTTCTTATGAAAATAGGATAATGTGTTGATTGTTTCACATGCTTGTATAATTTTTCCATGACCTAAATGAACCCTTGAATGTTTCGGTCATGAAGGAATAGATGCCCTAGAAACCCTAGGACTTAAATTAAATATGCTCATGTCACTCTACATGAAATATGATAAGTAGAAAGCCAAGGTTCAATTGCTATATGTTGTTTTATGACCTAAAATGATGCTAGGGTATGTTTCGACCATAACTATTGTATGATGCCTTGTATGAATTTATACATAATGTTAGTCCAAGTTCACATGCTTGTATGCTTGTTTGTAGCCCTAATGAGAACTTGTTAAATTTCGGCCATGACATATGTTAAGGGCTTAAAGAACTTAGGAACTAATTCAAATGTGTCAAATGTGTTTACCTTGTTCCTTGGTAAAAATGTTATAAATATGATTTAAAGTTGTCCATACTTTTATGTCATATGGAACCTTGTTTCACACCTTAAGGTTTCGGCCATAGGAAATTAGGGACTTGAGGAACTTAGAAACTAAGTTAATCATGTTTATAATGCTTCCTATGAAAATGTTATGATGATAATTTAGGTGCCACATGCTTGGATGTTGTGTTTAACCTAAATTGAGCTCTAAAGGGTTTCGGCCACAAGGGTTTAGGAAGCTTAAAACCAAGATAAATATGATACCATGTTTCCTATGATAGGATAATCACAAGATACACCCTTATGCTTAAAATGTATGCTTGTGATTTATGACTTATGATATGATATGCATACTTTTATGATATGATATGCTCTGTGCTTAAAATATGCATGCTTATGTTATGATATGTGGTTGAATTATGCATGCTTTGATGCCATGGTTAGTGCTTAAAATATGCATGCTTTCGTGATATGCTATGTGGTTAAATCATGCATGCTTGATGATATGCTTTATGCTTAAGATATGCATGTTTTTATGATCTATGCCTAAGTGATGCATATTGTTATGACATGATGTATGCCTAAGTGATGCATGCCTTTATGATGAGATGTATGCCTAAGTGATGCATACCTTTATGACATGATGTATGCCTAAGTGATGCATACCTTTATGATATGATGTATGCCTAAGTGATGCATACTTTTATGACATGATGTATGCCTACGTGATGCATACTTTTACGATATGATGTGTGCCTAAGTGATGCATGCTTTTATGATACATGATATGTATGACATGTACTTTTCTTTATATGTGAGTGGCTTGTACCAAGGGTGGGCTCCATAAGCGCCCCGGGGACTTAGGACCTCGTTAGGGATGGGCTCCTAAGTGCCCCTAGGACTAAGGGCCTAGTATGTTTGCCTCGTAGGGTTCAAGACTTGCTACCTTGGACCTACAAGGTTGCGCGCAATATGTAAGTGGTACATAGCCGGGATCCCCCTTATGTTGAGATTACTTTCAAGTATATATATGTAAAAGAAAATGGTTTTAAAGATCATGAGACATACACATGTTTTTCGGATACATGTTTTCCAAAATCATATTGCATACACCTTATGATTATGCTATGTTTCATGTTATGCTCTTGATTATGATATGCCATGATAAGGTATGATTATGTTATGTTCATGCTATACCTTATAGAAATGTTTTGGCCATGGATTTGTTGATGCTTGATATATAGATTTTGGCCATAGATATGATGATGCCTTGATGTACATGTTTCGGCCATAGTATGATGCTTTGATATACATGTTTCGGCCATGCTTTGATATACCATAATACTTGTTTGTTATGCCATGTCTAGCTATGTTTTATGCAATGCACTATGTATATGTTTCAACCATGGTGATGCTTGATATGCTATGACTAGTTGTGATTATATTATGATGCATGATATGCTTGAATAGAATGCTATGTTATGCCATGATTAGTTGAGATTATGACTTGTTGATGCATTCTTGATTATGTGCTGATTGTTGGTTTTAGTGAGTAGGAAAGGAACTTACTGAGCCATGAGTGCTCATAGCTTACTTTCCTTGTACCACAGATAAAGGAAAAAGCTGGATGAGTTAGAGGAGCAGCAGGAGGGGCAACGAAGATGTGTGTGGCAGTGGCTAGGCAACCAAATAAATAAGAACCTGCTTAAAGTTTCTTTAAAGAACTATGCATTGGTATTTTATGACTTGTGATACCTAAACATGTGTGGCTTGACATTATGGTTCCACTGGATTTGATGTTATGATTTTGATGCCATGTGATAGTATAGTTCAAAAGAAATTTAAAAGAAAAGTTTTATTAAAACTATGAAAATTATTTTAAGTCTTCCGCTGTTTTAAAAAGAAAAATTTATACGTAGAGTATCGTAGCCCCGTCCCTTAGGGTAGCAGGGAGGGCGGGCGTTACAGGGAAAGCATCTACAAATTGGAGGAATGGAATTTCCATCCTCATGGGAGGCCACCGAATGAAGAAAACTATGTGGTGGAAGATGTTAGGAGGAGACCTCCCAACAAAAGTGATAAATATGTCTGCCCTCCAAGGGCAAGGAAAAGAGAGGAGTAATTAGATTAGTCGAGCTAAAGACATTAAACAAGCGCTTCTTGGGAGGCAACCCAAGGGTTTCTTTTTAGTTAGTTTCATTCCATGTCTCTATTGATTATTAGTAGTATTTTTACTTGGTTTTTGTTATATTTTTAGGTTGAAATTTTACTTCCATGAGCTGGCCATGACTTCTTCATGGGCATGGAAGTGTTGGAAGAGCTAGAAAGGAGGAGAAGTGTCAATTGGAGCAAAACAGAGCATGGTCGTGTGCTGCACATGGCCAGGCTTATGGTGCAGAGAAGGGAGATGCTTGGGCCGTGTCTACATGACACGGCCGTGTGGAGTCTCCAGAGAAGAAAAGGTGTATGGCCGTGTCCCAGACACGGCCGTGTGAAGAATCCAAAGGAGGAAAGCTTCTCGGCCGTGTCTCACACACGGCCGTGTGAAGGAACCAGTGCAAAAGCCTGCACTGGCCGTGTCATCTGACACGGCCGTGTGCTGATTCCTGAGGAGGAGGTTGTTGGGGTCGTGTCCCAGACACGGTCATGCATGGATACCAGTGAGGAAGAAGGAGATGGTTGTGCTAATTGGCACGACCATATGACTCAACCCGATAAGGAGAGGGGATGGGTCGTGTAGATCTACACGACCCGTGTGGAGAAACTTTGCCAGGCCGTGTCTCCTATACACGGCCAGATCCAGGCCGTGCCCCCCACACACCCTCTTTATCTTAACATCCTTTTCTCTCCAAAACCCCTCTCTTCTTCAACCCTTCTCTCAAACCTTCTCAGATCTAGGTCTAAAACTTTTCCTTCTCTACAAACTTCACCTAGATTTAGATTCTTCTCTTCTCCTAGATCTAAGATCTCCATTTCCTTAACAAAAGATCTTATTCTTTGAGACCTATTTCCTCAAGATCTAGTTCTTCCAACCATAAATAGTACCCAACCCCAGTCAAACTTGACATTATGTCCAACCTTTTGAAGAAATTACACAAGGTAGGTGGTGGATCAAGTGGAGACAAGGGGAAGGAGCCAAGCAAGGATAAGGGGAAACAATCGGTCAAAAGCAAGGGAAAGAGGACATCACGCGACGAAGGTAACGACAATGAATTCAATATTGTATTTAGAAATGATGATCAAGTAACTAGATTTGTAATTCTTGTCAATAGAAAGATCGTGTGTACTAGGTATATGGACCCAACCGTTTTAGATATGATAAGAATTAGAGATGATATAGATTGGATGATTGGGTTCCTAGATTAGAGTGATATGTTGTACTCACATCTACCAACTTATCCTCGACTTGTTTTGGAATTTCTATGTTCTCTAGATGTCCATTTTGCCAATGAAGATGATTTTGTTGGTAAGATAACTTTTAGGTTGATGAATCAAGACTTTCAATGGACATTTAGTGACCTTAACTGTAACAACCCAATTTTCCCTATTTCGAGTTCCAAATGTCCATAAAAATATTTGGAAATGCTTTTAAAATATTCTAGAGATTTTTAGAAATTTTTAGAGTATTTTTATGTAATTTTTGGAGGTCATTTAGTATGTTTACAAAAAGAAAGAAATTTTGACAAAAACTATTGAAGACGAGGTTCGAACCCACGACCTCGGGTCGGACTGACCCAAGCAAAACCGGCCCAACCGGCTGAGCTACACGGTTTTGTTAACTAGGTATGGAGAGAAAAATATTTAAAGTAAAGTTATATGGAAACCCTAGAGATAATAAGAGGGAAAAACTTAAGTGATTTTTCGGAAAAGGATCTTTTTCTCCCGAAATCCTTTCTCTCCTCACCTCTCTCGCGCGACAGCGGCGGCTCGGGCGGAAAACACACCGAGGCGACGGCGCTAGGCTTCCTCTCCGGTGCCGGCGAAAGGACTCTTCCGGCCAATCTCCAAGCTTCATCGTGCGTGGTCATCCCGACGGATGGAGCTCGGAAGCACAAAGGAGAAGCTTCGGCCGAAACCCTAGAATCTCTTCCTCTCTTCGGTTGTAAGTCCAAGAACCGGCGGTAAGTACTACTCACCTGCGGTAGGAGTTGCTCCGATCTTTCGGTTTTCGTTTCCTTGTTTTTCCTGAGTTTCTTGAATCCGAAACATGCTATAAGGATTTGGGCTTTTGGGTGTTCTGCCGTGAGCTTCACAGGGAAATCAAGGTTTTGTTTAGGTTAGTTGAGCATGGAGTATGTTTCTAGTACCAAGTAGAATTGTATGCATTCTATCCTTAATTATAGCTAGGGATTTTGGCCGTGCACAGTGGAGTTTCGGTAGATTCCTTGCTGCCCTGTTTAGGATCATACCGAACAGATCATTATAGTTATCCCATGTTGCTGCCATGAGTTCACTTAAGGATGCATTGTCTTGGCTTGCTGTTGAATTCTTTGAGTTGTATGTTGTACATGAATTTCCTTGCTTTAAGGTCATGTTGTACATAGTTAAAGTTGATTAGAGATTTGTTTTTACAGCATGTTTAAGAAGTTGAGTAGCATTCTATGTCTGTTTGTTTTTACAGCATGATCAGAATCACTAAAGGTAGCATCCTTTGTCTATTTTATAGCATGCTTAAGAAGCCCTAAAGTAGTATTCTTTGTCTATGTTTTATAACATGATTAGAATCCCTAAAGTAGCATTTTTGCCCTATTTTACAGCATGTTTAGAAAGTCCAGATTTGCTTTCCTTTGCTCTATTTTATAACAGGCTTAGGGAGTTCAGATTTGTTTTCCTTCGTGTTATTTTTATATAGCATGCTTGGTTAGTTGTAATCCTATACTTGTTAGATATATATCTAAAGGATTCTAATAAGCTCTAATAAAGGATTATGAGAAGTATGAGTAAAGAAAAAGACCAAGGTCTAATTAAAAAGAGATAACAAGTAAATTAAAGTAAGAGGCTAGTACCCGACATCCAAGAGCTTGTCGTTAAACAAATCCAGGTGACCATTTCCGAGGTCTTGGCCCTGGTAGACTAAGGTCTGCTCTTTTAGGATTGGTGGCTCACAACCCCAACCTATTAGGGAACGCGCATGAGTTGGTACTAGGCCTGGGCCCAAGAAAAGAAAACCAAAGAAAAGAAAAGTTAAGTAAGAAGGAAGAAAGAAAGAAGAAGAAAGTAAAAGATAGAAATTAAAAGATTAATTTCTAACACAAGGATATAAGAAATGAAATAAGTTCCAAGCTTAGAATAAATAAGAATGGTTAGTTTCTTTGATTCTAAGTTTACATTGTTAGTTTCTTGTTATCCTGCTTGATACTGAGTATGATTTGTATTCCATTCATTTTCTGTATACCATGAGCACATGCAGATAGCTTTATTATTTCAGTTTCAGCACTTATGCATTTCGTTTATGCATTTCGAGTTTTGTGAGATAGATTAGTACTTACTAAGCGTTTTCGCTTATAGATCTTGTTTTCTTTCCTCCTACTGCAGATAAAGGAAAAGCTAAGATATGAAGGGAGGCGACAGGGTGGTGGTGATGATGAATGTGTGTGGTGACTGAACTATGGAGAGGTCCAGAGGGGACTAGCAAGACTTATTTATTTAGAGTTTATGTCTAGTTCATTTTCCTTATTTCCGTTATGAAATTATGAGTTATGATTGAGTTTGATGTGCATTGTAACGTATTATGCTTCATTCTGGGAGATTGAGTTTAGTTCATGTTGCTAGATTAGTTTTTGATTATGATATGATTTATTACTGCGTGGTTGTGAATAAATTGTGAACCAGCCGCATGTGGCTGTATATATATCTTGTGTATTATAGATTTGGTCACCGGTACAGGGGAGACTCTGCCGAAATTTTTTCGGTAGGAATTTCTCTGAACCGTGATAAATCTAAGTGTCGCTAATAATAGCATAAGTGACACTAGTAAGTAGAGTAGGAGTTATGTAACGGTCGCCCTTAGAGAGTAGTAGTAAGAAGGGTGGGTTGTTACAGTTGGTATCAGAGCAGTGTTCCATTCTCCAGCATCACACACACATCAGCATCATCCTCGCCGTCTCCAAGTAAGAAAGTATTTAAATCCTTTCTTTATTCTGCTTTCCTTATTATTAACTGCAATATAGAGTACTTGTTTTTTTTTTTTTTGTACTTAAGTAAGATCAAAGATTTAGTTTCCCTTTTCTTTATTCATATTTAAGTATGATTAGAAGGGTTAAAGTAAGATATCAAGCCTTTACCTTTCATAATTAGATGGCAAGAAGAGGACGTCCACGTGCTACTCACACTGAGGAACCAGCTCAAGGGAATGAAGTGCCTAGAGAAACTGAGCCCAACCTTTATGAAGTGGTTGCTCAGCTCCAGAGGCAAGTAGCAGAGCAGCAGCAAGTGATTGCCAATCTGATGGCAAACCAGCAAGCAGTTCCTCCCCCTCCTCCAGTTGTCACTGCAGAGACCCCAGTGGTAACTGAGACTCCACCAGCTACTCAGGGAACCGTCACAGCACCCCAGAGACCAGAAGCTTACCTTATACAGTGGCTAAAGCTGAAACCAGAGAGCTTCTCAGGCACGACTGAGCCCTGGGATGCCCAGGCTTGGTTTAAAACACTAGAGAGCACTATGGAGCTTCTTGACTGGCCAGAAGTCGAGAAGGTCAAGTGCGCCTCTTTCTGTCTGTCTGGAGATGCTCGCATGTGGTGGGAGAGGATAAAGACCAAGAGAGCAGCTGATCAGATGACCTGGGCAGATTTCCAGTCAGAGTTCTATGAAGAGTTCTTCCACCTGCAGATTACCAACAAGCACTACGAGGAGTTTATAGAGTTCAAACAAGGTGACTTGTCAGTGGAAGAAGCAGCCAAGAAGTTCAACAGGCTAGCTCGTCTCTGTCCAGAGCTAGTGAGTACAGAGAAGGAGCGAGTCAGGCTGATGCTCAGAATGTTGAGACCACAGATAGCACTGAATGTGAGCAGTGGAGCTCATCGGCCCCAGACTGGCGAAGAATTGATCAGCAGAGCGTTAATCGCTGAACATTACATGAACAACATCAAAGCACAGCGAACACAACATCAGTCAGTGAAGACAGAGGACAAGACAGCAGGAAGCCAGAAGTCACAGTCAAGCAAGCAGAACTGGAAGGGCAAAGGTAAAAGGAAGCAGTGGAACACAGGAGGTGGCCAGAAGGGAGGACCAGCAAACAAGCAGACCAAGTTCCCTCCCTGTCCCAAATGTGGGAGAATACACCCAGGAGCCTGCCTTTTGGGTAAAACTGGATGTTACTCCTGTGGTCAGGAGGGACACCTGGCTAAAGAGTGTCCTAACAAATTCAAAGCACCTCAACCACAGCCATTGCAATATGGAGGCCAGCCTGCACAGTTGCACCACATGGGAGCGGCATTGGAGGGACCCTACATCAGTCAAGGAAGGTTAGAAGCCCCACCAGTTCCAGCCTTTGATGGTGCCAGAGTATTCTCCCTCACCAAAGAAGAAGCGGCTAGTGCCTCCACGGTCGTAACAGGTCAAGTAGTTATTTTTCAGCACGTAGCTACTGTACTATTTGACACTGGGGCGACCCATTCTTTTGTATCGATACCTTTTGCCAGTAGTTTACAGGTGCCTACAGAAAGTATGAACTCCAAGTTCCTGACAACCCTACCTTCTGGGGAAGTCATGGAATCCAATCAGTGGCTCCGAGCTGTACTGGTTAAAATTACAGACAGGGAATTATATGTAAATCTGATAGTTCTCGCCATGCAGGATTTCGATATCATTTTTGGTATAGATTTCCTCAGCAAGTACAGTGCCTCAGTGGACTGCCGCAGAAAGAAAGTAATTTTTAGTCCAGAAGGTGAGCCAACTTTTGAGTTCACAGGAGTGCCAAGGAAGAAGAACCAGAAGCTCCTCTCATCCCTAGCAGCACACCAGATGTTAGCTAAAGGGTGTGCAGGTTTTCTTGCATACATAGTAAAGGCAGAAGAGCAGAAGGGACTCCAGCAGGAGGAGGTCCGGGTAGTATGCGAGTATCCAGAAGTATTTCCAGAAGAGCTACCTGGACTACCTCCCAACAGAGAGGTGGAATTTGAGATTGAATTGGTTCCTGGAACCGGTCCAATTTCGAAAGCTCCGTATCGCATGTCTCCAGCAGAGCTGAAGGAGTTACAAGAGCAACTACAGGAGTTACTGGACAAAGGCTTCATTCGCCCTAGTCACTCACCTTGGGGAGCTCCTGTGTTGTTTGTCAAGAAGAAAGATGGGACAATGCGGATGTGCATAGATTACAGAGCTTTGAATCAAGTGACGATCAAGAACAAGTACCCCCTTCCCAGGATCGATGACTTATTTGATCAGTTAAGAGGAGCGACGGTGTTCTCAAAGATAGACTTGCGCTCTGGGTACCATCAGCTGAAAGTGAAAGAAAGAGATATACCCAGAACGGCATTTAGAACCAGATATGGACACTACGAGTTTGTAGTTATGCCATTTGGAGTGACCAATGCACCTGCGGTCTTCATGGACTTAATGAACAGAGTGTTCAGAGAGTATCTTGACAAATTTGTCATTGTATTCATCGATGACATTCTGGTCTATTCAAGGACCCCAGAGGAGCATGACATGCACTTGAGGATAGTACTGCAGACTCTTCGGCAGAAGCAGCTTTATGCTAAATTCTCAAAGTGTGAGTTCTGGTTAAATCAGGTGGCGTTTTTAGGTCACATTATCTCTAAAGAAGGTATTCAAGTGGATCCAGCCAAAGTGGAAGCGGTCAACAACTGGAGTAGACCCAAGAACGTCAGAGAGATCAGAAGCTTCCTTGGTCTAGCAGGGTACTACAGGAAGTTCGTGGAGGATTTTTCCAGGATAGCTTCTCCGCTAACAGCCCTCACCAGAAAGAACAAGAGATTCGAATGGTCAGATAAATGTGAGCAGAGCTTTCAAGAGCTAAAGAAGAGATTGATCAGTGCTCCCATTCTGACTGTTCCACAGAGCGACAAGAGTTTCGACATCTACAGCGATGCTTCCAAGATGGGCTTAGGAGCTGTACTCATGCAAGAAGGAAAAGTCATAGCTTATGCTTCCAGACAACTCAAAGACTATGAGGAGAACTACCCTACTCATGATCTCGAGCTGGCAGCTGTAGTTTTTGCACTTAAACTCTGGCAACATTATTTGTATGGAGTCCAGTGTAGAATTTTCACAGATCATCAGAGTCTTAAGTACTTCTTCACTCAGAAGGACTTAAACATGAGACAGCGCAGGTGGTTAGAGTTGGTCAAAGATTATGACTGTGAAATCCTCTACCATCCAGGCAAAGCTAACAAAGTGGCAGATGCACTCAGCAGAAAATCTAGTGCATCACTGATGTCTTTATCATCACTAGCCCTGCCACTGCAGAAGGAGTTGTCAGATTTTGGGCTTGAAATTATCGAAGGACAGCTCTCTACATTGACCTTAGAGTCTACATTGCTTGTGGAGATACAGAGAAAGCAAAGCGAAGATCCGGACATCCAGAAGATCAAGCAGGGGATACAGAAAGAAGACAACTCAGAGTTTAGAGTGACAGATAGCGGAATTCTTTATCAGGGGAGTCGCATTTGCGTGCCCAATGATGAGGAACTGAGAAAGAAGATCCTAGAGGAAGCTCACAGTACACCATATTCCATGCATCCTGGGTCTTCCAAGATGTACCAAGATGTGAAACAGAGGTTTTGGTGGTCAGGACTCAAAAGAGATGTAGCTAAGTATGTCAGTACCTGCTTGACATGCCAGAGAGTCAAAGCAGAACACCAGAGACCAGGAGGAGTTCTTCAGCCTCTTCCAATACCAGAATGGAAATGGGAAGACATTTCCATGGTCTTCATAACAGGTCTTCCAAGAACCACCAGTGGATATAATGCGATATGGGTAATAGTAGACCGATTGACCAAGTCTACTCACTTCCTAGCCATCATGGTGTCCCACTCCATAGAGCAGTTGGCCCAGCTATATGTTAAAGAGGTAGTCAGACTTCATGGAGTTCCTAAATCTATCATTTCTGATAGAGATGGGCGCTTCACCTCACATTTTTGGGAGTGCGTTCAGAATGCACTAGGCACCAAACTCAAGTTCAGCACAGCTTTCCATCCGCAGACTGATGGACAGACAGAGCGAGTGAATCAGATTTTAGAAGACATGCTCAGAGCTTGTGGGCTAGATTTCAAAGGAAGTTGGTGCAAGTATTTGTGCTTAGCTGAATTCACTTACAACAATAGCTATCAGGCTACCATTAAGATGGCACCTTATGAAGCACTATATGGCAGGAAATGCAGATCACCCATATGCTGGCAAGAAGCAGGAGAGAGAAAAGAGATAGAAGCAGAGTTGGGCATTCAAACAGAGGTGATAGATGAGACTACTCAAGCAATCCAGAAAATCAGACAGAGAATTGAGACTGCCCAGAGCAGACAGAAGAGTTATGCTGACACACGCCATAGGCCATTGGAATTCCAAGTAGGAGATTCAGTTTTCCTCAAGGTCGCTCCTATGAAGGGAGTGATGAGATTTGGCAAGAAGGGCAAATTAAGTCCTCGCTATGTAGGACCTTACCTGATCATAGAGAGGATTGGGAAAGTAGCTTACAGGCTGGACTTACCACAAGACATGTCAGCAATACACAATGTGTTTCATGTCTCTATGCTAAATAAGTGTCTCCATGACCCAAGCCAAGTGATTCAGCCTCAGTCAGTGCAGATCCAAGAGGATCTTAGTTATGAGAGCAGACCTACACAGATAGTGGACAGAGCAGTCAAGAGATTGAGAAATAAAGAAGTACCACAAGTGAAGGTCGTCTGGCAGAACCAGAAGCACGAGGAAATCACTTGGGAGCGGGAGGACAGTATGAGACAGAAGTATCCAGAGCTATTCTAAGTTCGAGGACGAACTTTTTATAAGGTATGGGGGATTGTAACAACCCAATTTTCCCTATTTCGAGTTCCAAATGTCCATAAAAATATTTGGAAATGCTTTTAAAATATTCTAGAGATTTTCATAAATTTTTAGAGTATTTTTATGCAATTTTTGGAGGTCATTTAGTATGTTTACAAAAAGAAAGAAATTTTGACAAAAACAGTTGAAGACGAGGTTCGAACCAACGACCTCGGGTCGGACTGACCCAAGCAAAATCGGCCCAACCGGCTGAGCTACACGGTTTTGTTAACTAGGTATGGAGAGAAAAATATTTAAAGTAAAGTTATATGGAAACCCTAGAGATAATAAGAGGGAAAAACTTAAGTGATTTTTCGGAAAAGGATCTTTTTCTCCCGAAATCCTTTCTCTCCTCACCTCTCTCGCGCGACAGCGGCGGCTCGGGCGGAAAACACACCGAGGCGACGGCGCTAGGCTTCCTCTCCGGTGCCGGCGAAAGGACTCTTCCGGCCAATCTCCAAGCTTCATCATGCGTGGTCATCCCGACGGAAGGAGCTCGGAAGCACAAAGGAGAAGCTTCGGCCGAAACCCTAGAATCTCTTCCTCTCTTCGGTTGTAAGTCCAAGACCGGCGGTAAGTACTACTCACCT
Source organism: Zingiber officinale (assembly GCF_018446385.1). NCBI lineage: Eukaryota > Viridiplantae > Streptophyta > Magnoliopsida > Zingiberales > Zingiberaceae > Zingiber > Zingiber officinale. The sequence continues at coordinate 26,667,565 of NC_056007.1, read as the reverse complement.
GCGGTAGGAGTTGCTCCGATCTTTCAGTTTTCGTTTCCTTGTTTTTCCTGAGTTTCTTGAATCCGAAACATGCTATAAGGATTTGGGCTTTTGGGTGTTCTGCCGTGAGCTTCACAGGGAAATCAAGGTTTTGTTTAGGTTAGTTGAGCATGGAGTATGTTTCTAGTACCAAGTAGAATTGTATGCATTCTATCCTTAATTATTGCTAGGGATTTTGGCCGTGCACAGTGGAGTTTCGGTTGATTGTTTGCTGCCCTGTTTAGGATCATACCGAACAGATCATTATAGTTATCCCATGTTGCTGCCATGAGTTCACTTAAGGATGCATTGTCTTGGCTTGCTTTTGAATTCTTTGAGTTGTATGTTGTACATAAATTTCCTTGCTTTAAGGTCATGTTGTACATAGTTAAAGTTGATTAGAGATTTGTTTTTACAGCATGTTTAAGAAGTTGAGTAGCATTCTATGTCTGTTTGTTTTTACAGCATGATCAGAATCACTAAAGGTAGCATCCTTTGTCTATTTTATAGCATGCTTAAGAAGCCCTAAAGTAGTATTCTTTGTCTATGTTTTATAACATGATTAGAATCCCTAAAGTAGCATTTTTGCCCTATTTTACAGCATGTTTAGAAAGTCCAGATTTGCTTTCCTTTGCTCTATTTTATAACAGGCTTAGGGAGTTTAGATTTGTTTTCCTTCGTGTTATTTTTATATAGCATGCTTGGTTAGTTGTAATCCTATACTTGTTAGATATATATCTAAAGGATTCTAATAAGCTCTAATAAAGGATTATGAGAAGTATGAGTAAAGAAAAAGACCAAGGTCTAATTAAAAAAAGATAACAAGTAAATTAAAGTAAGAGGCTAGTACCCGACATCCAAGAGCTTGTCGTTAAACAAATCCAGGTGACCATTTCCGAGGTCTTGGCCCTGGTAGACCGAGGTCTGCTCTTTTAGGATTGGTGGCTCGCAACCCCAACCTATTAGGGAACGCGCATGAGTTGGTACTAGGCCTGGGCCCAAGAAAAGAAAACCAAAGAAAAGAAAAGTTAAGTAAGAAGGAAGAAAGAAAGAAGAAGAAAGTAAAAGATAGAAATTAAAAGATTAATTTCTAACACAAGGATATAAGAAATGAAATAAGTTCCAAGCTTAGAATAAATAAGAATGGTTAGTTTCTTTGATTCTAAGTTTACATTGTTAGTTTCTTGTTATCCTGCTTGATGCTGAGTATGATTTGTATTCTGTTCATTTTCTGTATACCATGAGCACATGCAGATAGCTTTATTATTTCAGTTTCAGCACTTATGCATTTCGTTTATGCATTTCGAGTTTTGTGAGATAGATTAGTACTTACTAAGCGTTTTCGCTTATAGATCTTGCTTTCTTTCCTCCTACTGCAGATAAAGGAAAAGCTAAGATATGAAGGGAGGCGACAGGGTGGTGGTGATGATGGATGTGTGTGGTGACTGAACTATGGAGAGGTCCAGAGGGGACTAGCAAGACTTATTTATTTAGAGTTTATGTCTAGTTCATTTTCCTTATTTCCGTTATGAAATTATGAGTTATGATTGAGTTTGATGTGCATTGTAACATATTATGCTTCATTCTGGGAGATTGAGTTTAGTTCATGTTGCTAGATTAGTTTTTGATTATGATATGATTTATTACTGCGTGGTTGTGAATAAATTGTAAACCAGCCGCATGTGGCTGTGTATATATCTTGTGTATTATAGATTTGGTCACCGGTACAGGGGAGACTCTGCCGAAATTTTTCGGTAGGAATTTCTCTGAACCGTGATAAATCTAAGTGTCGCTAATAATAGCATAAGTGACACTAGTAAGTAGAGTAGGAGTTAGGTAACGGTCGCCCTTAGAGAGTAGTAGTAAGAAGGGTGGGTTGTTACATTAACACTTATTTTGGATTGTCTTCCGGCAGCTCTCGAAGGTTTGATTCTAGGTTTAATTGAAATCATTTTTGGAATTCAATCACCGGATTAGATCATCCTTATGAGCCCTCTAGAGCCAAGGCTTCTCACATGTAAAACCCTGTTTTTAGATATTTACATAGAGTCATGAGCAAAACTATTTTTGATAGGGGGGAAAGTGATGGAGTCGTCAAGAAAGTAGAACTTTATTCTCTATGGGCTATGCTACATAAGGTTGATTTTATTTCGGGTTTTATTTTCTGCAAACCTTGGTGAGTGCCACGAGGGCATCTTCAGGATCAATAGTGCTTGGTGGTTTGATTACCCAATTAGCCATTAACTTGGAACTTGACTTAGAATGGTTGGAAGTTATTCATGGCAATGATATGATCGACATGGATACATGTCTTGCCATAAAGATGATTGTTCGGGATGAGAATGGTTTTGCATTTCCTAGGAGGAATGGTTTTCCTCTACCTTTTCCTTGTCCCGGACCAACTTCGATTCATAACCTTGCTAATTGGGTGATCACTGATTCAGATCCTGAAATTGTTCCCTCCATATCCGCAGATACTGAGCCACACATTGAGCCCTCGACATCTGGATACCCACAGCCTTCCGGGCATCCGGATTCCACTAGGTATTCTTTTGCCTATGGTACGGGTTCCTCCTGATTTGATTTTTCTGATTTTCGTACTTCTCTATAGTCACTTCACGAGAAGCATGATGCCCAATGAATAATGTTGGAAGGTTGCTTCTCTTTATCAGATAATCAATTTAGAAAAGTACAAGAGCACTTTCAGTTCATGAGGAACTTTCAGGGTCAAGTGGCTGAATTTGTCCAGGATTATGATACGGATCAAGCTAGAATGAGGGATTTTATGTAAAGCATGAGTGTCACTAGCCAACAAGTAGATGCTTTGTTTGAGTATCATATAATCCCGAGCAAAACTCCAGGTTTTCCTAGTTTTCCCATTGGCCAACCACGTTGTAGACACCCTTTTCCTCGTCCCCCTCCACCTCCACCTCCATTATATTGATTTCATCGGGACGATGAAAAGTTTGAGTCTGGGGGGTGTCAAACCTGATTTTTTTTTTACATTCTAGTTTTCAGTTTTTGCTTGTTTTCTTATTTTCTGCATGTTTAGTTTTTGTTTTGCACTTTATTTCGATTGTCTTGCTTTGATTGCTTGTTTTGATAGTCACTTGACTGTCCTTTGAAATCTTGTGGCATACATCTTGAGAACATCAAACTTCACTTATATGCTTTCTTGTCTTCAAGATTAAATGTTAGCACATTCATTATCTAGATTCATGATGTTCAAATGATGTTAGTAGTATGCTTAATGTACCTGTTTCTCTATCTTGGGTAGCATGATATAAGCTAAGTATCATTTGGAGATGAGTTTTAGTTTTTGCTTGACCTTAAGGATCTTATTTTCACTACACTTTGACTTGATGCTTGAATGGTTAATATCATTGAAATAGTCATGATTTATCTTGTTTGTTTAGTACTTGGTTTCCATGGTGATTTCTCAAACTTCATTTTGGTTATTGGATGAGGCCCAAATCATGTAAGCTCATTTGGAAAAATCAAAATATCCCAACATTTGTGCTAAAAGTACACTTGTGAAATAAGATTTGCACAATGCAAATACTTATGAAAAAAAAGGCAAAGGAAAAAGTGAATAAGAGATATAAAGCAAACAGTTGTCGTAAGTGGAATCTAGGAAGTCACCCCTTTGAGACCGAGTTAGGTTACCGAGAAAATGACTACTTAGCTTCTCTTGAGATTGGGCACACCTTTGAGACCATGGGTTGATTGAGAAATATGAACCAAGTGTTTGGCAAGTAAGTGTCTATCACTGGTTACTTGTCTATCACTGGAAACATTAGGAATTCAAACTTGATGATGACTTGACTAGGACATAGATTGAAACTTGAAGAGTTTTGAGTTGTTTTCGCACTGTGCACAGGGTACTTATGCTTGAGCCATACTTAACTTGTTTTCATGATCATGCTTACTAATGAAACCCTTTGATAGAGTTAGGAGAATGCATATGGGATATGTGAACATTGTAGAGCATATGAATTTAGATTGCAGCATTTTTCTTGGGGACAAGCAAAGGTTTATGTCTGGGGGTGTGATGTGCGTAGATTGTATACACTTGTTAGCATGTTTTGACGCACATTCACATACTTTGTACATGCATTGTCTACATATTTTTGTACTTCCAGCTTTCATTTTAGCATATTTACTCTTTTTGTTCGGAGATCTGCTTTTGTTCATTTTTTGTACACAGGAGTGGAATTTGGTGTAGATTTCATGTTCAAGGCCAAATCTGTAAGCAGAGCAAAGGAGGAAGGCATCATTCCTGAACCTCACATGACCCTGCCATGGGGGGTTGCCCTAGCCGTGTGGAGATTTCTGGCCATGTGGCTGAAACAGAGAAGAAAGTTGCCACGGTCATGTGAACCTCACACAACCATGTCAAGATATGGAGCCAGCAGGAGCAGGCCGTGTGCAGTACACGGTCATACTAGCATTCTAGTGTTGAAGACTTACATGGCCGTGTAGATCTACACGGCCGTGTGAGGTTTCCAGTGAGCATGAAGGGCTTGGCTGTGTACACTACACGACCGTGTGAGATCTCTAGTGCCAGAGAATGCCCAGGCCATGTAGATCTACACGATCATGCGAAGGTAGCAGATGTAGGGTATGTCATGACCATGTCTCACACACGGGCATGTGAGTTGTGTAGAGAGGGAAGTGAGGCAGGTCGTGTGAATCTCACACGGTCGTGCCTTGGGGCCGTGTGACGCCCAAACCTCACCTCTATATAAGCTTTCCTCCTTGATTTGAAAGGGGATCTTCTCCCCTTTGGGAGAAAGGAAGATTTGGGTGATTTCTCTCCATCTTGGAGGGATTTTCCGGCGATTCTAGGGAGGATTTTCACCGAGTCGACTCCAAGATTAAAGGATTGGACCCGAAGACTATTCTTCTCCGTTGATAAGTTTTCTTTCTCTCCTTTCTTGGATTTGAATGATTAGAAATGCTTATAATCTTTGTTTCTTTCGGAATCTTTCTTCGATTTATGCAGTAGATCTCTTGTTCTAGGATGGAGGGAGTATTTGTAAGGGAATTTTGATGTAAAACTCTTGAGGATATGCCAATTTCCTATTTCTATGATTTTGCCTTGTTTTGTATCCATTCTTTCTTGTGTGGATTGTTGTGATTAGGGCTTAATTACCATGCTTGATTGAATGTTTGAATATCTTATGGATCTTGTATGGATTGCTCTTTAATCGATTTTCCAAGGGATCTTCGTGACAGGAACATGCCCATGTAAGAATGTTTGAAGGGTAATCTTGAAAGGGAAATTAGGTATTTCAAGAAGGTAGGATAGATAGATGGAATTAATCTTTATATCTTGATGAGTTGATGAGTGATGGATTCCTATGTTGATTTTCTGAGGGACGCACGTGACAGGTAAACCCGTCTAAGGACAACATAGATTCATTCCTAATTGATCAATCTAGGTATGGATTTCAGTCCTAGGTCAGTTCTCTATTACAAGAGAGAGCCGACAACCTTCTATAAATAATGAACAATTGAGAGAAAGGATTACATTGAAGAACCTTACAAAGAAACCAAAACTCCTAGAATATCCCTTATCATTGCCCTATTCCTTGTTCCCTATTCTTTTATTTCTTTGTTACTTTTCATAGTTACACTTAGACTTAGTCAATCCATTGATTTGTTGTCTAGCTAATTCGCTTTAAGACATTCTTAGTACTTATTCCAGTCCTTGTGGATACGATAATCTTTTATATTACTTGCGATATTTTCGTACACTTGCGGAGGTCAACAAGCGAGGCTTTGTTCAATAAACTACTAACCATTCACTATCTTTTCTCCTCTTTGTGGGATATTCATGATAGAAAACTTACCCCACTTGTACTGCAAAAATGAAAGGTTCATATTTGTTGAAGCTTTTATTTGAATTTACCTCAACTAAATTATAGTTTGGATGTATTCTGGTATATGTTATTGGAGTCGGATCATACAAATAATATTTAAATAACACACATCTTTTAATGGGTAAGGTAGGATATTCAACCTCCATTATTTCTTCAAATCTTCCATAATAATCAGACTCAGAATTATTATTATTGATAGATCCTTTCACACAAACACTCGAATTGAAAGTTAGTCTGCATAAATCCCGTTATGTCACATGAAATTTAATGCCATTAACATAGTAGCTAGAGTACACTATTATCTTACGGAAAGGTCCAGATGCAAGATTTATTATCCTGAAATCTTGCACATTAGATATTCTCTGATTGGACACTTATAACAATAGTTATGATATAAATTAAGCCTCTGAGAATTTAATATGAATGTAAGAAATTAAAATTATCCTCTAACTTACATAGATTTGAAACCATAATGCAAATTTCGTCTCTAACATTTCAGCAATCTCACTTGTATGAATTGATGAATTTTGTACTTATAGTTGTTGTTCATACAAGCTGGAAAATAAGGTTATTTTAAGAAAATTAGAATATCGACAAACAAATTAAATCTGATAAATGTTTGATTAAAGAAGTCAACTTAATTTATGTAGGGTTTGACTTTATCACAATTTAGAGTATGTAATCTCACATTATGTAGTTCCATTACAAATGAAGAAAATGTTGTATCAAGATGTTTCCACGTAGGGGAGTCACACAGATGACACATTATACCTCCTTCATGCACATGCTCGTGATGCCACCTCATGTAGCTTGCTATTGCAGTAGATGTATACAAGTGTTGGAGTCTAGCAGTTAACGAAAAATAATACATAACTTTCCATGCAATCTTTATCTTTTTCTTCGCCGGTATGCGACTACTATGCTTATAACGAGGGTGAGTACAGATTCTACATTCAATCAGTTCATTGTCGTCTTTCCAAAATATTATGTAGTTGTTAATACAACAATCAATCTTCTCTACAGGAAAACCTAAACCTCTTGCCAATATTTTTGTATTGTAGAAGCTATCAGGCATAATGTTATCAGTAGAAAGTAATTCATACATTAATTGACATATGTCATTATAACATCTTTCTGAAAAATGATGCTCTACCTTGATGTTCAATAACCTTACCATACATGATAATTGGGAATGACTAGACGAAATCCCTTCCCACACTTCTCTTTCACTAGACTTTAACATGTCATACATTTAATGAACTTTAGTGTTGGTATTTCATCTATATTTGAATGATCAAAAGAATTCATAGCATCATAAACCATTGATTGCTTGCATTCTTATTAGATGATGATTCCCCTAAAGGAGTTGTGTCAGATGAAGAATCAACCAAAGTTCCAATACAATAAGACAAATAAGGCTCTCCATAATTATATCATTTGTAGTAATTTGGAATAAATCCTTTTTTACATAGATGCACTTTCATAGTATCCTCATCATGGAAAGCTTTATTTTCACATTTAAAATGATTACATGGACAACGTAATGTGTCACCATCCATACATTTATGGATGACTCTTTGTAAAGTTCACAAACTCTTCAACTCTAGCAAAATATTATTCTCAGATAAATCCATTTTCTAATCTATTGTACATCCAATCTTTATCCATATACAATGTATCCTAATAAACATAAGATTGATTACTTAGTAAGTATGCAATTAGTACAATAGAGGTACTACACACATGATTCAATGTATTCACAAACCATACCATGAATACAAAAAAATAAGTATATAATTAAGAAGTTATCCTTTCAAAGTAATGATACTACGTTAAAATCAACTAGAATAGAAGTCTAGAACCTAGAAGTTATAATTTTTGGCTGCGAGCTCAAGGGCAGCCAAGAGGGTCGGCCAATCCAGCGAGGCAATGTTGACCATCTTGCAACAACAAGTCCTGAGTTGGGCCAAGCTCGCTGCCATGATCTCAAGGCTGGCCAGAGTTCCTGACACGAGCTCAGGGCCAGAGTCATTGGCACAAGCTAAGGTCAGGCCAAGCACCCTACCGCAACCTTGGGGCCAACCAAGCTCTTCACTATGAGGTCGGGGTTGGCAGAGGTCACCGCCGTGAGCTCAAGACCAACCAAGTTGTTGCCATGAGGTTACAGCTAACCAAGATCACCACTGTTAAGGCTTAACTAGTAAAACAGAGGAGAGGGAAAGAGAAGATTGTAAAGATAGGTGAGAAAGTCACCGGAGGAGAGGACGTTGGAGGAGATAAACGCCAGAGATGGGAAGGCCAGTGGAAGAGAGGGCGTCCAGGAGATGGTCGCCTGAGGATCAGTTTCATGGACACTGTGGAGAGGCTGAGAAAATGCACTCTTGTGCCCTAAATCATGATGTTAGCGATGGACTATTAGTTCTGTTGATAATTAGAGACGGAACTAATATTCCGTCTCTAATTAGCGATGAAACTAATAGTTTTGTCTCTAATTAGTGATGGAAATAATAGTCTATGGCTAACATCATGATTTAAGGCATAGGAACACATCTTCTTGGCCTCTCCACGTGTCTAATTAGTGACGAGATATTAGTTCTGTCTCTTAATTATCGACGGGAAAAACATTTCTGTCTCTATTATTAAAATAGATTACCACGATGTTAGCGACAGAATATTTTTTCCATCTCAAATTAGAGATGTAACAAATATTCTATTTCTAGCTAGAGACGGAATTAAAATGTCCGTCTCTATTAGAGATGGATAATTTATTTTCATCGCTAAATTTTACTGATTAAATCATTTTGTTATTATAAATAGCCAAAATTGAGACAGAAATATAGTTTCATTTCTAATTAGAGACAGAATTATAATTCCGTCACTATATTAGAGACAGATCTATATTTCCGTCTATAATTCCGTCGCTATATGACAATTTTTTTATAGTGTCACATCGGAAGTAAAGCTAGTAAGACGAGACATCCTTCATTAACAAACCTTCTAATGGAAAAAAGAGAGATGGTGACTCAACTACACATGAAGATCAAGGAGCTAATCACTAGATTTATCAACCGCGATGAATCGGTAACAAATCAGGACTCAGTTCAATATACACTTAATGCTTTTCCGAGAACTCTATAGTGGACATCAATAGTAGATGCCTACTACATCATAAAAGACCTAGAGGTAAGTACTTTAGAAGATTTATTTTATATATTAGAATTACATGAGTCTAGATGTGCTAGTATAGGAAAAGAAAAGGAGCTAAGTTAAAACTTAGCGTTGAAAGCCAACAAGAAGGATGAATCAGAGTCAGATTCTTTACTCGACGAAGACAAAGAAGCATTTATGGTAAGAAAACTAAATAATTATTTTAAACCTAATAAATTTAATAAGTCGTAGGCTAAGAAAGTTCTTCTGAGAAAGAGTAAAGTCAGATGTTATATGATATGCATAGATTATATATGTTAATTTGTACTGTTTAATTCATATCTTACTGTATTCATTTCCTATAATCTATGCTTTCACACCCTTAATCATGTTAATTTCAACATAATTACTATTTTGTGTCCAAAGATTTGCTCGGTACTTATTTTCATTTTCAGGAGCAGTTTGGAGCGGCAAAGGATTCAAAAAATGCAAAAGAAGACTTCTAGAGCCAAATTAGACCTGGCCATGCCTTGAGGCACAACCAGGAGAATCTCCAGAAGGTGGTCGTGCTAAATGGCATGGCCAAGGAACTAGTAAAGTCACTGACCATGTCAAATGGCACAGCCAGGAACAAGTATCAGTACCATACAAGACACGACCGTATCTCAGAGCACGGCCAAAAGCCAACCCGTGCAGTTTTCTAGAGTAGAAATGGACTTGCTTGTGCCTAGAGGCACGACCATGTCTCCACAAGATTAGAGAATGAAGTTTTGAAGAACTGGCTATGCCAAATAGCACAACCTAGAAGGTGAAACAGAGCAGACTCTGCTTTGGCCATGCCAATAAGCACAACCAAGAAGACAGAGGTAGCTATGGTTGTGCCTGATGGCACGACCAAGCTATCTAGCTACGACCATATGCCAAAGACAGGTTTGGGCCACCCCGTGTCCTCACCTTTATATAAAGGGAACTTCATCCCTTTGAGAGGGGAAAGATCCAAGGTGGGATGAGACCCTCTAGGTCAAATCCTTGCATCCAGAGGCATCATCTAGGTGATCTGAGATCATTCTACTGCTCCATCCTTGTCGGCACTCCAAGATCTACACCCAAGGGCTTCACTTGACATCAAAGGATAAGTTTCTTCTCTCCTTCCTTAGGGTTCTTAAAGTTCCTATGATTTTGAGTTCTTAGATTGTAATTATTTCAATTATAGAGTAGATTTATATTGTTCTAGGATGTAGGAAGTAATTGTAATGTGTGGATATTATAAACTCTATTGAATTACCAATTTCCTTGTTTGATGAAGCTTGTATGACACTTGTTCTGTTTGATGAAATGCTTGCAAGTAGACTTTCTCTATGAACATGAATTTATATATCTAGATTGCATTTCTATATGCAAAGATCTAATTTTTGAACTAGATACATTACTGTGTGTCTATATCTGAGCATAAACCTGAATTTTCATTGAATAAATGCATAAATTGTTGCCTCTTTTGAGTGTACATTCCAATATAACTCGGCATGACTTTAGGATGCTTGTTTAACATTGAGTATCTAAGGTAACTATCCTTCTATATAGAACATAACCTCCTAAGGGAGAACAATTTTGTGTATGGATGAGTCTATCACTTGACCTAATGGGCTTTCCTTAATTATATGTTACGCATGTGACCTATGTAATCTAGAGACGTAAACCTAAGAGAGGCCTTGTGATAGGAGGTACTCTATTAAAAACTCAGACTCTCTAAGTTATTTCTTCACTTAATGTCATACTTGGTTATTGACAAGGGAAGTACTTCGATCCACCATCGCAGGGTGGCATTTGGTAGTAATTTAGACTATCCTGCAAATATATAAGTGGAGAACTAGGAATGAGCAAATTAGTAGCATAATATTCACCATTGCAATAAAACCAACGGCCTAGAACATCTTCTGACTTAAGGACTTCCTCAGTTATATTTCATTTATTTTCACATCTTAGTCAAAAATCTTAAATGAATCGATTATCGATTCTATCTAGCTAAATTCGAAGTGTAAAACCAATTAGCATTTAATCCTCGGTCCTCGTGGGATTGACTTATATTGTCATGCCTTGAGGGTATAATTGTTCACCAAATCGGACGGTACCCCCAGTGACAATATAGGAAATACGATATCGAACCAGTTCAAGCCAACGTAAAACACCAATGAAATATAGAAACACCAAGTCACAAATAGCAATAACGATAATGCTTGTATGTATGCATGCACTTGTGAACATATTAAATTAACCAAAAGCATAAACAATGACATAAATCTTCGATACAAAGAGGAAACTCAAACTATAAGTACCAGAAAGTAAAGTAACAACTCATATAGAAATCCAAACTCAAAAATCTGAACTCGAGTGGGATTAGCAGCCAGGACCTCTGAGCTACACAACACCTCCTTTATCTATAACCTGAAAGTCAGAGGAAAAGCAAGGGAGTAGTGAGTATAATAACTCAGTGGGTAGAAGAAAATAACACATGAATAATATACTGACAGGAGATCAAAGAATGCAGTCTCAAGTAAAATACTTACTAATCAACGTAAGTATCCCAACATAACCACTAGGTAGCCAAAAGTATACACAATAACATAACACTTCATTAACATGCTCAACCAAGTATAACCAATAATTCGGGAGCACATACAGTACACCCAAACCTGCATGCACAAATATATGACTGACATATAGTAAGTATATAACAAGTACTAACTGTAGGAAAAAGCTCTACCACGGATGGTCCCGTGGGCAGTTAGGGTAAACAAATAGTCACTATCTGTAGGTGAACTCGCTACCACAAATGGTCTCGTGGATAGACAAGATAAGTAAACAGTGACTATATGCGGGCGAACTCGCTATCATGAATGGTCTCGTGGGTAAATAGGGTATATACATAGCTATCTAGCTATGGATTGCACGTGAACTCGTTACCATGAATGGTCACATGGGTAGTCATATATTGTTGAGATGTATACTATAAGCCTAGCTTTTGAATGAACATCTGTTTTGAAATATTTTGAAATGAGAATCACTTTGGTCAAATGTTTGCATTTTATATTTATATATATGTCAATGTAGTTGTCCATTTAATTTATATTGTAGATAACATAGTATGTCGTGCCACACAGATGATCATGTTAGTAGTTCCTTATAAATTATAAATAATAGCTCACAACCAAGATGGATTGGGACAAACTACTAGAACGGTTGTAGTGTAATTTGGTATTAGTCTGTCTTGACTATAAAATTACACTAGTACACTATGTGTGCATTGAGCAGGACCATTTGAGGTTGTTTGATTTGTACTGACTATATAAAAGAACAGAACCTCTGTTATTATGGATGTGCGTCCTCCTAATCCCTATATAATAACAAGCATGTATACTTAGTATTTATTTCTTTAACTTATCAATGGGTGAGATTTATTCGTTAAATCAATAGACCCGATGAGTTGGAAAATAGTATTATTTATATGGTGTGTTGTTAATTATATAAGGAATCTATGTCCTAATTATTTAGGCTGATGATGTCCCCTTGAGGAGCTCATAAGGATTATCATGTAAACCTTGCAGGTGGACTTAGTCCGGCATGATAATAAAGTTGAGTGGTACTACTCTTGGAATCAGATGTTAATTAATTAAGTTGTCAGCAACTCATTTAATTAACGGACATACGATATCTTAAACACGGGGAGATTAAAGCCCTCATGATAAGAAGGAGCTCATATTGTAATATGAGATTAGTGCAGTAGTTCAATAATAACCCTTTAGTGGTATGAGTTATTATTAATGGACTTGAGTTGGGTGTTCAGGCCTAACACAGGAAGCCCAAGCCCATCAAGAGGCCTAAACCAATTCCTCCTTTAGGTCCCTGTTGTAGCCTCTATATAAAGCCTTGCATCCATCCCAACAGAAGTCGGTTATAAAAAGGGAGATTTTTTTCTAAACAGAATTCTGTTATTTTTTTTTCTTTGTAACTAACGGTAAGGGTTATAAAAAGGGGATGTGGCACCCCCTAAACATAAGTTTTCCGCAACTCTCTTACTTAGGGCCGGTTGCACAAGGTTCTCCTTCTCACTTGCTTAGGGTCGGCGACACAAGGTTCTCCTTCTCTCTTGCTTAGGGTCGGTGGCACAAGGTTCTCCTTCTCCACCTTAAGGCCAGTGGCACAAAGTTCTCCTTCTCCACCTTAGGGCCTGTGGCACAAATATCTTCCAACTCCACCTTAGGGCCAGCGACTTGGAGGAGAGGAAGAAGAGGAGAGGGCACCCATCCTTATAACGCCCGAAAATTCTCAAAACTGTTTTAGAAATATAGAATGATTTTTCTAGAATTTTTAGATATTTTTCCGGAATTTTTCGAGTAGCGGAAGTAGCAAAAATAAATATAAACGAAAACGGCCTAAGCGGGAATCAAACCCGAGACCTATGGTTTAAGGGATAATGCTAGTAACCAGTGAACCCAGCAGGGCCGTGCTGAGAGAAAGGAGAAACATCTATATTTATGTTAGAGTTGACCGGAATTACCACTTAATATAAATAGAAGGGTTAAGTGGGTTTGGTTTATTTTGCTTGGTTCGGCAAACTCCTCCCTCTCCAAACCCTCAACGCCGACGCCACCTCCTCCTCCTCCTCCTCTCCCGGCGCCCAAACCCAAGGACTCTCGGCTCATCTTCCGGCAACGACTCCAACACGAAAGAGGTTCTTCTCCACGAGAGGAACGCGAAGACGTGAGCGGGTCGTCGAGAAGGTCATCTCCACCGGAATTCTAGCGAATAGAATTGTAAGGAATTTAGCGTACGAGGTAAGAAACCCCTCACCTGCGGTATAATAGCTCCGGTTGGTTTCCTACGCATTAGTTTTAGCTATATGCAGGTTTTTCCGGCACATAGGGTATGTTTAAACCCTCCTCGAGGATTTAGGGATCTAGTTGAACACCTCTAGACGGGCCGGACACGTTGTTCTCCTTTAGTTGGAGATTCTAGACGTTGTCGGGTGCCTAGAGGTGATCTCCCTATTAGAGGAGAGAGTTGGAGCACACCAAGTGTTCGGTAAAATGTTAGTGTAGCTAAATACCACCTCAGTTATGTTTAATAGCTCAGTTAAATGCATTAGAGGCATTTAAACCAGCATATTAGTTTAGTTCAGTTTTATGGGACTACGGTCCAATGGGTGGGCTCCCACAGTCGCCTCTAGGTTCAGATAACCTAGCTCTAGGTTCAGATAACCTAGAAACAGCATGTTATATCAGTTAGCTATAGATATCAGTATTTTATTTTCAGTGGCACTGTACTGGATTAGATATCCATTGGGTTGGACTCCCACAGTCATCCCTAGGTTCAGATAGCCTAGATAACCCTGCTAAATTCGGGACTTGCAACCCCGGGTCTAGTAGGGATGCGCGCACAGCAAGTACAGTTGCCGGGCCCAACAGCATGTTTAGTATTTTCACCTATTATGTATTAGATTTCAAAACTCAAAATCAATTATGCTAGTTGAGTTTGTTTCCAGTTACAGATTTAGTTTCAGTTAGTTTAGCTTATGTTCAGTTCAGTGTTTTATTGCTTGCTACGATATGATTCAGTGCTCATGCCATGCTTATGTGTTATGCTTTATGATTTCAGTATACCATGACTTAGCAAGTTTAGTGCATATTTTCAAATAGCATGCTTTAAAAACCATATTGCACCGAATGTATGTTTTTGTGAGGTAGATGGTTTCTTACTAAGCTTGTTAGCTTACAGATACTACTTTTCTTATATTGCAGATAAAGGTAAAGGAAAAGTGGACTAGCAATGCAGGCTGGAGGTCAATGCAGATGAGGATGTGTGTGTATGGAACTGGAATCAAAGGTCCTTAGGGGACGTAGCAAATTGAGCATTAGACTCTTTAGCATTTACTTTAGCATTTTATTTATTGGTTTTGGTTTCCATGTTCTAGGCACTTTTAGTTATGTGTTGCCATGAATTCCTAAACTATGCCCTATGTTAAGTCAGATTACTAGTTTATGTCGTTGGAATGTTATTATATGTTGTTAGAATAGTTATGATGCATTAGTTAGGTGTTAAGTGGGGTTTTGGCACGCCAAAGTGCTGAAATCCGAGTCCCCGGGTGAAATCAGACTCTGATCGGTCTCCCGACCGATCAGGGCCAGCTATGTCACTGGATCGGTCACCAACCGATCCGGCCTGGCTATGTCACTGGATCGGTCAGCCGACCGATCCAGCACGATACAGTAGCGTCCCAGGAGATTTCAGGTGCTTGGATCGGTCAGTCGACCGATACAGACATACCTGGATCGGTCCGACCGACCGATCCAGCCACACCTGGATCGGTCTGTCGACCGATCCAGTCGTGAACAGAACGTTCCCCAGCTCCGATCGATCCACGGACCGATCCAACCAAGAGCAATCGATCCAGTCCAGCTCGGATCGATTGGGAAGCTCAGGTTTCGTCCAAGAAACTTATCAGTCCAGCTCCTTGACCGTAGGGGATGTAGGTGTTGGATCGAGACGCGCTAGAGGGGGGGGTGAATAGCGATCGCGGCTATTTGTTCAATTATCGGAATCGTAAAATGTTCGTAGAGTAATTAACGCAGCGGAAAGAAACAAACACACAGAAAGACATGGGAATTTACTTCGTTCGGGGCCTGTGAAGACTCCTACTCGAAGGCCCGCGATCCTTGATCGCTTTCCGTGGGCAACAACTATAAGATCGACAAGAGTACAAGTATTACAGTTAAGTATAATGAAAAAAGTACAGTTATACCGACGACAATATCGTAATCTGAAGATTTCGGAGCTCCGGGTCGTCGGTGTCTCATAGCAGCACTTCGGGATCGTCTCGTGAGCAGCTTGTAGCAGAAAGATCGCTTGGAAGTTGTGTATTTGAAGCTGCTGGTCGAGACCCCTTATAAAGGGGGTCCAAGGCGCCTTAACTGTTCACCAAGGCGCCTTGGATGAGCCGAGTCACCCGCGTGGATCAGCACGGACCTGGTCGAACTCTATCTGGTTCAAGGCGCCTTCAGCCTATCCAAGGCGCCTTCAACCTCCGGTCCAAGGTGCCTCGGATCCATTCAAGGCACCTCCTGGCTCGCACCCGAGGCGCCTCCAAGCTCCATGGAGGCGCCTCGGACACTGTTCATCCGAGTTGTAACTTGCTCCTTTGTTCCTGCAAAATGTGTTAGTCCCAAACACATACCTTGCAAAACAAAGTTAGCACAGAAACATAATGAATGATAATAATAAAAGATTTGACAGCATTCGAACTGTCCGGGTCTGACTTCGGGTTTCCAACCGGAAACCCTAGGTCGACCCAACGCCTACTGTTCCCTCTACGGGGAACGCGTCCTCACCTACATTCCTCAGGAGATTTACCTGTTGCCAGTACGATCCTCCTGATCGACTGGACTTTTGCTCGGCACTCGATGCTCCCGGACTTTCTGCTAAACATCCGCTTCAACGGCCAGTTCAGACTTTCACCTGGTTCGCGACACCAGGACTTTTCCACCTAGGGTTACCACCCCCTAGGACTTTTGCCTGAAGCCATCGACCTACCAAGACTTTCCGCATAGGGTTACCACCCCCTATGACCTAGGGTTACCACCCCCTATGACCTAGGGTTACCACCCCCTAGGGTTTTACCTTGCCTAACCGCAGTTAGGACTTTCCTGAAACACTCAGCAACAGCTATCAGATAACAAAGCACCTTAACTTTGAATCCTTTGCCATTATCAAAACTTAGGTTCGATCGTCGGATGCTTCCCGCACCAACAATCTCCCCCTTTTTGATTATGGCAACACGTAATTCAAAGTTAAGAAAAACAACATATGTAATAACTGTATAAAGTTAACCAAGCTTAAGTAAATAAACTTCAAATGCAATAACAGTTAAGCTGGAAACTTTTAACTTTGTAATATTAGACTCCCCCTTAATAAAAGCCCTCCTTTTATTAAATACTTGAATTTAACTTTACTTTACCTACTCTCTGCTTTGAATTTTCCTTTAACTTTAATTTACCTACTCTCCCCCTTTGTCATATATCAAAAATAAACCAGTTTGTAAGTAGATTTGTATTTTTCTGAAGAAAAATTTTCAAAGAGGGAAAAAGATCAATTTTCTTCTTAGCAAAAACGACTTAGCTTTTTGAGTTTTGGAATTTGCCAAATTTGAAAATACTTAGCTATATACTCAGCTTCGAAATGATTTGTATTGAAAAAAAATATTTTGCCAAATAGCTAAGTTTAGAGTACAATCTAGCTAAGTCTGGTTAAAATAGTCTTAAAATTAACTAACTTTAAAAATATGAGTACTTGAATTTTCAATAAAAGGATTTGCTTAGAAGTTATAAAATATGAGGTCATTTTTTAAAAAAATAACTTTAAAATGTTGTAAAAAGGTGACTAGATTTGAAAATATTTGAATACTCAGTTACATGGACAAGTGTTTTGAAAAACTGTAATTAAGTTTTGAATACTCATTTTGAAAAAAAAAATTGATATTAAAGAAAAACTATTAAGTTTTAGGACAGAGGGAGTAGCAGTAGTTTGTTTTCTAATCCAAGCATGAGTCAAATTAAGTTATTGAGTTTAATTTGATTAAGTATCAGAGCCTTAAAATAATCAGGTAAGGTAATTTGATTAGAACCTTAAAGTACAATTATGCTTAAAAAAATTGAAACACACTTTTCCCAATTGTCTAACCTTTAGCTACTTGCTGATTGCCTAGAGGGCAGTAGCTTTCACATGGTTAGTCAAATTAAGTCCATTTGGTCCAGTTAGAGTTGGCTAGAGCTGGAAGACTTGACTTGATTATTATTTATGATGTGTTTAACGCCCAGACTCATATTGATGCACAAATATAAGCATTCCTGAGTCCAGGCTGTACCCTATGCATCTCACGCCATTCTAAGTTTTTTTTAAAACACAAGCAAGGTAGACCTAGGTGTTTGTGAGATGCTCTGGCTTAAGGCTAGAGGAACATGATTTCTAGGGGGAAAACCTAGGCTTAATCCGAATTTTTTTGAAACTTCTAAGAAATTGGAATTTTGAAATAAGTATTTTCCTAGAATTTTAAAAGCAAATGATAAACCAATTAAAAAACCTTGTCTATTCTACCCAACACATTCCTATTTGTCTTCTAAGTGAGCTGAACTCAAGTTCAGGTAAGGGTTTTGTGAAGATGTCAGCTAGATTTGATTTTGACTCAACATAGTTGAGTATAATATCACCCTTAGCTACATGATCCCTTACAAAATGGTGCTTCACTTCTATATGTTTAGTCCTTGAGTGATGAATTGGGTTTTTTGTTAAATTTATGGAACTTATATTATCAATTGAGAATTTTGTGTTATGATAGTTCAGTTGATAGTCTTTAAGAGTGTGCATCATCCAAAGCAATTGAGATGTGCATTCACCTAAGGCTATATATTCAGCTTCAGTGGTAGATAAAGCAACACAATGTTGCTTTCTACTTGACCAACTTACTAGGCATTGTCCTAGAAATTGACAACTACCACTTGTGCTTTTTCTATCTAACTTGCATCCGGCGTAATCTGAGTCAGAATAGCCAAGAAGGTCAAAGGTGCAAGTTCTAGGGTACCAGAGTCCTATATTTAGAGTACCTTTAATGTACCTAAGTATTCTTTTAACATAGGTTAAATGTGACTCTTTTGCACAAGATTGGTATCTTGCACACATACCAACCACAAATAATATGTCGGGTCGGCTTGCAGTTAGGTAAAGCAAGCTTCCTATGACACTCCTATAGTACTTTGGATCTACTGGTTTTCCTTCAGGGTCAGAGTCTATGTTAATGTTGGTGGCCATTGGAGTATTTATTATTTTTGAATTTTCCATGCAGAATTTTTTAATTAATTCCTTTGCATATTTAGTTTGATAAATGTATATTCCATCTTTAGTTTGTTTTATTTGTAAACCTAAGAAAAAATTAAGTTCACCAACCATACTCATTTCAAATTCATTTTCCATTAATCTAATAAATTCTTTTAAAAATTTAGAGTTATTTGATCCAAAAATTATATCATCAACATAGATTTGAGCTATGAAGATGTCTTTTTCTACAGTTTTTACAAATAGAGTTGGATCTATTTGACCTTGGTTGAAACCTTTGGATATTAAGTGATTTGATAATCGTTCATACCATGCCCTAGGGGCTTGTTTAAGTCCGTACAAGGCCTTTTTGAACTTAAATACATGATTAGGATATTCTAAGTCCTCAAATCCTGGGGGTTGGCTTACATATACTTCCTCCTTAATAAATCCATTTAAGAATGCTGACTTGACATCCATTTGGTATAGTTTAAATCCTTTGTTTGCTGCATAGGCTAACAACATTCTAATGGATTCGAGTCTGGCTACTGGGGCATAGGTTTCATCATAGTCCAAACCTTCAACTTGGCTAAATCCTTTAGCTACAAGCCTAGCCTTATTTCTAATTATTTCGCCTTGATCATCTAGCTTGTTTCTAAATACCCATTTTGTATCGATTATTGATTTATTTGAGGGTTTAGATACAAGTTCCCAGACTTGATTTCTCTCAAATTGGGCTAACTCTTCCTGCATAGCTATGATCCAGTCCGGGTCAGGTAGTGCTTCTTCTATTGTTTTTGGTTCGATTTTAGAAATTAGGGCAATCTGACTGTGGATTCTATAGGAGGATCTAGTTCTGACTCCTAGATTTGGATCACCCAAAATTTAATCAGATGGGTGAGAGGTGCTGGCCCTAGTTGGTCTTATAAGTGGGTCAGGGGCTGGTTCCTCTGGTTTATTAAGATTTGGTTGAATTTCATCATCTTCTATATTTCTTGGATCAATATCAACATTCTCATTTATATTTGTTAGATTATTTTCTTCATCAAATATTATATTAGTTGTTTCTTCAACTTTTAGGGTGTTTTGATTGTAGACTCTATAGGCTCGACTGTTTGAGGAGTATCCTAAAAATATTCCTTTGTTAGATTTGGGTGTGAATTTTCTTAAATAATCTTTAGTATTTAAAATGTGAACTTTACATCCAAATACTTTTAAATAATTTAAGTTAGGAATTTTATGATAATATAGTTCATAAGGGGTTTTCTTGTGAAATTTGTTGATCAAAATTCGGTTTTGAATATGATTTGCAGTATTTATTGCTTCTGCCCAGAATTGGTGATTTAAATTATATTCATTTAACATGGTTCTAGCGGCTTCTTGTAGAGTTCTATTTTTACGTTCCACCAGACCATTTTGTTGGGGGGTTCTAGGACATGAAAATTCATATTGATATCCATTTATTTTACAAAATTGGGTATATTTATGATTTTCAAATTCCCCTCCATGATCACTTCTTATTCTTTTAATTTTAGTATCTTTTTCATTTTCTATTAATTTACAAAAGTTACTAAATATTTCATAGGTTTCATCTTTAGTTTTTAGGAATTTTACCCATGAAAATCTAGAGTAGTCATCAATTATTACTAAGCAATACTGGTTCTTGCTTAGTGACTTAGCTCCATGTGAATCAAATAAGTCAAGGTGAAGGAGCTCAAGTAAGGAGCTGGTTCTTTCAAGATTTGTTGATTTGTGTGTTGACTTAGTTTGTTTTCCCTGTTGACAAGCATTACAGATAGAATTTTCAATGAATTTTAGTTTTGGTAAACCTTTAACTAGACCATTATGACTCATTTTTGAAATGAGTCTAGTGTGAGTGTGACACAATCTTCTGTGCCACAAATCAGTTTCCTCTTCTTGTGTTAGAAAATACTTTGTTGAGGATGTCGGTAGATTAATTGAATACATATTATTTATTCTAAGTCCCTTAAGTAAGATTTCAGGATTTTCAATATTTTTAACTAAACACCTGATTTTGTCAAAAGTTACTAAGTATCCACTATCACACAATTGACTTATACTTAGTAGATTAAACTTGAAATTTTCAACTAAAAGGACTTTTCGAATAATAAAATCGGAGTTGAGTTCGATATTACCTCTTCCGATTACCTTAAGTTGACCTTCGTTACCGAATGCAACTGATCCTAAGTTCTTGTACGTGAGTTTAGTAAACTTTAATTTATCTCCAGTCATGTGTCTGGAGCAGCCACTATCCAACATCCATTGATCCAATTCCTACATAGGAAGTGGTTGAATTATTTTAATGGATTTCACAATAGTTAAATTGAAGTAAACTTGTTAGAGATAAATTTTGAAAGAGTTTTGAAATTGATTTTTTTTTTAAATAATTAAAATAATTTTGAAAAAATAATTTTGAAATTGAGTTTTTAAAATAATTTTGAAATTGAGTTTTTAAAATAATTTTGAAAATGAGTTTTTTAAAATAATTTTGAAATTGGGTTTTTTAAAATAATTTTGAAATTGGGTTTTTAAAATAATTTTGAAATTGAGTTTTAAAATAATTTTGAAATTGAGTTTTAAAATAATTTTGAAATTGGGTTTTTTAAAATAATTTTGAAATTGGGTTTTTAAAATAATTTTGAAATTGAGTTTTAAAATAATTTTGAAATTGAGTTTTAAAATAATTTTAAAATTGGGTTTTTAAGATAATTTTGAAATTGAGTTTTTAAATAATTTTGAAATTGAGTTTTAAAATAATTTTGAAATTGAGTTTTTAAAATAATTTTGAAGTTGAGTTTTTAAAATAATTTTGAAATTGAGTTTTAAAATAATTTTGAAATTGAGTTTTAAAATAATTTTTAAATTGAGTTTTTAAAATAATTTTGAAATTGAGTTTTTTTAAAATAATTTTGAAATTGAGTTTTACAATAATTTTGAAATTGAGTTTTAAAATTTTAAAACTTAGTCATCTCACCTGATCTAAATTTTCAATCAGGGAATCCTATGATTGATGTGAGATGATTTATTGTTAAATTCAGGAGTTTTGGTTTAACTTTGTGTTAGATTCAGATTTGGCTTTGGGTTCAACAAGTAAGCATTCTTTGGATAAACTTCTGGGCTATGGTGAGTCACAAGGAGCTCATTAAAGTAACCATGCCTTTGAGGTTTTCCAAATAGTCCTACCCATTGAACTTAATACCAATCCTTGGTCTAACTAGTCAGGATCCATTTAAGGGTAGCTTCGATCAGTTCCACTTGGCCAAATGCACCAGGTCGAAGCCATATCTTCCTAGACATGCGATGCCCAAGCTTCCCTAACGTACTATCATCCAAAAACTTCACCAGTACTGTGGTTCAAGTTAACCTTAGTCCGTTTTAATCTAACCTTAATTACCCTGCCGGGTAATCTACTCTTGTTTTACCCATTTTGGGTAGATTAGGTTCAGTTACCCTGCCGGGTAGTTTAGTTGGGGGTGCCAGCGAGTCTGGAACCTCCATCTTTATTTTGAGTTTTAATTTATGATTTTATTTTGACTTTCAATTTCGAATTTTGAATTTAACTGTAATTTTTAATTTCAATTTCGAATTTTGAATTTTAATTTTAATTTATTTTTTTTTATTTCAATTTTGAATTTTGAATATAACTTTAATTTTTAATTTTAATTTCAATTTCGAATTTTGAATTTTAATTTTAATTTTTAATTTCAATTTCGAATTTTGAATTTAACTTTAATTTCAATTTCGAATTTAATTTTTAATTTTTAATTTAAATTTTGAATTTAGAATTTTAAATTTTAATTTTTAATTTCAATTTCGAATTTAATTTTTAATTTCGAATTTTGAATTTCAATTTTGAATTTAATTTTGAATTTTTAATTTAAATTTTGAATTTAGAATTTTAAATTTTAAGGATTGTTTTTCTTTTTGCTCCCCCTGGATCATGGCCTCGATATGGTCTATCGAGGTAGTATATTTGATCCTTCGGAACCCAGTATTGGCCAAGTACAACTTGATTGACCAAGTTAGACTTGGAGACCCATGCTTGGACTGATTTAATACTTTGTTTGTTTATTAGTGATAAAGAAGATCTATATTTACTTTTGTATCCCAACCCAGTTCTGTTGTAGACGGCTCTTTGTGTTCCAAGAATCAAGTCCAAATTCTTGGAGCCCAAAGTAAACCGTTCTAAGGTATTTTCTAAATCCTTAACCTTATTTGTTAAACTTGAATTTTCTTCCTCAAGTTTTTGAACTTGAGTTGGAAATTCAGTCTGACTCTGGTCAGGTAAGGGTTTGGTGTTAGCCACTTCTTTAAGGACACTTACTTCCTTTAGAAGTGACTTAACTTTCAGGTTTGACTTAGCTAATTTGCGCAATAAATAGCTAACTAAAATGTTCAACCGGGAGATACTTACAGCGGGGTCTGGTCCTTCGGAAACGGATACGGATCCGTGGCTTTGCTCGGACTCTGCCTCAGACTCGCTCTCGCATCCGTATTCGACGACTTGGTCCCGGGCCATTAATGCGAGTAGACTCGTTTGTTAGAGCTCGTCGTCGTCGTCCTCTGATGAAGATTCGTCCCATGTTGCCTTAAGGACCTTTTTCCTTCTTTGCTTTTTGACCTCCTTCAGGTTAGGGAAGTTGGATTTGATGTGCCCTCTTTGGTTACACCCGTAGCATGTAACTTCAAATTTCATCTTTGTATTTTGTGGGCCTTCCTTTGATTTTACTGCCTTCTTTAGATCCCTTTTGTCGAATCCTTTCGTCTTGTAGAGCTTCTTCACGAGGTTTACCAGCTCGGTTGTAATGTCACCTTCTTCATCGTCAGAGTCTGGTTCAGCTTCCGATGCTGGTTCGGTTCTCCGTCGTGGTCTCGGTTCCCGGGTTCGGCTTGTACCTGCAACCAACGCAATACCTTTCTCGGTTGGCTGTGCATTAGTCTGCTTATGAAGTTCAAATTCACTAAAAAGTTCATCTAGTTTTAAAGAAGATAAATCCTTGGAAACTTTGTAGGCATCTACCATTGATGCCCACAATGTATTCCTTGGAAACGAGTTTAGCGCATACCTTATTACGTCCCGATTTTCTATCTTCTGGCCAATTCCGTGAAGAGAGTTAAGGATGTCTTGTATTCTCGCATGAAGAGAACTCGCCGTTTCTCCTTCCTGCATTTTTAGATTATATAATTTATTAAGTAAAAGATCTCTTTTACTTACCTTGGTGTCGTCAGTGCCTTCGTGGAGTTCGATTAGCTTTTCCCAGAGTTCCTTTAAAGAGGAGAACGGGCCAACTCTGTTGAGTTCTTCCTTGGTAAGACCACACTGAAGGGTGCAGGTAGCTTTGGCGTCGGCTTCCACCTTTTTTATTAGAGAGGCATCCCACTTTTCGCAGGGTGTAGTTTTGCCGTCGTCATCGACTGGCAGTTTCAGTCCCGTCTTTATGATCATCCACGTTTCGAATTGTATCTTTAGATACGTTTCCATTCTTCCCTTCCAGTAGCCAAAATCCTCTCCGGAGAATAGCGGGGGGCGTACAGTGCTGAAACCCTCTTGTTGGGCCATTTATAATATGTAACAAAAGAAAACAACAGAATATGTTCCAAGACTAAGTCTTGGATTAGTAGTGCTGGAATAAAGAATAATAAAAACGAGCTCGAGTGGTGTTGCACCTACTTCGAGCAAAAGTCGATTCGAGGGAAACAGAAATTAGAATATAGCTATAAGGCTAAATTCTAATTCGACTCCGAAAACGAAAAAAAACTGCGAAAAATTTGTTTTGAAAGGTGGTTGCACCAATTCAAAACGACCCCGCTCTGATACCAATTGTTGGATCGAGACGCGCTAGAGGGGGGGTGAATAGCGCTCGCGGCTATTTGTTCAATTATCGGAATCGTAAAATGTTCGTAGAGTAATTAACGCAGCGGAAAGAAACAAACACACAGAAAGACAAGGGAATTTACTTCGTTCGGAGCCTGTGACGACTCCTACTCGAAGGCCCGCGATCCTTGATCGCTTTCCGTGGGCAACAACTATAAGCTCGACAAGAGTACAAGTATTACAGTTAAGTATAATGAAAAAAGTACAGTTATACCGACGACAATATCGTAATCTGAAGATTTCGGAGCTCCGGGTCGTCGGTGTCTCGTAGCAGCACTTCGAGATCGTCTCGTGAGCAGCTTGTAGCAGAAAGATCGCTTGGAAGTTGTGTATTTGAAGCTGCTGGTCGAGACCCCTTATAAAGGTGGTCCAAGGCGCCTTAACTGTTCACCAAGGCGCCTTGGACGAGCCGAGTCACCCGCGTGGATCAGCACGGACTTGGTCGAACTCTATCTGGTTCAAGGCGCCTTCAGCCTATCCAAGGCGCCTTCAACCTCTGGTCCAAGGCACCTCGGATCCATTCAAGGCGCCTCCAGTCTGCTGCGCTGGCCTTTTCCTGGCTCGCACCCGAGGCGCCTCCAAGCTCCATGGAGGCGCCTCGGACACTGTTCATCCGAGTTGTAACTTGCTCCTTTGTTCCTGCAAAATGTGTTAGTCCCAAACACATACCCTGCAAAACAAAGTTAGCATAGAAACATAATGAATGATAATAATAAAAGATTTGACAGCATTCGAACTGTCCGGGTCTGACTTCGGGTTTCCAACCGGAAACCCTAGGTCGACCCAACGCCTACTGTTCCCTCTACGGGGAACGCGTCCTCACCTACTCCACTCAGGAGATTTACCTGTTGCCAGTACGATCCTCCAGATCGACTGGACTTTTGCTCGGCACTCGATGCTCCCGGACTTTCTGCTGAACATCCGCTTCACCGGCCAGTTCAGACTTTCACCTGGTTCGCGACACCAGGACTTTTCCACCTAGGGTTACCACCCCTAGGACTTTTGCCTGAAGCCATCGACCTACCAAGACTTTCCGCATAGGGTTACCACCCCCTATAACCTAGGGTTACCACCCCCTAGGGTTTTACCTTGCCTAACCGCAGTTAGGACTTTCCTGAAACACTCAGCAACAGCTGTCAGATAACAAAGCACCTTAACTTTGAATCCTTTGCCATTATCAAAACTTAGGTTCGATCGTCGGATGCTTCCCGCACCAACAGTAGGATACACCAGGTATCCCTTAGATCATCTCCCTTAGCACAGGTAGAACCAATAACATGTATTAGGTCAAATATCAGTAGCATAAAAACTCAAATTAGATCAGTTTTCCGCGCAGCTTGGCACAGTAACCGTAGCGATTCGCCTTACAGCCTAGTAGTGGAAGGTGGGTCGTTACAGAGTGGTATCAGAGCAGTGTTCCATACTTCCTGCACACACATCAGCATTGTACCTGCAGCTTCCAAGTAAGAATACCTCCCCTCTCTTTATTGTTCTTGCTTTCTAGTTACAGTTCATGTTTATATGCCTACTTCCTGTTAGTATGAGATAGTCTTTGAACATGATATCAGTAATTATATAACTGTGATAGTATTAGTTATACATATGTTCTCTATGTCTTTAGAAATGGAACGAGGACGCTCAGCTAGAAGGGCACTAGCTACTGAGCCCCAACAAGAGGAAGACAGTTCAGTGCCTCCTCCAGACCTTACAGCATTAGTGGCTCAGTTACAGCAGCAACTAGATGAACAACAATAGGAAATAGCCACCTTAAAGGATAATCAGCAGAATACCCCCACAGTCACCCCGGAACCGAACCTGACGACTCCAGAAGTCTTAGAGGTTCCACCAGCTCAGCCTACAGCGCCAACACCAGCACCAGTACCAGCACCAGTAGCCCCAGCAGCTGAGCCAAGAAAGGAAGCCTATCTGATCGAGTGGCAGCGAGTCAAGCCAGAGAACTTCTCAGGCGCTAGTGAACCATGGGATGTACAAGCCTGGTTCAAAACACTGGAGAGCACGATGGAGCTTCTGGACTGGCCAGAACACGAGAAGGTGAAGTGTGCCTCCTTCTGCCTGACAGGAGACGCACGCATGTGGTGGGAAAGAATCAGAAAGCGCCAAGTGAACCGGATGACATGGGTGACTTTGAGAAGGAATTCTTTGAGGAGTTCTTTCATATCACGGGTTACAAACCGCCACTATGACGAGTTCACTAAGTTTCAGGGCAACCTATCGATTGAGGAAGCCGTGAAGAAATTCAACAGTTGGCTCGTGCCCGGTGAGTCGGTCACGTAAAAGGCGGATCAGTTGATGCTCAAGATGAGGCCGAGATAGCGATGGCGTGGTGGTGGCATACATAGGCCACAAACCACAGAGTAATTGGTGAGCAGTGCCTTGACCACAGAGCATTACCAGAACAGCATGAAGCAGCAGAGGCAAGTCTTCTCAGAGTCCAAGGGCCAAGGAAACTCTCACACTCAAAAACAGTAAGGCCACAGCTCTAACTGGAAAGGGAACTCCAACAGCAAGCGTAAATCAGGGAGTGACTCAAAAGGAGGACCATCTAGCAAACGACCCAGTTATCCAAAGTGTGCCACTTGTGGGAAATTTCACCCAGGGGTTTGTCGCAAGGGCATACGAGGATTCTTTGAATGTGGACAAGAAGGGCACATGGCCAAACAGTGCCCGAACAAGACCGATCTTCCTCAGCTACAGCAGATTCAGTATGCAGGCCAGCCAGCTCAGTCCGCTCTAGAAGGTCCACTTATCAGCCAGGGCCGATTAGAAGCCCCTCCAGCTATGGTGAATGCGAGGATCTACTCACTCACCAGAGAGGACGTAGCAAATGCCTCGACAGTCGTCACAGGTTAGATTAGCATTTTTCAGTATAGTGCTACTGTTCTATTTGATACTGGGGCAACCCATTCATACATAGCCAGGATGTTCTCCGAGCAATTAGAAATACCCCCAGAGGTACTCAGTGGTCAATTTCTGACGGCACTACCTTCAGGAGAGGTCATGGCATCGACGCACTGGCTCAGAGCAGTGCCAGTCATTATAGCAGACCGGGAACTCTTTTGTGATCTGATCCTGCTGGAAATGACTGACTACGACGTCATCCTTGGAATGGACTTCCTGATCAGATACGGTGCTTCCATAGAGTGCCGTAAACAGAAAGTCGTATTCCAACCCGAAGCAGAAGCACAGTTCGAGTACATCGGAGAACCAAAGAGAAAAGCCAGAAAATTTCTCTCAGCTATGAAGGCACAGAAGTTGATGGATTCGGGATGTACGGGGTACCTAGCACATGTAGTCACTACCAGCCAGGACGAGGACCAACAGCTAGCAGAGGTCCGAGTTGTATGTGACTACCCAGCAGTCTTCCCTGAAGAGTTACCAGGCCTAGCACCAGTCAGGGAGATTGAATTTGAGATAGAGCTCTTCCCCGGCACCAATCCTATTTCCAAAGCGCCCTACCGCATGGCTCCAGCAGAACTGAAGGAACTTCATGAGCAGCTACAGGAGCTACTTGACAAGGGCTTCATACGCCCTAGTCACTCACCATGGGGAGCACCTGTGCTGTTCGTGAAGAAGAAGGATGGAAGCATGCGGCTATGTATAGACTACAGAGCACTGAATCAGGTCACGATCAAGAACAGGTATCCTCTTCCCAGAATAGATGACCTGTTCGACCAGTTAAAGGGAGCAGCAGTGTTCTCTAAGATTGACCTCAGATCAGGATATCACCAAGTCAGAGTCAAGGAGGGTGATATACCGAAGACAGCATTCAGGACCAGATACGGACATTACGAGTTCGTAGTCATGCCTTTTGGCGTGACAAATGCTCCAGCTACATTCATGGATCTCATGAACAGAGTATTCAGGGAGTATTTAGATCAGTTTGTTATTGTGTTTATCGATGACATTCTTATCTACTCAGGAACTCAGGAAGAACACTCAGAGCACCTGAAACTAGTATTGCAGACCCTTCAGCAGAACCAGCTATACGCCAAGTTCACGAAATGTGAATTTTGGCTAGATCAGGTGTCCTTCCTGGGCCACATCATCTCAAAGGATGGTATTATGGTAGATCCCAGCAAGATAGAAGCAGTAAGTAACTGGAAGAGACCTAAGAACGCCAGCGAGATCAGGAGCTTTCTGGGATTAGCAGGATATTACAGAAAGTTTGTAGAGGACTTCTCCAGGATAGCCTCCCCACTGACAGCTCTTACCAGAAATAACAGGAAATTTCAGTGGACAGAGGACTGTGAGAACAGCCTCAGCGAGCTAAAAAGGAGATTGACCAGTGCTCCCATTTTGGCTCTACCAGACAACACCAGCAGCTTTGACATCTATAGTGATGCCTCCAAGTTGGGACTAGGAGCAGTACTGATGCAAAACGGCAAGGTGATCGCCTATGCCTCCAGACAACTCAAGGATTATGAGAAGAACTACCCTACTCATGACCTTGAGCTTGCAGCAGTAGTGTTCGCTCTCAAAATTTGGAGACATTACTTATATGGAGCTCAGTGCAGAGTGTATACAGATCATCAGAGTCTGAAGTACTTCTTCACTCAGAAGGATCTGAACATGCGACAGCGCAGATGGCTTGAGCTAGTCAAAGACTACGATATAGACATCCTCTACCATCCAGGGAAAGCCAATAAGGTAGCCGACGCACTCAGCAGAAAATCCAGTGCTACCTTATCATCTCTTACAGCCATGTCACCGCCCCTACAGAAGGAGATCGTAGATTTCGGTCTCGAACTCATCGTTGGACAGCTCTCTACTATGACCTTAGAGTCCACCTTGCTTGGTGATATTCAGTCAGCTCAGGAGCAGGACCCTGAAATTCAGAAAATCAAGCAAGGGCTAGCAGAATCAGGAACTGGAGAATTCAGAGTGTCCGATAGCGGGGTGTTATATTTTGGTGACAGACTCTGTGTTCCAGATCAGGAGGAGCTACGGAGACAGATTTTAGATGAGGCTCACAGGACTCCTTATGCGATGCATCCAGGTTCCACCAAAATGTATCAAGACCTGAAGAACCATTTTTGGTGGCCCGGGATGAAGCGAGACATCGCCAGATATGTTAGCATCTGCCTCACCTGTCAGAGGGTCAAGGCAGAACATCAGCGACCAGGAGGAGTCCTGCAGCCTATACAGATCCCAGAATGGAAGTGGGAGGATATCTCTATGGACTTCATAGTGGGACTACCCAGAACCACGAATGGTTTTGATGCCATCTGGGTAATAGTCGACAGGTTGACTAAATCAGCCCACTTCTTAGCTATTAGAATATCCTACTCCATGGAGCAGCTAGCTCAGTTGTATCTCAAGGAGATTGTCAGGCTGCATGGAGTCCCACGGACCATTATATCAGACAGAGACAGCAGATTTACATCACACTTCTGGGAGTGTGTACAGTCAGCGTTGGGCACTAAGTTAAAGTTCAGCACAGCATTCCATCCTCAGACAGATGGTCAGACGGAGCGAGTGAATCAGGTACTCGAAGATATGCTCCGAGCGTGTGCCCTAGACTTCAAGGGAAGTTGGTGCAAATATCTGAGTCTAGCAGAATTTGCATACAACAACAGTTATCAGGCCACTATCGGCATGGCTCCTTATGAGGCACTCTATGGGCGGAGGTGCAGATCACCAATCTGCTGGTATGAGAGTGGTGAACAGAAGGAACTAGAGCTTCAGACAGATCTAGTAGCAGATACCACAGCAGCCATACAGCAGATTCGCCAGAGGATAGAGACAGCACAGAGCCGTCAGAAGAGCTATGCCGATACACGACGCAGACCCCTAGAGTTTTCAGTTGGGGATACAGTTTTCCTCAGAGTAGCTCCCATGAAGGGAGTCATGCGTTTTGGGAAGAAAGGCAAGCTAGCTCCCAGATATGTGGGACCATACCTTATCACGAAGAGAGTGGGCAAGGTAGCATATGAGCTAGAGCTACCTCAGGAGATGTCAGCTGTCCACAACGTATTTCATGTCTCCATGCTGAAGAAGCATATTCCAGACGCCACCCAGGTGATTGAGCCCCAGTTGGTACAGGTCCGTGATGATCTCAGCTATGACAGTCGGCCTATTCAGATAATAGACCGAGCAGTAAAGAAATTACGGAACAAGGAGGTACCATTAGTCAAAGTCAGCTGGCAAAATCACACAGCAGTAGAGGCGACTTGGGAGACAGAGGCCAGCATGAGACAGAAGTATCCAGAATTGTTCTAAGTTCGAGGACGAACTTTTTATAAGGTATGGGGGATTGTAACGCCCGAAAATTCTCAAAACTGTTTTAGAAATATAGTATGATTTTTCTGGAATTTTTAGATATTTTTCCGGAATTTTCCGAGTAGCGGAAGTAGCAAAAATAAATATAAACGAAAACGGCCTAAGCGGGAATCGAACCCGAGACCTATGGTTTAAGGGATAATGTTAGTAACCAGTGAACCCAGCAGGGCCGTGCTGAGAGAAAGGAGAAACATCTATATTTATGTTAGAGTTGACCGGAATTACCACTTAATATAAATAGAAGGGTTAAGTGGGTTTGGTTTATTTTGCTTGGTTCGGCAAACTCCTCCCTCTCCAAACCCTCAACGCCGACGCCACCTCCTCCTCCTCCTCCTCTCTCGGCGCCCAAACCCAAGGACTCTCGGCTCATCTTCCGGCAACGACTCCAACACGAAAGAGGTTCTTCTCCGCGAGAGGAACGCGAAGACGTGAGCGGGTCGTCGAGAAGGTCATCTCCACCGGAATTCTAGCGAATAGAATTGTAAGGAATTTAGCGTACGAGGTAAGAAACCCCTCACCTGCGGTATAATAGCTCCGGTTGGTTTCCTACGCATTAGTTTTAGCTATATGCAGGTTTTTTCGGCACATAGGGTATGTTTAAACCCTCCTCGAGGATTTAGGGATCTAGTTGAACACCTCTAGACGGGCCGGACACGTTGTTCTCCTTTAGTTGGAGATTCTAGACGTTGTCGGGTGCCTAGAGGTGATCTCCCTATTAGAGGAGAGAGTTGGAGCACACCAAGTGTTCGGTAAAATGTTAGTGTAGCTAAATACCACCTCAGTTATGTTTAATAGCTCAGTTAAATGCATTAGAGGCATTTAAACCAGCACATTAGTTTAGTTCAGTTTTATGGGACTACGATCCAATGGGTGGGCTCCCACAGTCGCCTCTAGGTTCAGATAACCTAGCTCTAGGTTCAGATAACCTAGAAACAGCATGTTATATCAGTTAGCTATAGATATCAGTATTTTATTTTCAGTGGCACTGTACTGGATTAGATATCCATTGGGTTGGACTCCCACAGTCGTCCCTAGGTTCAGATAGCCTAGACAACCCTGCTAAATTCGGGACTTGCAACCCCGGTTCTAGTAGGAAGTACAGTTGTCGGGCCCAACAGCATGTTTAGTATTTTCACCTATTATGTATTAGATTTCAAAACTCAAAATCAATTATGCTAGTTGAGTTTGTTTCCAGTTACAGATTTAGTTTCAGTTAGTTTAGCTTATGTTCAGTTCAGTGTTTTATTGCTTGCTACGATATGATTCAGTGCTCATGCCATGCTTATGTGTTATGCTTTATGATTTCAGTATACCATGACTTAGCAAGTTCAGTGCATATTTTCAAATAGCATGCTTTAAAAACCATATTGCACCGAATGCATGTTTTTGTGAGGTAGATGGTTTCTTACTAAGCTTGTTAGCTTACAGATACTACTTTTCTTATACTGCAGATAAAGGTAAAGGAAAAGTGGACTAGCAGTGGAGCTGGAGGTCAATGCAGATGAGGATGTGTGTGTATGGAACTGGAATCAAAGGTCCTTAGGGGACGTAGCAAATTGAGCATTAGACTCTTTAGCATTTACTTTAGCATTTTATTTATTGGTTTTGGTTTCCATGTTCTAGGCACTTTTAGTTATGTGTTGCCATGAATTCCTAAACTATGCCCTATGTTAAGTCAGATTACTAGTTTATGTCGTTGGAATGTTATTATATGTTGTTAGAATAGTTATGATGCATTAGTTAGGTGTTAAGTGGGGTTTTGGCACGCCAAAGTGCTGAAATCCGAGTCCCCGGGTGAAATCAGACTCTGATCGGTCTCCCGACCGATCAGGGCCTGGCTGTGTCACTGGATCGGTCAGCCGACTGATCCAGCCAGATACAGTATGCTACTGTATCCTCCTGGATCGGTCAGCCGACCGATCCAGCACGATACAGTAGCGTCCCAGGAGATTTCAGGTGCCTGGATCGGTCAGCCGACCGATCCAGACATACCTGGATCGGTCCGACCGACCGATCCAGCCACACCTGGATCGGTCTGCCGACCGATCCAGTCGTGAACAGAACGTTCCCCAGCTCCGATCGATCCACGGACCGATCCAACCAAGAGCAATCGATCCAGTCCAGCTCGGATCGATTGGGAAGCTCAGGTTTCGTCCAAGAAACTTATCAGTCCAGCTCCTTGACCGTAGGGGATGTAGGATACACCAGGTATCCCTTAGATCATCTCCTTTAGCACAGGTAGAACCAATAACATGTATTAGGTCAGATATCAGTAGCATAAAAATTCAAATTAGATCAGTTTTCCGCGCAGCTTGGCACAGTAACCGTAGCGATTCGCCTTACAGCCTAGTAGTGGAAGGTGGGTCGTTACAATCCTAGATCCTCCTTTTGGTGGTCGGCGGTTTGGAAACAAAGAAGAGAAGAAGGGTGGTTGTTATTTTTGTAGATCGTCGCCCATATAACGTCCAAGAAGAGGAGAGGAATACAATAGAAGATCAAGAGGTTTTTAGCTACAAAGGAAAGGTACAACTAGTTCTTTGATTCTGCTGCGTAATTAGTTTAGTTTTCTTTGTATCGATTTTGAATACCAACATAAGAGGACAGCGATCTTGTACTTCGATCAAGGTGTGCTTTGATCTGTTAGAGTGTATACTAAAATCCTAGCTTTTGTAAACATTTATTTTGAAATAAAGAATCACATTGGTCAAAAATGTCTACATTTATATGCTAAGTGTAGTTGTTCAATTAATTTATATTGTAGATAACATGGTGTGTGGTGTCACACACAGAAGATCATGTTATCGGTTCTTTATAAATTATAAACAGTAGCTCATGACTAAGATGGAAAGGAACAAACCATTGGAATAGTCATAGTGTAATTAGATATTAGTTTATCTTGACTAATAAATTACACTAGTACACTCTGAGTTTATTGAGTAGGACCATTTAAGGTAAGTTCTTTTTATACTGACTTGATAAAAAAACAAAACCTTAGTTATTATGGAAGTGTGCGCTCTTAATCCTAATATAATAACAAGCACATATATTTAGTATTTATTTCTTTAACTTATCAAAGGGTGAGATTTAGCTCGATAAATCAAAATGCCCGATAAGTTGGGAAATGATATTACTTATAGTGTGTGTTGTTGATTATAGAAGGAAATTGTGTCCTAGTAATCTAGGTTGATAATTTCCCCAAGAGGAGCTCATAAAGATTGTCATGTTAAACCCTGCAGGTGGACTTAGCCCGACATAACGACAAGGTTGAGTTGTACTACTCTTGGACTAAGACATTAATTAAAATGAGTTGTCAGTAACTCAATTAATTAGTGGGCATCCGATATCTTAAACACAGGGAGATTAACACACTCATGATAAGAAGGAGCCCATAATGTAATTTGGGATTGGTGCGGTAGTGCAATAATAACTCTCTAGTGGAATGAGTTATTATTGATGAACTTGAGTTGTGTATTCGGGGCGAACACGAGATACTCGAGCTTGTCGGGAGGTCAAAACCAATTTCTCCTCTAGGTCCCTGTCGTAGCCTCATTAATGCCTCATATACACCCATGAAAAGTCTATCTTGGTGTCCAAGAAGGGGCCGGCCCATGGCTTGATGACCAAGCCAAGGGGGCCGGCCATATTCTCCTTAAGGTGGCCGGCCATATTCTCCTTAAGGTGGTCGGCCATATGCTTCATGAAGGGGTCGGCCACATAAATCAAAGTATAAGGGGTGTTTTGAATTTTTAAAATCTTCTCTTTATAGACAACTACAAGTTTTTAAAAGAGAGATTTTAAAATTATAAAACTTTCCTTATTTGAATTAGGTCACATGGTTTAAAAGAAAGTTTTAAAACTTTCCCTTTTTAACCATCCTCATGGTTTTTTAAAAGAGAGTTTTAAATTGGAAACTTTCCTTTTTTGTAACCATGTTAAAAAAGGAAATTTTAGAAGAGATGTTTTAAATTTTAAAACTTGGTTTTAATTTTTAGAACTTTCCTTTTTTAAAGATCCACATTAGGAAATTAAAAGAGAGCTTGTAAAATTTTATAAGAGCTTTCCTTCTTTGCTTATAAAATGTTTACAAAATATTTTTCTCCCTCTTTATAGGGGTCGGCCACCCTTGCTTGGTGTCCAAGCAAAGGGCCAACCATTAAGAGAATAAAAGAGGAGGAAAAGGAAAATAAAAGGAGGAAAGGAAATCAAGAGGAAGATTTTAATTTTTTTGTAAAAATCTTTTCTTATTTGCCTTGGGTAAGTATTATAAAAGAAGGGGAGGAGAGGCCTCATAATGTATCAATTCTTATTCTCTTACATGTGCTCTTTCTTGTGGCCGGCCCTCTCCCCTTTCCTTTCCCCTTGCTCTCTTTTGTTCCTTGGTGGTGGTTGTGGCCGAAACTTAGAGAAGGAGGAGGAGCTTTTGGGTGGTGTTCATCTTGGAGGTTCATCGCCCACACGACGTCCAAGAGGATGTGAGGAATATGGCAAAAGATCAAGAGGTCGTTGCATACAAAGAAAGGTATAACTAGTAATTATTTTCCGTATCATGCTAGTTTTTCTTTGTATGAATTCCAAACACAATAGGCATATGATTCTAGAGTTTCGAATTTGTGATTCGAGTTTGTGTTTTTTTTGTTTTTCGAATTTGTGATTCGATTGTTCATTTTGGTTAAACCTAGAGTTATATAAGGAAATTAAATATTAGATTTCTTTAAAAGGTTTTGTCCAGGCGGTGGTGGATGATCCCATACCCAAGAAGGACTAGTGCCTCGTCATGTAGTCCTGGAAGGCAATTTTAGAAATTAATATTTAACTAAATTTATAATATAGGTGGATTTAGATCAATAATGTTAAACATCGTTTGCGATCCAAATCTAAACCATTAAGAACAGATAAGTTAAATTTGGAATCAATAATGTTAAGTTCCATTTGCGATTCCTAATTTAATTTCTAAAGAACACAATAGGTTGTTTAGGAAAGGTTCGACACTTGTACAAAATTTTTGTACAGTGGAACCGATACGATCTTCCTAGGACCAACCAACATGATCCATCAAGAACTTGCTTGATTGATCAAACACATGTCTGATCGAACATGCGGGTTGCTAGGAAAAGTTCTGTACATGTACAATTTTTGTACATGGAAATTGAAACAAAACGGAATTCCAGCGCCTTCTAGTGATATCAGAGCGAGTTTTCTAGTTCTGTGTGATTGATTTTCGGTTAAATTATGCACTGCTCGTATATAAGTTTAGGCAGGATAATAGTAGGATGTGTAAGAAAAATTAACTCTGTGGTTGCAGGCATCCAAGGTCCAACTATTATGGCTTTGTGTGTGATTTGAACCCTTGGGCATGTCGAGGTTGTTTTGTGTTGTGCATGATTGTAATAATTAAATACGACAGGTTGCTGTATTATTTTTTACATTTTGTAGGATCTAGTTTACATATAAATCCCTTTGTGGAATATAGGATCGATAAATTTAAATTTTTATTTATTTTTGTTGTGGCTTGTATCCTTGCTATGCGTGGTGTTATTGTGAGGACCAGAGGCACGACAAAGAAGGAAGCAAGAAAGATGCGACGGCTTGATCCATTGGCGGCATATTGGAGGACAACGATGAATGAGGCCATAATAGTTGGAAATTTTATTTTCATATTTATTGCCTTTATATGCTGTTTTTATGTGCTGTGATGCTGTTTTTATGTGCTGTGATGTGTGTGCATGTTAAAATTTCTCAATTTAAATAATTAAGTGGGAGAGGGATTATTTAAATAAATTCCACGGTCTCCATTACTGGTTTGTAAGTGATGCATTCAAACTTGCGTGTTGCTTTAAGTGCCTTCCTCCATATCAGATGAGTTTGTTTGCAGATCACTAGATCAAACTTACTCTATGGATGATTATAGGAAATTATTTAGGTATGTGTGATCTTCTCCATCTAAAGAGGCACAATCATAATTAATGAACTAAGTATCAAGTAATGGTATACACTTAGGCGCATTTAATAGTATCCTCCCCATCAGAGTCACTGCTATTATTTGTGTGACCGAAGATGAACCAACAATTAATTTTATTTGTCATAAAGTTAGATTGACAAGATAATAAAATTAATAGATAAAACCTCCTCTTACAAATGTTTGAATTAGTATACATCCACAATATCATGGCATATGAAATTCACGGTGTTTTGAGATGTTAGTGAATTTAAATTATATTGTTTGAGGAATCAATATTATTTTAAATTCTAAAATTTTGACCAAATATTTTATTTTGTGATTCTCAGGATTTCAAAATGGCTTTCAATCCTCTTGCTGTTATTTTAAAAGAAAACAAACTTACTGGTCCAAATTATATTGATTGGAAATGAAACTTGGACATTGTCTTAACTGCTGAAGAATACATGTTTGTACTTCTTGAGGTCTATCCTAGCGTGCCTGATAAGGATTCTAGTGAAGAGGAGATAGAGAGACATAGGAAAGGCGTCAAGGTAGATGAGATGGCGTGATGTTACATTTTTGCTTCTATGTCAAATGTGCTGCAACATCAACATCAGGGCATACCCACTGCCTATGACATGATGCTCAATCTCAAGGAACTCTTCGGACACCAGAATCAGGTTGCTAGGCAGGAGGCCATGAGAAACTTAATGACGACCACCATGACTGAGGGGACACACATAAGGGATCATATCCTCAAGATGATGACTCATTTGAATGAGATGGAAGTCCTTGGAGCTAAAATCGATGGGGAAACCCAGGTCGATATCATTCTCCTAATGACACCGAAGAGTTTTGAGCAGTTCCGCCTAAACTACAACATAAGCAAAAGAGTTTATTCGTTGGTAGAACTTCTGACAGAACTCTAAGCGGTAGAAGGGCTACTTCATCAAAGTTCTCAAGTTCACATTACTGTAAATGTTTCTGCCTCAAAGCCGAAAGGTGGAAAGAAGAAGAAGAAACAAGTTGGTTCAGCAAAGAAAGTGATTCAACCTCAAGGGACTGGGCTGCAGGTAGGTGTGAAGAAGCCGAAGGGCAAGTGCTTCACATACAAGTAGTCTGGACATTGGAAGGTGGACTATCCTCACAGAAAGGAGAACAATAAATGTATACCTTTTTCATTAGTTATTGAAACATGTTTAGCGGTATTATCTACCGGTACCTGGTGTGTAGAAACGGGAGCCAATGATCATGTCTGTAATTCATTGCAGGGGTTCCAAGAAACCAAACGACTACATGAATTAGAAATCATCGTCTACATAGGCAATGCTACGAGAGTGGCGGCTGTTGTAGTGGGAGATGTTTATTTGTCTTTTGATAGGAATAAAACTTTGATTTTGAAAAATTGTCTTTACGTACCATGTTTTATAAAGAACTTAATTTCAGTTTCTAAATTATTTATGGATGGATATTCTGTTTCTTTTGATGACAAAGTGGTTGTCAAGAAAAATAGGGTGGTTATCTGTTCTGGTGCGTTAGTTGGCAATTTGTATACTCTTAATCCAATAACTCCCACGATGCAATAAATGGAAATTAATAACACATCTTCTAATTCTAATAAGAAAAAGCAACCTTCGGAAATGAACCAAACATATCATTGGCATATAAGGTTGGGTCATATTAACTTGAGTAGGATTCAAAGATTAATAGCCGATGGA
Source organism: Zingiber officinale (assembly GCF_018446385.1). Lineage (NCBI taxonomy): Eukaryota > Viridiplantae > Streptophyta > Magnoliopsida > Zingiberales > Zingiberaceae > Zingiber > Zingiber officinale. The sequence goes on along the minus strand of NC_056007.1, from coordinate 26,628,805 downwards.
CCTTTGGGTTCATTGGTAGTGGAAATCTTTCTGACCTGTGAGTTTTGCTTGGAAGGAAAAATGACCAAAGACCTTTTAAGGCAAAGGGGTATAGAGCCAAAAAGGTGGTTTCGATGACTATCCAGAAAAGAGGTGGTTTCGAATATTTTGTTTCTTTTATAGACGACTATTCATGATATGGGTGCATTTACTTGATGCACCACAAGTCTAAGTGCTTTGATAAATTCAAAGAGTACAAGGCTGATGTGGAGAAACATCATGGTAAAAGTATCAAGACACTACGGTCTAATTGTGATGGAGAGTACCTCTTAAGAGAGTTTAGGAGTTACTTATCAGAGGTCGGGATTCAATCCCAATTGTTTACACCTGGTACACCCTAACAGAATGGTGTGGCAGAATGAAGAAATATGACTCTTATAGAAATGGTTAGATCAATAATGAGTTATTCAGAATTACCAAATTCATTTTGGGGATATGCTCTGGAAACGACGGCGTACATTCTGAACTTGGTACCTTCTAAGTCAGTACCCTCTACTCCCACGGAATTATGGAATGGGCGTAAGCCTAGTTTAAAACACATTCGAATTTGGGATAGTCCAGCATATGTACTGAAGGGAGACGCTGATAAGTTGGAATCACGTACAGAAGTTCGCTTGTTTGTGGGGTATCCTAGAGGAACGAACCATAAGCTCCAATACCCAATTTTTAGAAGAAGACTATGTAATGAACCATAAGCTCATGAGTAAAATTATTCTTGAGGAAATAAGAGAGGACACTTCTACTTCAGTACCAACAGTATAAGATGAGATACCACAAGTAACTGCAACACGTGTCACAAATGATGCACAATTATATGTAGTGCCTTGTCGTAGTGGGAGGGTTATTAGACAACCTAATAGATTCATGTTTTTGGGAGAGTCTTCGGACTTGATTCCTGGTGAACATGAAGCTGATCCCTGGACATATGATGAAGCACTCCAAGATAAAGATGCAGCATCTTGGCAAAGTGCAATGAACTCTGAAATAGAATCTATGTATTCTAATCAGGTCTGGGAGCTTGTAAAACCACCAAATGGTGTAAAAGTCATTAGATGTAAATGGGTCTACAAAAGGAAAAGAGGAATAGACGGGAAGGTGGAAACCTTTAAAGCGATGCTTGTTGCAAAGGGGTATACTCAGAAAGAGGGAATCGATTATGAAGAAACTTTTTCGTCGGTAGCCTTGTTTAAGTCTATTCGGATTCTTTTATCTATTGCTGCTCATATGGATTATGAGGTTTGGCAAATGGATGTCAAGACAGCTTTCCTTGACAAAAGTCTTGAAGAAAATATCTATATGAAGCAATCAGAGGGATTCATTATGAAGGGCAAAGAGCATCTTGCATGTAAGCTCAATCGGTGCATTTATGGACTGAAGCAAGTTTTGAGATCTTGGAACATCCGATTTGATGAAGTGATCCAGTCTCATGGATTCATTCAGTGTCCGGATGAGTCTTGTGTATACAAGAAAAGTGACAGAAATGTGATGGTATTTCTTGTACTATACGTAGATGATATTTTGCTCATTGGCAACAATGTCAAGTGTTGTCAGACGTAAGGGTATGGATGTCCAAGCAGTTTGATATGAAGAACTTGGGAGAATGTGAATATATTCTTGGGATCAAAGTAATAAGGAATCGCAAGAAAAGGATGTTGTGCTTATCTCAAGCTTCATACATCAATATTATCCTAGCTCGTTTTAGCATGCAAAACTCCAAGAAAGGTTTTCTACCTTTTAGGCATGAAGTACCTTTATCTAAAAAGATGTGTCCTAAGACACCAAAGGAGATGGAGGAGATGAAGGCAGTTCCTTATGCTTCGGTTGTAGGAAGCCTAATGTATGTGATGCTATGTACGAGACCAGATATCTATTTTGTCGTGGGCATGATTAGAAGATATCAAAGTAACCTAGGATCGGGACATTGGACTGTCGTAAAGCATATATTAAAGTACCTGAAAAGGACTAGAGATTATATGCTGGTTTACCAGGAAGATGATTTGCTCCCTGTGGATTACACGGATTCGGACTTCTAATCAAATAGGGACAGTAGTAAATCAACCTCGGGGTATATGTTTACTTTGGGAGGTGGAGCCATAGCATGGAGGAGTGTTAAGTAGAAATGCATTTCAGACTCCACCCTGGAAGTTGAGTATGTGGCAGCCTCTGAGGTAGCCAAAGAAGCTGTATGACTCAGAAATTTCTTGATGGACTTAGATGTGATTCCTAGTTTGCCCAAAGTTATCACAATTTATTGTGACAATAGTGGTGCAGTAGCAAACTCGAAGGAACCACGAGCCCATAAGGCAAGTAAACACATTGAGCGTAAGTACCACCTGATACGAGACATTGTAAAACGAGGAGAGGTTATTGTCGCTAAGATTACATCAATATATAACCTGGAAGATCCTTTCACTAAGGTTCTTTCGGTGAGAGCTTTTGATAGGCATGTTGAGGGGATGGGAATTAGATGTATGGAAGTATAGTCTTTTAGTATAAGTGGAAGATTGTTGGGATGTATACTATAAGTCTAGCTTTTGTATAAACATTTATTTTGAAATATTTTGAAATGAGAATCACTTTGGTCAAATATTTGTATTTTATATTTATATATATGTCAATGCAGTTGTCTATTTAATTTATATTGTAGATAACATGGTGTGTGGTGCCACACAGAAGATCATGTTATTGGTTCTTTATAAATTATAAATAGTAGCTCACAACCATGATGGATTGGGACAAACCATTGGAACAGTTGTAGTGTAATTTGGTATTAGTCTATCTTGACAATAAAATTACACTAGTACACTATGTGTGTATTGAACAGGACCTTTGAGGTTATTTGATTTGTACTGACTATATAAAAGAATAGAACCTCTATTATTATGGATGTGCGTCCTCTTAATCCCTATATAATAAGAAGCATGTATACTTAATATTTATTTCTTTAACTTATCAACGGGTGAGATTTATTCGTTAAATCAATAGGCCCAATGAGTTGGGAAATAGTACTGTTTATATGGTGTGTTGTTGATTATAGAAGGAATCTGTGTCCTAATTATTTAGGCTGATGATGTCCCCTTAAGGAGCTCATAAGGATTATCATGTAAACCCTGCAAGTGGACTTAGTCCGACATGATAATAAAGTTGAGTGATACTACTCTTGGAATCAGATGTTAATTAATTGAGTTGTCAGTAACTCATTTAATTAACGGACATACGATATCTTAAACACAGGGAGATTAACGCACTCATGATAAGAAGGAGCCCATATTGTAATATGGGATTGGTGCGGGAGTTCAATAATATTCCTTTAGTGGTATGGGTTATTATTGATGGACTTGAGTTGGGTGTTTGGGCCGAACACAGGAAGCCCAAGCTCATCAGGAGGCCTAAACCAATTCCTCCTCTAGGTCCCTATTGTAGCATCTATATAAAGCCTCGCATCCACCCCAACAGAATTTGGTTATAGAAAGGGAGATTTTATCTAAATAGAATTCTGTTATTTTTCTTTCTTTGTAACCGACGACAAGGGTTATAAAAAGGGGAGGTGGCGCCCCCTAAACATATATTTTCCACAACTCCCTTGCTTGGGGCCGGCGGCACAAGGTTCTCCTTCTCTCTTGCTTAGGGTCGGTGGCACATGGTTCTCCTTCTCCACCTTAAGGCCGGCGACACAAGGTTCAACTTCTCCACCTTAGGGCCGGCGGTACAAATCTCTTCCAACTCCACCTTAGGGCTGGTAGTACAAATCTCTTCCAACTCCACCTTAGGGCCGGCGGTACAAATCTCTTCCAACTCCACCTTAGGGCCAGCGGCTTGGAGGAGAGGAAGAAGAGGAGAGGGCGCTCATCCTAGAGCCTCCTTTTGGTGGTCGGCGGTTTAGAAACAAAGAAGAGAAGAAGGGCGGTTGTTATCTTGGTAGATCGTCACCCATATAACGTCCAAGAAGAGGAGAGGAATACAGCAGAAGATCAAGAGGTCTTTAGCTACAAAGGAAAGGTACAACTAGTTCTTTGATTCTGCTGCATAATTAGTTTAGTTTTCTTTATATCAATTTTGAATACCAACACAAGCGGCCAGCGATCTTGTACTTCGATCAAGGTGTGCTTTGATCCGTCAAGAACTTGCTTGATTGATCAAACACATGTCTGATCGAACATGCGGGTTGCTAGGAAAAGTTCTGTACTTGTATAATTTTTGTACAGGAAAATTGAAACAGAATGGAATTCCAGCGCCTTCATATATATCCTGATCGCTGATGACTCTCTCAACCATGAATGGAAGACAATGATCGACAGGATATACTAATGGTCACTGATGATTCTCTCAACCATGAATGAGAGATAATGGTCACCAGGATATACTAACGGTTGTTGATGACTCTCTCAACCACGAATAAGAGATAATGGTTGACAGGATATACTAACCAAGGGTCTAGTAGGATACTCAAAATACTACACTGTGGTATTATCTTACTAATGTATAGGAATGAGCCTATATAACAAGTGTATACTAGGATACTCAGTATCCTATACTATGGTATATCCTACTAATATGTAGGCAGAAATAGACAATCAAGTCCTTAAATTACTAGTCATCTAGTATTAATATCACAACTAATTTCATGGTATCACCACACATATAATAAACATCGAGGTCAAGATTAAGTAATCCTAGGGGTTAATCCAAAAGACAAGGCCTAGTGGAATACACTACCCCTCTTCTAGGAAGTAATTTCCATCAAGTATGGGTCAATATAATCTCACTAACATACATGTCCTCACACCAGTATATAAATATATTACATATAATATCAGTGATATATAAGCACGAGCCTAAGTATATAACCATACTATAATATAAATTCACAAACATAAGTTATAGGCCCAACTAAGAACAACTATTAGGATACACCATATCTTACACTACAGTATGAAATAACAAATAAAGGTTTAGCAAGATGCTCGATATTCTATACTACGGTATGATCATCCTAACCATAAATGCAACACAAATCCTCTACCAAGGGGTCTAGTAGAATATACAACGTCCTATGCTATGGTAAGGTAATCTCATGCATATCTATAAACACCATCATGAATATCGCATAACTATCAACCATAGATCAACATATATAAGGACAAACAATAAGATATCAAACTCAGGAGTGATATAGGACAGATTTAATGTAGTCGAATAACTATAATATCATCAAACATGGCAGTAAATAATCATGCACTATAATCAAAGCTATCAAGAAGATAAGCAGGATCTACCCACCTCGATGTAGCGTGTCTAAATCATCTTTAAGTCTGTGAAATCGCATCGAGCTCAAATCCTATTCTTCTTCTCCGACGGCAACTCCGGCGGTCGGGGGTGGCATGAGTGGAGACAGTGACTCTCTATGACGGTCAGGCTTTGGGAAATAGTCATCGGGGCTGAGATGACATGGCTAATAGAGGCTGCGACAGTGTTCCATTGGCCGACAATGGCCCCCGGCTTGCTGACGACGGGGTTCGTAGAAGTGGTAATAGCTTGCGACACGTACGCATGAGGGGTGCATCGAAGTGAGGGTGGTTGACGACATTGTCGCTGGCAAGGCACGACAAGGAGTGCTGCACCAATGAGATGACAACACAAGGAGAGGAGACGATGGCTGTCAACTGGCTGTGACGTCTGGAAACCACATGGTGAATCACCCATTGTGCGTGAGTGAGGAAACAATGGAGAAGAAGCGCCAGCGGTCTGCTCACAGTGGGGAAAGGAGGAAAACGGCATCGGCTTCAGTTTGCTTATGTTGATGGAGAAGTAGTGTCGGTCGTTCTTGCGCATGGCTAGTGGATGAGTCGGCTGGCTTTTGCTCGTGGCTGACGGTGAGGGAGGAGATGCTGGGTGGGGTGTGAGGAACTGGAGGTGAGGATCTTGGCAGCCAGCGCAGCCACGGTCGGCATCACACAGTCAGTGAAATGGGAGTCGGCGCCATAGAGAGAAGAAACAGTGGAGAGGAGGAAATAATTAAACTTAGTGTTTGATTATCCAACTTAGGCTTATATGCATAATCAACTCTCACTTTAAATAAGTATTCCTAAAGAGGCTTTTCTTTTACCCCATAAAAACAAAAATAATTTCTATAAAATCTAGAAAAATTCTAGTAAATTTTATAAATTCATATCAACTTAATTCCTGATAAATTATTCACTAAAACAATTTAATTATGTCCAATTTTAATTATTTACATCTTTATCTATGTTTTTGGCATATTACATATAAAAATTTTATTACTGGACGACATTCGTGCACTTGAGAGTTCACATCAAGTTTTTGACGTCGTTGCCGGAGACTGAGTACTTAAATCTAATTAGTTTACATTAGAGTTTACCTACACAATTCTTTAATATTTTTATTCTTTATTCTTTATTTTTCATTAATGCATTTCTATTTCTTCATTTTCAATTCTATAATTTGTCTCCTATAAAAAAAAAAAACAACAAATTCTAGTCTTTCTCTTATTTGTGTATGTGAAGAACTTGCAGGTCTTTTGTCCATTGATCCTGAGATCGACTGGACATATCATTGAAAATTAAATCTGCAAAAGAGTCAACAAGAGAAAGAACAAAGAAACATGGTGAACAAACCTTTGAAGGACTATGTCGTACCATATGCAAGAGGGCCAAGATTCAATGTATCTCGACCTACAGTTGAAGGCAATAACTTTGAATTAAAGCCGACCTTCATTTCCATGGTTCAACAACATCAATATGGCAGTGGTTTGATGGAGGATCCTAATCATCATCTTGATAACTTCAATGAATTATGTAGCATGATACATATTAATGGAGTTCCTCTAGAGGCCATCAAATTATTACTATTTGGGTTTTCCTTGAGACATAGCAAAAACTTGGGTAAATTCCTTACCTCTAAATAGTATCACTTCCTGGACTCAATGTGAGCAGATCTTCCTTGAGAGATTCTTTCCACTAAGTAAGACAGCATACCTTCGCAACCTTATTGAAAGCTTCAAGTAAATAGATTCTAAATCTCTTTATGAAGCATAGGATAGATTTAAAGGAATGTTGAGAGACTGCCCACATCATGGTATGAAAAGTGGCTTGTGATCCACACATTTTATAATGACATCAATTATCAAACAAAGGTTTCCTTAGATTCTGCTGCCAATGGATCATTAATGAACAAGGGACTTGATGAGGCAGAAGAAGTTATTGAGAGTATAGCTCACAATCACCATCAATGGGCTTCAGAAAGAAGTACAGGAGCAATCAAAATATAAGGAAAATACAATGCGGATTCTCTTGACTTAATAACTATAAAGCTTGATTCGCTATCCAAATAATTTGAGAATATGAATGCATGCTTGGTAAATGCAGTTTCTTTATCCTGCAAAGTATGTGGAGCTTTAGAACACATGAAAGATTCTTGCCCTCTTGGAGCTATCAATTTGCAAATATCTCAAGTGAAACAATGTGATGCTATTGTGTAACTTCAATTAGAGGCAGAATAATCCCTACTCCAATACTTACAACTTGGGTGGAAAAATCATCCTAACTTTAATTAGAGGCAGAAAAATACCTACTCCAATCTGGATAGCAGTCAAGTTCTCAACCAAGTAGATTTGAAAGACTACTTGAGTAGATACTAGCTAATCAGAATAAAATGAAATATGAAATTAAGCAAATAAATATCTGTTTTGACAACTCAGAAAAGTAAATAAATACAAGAATGGATAATCAGGATAAAGATATCAAAATGCTTAAAAATCAATTACTCAAATAGCTAGTTCATCCTCTTCAAGAATACAAGGAAATTTCCTTCATAAACCTGAACTAAATCCTGTGGAGCATTGCAAGGCAATTGAGCTAAGAAGCAGACGGACTTTGGGAAGTCCCCAACTGACTGCTACAGTCGAAGATGGAGTTAACATTAGCAAAGAACCATCTTTTTCTTCCTCACATCCTGAGTTTGATTAGAAGGAAGAAGAGATTACCGTCAAGGTTGGAGAGTCCTCCCCTGAAACCAGAATCCAAACAATTCTATTTCCTCAAAGATTACTCAAAGCATAGAGAGATGTAGAGTTTGAGAAACTATTAGAAAAGATCAAAGAAATTTGCATTGATATACCATTATTAGATGCTCTGCATCAAATGCCCAAATTTGCTAAATTTATAAAAGATATAATTTCAAACAAAAGAAAGATGGGTTTGAGATTGTAGCAATAACTGTGGAAGTCAGTGCATTACTTTTAAATGCATTACCTCGCAAACTCCAGGATCCAGGTAGTTTTTCAATACCGTGCAAAATCAAAGATACAAGAATTGATAAAATATTTTATGATTTGGGAGCTAGTGGCAGTCTCATGCCTTACTTAATTTGTAAGAAGACGGGGTTAAGTGATCTGAAGTTAACTAGTATTGCACTTCAATTGGCGGATTTTACATGCAGATATCCACTGGGCATAGTTGAAGATGTAAAGGTAGAAATAGAGAGCTTTATCATCCCTACATATTTTATGGTCCTAGACATGGAAGAGGATCCAAAGATCATCATAATTCTTGGAAGGCCTTTTCTAACCATAGCTGGAGCTAATATTGATGTGAAAATCACAAGCTATCACTAAAAGTTGGTAAAGAAGAGCTTATATTTAACTTTTTCTTAGCCTTATAGACTCCTTCTATTGAAGAAATTTTAAACTCTTCTCCTAATACTTTGATGTTAATTGAAGATGATCATGAGTTTGGAGAAGAAAAATAGGGAATATTTTTGTATCACCCGACTCAACCCCCAGACATAACAGTTAGTCAGGGGAAGAAAGATTTGGTATTGGTGGGGGACCACCATGTAGTGCTTAATCATCATCTTGGATCACTGGATAAAATAGTTAATCCAGTGAAAAATGGAAGAGGGGTGTCCGGAGGACACCCTATAAAAAAATTATTCAACTCTTTTGGAAGGCCACCAGACTTTCAGAGTCCGGTAAGGAAGAACACGTGCCCCGATGCTCACCACGACGAATGGACCATCCCAGTAGAAGCTTGGTTGATGGAGGGGGTTGACACAACTGGCTGTGGAGGGGAACATCTCCCTTTCAAGGCCAAGGCTCCAAGTTGAGCCATACCAAAGGTCAAGCTTGTGACCTTAAATGAGCACTCCTTGGGAGGCACCCCAAGAGTTTTCTTTTCTTATTTTTCTTCTTTATTTTATAATTTGTAGAGCCTAATACTTTCATCTTTACTTTTTCTAGGCTGTGGATGAACACATGATGAAGGCCATAGTAAAATTTTGGCCTCAGCAGAATTTTGGCCTTGCATGTGCTTTTTGGCACGGACATGAAGGCAATACAGAACCTTGCCCATGCCTTTTGGTACGAGCATGAAAGTAATAAAGGAGCTCACCCGTGCCTTTTTTCATGTGCATAGGGAGATATAGAACCATATTAGGCTAGCCCGTGTCTTAAGGCACGAACTTGACAATGAAATCAAAGCCAAATTGGCTCTGCTCGTGCTTATGAGCATGGGAATAAAGGAAAAGTTCTGTGCGGGCAGTGTAAAACTAGTTCACCTCTTCTCTTTACACAACCTTTTTCTTACATGAGATCTACTCCTTCAACTCTCAAATTCTCTCCTCTGTCTCAAATAAACCTTTCTTCCCTTCTCTCTAAATAACTCTCAAGATCTAGATCAAGCAACTCTTCCTTCTTTAAGATCTAGATCTCTTCTCTCTAATAAATTTTCTTCAAGAGAGCTTTTTAATAAATTTTCCTAATTTTAGATATTTGAGTATATCTAATGTTATGAAAAGAATTCACAGGTTGAGTGGATCCAGTAGAGGGGAAGATCTGAACAAGGAAAAAAGGAAGAGAAAAGTGCCCATGAAGGAGAAGGCGTTAACGAAGTGGACGAAGGTAAAACTAATAAATTCTATGTTGTACTTAGAAATGAAGATTAAAAATCTAGATTCAATAACTTATTTAGCCGTAAATTAGTTTGTACATGTTACATTGATAGTACAACTATGGAGTGCTTGGGAATAAAAGATGATGTTGATTGATTGATTGGCAATTTATACTAGAGTGATATGATGAACACTAGTGAACCAACCTATCCACATCTAATCTTAGAATTTTTGAGTTCTTTAGAGTCTAATTTCACTTCTAATGTTGATCATGATGGATAGATTAGTTTTAGATTAATGAACCATGATTACCTTTGGACTCTTTATGAATTTAATATTTATTTTGAATTACCCACAAGGGTGCCTTGCAAGTACGATCTAAATGAGCCCCATGACTCATCTAGATCTAAAGCTTCCCATATGCAGAACCCCATCTTTTGATACCTCCACTGTGTTATGAGCAAGTCTATCTTTGGTAGGGGTGAGAGTGATGGGGTGGTAAGGAAAGTGGAGCTTTATTTTATATGGGCCATGATTCACAAAGTTAAATTTGATGGAAGGTTCTACTCTTTATAGACTATGCAAAGAGCTGGGAAAGTGAACTCAGGAACAATTGTATTTGGTGGGTTCATTATGACCATTATTAGGAAACTTGAACTAGACCTCTTAGGCTTAGAAGCTATACATGGAAACATCAAAATTGATATAGATACATGTCTAGCGATGAAGATGATATGTCGGGATGAAAATGGATTTAGTTTTCCTAGAAAGGATGGTTTCCCTATCCCTTTACCTAATCCAGATTGCATGACAATTCATAACCCCAACAACTAGATTATTAAAGATCCCATCCCCAGTTCCTTCTTATCCCCTAGAGAGCATCGCGACTATCCCTCCCCTGGAGGCCCGCCGCCAGTCAGATTTTCTAACCCGGCCAGACATTTATTTGCTTATGGTAGTGTTGTGCATTCTAGCTTTGATTTCTCTTCTTTTCATACATCTTTATAATCTCTTTATGAGAAGCAAGATATTTCTCATAAGATGTTAGAGGATCATTGTGACTTCACCCATGATCAGTTCCAATATGTACAAAATCAATTCCAAAAGAGGGATGTTTTTTATGCAAGATATCCAGTTTTGTGGGAGATTTCTACTCTCCTTAAGGGAGGATGGATAAGTTTATGGACTCCATGGAACTCACTAGACAACAAGTGGCCACATTATATCAGTACCATGAAAATATTAGTCATATCCCTAGAGTCCCTAGAATCCCTAGATTTCTTCCTAGGCCACATTCTCCACCGTAGAGAGGAGCTCCTTTGGGTGGTCAATCTTCGGCGAGTGGTAGACCTATCCACTTCCCTCCCGCCTTTCCTCATCTACCTCTATAAATTTCTTTAATTGGGTGTCCAAGTCTTGGGAGGTCTGAGTTCTTGTATTATATTTTTTGCATGTTGCTTTCGTAGCATAGTTGCACTTTGAGTTTTGAGGCATTTTGAGTTGCATTACCCACACTATTACTGTTGACTTATCCAAGAGTAAACTTCTAGCACATGTATTATCTAGAGGTCATGAGTTATGTTTTTTTGGTGCTAGTATATTTAGTGATTTGTTTTCTCTATCTCTAGTGAAGCAAAATGAGCATGATATTTGTTTGTTAACAAAATTTTCGCACGTTCATTGTTTAGATTCATGTTGTTAGGGTCTAGTGCATGTATGTTTAGTGATATACTTTTCTTTATCTTCAATAGTAGGACATGAGCATTATATTTCATTGAAAGGATTTGATTCTAGTCTAGCTTAAGGATCTCTTTACTGTTGGTGCAAGGAGCATCAGACGATCGAACCTAAGTTTTAATTATGGTAAAGAGTTCAAAGTTAAGTTATCTTATTATCTAACAAGTGTAAATGAGCTTGTAAGAAAGTCCTAAGTATTCTTAGGCAAAAGTCTTAGTAGATTCTAGGCAGGTGAAAAACCCTAAGGGGAGGTAACCCTAGGTAAAGGAAAGTCCTAGTTGCAGTTAGGCATGAAGTCCTAATCCGGGGGATTAGGTGACATCATAGCGGGTCAAGCACTTTGGGTGAAATCCTAGAGTCGAGGACTCCAGGTGAAAATCTTGTTGGTTGCTACTCGGAAAACCTATAGGTTCCACTGTACAAAATTTTTGTACAAAGGTCTGAACCTTTTCCTAGCTACCATGTGTTCTTTTAAATTAAATTTTGGATCGCCTGCGGAACTTTACACGTTTGATCCAAAACTTAATCTATTTGTTCTTTTAGGTTTTGACTTGGATCTCCTGCGGAACTTAACCCGTTTGACCCAAGTCTCCTTAAGTTATTAATTCCATTAAATATTAATTTCCATAAAAGGTTCCCAGTACTGACGTGGCGAGGCACATGGCCTTCTTGGATATGGGAGCAACCACCACCGACTAGACAAAACCTTTAATAGAAAGCTAATATTTAATTTCCTAAAATAACTTTAGGTTAACCAAAGAGAACAATCAAATCACAAGGAAAAGAAAGAAACAAAAGAACACAACTTCGAAAACATATTGAAACACTAGAACGTAAGCCTCTTGTATTTGGTATTATTTCCATAAATAACTAGCATGATGCGGAAATAGAAATTACTAGTTATACCTTGTAGAAAAACCTCTTGATCTTCTACCGTATTCCTCTTCTTATCCCGGACGTCGTGTGGGCGACGATCTTCCGAGGCGAGAACCACCACGCACCTTCTTCTTCTCCAAGCAAGGTTCGGCCACAAGAAGAACCACCTCCAAGGAAGAAGAACTTGATCACCACCAATACTCCAAGGGATCTTCAAGATGAGGCTTCCTCCTCTTCTTCTTCTCCTTCCTAGGTCCGGCCACCAACAAGAGCTCCAAGAGATGTATGGTTCGGCCACCAAAAGAGAAGAAAGGAGAAAGGCTAGGGCCGGCCACAAGAAGAAGAAAAGAGGGAGAGAAAAATAGAATAGATTTGTTAGCTTTGAAGCCTCCTCTACCCCCTCTTTTATAATCCTTGGTCTTGGCAAATAAGGAAAATTTAATAAAAACTTCCTTAATTCTTTTGCCATGAAAAGGAAAAAATTATTTAATCAAAAATAATTTTCCTTCTCCAATTTATTTGGCCGGCCACACCATAGAATTTCCAAACAAATAAAATTTTAAACATCAATTAAAACTTCCTTATTTGCTTCCGGAAATTTATAAAAATTTCTCAATAATTTTTATCCCTTCATGATTGGTTTATAAAAAGGAAATTTAATAAATTAAAATCTTTCTTTTAAACATGTGGATAAAAGAAAGTTATCTCTAAAAATTAAAATCTCTTTTAATCTACAAATAAGGAAAGATATCAAATCTTTTCTTAATCTCTTGTAGAAACTTATAAAAGAGAATATTTAATTTTAAACTTTCTTTAAATCATGAACATGATTTAAAAGGAAAGTTTTCTTAAAATTTAAAATCCTCCTTTAATCAACAAATAAGGAAAGATTTCAAATTTTAAACTCTCTTTTAAACATGTAGATGATTTACAAATAAGGAAAGTTTTACCAAAATTAAAACCATCCTTTTAAACTACAAATAAGGAAAGAGATTAATCTCTTCTCTTAATCTTTTGTAGAAAGCTATAAAAGGAAATTTTTAATTTTAAACTCTCTTTAAAAACATGATATCCACATAAGAAATCATTTTAATAAAATCCTTTTAATATTCTAGTGGTCGGCCACCTAAGCTTGGGACCCAAGCTTTGGCGGCCACCAACTTAACTCATCCACTTGGTCTTGGCGGCCCTAGCTTGGGTTCCAAGCTAGCTTGGCCCCATTGGATGGGTAAGAAGGTGGGTATCGGTGGGTATAAATCTCTATATACTAGAGGCTACGATAGGGACCGAGAGGAGGAATTGGTTTTGGTCTCCCGATAAAATTAAGCATCCCGTGTTCGCCCCGAACACACAACTTAATTTTATCAATAATAATTCATTCCACTAGAGAACTATTATTGAACTACCGCACCAATCCCAAATTACATTTTGGGCTCCTTCTTATTATGAGTGTGTTAGTCTCCCTGTGTTTAAGATAACAAATGTCCACTAATTAAGTAAGTTACTGACAACTCACTTAATTAATATCTAGCTCCAAGAGTAGTACCACTCAACTTCATCGTCATGTCGGACTAAGTCCACCTGCAGGGTTTAACATGACAATCCTTATGAGCTCCTCTTGGGGACATTCTCAACCTAGATTACTAGGACACAGTTTCCTTCTATAATCAACAACACACACTATAAGTGATATCATTTCCCAACTTATCGGGCTTATTGATTCATCGAACTAAATCTCACCCATTGATAAATTAAAGAAATAAATATCAAATATATGTGCTTGTTATTATATTAGGATTAAGAGTACACACTTCCATAATAACCGAGGTCTTTGTTTCTTTATAAAATCAGTATAAAAGAAACGACCTCAAATGGTCCTACTCAATACACTCTAAGTGTACCAGTGTAATTATACAGTCAAGATAAACTGATACCTAATTACACTACGACCTTCTAATGGTTTGTTCCTTTCCATTTTGGTCGTGAGCTACTGTTTATAATTTATAAGGTACTAATAACATGATCTTCTGTGTGTGACACCACACACCATGTTATCTACAATATAAATTAATTGAACAACTACTTTTATCATAAATGTAGTTATTTGACCAATGTGATTCTTATTTCTAGATAAATGTTTATACCAAAAGCTAGACTTTTAGTATACACTCTAACAAATCTTGGTGGTCGCGGACTAGGTGAAAGTCTAAATGGGTCATGGAGTGAACGTTCAGCATGAATACATGAAGTCTCAGATGCTGAGCAAAAGTCTAGATGGTCTGGAGGACCAATCTGGTATAAGGTAACTTCTCCAGAGAGGAGTAGGTGAGGATGCGTTCCCTGTTGAGGGAACAGTAGGTATCAGTTTGACCTAAGATTTCTCAGGAAATTCGAAAGTCAGAGCCAGACAGTACAAAAACTGTCAAAACTGATTTTACTTCACATGTTATCTGCCTATTTTATAAACTATGTTTTAAAGGAAAATAACATTTTTCACGTTAAAGTTTCAGCCTTAATCGGTCGATTGAACCTATGGATCGATCGATCGAACCTCCAAGTAAGCAGATTAGGTTTCCAGCAAGTTGATCGGTTCAACCAAGGGATTGGTCGATCGAACCATGGGTCTAGTCGACAGAGCCATGGGTTCAGTCGACCGAACAGTGGATAGGCGTTGACATGGTCAGGCCGGGTTGATCAGACCAGATAAGCTAGTGTGGAAAATGGGATCCGTTGACCGAACGGTGGGATCGGTCGATCGAATGAAGGCTCATCCAAAGTGGCAGAATCTAGTCGGGAAGTTGGGCAGGTGCTGGAGGTTCGATCGACCGAACACCTGGATCGGTCGAATGATCAACATCGAGTCAAAAAGTGATCCAAAGATATGCGGATATGGATCAAGTTTGACTCGACTATTAAAGGGGCCTCGACCAGCAACTTCAAAACAACACTTTTTAGACAATCCTTATCTTCTGCACGCTACTCCGATAAACTCTACGATGCCTAAACTCTGCTTCGATGATGAAAAGCTTGACCTTCTAGATCCTCAGAAGTCATCAATATAATTTTAATTAAGTGTACTTTAAGTGTATTATTCTTATACCTCATTTATAATTTCCGAATTGATAGTGAATTGTCCAACGAAAGTGATTTACGATCATGGGCCTTGGAGTAGGAGTCGTCACAGGTTCCGAACCAAGTAACCAAAAATGTTAGCTCTTGTTCTTTTATTCCTTTCTATCTTCCATTGTGTTATTCTGTGTTTTGAGAAACAAGTGAAAAAGCCATGAGTACTATTCACCTCCCTCTAGCACGCATTGATCCTATAATTGGTATTAGAGTGGGGACACTTCGAATCAGTGAAACCACCATTCAATCAAATTTTTTGTGGTATTAATTTTTAAATTTTTTGAAGTCGATCGAAATCAGTACAGTTGCCCATTCTGGTCAGTTTTTTCACAATCGAGCTTTCTTCTTTCTCGAAGATGGTGCAACACCACTCGAGTTCTTTTATTTGTTTAATTCTTTATTCCACACTACTAATCCAAGACCTAGTCTTGGGAAAAGTTTCTGTATTATTTTTATGCACGATCTCTTTTTAATGGCCCACCAAGAAGGCTATAGCACTACACACCCTCCTCTATTCTTCGGTGAAGATTTCTGCTACTGGAAGGGCCGAATGGATTACTATTTGAAGCCTGAGGTAGAAATATGGATCATCATCCAAACGGGCCTCTCCCTACCAGTCGACGCCACCAGAGCACTTGTGTCATGCAAAAACTGGGACACACACTTGATGAAAAAGATCGAGGTTGATGCCAAGGTGACTAGAGCCCTACAATGCTAACTAACCAAAGAAGAGCTAAACTGAGTCGGCCCATTTACAAGCGTGAAAGAACTATGGGAGAAGCTGATCGAACTGCACAAGGAAAACTTTGACACCAAGGTAAGTAATCGTGATCTGATTTTGAATAAATTATATAATATAAAAATATAGAAAGGGGAATCAACAAATCAACTCCATGCTCGGATCCAAGACCTTCTCAATGGCCTTTACATAATCGGTCAAAAAGTGGAAAATCGTGACATTATCAGGTATGCACTCAATGCCTTTCTCAGGAACGCTTTGTGGGCATCCATGGTAGATGCTTATAAAGTGTCTAAGGATCTTTTGCAAATAAGATTAGATGAATTATTTTCTGAATTTGAACTTCATGAAAAGACTAATGCACCACCATTTGAGAAAGGTATTGCTTTAGTTGTAGGTACAAAAATAATAAGGGAACAAAAAACCAAGCACGGGACCGAACCTAAGTCCGAAGTTGAATCAGACTCAGAAGAAGATGAAATCACCACCGAACTAGTCAAACTAGTTTGGAAAGCACTTAAGATGAAGGTGACTCAATCGAACTTGAAGGCTAAGTCTGGAGTTACCTGCTATGAATACAACCAGATGGGACACTACAAGCCTGAATGTCCAAACCAGAAGCAAGGAAGAAGGAAGGCGCTGAAGGCAACATAGTCTTAATCCTTAGAAGACTCTAATGAAGAACACGAGCAAGCAAGATTTCTTACTCTACTAATATAAGAGTATGTTGTTGAAACTGAGTCTGAGTCCAAAACCGAAGCCGAATTAGAAATAGAGTCCGAAAGAAGCCAAAGATCCATATCCATTTCTGAAGGGCCAAATAATATTATAAGTTATCTTTATTGTTGTAACTCAAGTCGATGATTTACAAAATTTAGTTTCATACTTATTAAGGAAGTTGGCTAAATCCAATATTCATGTCAAGTCACTCCAAAAGAAGGTAATAGCCCTTAAGGAAGTGACTAACGCAAGCTCCTTACCTGAATCTGTTCAAACTGGAACTTCAACTCAAGTCCAACAACTTGAGATAGAAAATTTCAACCTTAAAAGTCAAGTCAAGGAACTAAAGGATACATTAGAACGATTCACCTTGGGTTCCAAGAATTTTGATCTGATTCTTGGAAAACAAAGAGTCATATACAATTGATCCAGACTTGGATATAAGGCTAAACACAAATTTAAATCATATTTATCTCTTGTAAATTGATCAAATAGAAACTTAGTCCAAGCATGGGTTCCAAAGTCTAATCTGACTAATCAAGTTAGACTTAATCAATATTGGATCTCCAAGGATCAAATCTATTACCTTGATAGACCTTATCGAGGCTATGATCCAGGAGCAGCCAATAGAAAGACCATTTTTATCATTAGATAGACTTGTTTGATGCTTTCCTTACTACGTTTATTATACATGCTTAGACTAGGGTAGATAAGGACATAGGCTTGATTTACAATTGACTAGTTAGACCTAGGATTTTTAGAAAGAAAATTAAAAATTTAATTTTTTTAAAAGGTTTTGTCTAAAAGTGGTTGATGGTCCAATATCCAAGAAATCTTAGTAACTCGCTAGAGCCTGAAAGCTAATTATATAAATGAATATTTAATTGACTAACTATCAAACTTTGGTCTAACTCAAATGTAAATCAATCCTTAGATTTGAATTTAAATTTAAGATTAAATTAATCATCTCACAAAACTTATAAGGTTCCCTGGTTGAAAATTTAGAAAAGAGTGAGATGGTCCTAGGTTTAAAATAAAAAGTAGTTAACTAAACTTAAATTAATTAAACTCAATTCAATTAAGTTAACTTAATTAAAATTCAATTAAAATTAATTCAATTTAATTAACCTAAATCAATATAAAAATATGATTAATCTCAAAATATGATTAATTTCAAAAGTATAATTAATTTTAAAGTATAATTATTTTCAAAAGTATAATTAATTTTAAAGTATAATTAATTTCAAAAATATTAATTACTTTCAATTCATAATTAATTTTCAAATCCTAACTATTTTTAAATCATAATAAAAATTTTGATATTCAAAAATTTTCAAACTTGAATATTTTGAAATTTAAACTTAATTATTCAAACTTAAATATTCTTAAATTTAAAATTTAATAATTTTGAAATTCAAATTTAAATTCAAACTTAAATTCAAAATTTAATACTTTTGAAATCCAAATTTAAATTCAAACTTAAATATTTTAAAAATTTAAAAGTAATACATTTGAAATCTAAATTTAAATTCAAATTTAAATATTTTAAAATTTAAATTTTAATATTTTTGAAATACAAATTTAAATATTTTGTTTTAACTTAAATTATTTTTTAAATTTAAATATTTTTTTAATATCATAAATATTTTTTAAAGTCAGAGATAAAATTAATTTCAAAATTAAGAGTAACTCCATCTCACAAAACCCATAAGGTTACATATTTGATAACTTAGAAAATGTGAGATGAAAAATCAGAAAAATAGATAATAACTTTTATTTCTTTTTCGTTTACATGCTTGTATTCTAGGATTCCCAAATTTAATTAATTTTTTTAATATATTAATCAAGGGGGAGTGAAAAGAGTTAAGTTAAATCAAATATTTTTCTAAAAGTTAAATATTTTCTCAAAATTTCAAGTATTCTTTTTCAAAATTTCAAAGTACAGTTCTTTAAAAAGTTCAAAGTACTTTTGAAAAGAAAGTTCAGTATTTTTTTTAGTTTAACTATTTTTGAAAAGAAAGTCTAGCTATTTTTGAAAAGTAACATTAAATAATTTATTTGAAAAAGGAAGTTCAAATATTTTATCTAGAAAAAAAAGTTATTTAAAAAGTATTCTTAACTAAGTTTTTTTAATCTTTTCAAAAAGCTAAGTTTTTAACTAGGTTTTGATAAAGCTAAGTATTTAGCTAAATTTTTTAAGAAAAATCTTTTCAAAGTTAAGTACTTAACTTAAGTCTTTTATCAAAATCTTTTTAAAGCTAATTACATACTTAAATTGTTTATAAATTTTTTATCAAAATCCTTTTTAGCTAAATACTTAACAAAGTGTTTTAAATCCCTTTTAAAACAATATTTGTTTAATTAAGGGGGAGCTTAATGTTATAATTATGAAAAATATTAAAAATTAAATTTTTTTTCTATACTTAAAATTAATTTTCTCTTTAAGTTAGTACTTTTTTTTTATATATGTCAAAGGGGGAGATGAAGATGAATGTTAAGTTAAACATATTTTTTTAAGGGAGAGCATAAGGGGGAGTTTTTTTTTTGTTTCACTTATGCTGATGGTTAAATTCCCTGTATTTTTTGTAACGACCCGACCCATTTGGCGGCCCATTTAGCGACCCTCGGGTTGTCGACCATCGACTGTCGGTCGTTCCGTTACTCACTAGGACTTTCCACCCCTGGCCAGTGGATTTTTGCCTCCCCTAGGATTCGAACTCTAAACCTCCAGGCTTAAGTATTAGAGTTTAGGAATCCTGGTAACCAAGTGAGATCACGACATAAGGGCCGCCAGTTGGGCCGCCACAAGGGCCGCCCAAGAGGCCAAAGGGTCGTGTCATTACAATAAAAAGACGCCTTTTTATTGTAACGACCCGACCCATTTGGCGGCTCATTTGGCGACCTCTCATGTCGTCGACCGACGACCCTTGGCCGTGCCGTTACGCAATAGGACTTTCCACCCCTGCCCAGTCGATTTTTGCCTCCCCCAGAATTTGAACTCTAAACCTCCAGGATTCACAAACTCTAATACTTAAGCCTGGAGGTTTAGAGTTCGAATCCTGTGGGAGGCAAAAATCAATTGGTCAGGGGTGGAAAGTCCTAGTGAGTAACGGCATGACCGACGGTCGACAGTCGACGACCCGAGGGTCGCCAAATGGGTCGGGTCGTTACAATAAAAAACCTCCATTCTTAAGTATTAGAGTTTGTGAATCCTGGTAACCAAGTGAGACCGCTCACTTGGTTACCAGGATTTATAAACTCTCCAAGATTCATAAACTCTAATACTTAAGCCTGAAGGTTTAGAGTTCAAATCCTGGGGGAGGCAAAAATCCACTGGCCAGGGGTGGAAAGACCTAGTGAGTAACGACACGGCCAAGGGTCGTCGGTCGACAACATGAGAGGTCGCCAAATGGACCAACGACATAAGGGCCGCCAGTTGGGCCGCCACAAGGGCCGCCCAAGAGGCCTAAGGGCTAGGTCGTTACATTTTTGTTATGCTTTAATTAACTTTGAACTAGGTTACCATAATAAAACAGGAGAAGATTGTTGGTACAGGAGCACCAGATGATAGAACCTAAGTTTTGATTATGGAAAAGGGTTCAAAGTTAAGTTATCTTGTTATCTAACAAGTATGAATGAGCTTGCAGGAAAGTTCTAAGTATTCTTAGGTAAAAGTCCTAGTGGATTATAGGTAGGTGAATAACCCTAAGGGGAGGTAACCCTAGGTCCTAGGAGAGGTTACCCTAGGTAAAGGAAAGTCCTAACTGTGGTTAGGCACGAAGTCCTGATTTAGGGGATTGAGCAAAGTCTTAGTGCATTGAGCACTTTGGGTGAAATCCTAGAGTCGGGGACTCTAGGTGAAAATCCTGATGGTCGCGAACCAGGTGAAAGTTTGGACGGGTCATGGAGTGGACATTAAGCATGAAGACCTAAAGTCTAGGATGCTGAACAAAAGTCTAGACAATTTGGAGGACCGGTCTGGCATAAGGTAACTTTTCTTAAGAGGAGTAGGTGAGGATGCATTCCCCCTTGAGGGAACAGTAGGCATCGGTTCGACCTAGTATTTTTAGGGAGATCTGAAAGTCAGAACCGGACAGTTCGAAGAATGTTGAAATGGATTTTACATCACATGTTATCTGCTTATTTTCTTAACTCTATTTTAAAGAAAACTAACATTTTACACATTGAAGTTTCAACCTTGATCAGTCGACCGAACCTATGGATCGATCGATCGAACCTCCAAGCAAACAGATTGGGTTTCCAGTAAGTTAATCCAGTTCAACCAAGGGATCGGTCGACCAAACCATGGATTCAATCAACTAAACAATGGATAGGCATTGACGTGGTCAAGCTAGGTTGATCGGACCAAATAAGCTAGTGTGGAAACGGGATCGATTGACCAAATAGTGGGATCGGTCGATCGAATGAAGGCTCATATGAATCGACAGAATCTAGACGGGAAGTTGGGTAGGTGTAGGTGGTTCGGTCGACCGAGTACCTAGATCGGTCGACTGATCCACATCGAGTCAAAAAGTGATTCCGAGATTAGTGGATCTAGATGAAGTTCGACTCGACTATAAAAGAGACCTCGACTGTAACGACCCAATTTTCCCTATTTCAAGTTCTAAAAGTCCATAAAAATATTTGGAAATACTTTTAAAATATTCTAGAGATTTTTAAGAATTTTTAGAGTATTTTTACGTAATTTTTGGAGGTCGTTTAGTAGGGTTACAAAAAGAAAGAAGTTTTAAAAAAAAAATATTGAAGGTGAGATTCGAACCCACAATCTCGGGTCGGACTGACCCAAGCAAAACCGGCCCAACCAGCTGAGCTACACGATTTTTGTTAATCATATACGGAGCGAAATGTATATATACAGTAGTTGGAACGTTTAAGATAAATTGGAATTAAAAGTGCGCGGCTGAGGGATTGAAGCCGAGACTCGTTGATTCGGTAAAATGCCAGCTAACCAACTGGGCTAGTAGTTGTTACTTAATCAAATAAAGGGAGAATTTTATTTAATGAGTAGAAGTTAATAACAAGAATTAATGGGCAGAAAATGGTTGCAGCCGAGTTTTGAACCCGCAACACGAGCCTTAAGCAAAACGCAGCCAACCGACTATGCTAGCGATCGTTTGTTATTAAAGAAGGAGAAAAATTCCATTTAAGCTATAGTTGGAAATGAAAATAACCTTGAGTATAAGATTTAAATCCTTTTTCCTAAAACCTAAAATTTCTCCCGAAATTCCCTTTCTCCTCTCTCGCGAACGGCGACGACGGCGGCGACTCCACTGTTCGGGCGGAGAAGGCGACGGAGCTAGGCCTTTTTCCGGCCGGTCTTCACTCAACCGTGACCTTCTCGCCGTGGAGAGCACGCGGATACAAAGAAGCCGCCGGGGATCTTCATCTCTTCGAAACCCTAGAACCTCTCTTCTCCGGTTGTAAGTCCAAGAATCGTCGGTGAGTTGCTTCTCACCTGCAGTAGGAGTTGTTTCGGGTTTTCCGTTTTGATTTTTCCTTGCTTCCGAGGCCTAGCATGAACCCTAGAATTAGTATTTGGGTTGCACAGCAAGTTGCCCTTTCCTTTTCATGAGCATGGCATGTTAAGCTCAAGAAATTGTGTTCTTTGTTCATTTTGAATTCAAAGCACGTTGTAAAGGTTTTTATTTGGGTTCTTTAGTTTTCTACCGTGAGTCTTATAGGAAGAAGATGAATGATTTAAGTTAAGCATGTAGGATTGTTTTCCTTCTCTAGGTTCTGTGCTTACTGAATTTCCAGCATTTCAGTAGCAATTTCTGCTTCCTGTTTTCAGTTCTGTAGCATTTCAGTGTTGTCTCCTTATGCATCTACCTACTGCCCATAAATTCCAGCAAGTTGTTTTCTTTTTTTTGGGCCATGCAGATGGGCATAAACAGCCCTTGATCTTTAGCGTTTCAAGTTAGGTAATCTTGGTTAGATTAGCTTTCTTTTTGCTTTTATCACAGCATGTTTAGAAAGCTTAAAGTTACTTTCTTTTGCTCTTATCACAGCATGTTTAGAAAGCTTAAAGTTACTTTCTTTTGCTCTTATCACAGCATGTTTAGAAAGCTTAAAGTTACTTTCTTTTGCTCTTATCACAGCATGTTTAGAAAGATCAAATTAGCTTTCTTTTGCTCTTATCACAGCATGTTTAGAAAGTCCAAAGTTGCTTTCTTTTGCCCTATTTTACAGCATGTACAGAAAGCTCAAAGTTGCATTCTTTTGCCCTATTTTACAGCATGTTTAGTAAGTCTAAGTTAGCTTTCTTTTGCTCTATCTTACAGCTTGTTTAGTAAGTCTAAGTTAGCTTTCTTTTGCTCTATTTTACAGCATGTTTAGAAAGTCCAAGTTTCTTTCTTTTGCTCTATTTTACAGCATGTTTAGAAAGTCCTAGTTGCTTTCTTTTGCTCTATTTTATAGCATGATTAGTAAGTTCAAAGTTGCTTTCTTTTGCTCTATTTTATAGCATGATTAGTAAGCTCAAAGTTGTTTTCATTTGCTATTTTAATATGCATGAACAGCCATGTATTCTAGTGGAAAAATGAGAATCCTATTAAATACTTTTAGAAGTATTAACAAGTAAAAGAAAGAAAAAGAAAAGAAAGAGAAAGGCCAAGGCCTTAAGTAAATCCCAAAGTCAAGATTTTAGGGATTTTTGGCACACAAGGTGTCTATTAAAATGCCAAGGCATTTAAAGAAGAAGTAATTAAGATAAAAAAAAGTATTTTACTTTTAAAGGGCATGTACCGGACACAAGGTCCAAGGGATGGGCTCCAAGTTGCCCCTAGGCACAAGGCCTAGAAGTATCTTAGTAGTTTCGGGATTAGCTACCTCGATTCTTATTAAGAATGCGCGCAAAGTGGTACAATGCCGGACCCAAAAGAAGTTTATTATTATTTTGAAGTATTAAAGTATAAGTTTTGAAATAAATGAAACAAGCTTCAAATATGTTTAGAATTAGAAAGTTTAGTTCTTGATGTTTGAAGCATTCAGTAGTAGTTTTATTTGTTTCTTGCTACTAGATTATTCAGCATGTTTAGTTTTATTTGCTTTCAGCATGCTGTTATAGTTTTAGTCTTATGAGCATGTTTAGTTTTACATGTTTAGAAGTTTTACATGTTTAGTAGTTTTACATGTTTAGAAGTTTTACATGTTTAGTAGTTTTACATGTTTAGTAGCTTTACATGTTTAGTAGCTTTACATGTTTAGTATGCTTCTTTTATAGTTTCATTCTTATGAGCATGATTAGCTATACATGTTTAGTATTTCAGTTAGCATGATTTCCTTTGCTATATATGAGCATGAGTAGTTTTATATGTTAGCATTCAGTTTTAGCATGTTTTTATTTATATACATGCATATCGAGTTTTTGTGAGTAGATAGCGCTCACTAAGCTTTATGCTTATAGACTGCACTTCCTCCTACTGCAGATAAAGGGAAGGAAAAGATTTAGCAAGGAAGGCGACAAGGTGGTGGTGATGAAGGTGTGTGATGGCTGGACTATGGAGAGATCCAGAATGAGCTGGCAAATTGCCAAGACTTTTCTGTTTAGTTATTTTAGTTCTCTTTTAATGCTATGATGAAGTTGAGATTGTAATTGAGTCTATTCCGCACTGGTAGTTTGATATGTCTTATCGTTGGAGTTCTATTTGTTTACTATTGCTAGAATAGTTTCCTTTTAGTTATTGTGATATTATTACTGCGTGGTTGTGAAGTATTTATACCAGCCGCATGTGGCTGATGGTTTATTATTTGTTTGTATTATGGGAAATGGTCACCGGTACAGGGGAGACTCTGCCGAAATTTTTCGGTAGGGTTTTCCTAGAGATTTTTAATAAACCGGTTAAGTAGAGTTAGTAGATAAGTAACGGTCACTCTTAGAGAGTAGTAGCAGTAGTAAGAAGGGTGGTCGTCACATCGACCAACAGCTTCGAAACAACACTTTTCAAACAACCCTTAGCTTCTGCTCGCTGCTCTGATAAATTCTATGACGCCCGAACTCTGCTCTGATGATGAAAAGCTCGACCTTCCAGATGCTCAGAAGTCATCGGTATAATTTTAATTAAGTGTACTTCAAGTGTATTATTCTTGTACCTCATTTGTAATTTTTGAATTGTTAGTGAATTGGCCAATGAAAGTGATCAACGATCACGGGCTTTGGAGTAGGAGTCGTCACAGGCTCCGAATCAAGTAACCGAAAGTGTTAGCGCTTGTTCTTTTGTTCCTTTCTATCTTTCGCTGTGTTATTCTGTGTTTTGCCAAACGAGTGAAAAATCCATGAGTACTATTCACCCCCTCTAGCACACATCGATCCTACATTTACACTTTTCCTTATCTTGTTAGTTGAACGTTATGAAATTATGCATGATTCATTAGACTTGATGAGTACTTGAATTCCCATGATGATTTCTTAACTATATCTTGTTCATTAGATTAATGCTTGAATCATTAAAGCTCATTTGGAAAAATATAAATTCCACCAGTTGCATCTTTACAAATATGCAATTAAAGAATTTTTTTTGAGAAACAAATGATGAAATAAGGGATTGAAAAACTATTATCGTGAGTGGAAACTAGTTGTTTTCCCCTTTGAGACTGAGTTAGGTTACTGGGAAATGAATGCTAGATTTCTCTTGATATCGAGCACATTCTTTAGACTTTGGGTAGAGTTAGGAAAGAGGAATCAAGAAGTGTTTACTACTGGAAATAATAGGAAAAGATGGTTTGATAACGACTTGACTAAGATTAGGAATTGATACTTGAGAGATTTAGGCCAAAATTTACACTAAGCATGGAGGACTTATTTTTAGGCTAAGTTAAATCCATTTATAATCATGCTAATTATTGAAATTGTTTGATGGAGTTAAATTGATTCACCAAGGATTATAATGCACTTACTCCTACAAATGCTTCTAGATTATAGAATTTTGTTTGATAATAATCGAATGCTTACTTGTAGATCATCTTTGATTATGTTCATTAGTTTCACTAGTTTGATGGAATTGGGAAAAAAAATCACTAGGGATACACATTTTTAGCTCATGAATCTAGATTGCAGAGTTTGCTTGAGGATAAGCAAAGGTTTAAGTCTAGGGGTGTGATGTGCATAGAATATATATGTCATTTTGTATTGTTTGATGCACATCTTGCTGTATTGATTTCCTATAATCAATGATTTTGCATCCTTAATCATGTTAATTTCAGTATAATTACTATTTTTGCATCCAGAGATATGCTCGGTGCTTATTTTCATTGTCAGGAGTAGTTCAGAGCAGTAAAGGATTCAAAAGATGCAAAAGAAGACTTCTAGAGCCAAATTAGACGTGGCCATGCCTTGAGTCACAACTAGAAGAAGCTCCAGAAGGTGGTCGTGCTAAATGGCATGACCAAGGAACTAGTAAAGGTACTCACTGTGTTAAATGGCATGGCCAGGAACAAGTATCAACACCAGACAAGACACGGCTGTATCTCAGAACACGCCCAAGAGCCAACCCGTGTAGTTTTCTAGAGCAGAAATAGACTTGACCATGCCCAGAGACACGACCAGTCTCCACAAGATCAAAGAATGTACTTTTAAATAACTAACCGTGCCAAATAGCACGACCCAAAACATGAAACAGAGTAGACTCTGCGTTGGCCGTGTTAATAAGCATGACCAAGAAGAGAGAGGTAGCTATGGTCGTGCCTGATGGCATGACCAAGCTATTTAGCAAGCATGGCCAAGCTATCTAGCCAGATCCAATTTGGCTCTAGCCATGCCAAATGGCACAACCATATGCCAGAGACAGGTCTGGGCCGTGCCAAGAGGCACGACCACCCTGTGTCCTCACCTTTATATAAGGGGCACTTTATCCCCTTTGAGAGGGGGAAGATCCAAGATGGGATGAGACACTCTAGGTCAAATCCTTACATCCAGAGGCGTCAACTGAGTGATCCGAGGTCGTTCTATTGCTCCATCCTTGTCGGCAATCCAAGATCTACATCCAAGGGCTTCACTTGACATCAAAGGATAAGTTTCTTCTCCCCTTCCTTAGGGTTCTTGAAGTTTCTATGGTTTTAAGTTCTTGGATTGTAGTTCTTCCAATTATGGAGTAGATTTATATTGTTCTAGGATGGAGGAAGTAAATGTAATGTGTGGATATTGTAAACTCTATTGAATTGCCAATTTCCTTGTTTGATGAAGTATGCCATTTGTTCTGTTTGATGAAATGCTTTCAAGTAAGCTTTCTTTAAAATACCGAAAAATGGTGAATAATGATAAGGGAATTTTTCAGAATTTTTGGAAATTTTTCTGAAATTTTTCAGAAATCATATGGATGAGTTTACGGGGATAAAAACTGGGACCGGGAAAGCCTATTTAGACTACCCCATTTAAATGAGGAAATGTTGATTTTCCTTTTTATTTTTCTTTTCTTTTTCTTTATTACTTTTTCCCCGTTTCCTCTACCGTGCGGTTCCCTACTTCCCCCTCGCCGATCCCTCTTCCTTCTTCTCATCCCTTCTCCTGTTCTCTCTCGATCCAATCGAGGATCTTCTTCTTCTTCTCCTCTCGCTGCATAACGCTGTGACCAAGAGAAAATCAGCACTTCTCTTCCTCTTCCTTCCTTTGCCCGATCTCCACCTCTCTGTGCTGCCACTGACCATCAAAGCCGACGCCGACTCCTTGCCTAAATCTCCCCTTGTTGCACGTCGACGCCACCGACAGCCACAGTCGAGCGGGAGTGCCCTAGGTGTTGCTCTCTCTTCCCTCGTATCGCGTCGTCGCAGCAACAGGGAGCAGCGCCGACGCCTTTACAGCCGACACCTCTCTTCTTATCACCTCCGCTCGTGCCCTAGGTCTGATTCTCATCGCCGGCCTTGTCTCCCTTTCTCGGAGTCGCCCTCTGCATGGAAGAAACAAGCCCTAGATGAGCCCCTGCCGCCGCTGAGCTTCCCTTCCTCCTAGCGCCAAACATCATCGCTCCTTTGCCCTAGATTTGGTCCACCGCACACCTCTGCACGAGTTGGGATTTAACAAGAGGCAAAGATCCAAGCCCTAGTTGCTTCACCCATGCCCTAGACCTCACCACCGCGTCCTCCTTCTTCGCCATCAGCCGTCGGCAGAGAGGAAAACGAGGGGTATCGAGTTAGGTAAGGCAAAAAGAGGTATTTGGATTTTTTATTTGGATTCTGTGCTGAACTTGTTGGCCGATAACTGTGGTACTTGCCACTATTTTTCCCACAACAGCTTCTCCGGATCTTGGCAGTAAGTTCTTCAGGATTTGAGCAATGCTGAGGCATCGGAAAATTTGGGTAAGGTTTTGTGTTAAGCTAAATACTGAAGTGGGTAACTTAGTTGGTTTGAGCTCTGGATTCATAGAGTTTAGGGCTTATAGATGTGGTGTTGACTGAGATGGATGTCTCTGATGGTAGTTTTGTTTGCAATGTCGGGAACATATTTCTGGCAGTAACTTCACCGGCTGTGATTCAATAGAGGAGGGTATATTAGGTAATTTTTAGAGGTGATTTCATTTATACATTGGAGTTGGTTTGTAATGGTGAAATGAGTTAAGTTAAACTTAGTTGGATTTGGATTAATGATTGGTTAGCTAATTAAATGCATAAGGGTATTAGCTAAATCCGTATATGTTTGATATTTCAGGACTTTGACGCGATACGAGCATCTCGACGTCGGATTTGGACTGGATTGGACCTTCCTATTGGAGGCGGGTACCTTGACTTATCTTTGATTAAGTCATGTTGATATGTTTAGTAGATTATAGCCTTTAGTAATAATTATGTTCATCCTTATTTCATTTGGTCACTACCTGATTTGTTACATGCTTGTTTGCTCCCCTGTTATGCATTTTATGTTAGTACCCACATGATTGTATATATGCTCATAGAGGTAGTGACATACCATGCCTTATTGTGCTCAGGACCTAGGTTTTTGATACCTTATCTGATCTGTGTACCTTTGATTTGGTTCATTGTCCTATGGTACACATTTTATATTTATATATGGATATCGCTATGTTGTTTAGGATATTGCCATGTTTAGTGTCATGCATCATCTCGCATGATTGCATGCTACGCGATAGTCTGCTCCATTACTGTCGAGCACATCGCCAGCTACATGTATCCGCACACACCACCACTCATGGGTTAGTGGTATATCAGACAGGTGTGTGGCAGTTTTGCTGTTTGGCTCCGTTAGTCTGGTGACTCAGCGTGGTAGCCGGCAGACAATTCCGCTCTGTTTGGCTCCGCTAGTTTAGTGTAGCAGCGTGGTAGCCGACAGGCAGTTGGACTCTGTTTGGCTCCGTTGGTCCGCTCATGGGTAGTGTGACGCAGCGTGGTAGCCGACAGAGATTTCCTCCCCGTCATCGTGTACCGGGAGATGAGAGCATTGAGCTCCCCCATTTATGATTTAGGGTAGGAGGATAGGTGTACTCCGACAGCATCCCGTCCACTCGGTCACTCATCAGGAGCAGTGACGTCAGAGTGCATGGTTGTCACAGCCCTACCCACTCGGTCTCACCATTGTGTGTGAGATGGTTGACTAGCGTCAGGGGTGACCATGTCATTGGTATCATATGCATTGATTCATATACTGATTGTGTTTGTTGCACTTATATGCTGCATTTGGATGGATGCATATGTTTGACATGCATACATGATTTATGACATTCTCGGTCTGACGACCTGACTATTCTGATAGGAGACCCTGGTGAGTACAGTTCTCTTCAGCCCTTTCTGTTATGCATTACCAGCTTTTGTCTGGAAGACTGTACTCCATAGTTATTACTGTATGTTATATCTTACTATACATGTCAACTGGTATCTGCTGAGTTGTTGAACTCACCCCCCGTGGACACTATTTTTTCAGGTACCAGGTCATTATGGAGTCGCTTGGAGTATCCTGTCTGTCGGTCCCCATGTCACATCAGAAGACTTACAGTTTTCCTTTATGTTTTATTTGATTTGTGTGTCACTATATTTAACTTTGTGCTCCGGTTTTGTTTCTGGAGTGTTGTTGTTGTTACGTAGTATTTTGTGTTGTTGTGGGGTGTAAGCCTAGCCGGCTAGCAGTGTTTTGTTTTGTTTTGTATGAGCTTGTCTTTATGTTTTTCCGCTGTGTTGGTTTTGATTTCAGCCGAGTGGGCTGATAAAAATATATATAACTACGTAGTTGTTGTTATATTTATCCAGTCGTGTAGGCTGAGATTATTAACTGTGTGGTCGTGTATATATTCCAGCTGCATGTGGCTGATGTATATTGTGTCTGTAGAAATGCTTCAGATTGTCAGCCGTACAGGGGAGGTGCTGCCGAAATTTTCTTCGGACAGGGACTCCCCCGGGGCGTGACACTTTCTCTATGAACATGAATTTATCTATTTAGATTGCATTTCTATATGCGTAGATCTAATTTCTGACCTAGATACATTGCTATGTGTCTTTATCAAAGTAAGAACCTAAATTTTCATTGAATAGATGCATAAATTGTTGTCTCTTTTGAGTGTACATTCCAATATAACTCGGTATGGCTTTAGGATGCTTGTTTAATGTTGAGTATCTAAGGTAACTATCCTTCTATATGGAACATAACCTCCTAAGGGAGAACAATTCTATGTATGGATGAGTCTATCACTTGACCTAATGGGCTTTCCCTAATCATATGCTATGCAAGTGACTTATGTAATCTAGAGACGTAAACCCGGGGACGTTTTGTGACAGGAGGTACTCTACTTAAAACTCAAACTCTCTAAGTTACCTCTTTACTTGATGGTATACTTGGTTACTGGCAGGGAAAGTACTTTGATACACCGTCGCTGGGTGGTATTCAGTAGTAATTTAGACTATCCTATAAACATATAAGTGAAGAACTAGGAATGGGTGAATTTGTAGCACAACATTCACCATTACAATGAAACCAATTGCCTAGAACATCTTCTGACTTAAGGACTTCCTTAGTTATCTTTCTTTTATTTTCACATCTTAGTCAAAAACCTCAAATGAATCAATTATCGATTCTGTCTAGCTAAATTCAAAGTGTAAAACTAATTAGCATTTAATCTTCAGTCCTCGTGGGATCAACTTATATATATTTTATTACATGATGATGCTCGTACACTTGCGGGTTCACATCACTACAATTGCTAAAAAGAATGGCACACCAAGGATAACTGCCTAAAGCTGAAAAGCAAGGAAAAATACAAAGGGATAAGATAATCCAAGCATAAAAATTTGAAAGCCACATGAGATGAAACATCATCAAAATTTGATATTGAAGCTTACGCCAGACTTACACTAATGGCAAGTCATCAAGAAGAAGAAGATAGCAAAAATTCATCTGAGATGAACATCGAGAGTATCGATGAAGGGGTGTTGGGTTTTCGGGCCGCGAAAATCGCTTTTTCGCGTCGTGGAAACCCCGAAGCCACCAGATTCGTGCGAAGAATAAAACTTTCAAAAAATACGAGTATGCGTTTACCAACCTATAGATCTACACTAGAACTATATGTTAAAGAGTTTTACCCTCGTTGCGTGCCCTTCGCGAGTCCCGTTCGTCCAAGGAGATGTCAGATCTCAAGTTGTCAAGGTAGACAACTCTCTATGCGTATCCACACGAACAAATTGATGGAGGGAGAACCCTAGAGTGTGCTAGCACTCCAAGAAGGTCTCGGCAAGATGAGGAAAGGAAGAGAAAGAAGAGAGAGCAAGGAAGAAGATGGAATCAAAATTTCCTTGAATGAAAATGAATCCCATTCATTCCCCTTAGTGGCCGGCCACACCAAGTGTAACTCCTCTCATTAATGTGGTCGGCCACATTAAAGCAAAGGGAATTTGTAACCTCCATTAGGTGGCACACACATGTGTTAACTATGATGATGTGGCACATCATCATTGGCCACTTAATGCCAAGTCACAAATGATGTGGCATAAAGTCAAGTCAAACTTGACTCTTCCTCTTCCTCTCAAGTCAAGTCAAACTTGACTTAATCTCTCTCATGGTTGATCTAATCCAACCATTTAATTCAATCCAATTTAATATAATGAATCTAATTCATTTAATTAAATTGATTCAATGAGTCATAATCTAAATTAGACTCATTGAACACATGAATCAACTTGAGTCCAACTCAATTAGCCCAATTAGGATTACTCTTAATCCAATTTGATTCATCACATGAATCTAATCCTCTTGGTTCATCATATGAACCTAATCTCCATCTAATTGTCCTTAGTGTGACCCTATAGGTTCTTGTAACGTTGGCAATGCCATAAACCCATTTAGGAGCATAAGTAATGAGCGGCATCTAGCAACACATCATTACTACCCAAGTTACAAGAATGTTGAGATCCAACATCACCTTGTGACTACTAATTGTGACTCCTCACAATATATGACAAGTGTCCTTCTATCCTAGACATCTAGATTGATCAATGTGAGGCATAGACCGTGTCATCCTCTAATCAATCTAAATCTTGAACTCCAAGTAGACTCACTAAATCAAATGAGCTCAATATCTCATATTGACTCATTTGGGCATGGCCATGCACTTCGTGGTCTCACTCTATCAAGAATATCGATGTCACTCCCGTCATATAGGAGGGATAGATCTCATCTACATCACTCTTATCCCTCCGCATAATTTGTTACATACCCAGTAATCGCCTTTATAGTCTACCTAGTTACGGATGACGTTTGACGAAACCAAAGTACATATATCCTTATGTAGGGAACTATGGTGACTTCAGGTCTAAGGACTAGTAGTCATACTAATAGCCTCATGAGAAAGTATATGACACTCGTATAACGATCCATGATACTTTTTCATGGTGGGTCATTCAGTATACATTCTCCAATGCATACCCATGTGTCAACTTGATATCTCTATATCCATGACTTGTGAGATCAAGTCATCGAGTTGATGTACATGCTAGTCTCGTCGCATTAACATTGTCCCTGAATGTTAATGCTCGACTAGGAATGATTAAGAGTAGTGTTCCCTATATCATCTCACTATCGATTCAACCAATCGATTGATATAGGTAAGAACCTTCTACTCAAGGACACTATTATACTTAGTTTATTTGGCACCAATACAAGTAAGTATAATAACCAAAACAAATGCCTTTATTTATATAAGAATATGATACAACAAGTCCAT
This sequence comes from Zingiber officinale, assembly GCF_018446385.1. Lineage (NCBI taxonomy): Eukaryota > Viridiplantae > Streptophyta > Magnoliopsida > Zingiberales > Zingiberaceae > Zingiber > Zingiber officinale. The sequence continues at coordinate 26,595,490 of NC_056007.1, read as the reverse complement.
AATACAATCATCAAATGATTGGCTCTAGGGCTTTAACTAACAATCTCCCACTAGCACTAGTGCCAATCAGTGTAGGCTCTAAGCCCCAATGACCTAGTGTGACCATCATGCTTCCTCTGTGCCAAAGCCTTGGTCAAGGGATCTGTGATGTTAGCCTCTGTAGGTACTCTAAAAATATTCACATCTCCTCTCTCGATAATCTCTCGAATGAGACGGAAGCGTCGTAGTATGTGTTTGGTCTGCTGGTGTGAGCGAGGTTCCTTCGCCTGTGCTATTGCTCCATTGTTGTCACAATAGAGCTCAATAGGGTCAGCGATACTGGGAACCACCCCAAGTTCAGTGATGAACTTGCGGATCCAAACTGCCTCCTTTACTGCCTCTGATGCAGCAATGTACTCGGCCTCTGTCGTAGAAATAGCTACTGTGTCCTGCTTCGAACTCTTCCACCTCACAGCACCACCATTTATGCTAAATATGAACCCTGACTGCGATTGATAATCATCCTGATCGGTCTGGAAGCTGGCATCACTGTAACCCTTTACAGCTAGCTCATCATTGCCTCCATATATCAAGAAATATTCTTTAGTCCTTCTTAAGTACTTAAGAATATTCTTGACCGCTATCCAGTGACTTTCACCTGGATCTGACTGGTATCTGCTCGTCATGGTCAAAGTATACGAGACATCAGGTCGAGTACATAGCATAGCGTACATGATAGATCCTATGGCTGAGGCATAAGGGATCTGATCCATGCGATCTCTCTCCTGTCTAGAAGAGGGACCTTGAGTCTTCGAAAGACTCACGCCATGTGACATCGGCAGAAATCCCTTATTGGAGTTCAGCATGGCAAACCGAAGGAGTACCTTGTCAATATATGTACTCTGACTTAGGCCAAACAATCTCTTAGATCTATCTCTATAGATCTGTATCCCTAGAAGGCGGGATGCCTCACCTAAGTCCTTTATTGAGAAGCAACTCCCTAGCCAGGTCTAGACAGACTGAAGCAAAGGGATGTCCTTCCCAATGAGTAGTATGTCATCCACATACAATAAGAGGAAGACAACTATATCCCCTACAACTTCTTGTAGACACAAGGTTCATCTTCATTCTTGATGAAACCAAACTATTTGATTGCATCATCGAATATAAGATTCCAACTCCGAGAAGCTTGCTTTAGTCCATAAATGGACCTATGCAGCTTGCATACTCTGCTAGTATGCTGTGGATCTACAAAACCCTTAGGTTGTGTCATGTACACATCCTCGAGCAGGTTTTCATTCAGAAACGCGGTTTTGACATCCATCTGCCATATCTCATAGTCATGGTATGCTGCAATAGCAAGCATGATCCGAATGGACTTAAACATCGCTACTGGAGAAAAGGTTTCATCATAGTCAATACCATGAATCTGCTTAAAACCTTTAGCTACCAAGCGACCCTTATAGATAAGTCCATCCATGTCAGTCTTTCTCTTAAAGACTCACTTACACCCTATGGGTTTTACCCCTCCAGGTGGATCAACCAAAGTCCATACTTGGTTGGTGTACATGGATTCCATTTCGGATCTCATGGCCTCTAGCCATTTCTCGAAATATGGTCTCATCACAGCTTCCTGATAGGTGGTAGGCTCATCCTCTATGAGCACAACGTCATCATGGTCAGACAAGAGAAATGAGTATCTCTCAGGATGATGACGTACCCTATCAGACCTGCGAAGAGGTATGTCTACTTGAACAGGTTGTTATTCCTCAACTCTTTGTGGAACAACATCATCTACAACACTTTGTGGTTCCAGTTCAACTTCCATCAAGGCTTCAGTGTTATGGTCCGCATCTTGAACTTCTTCAAGATCTAACGTACTCCCACTAGTCTTTCTAGAAACAAAGTCCCTTTTTTAGAAAGACCCCAGTCTTTACCACAACTACCTTGTGCTAACTGGGAACGTAGAAGTAATATCCCTTAGTTTCCTTGGGATATCCAATGAAATAGCACTTGTCGGATTTGGGTCCCAATTTCTCCGAGACTTGACGTCGTACGTAAGCCTCACAACCCCAAATCCTCATAAAAGACACCTGGGCATCTCTCCCAGTCCATATCCTATATGGTGTCTTTATCACGGCCTTGGATGGAACTCAGTTGAGTATAAAAGCTGCCGTATCTAGAGCATAGCCCCAAAGGAATGACAGAAGATCTGTGTGACTCATCATAGATCGTACCATATCTAATAGGGTACGATTCCTCCTTTCGGATACACCTTTCGACTATGGTGTTCCAGGAGGAGTGAGTTGGGATAGAATCCCACACTCAGCTAGATAGTCACGAAACTCATGGCTAAGGTATTCTCCACCTCGATCTGATCGAAGTATCTTAATACTCTTGCCAAGCTGGTTCTGTACTTCATTCTTGAATTCCTTGAACTTTTCAAAGGATTCTGACTTATGTGTCATCAAGTACACTGTAATACCCACTAAGCTTGTAAGATAAATATAGGAATGTGGGATTTTTCCTTAGAAAAATAATAGGAAGTGAGTTGAAGCAAAAAGAAATAAAATGAAATAAAAAGAAGAGGAGGTCAAGGATTGAACCATAAACCTCTTATATTATATTTCATAGAATTAATTAGTAGAAACCAATTGGGATAGAGAGAAGATATTGATAGCAAAGGAGGGAAACTCATGATAAAGGTAAGAGTAAAAGCTAGCCAAAAGAAAACAAGAAAAGAGCAAGAGAAAGGCAACTTGCCTTCCTCCCTTTCTCTCCCTCTTTCTCTTTGATTTTTGCCGAAAACTTAAAGAGGAATTAAGGGGATTCATTCCCCCTTATTTTATCATGAATGGTGAGAATAAATAGAAAATAAAATAAATGTAAGAAAAATAGAAAATGGGTTAAGGGAGAAGGAAAGCAAAAATCAATTTTGCTACCTCTTCCCCCTTAACATAAAAGGGAGCAAGAAAAGAGAAAGTTATTTTTCTCTCATTTTCTCATCCTCCCTCTTCCTCACTGAGAACACCACAGTCCCCTCTCCTCCATCTTCGGCCCCAAAGCCAAGTTTTTTTCCCTAAGAAAGCCTAAGATACAAGGACTTAGCAAAGGAATCAAGGGAAAGGAACAAGAAGAAGAGGCTACTTCTTCTCCACCATACCTTAGATCCACAAGCGAAAAGGATGTAAGCTTCCCCTCACCTGTGGTACAAGGCTTTTATGTGATTTTCGGATTCTATAAGGATTAGAAAACCTAGGAAAGAATTTAAGAAAATTCGGCTAAAGAAAGGGTTTTCAAATCTAGGATGATTTAAACAAGTCCTTATTTCATGATATTCTTTCTATGCTATGTAGGAAGGATTTTCTTCATGTTTTTATACTTAAATGATGCTTGATCAGAGGAGTACCTAACCCTAGAATTTCGGCCAAAAATATGTTAAGGAGGTTAGGGAAAAATATTGTTTAACTAAACTAGTACAAAATTTCTCCCATGAACTACTAAGGGTTTTTATTGGTTTTCTTGCTTGAAAGTTACTTGAAACCAAAGAAATCCATTTATATGTTTCGGCCAAGAAAAGGGCTTAGGGTTAGGAAGACCTTTAAATTTAAATAACCATGTTTGTATGATAGAATATAGAGTTCTCTTAAAGAATTGCATGTTGTACATTGCTAGAAATTCATGAACTCTTATTTTAGATTTTCGGCCATGATAAGATGGATAGTTTAGAAAAGCTTAAACAAAATTCTAATATGCTCAAGACCTCTGTGATATTATGATATGAAAGTTGTTTAATGCTCTTATGTTTAAATTGAGTATAGAAAATTAGTTACATGATATATGACATGTAAGATCACAAGGGTCCTAGCTTGTTTATGAACCAACTTTGTATATGATGTTCTTAGTAATTTTTGCCATGAAACTTACTTAGGTTTTCCATGCTTTAGGCCACTTAAAACTTAGTTTAGAGATTGGTAGGTTTCGGCCATAAGGAGAAATAAAAGAAAAAGGGAAAGAAACCTAGGAAACCTAAAACACAATTCACATGTATGTTTATTATGCTTGTCTTTACACATGCTATGAAACTTGTATAATTTCTCATGCTTTTAGGCTATTTGAAGCAATTTTATATTCTGTGAGTTTCGGCCAAGTAGGGTTTAAATGACCTAGAGGCCTTAGAAATGAAACCAAATGTGTTAAAAGTGCTTCTTATGAAAATATGATAAGGTGTTGATTGTGTCACATATTTGTATAATTTTTCCATGACCTAAATGGATCATTGTGTGTTTCGGCCATGAAGGAATAGATGCCCTAGAAACCCTAGAACAAGAATTAAATATGCTTATGTCACTCTACATGAAATATGATAAGTAGAAAACCAAAGTTCTCATACTATATGTTGTTTAGTGACCTAAATGAGGCTAGGGTAAGTTTCGGCCATACCTATTGTATGATGTCTTGTTATGAATTTATACATGATGTTAGTTCAAGTTCACATGCTTGTATGTTTGTTTTTAGCCCTAATGAACACTTGTTAAAAGTTTGACCAAGATATACGTTAAGGGCTTGAAGGACTTAGGAACTAGCTCAATATGCTTACTATGCTAGTTGAAAAAAAAAATGCTATAAATATGGTTTAAGGTTTCCATGCTTTCATGACATTTGGGACCTTGTTTATATACTGATAGGGTTCGGCCACATGAGTTTAAGGACTTGGAGAACTTAGAAACCAAGTTAATCATGCTTATAATGCTTCCTATGAAATTTATGTGATGATGATTTAGGTTTCACATGCTTGGAGGTTATTTTTACCTAAATTGAGACCTAAGGGGGTTCGGCCATGATAGGAACCCAAGGGTTTAGGAAGCTTAGAACCCAAGTTAACTATGTTACCATGTTTCTTATGATAGTATAATCACATGATACACCCTTATGCTTAACCATGTATGCTTGTGATTTATACCTTTTTATGATATGATATGTGGATAGAGATATGCATGTTTAATGATATGTTATGTTCTTAGAAATATGCATGTTTTAATGATATGTTATGTGCTTAGAAATATGCATGCTTTAATGATATGCTAAGTGCTTAGAATATGCATACTTTTAGGATATGCTATGTGAGTAGAAATATGCATGCTTTAATGATATGCTATGTGCTTAGAATATGAATGTTTTTATGATATGCTATGTGGATAGAAATATGCATGCTCTAATGATATACTACGTGTTTAAGTGATGCATACTTTCTATGATATGATGTATGCCTAAGTGATGCATACTTTCTTAATACATGATGTATGCCTAAGTGATGCATACTTTTTATGATATGATGTATGCCTAAGTGATGCATACTTTCTCAAGACATGATGTATGCCTAAGTGATGCATACTTTTTATGATATGATGTATGCCTAAGTGATGCATACTTTTATGACATAATGTATGCCTAAGTGATGCATACTTTTATGCTATGCTATGTGACTAAATGATGCATTTTTATACATGCTACTTTACTTTGTAAGGCTTGTACCAAGGGTGGACTCCTAATCAGTCTATAGGCCTTGCTTTGTGATCTAGGCTAATAAGGGATGGGCTCCTTAGTACGCCCCTAAGCCTTGCTTTGTGATCTAGGCTAATAAGGGATGGGCTCCTTAGTACGTCCTTAGGCCTTGCTTTGTGATCTAGGCTGATAAGGGATGGACTCTTTAAGTATGCCCCTAGGCCATGCTTTGTGATCTTGACCTAGTTCCTAGTATGATTCAAGACTTGCTACCTTGGATATACTTAGGACGCGCGCATCTATGTTATGTATGTATGATACAAGCCGGGGCCCTAATTATGTTGATATTATGTTCAAGTATATATATGTAAGAAGAAAATGGTTTTAAAAGATCATGAGACATACACATGTTTTTCGGATACATGTTTTTAAAATCATGATGCATATGATCTATGATTATGTTGTGTTGAGGCTATAATTTAAGATATGCCATGATATGATTATGTTATGTTTCATGTTATGTTTTAAGAGATGATATGCCATGATATAATTATGTTATGTTTCATGCTATGTTTTAAGAGATGATATGCCATGACTAGTTACAATGTTAGTTATGTTGCATGATAAGCTTAAAGAGTATGATATGTTATGCCATGACTAGTTGAGATCATGTTAAGTTGAGACATTATTTGATTATGTGTTGATTGTTGGTTTTAGTGAGTAGGAAAGGAACTTACTGAGCCATGAGTGCTCATAGCTTACTTTCCTTGTGCCACAGATAAAGGAAAAAGATGGATGAGTTAAAGGAGCAACAGGAGGGGCAACGAAGATGTGTGTGGCGGTGGCTAGGCAACTAATTAAGAACCTGCTTTAAAACCTTTAAGAACTATGCTTTGGTTTTGTGAAATGTAATACAATATGGGTGACTTGATGTTGAGTTTTTATTTATTTTGTTATCAAGTTATGAAACCATGTTAGTGTAGTTCGGTTTTAATTAAGTTAAGAAAAATAATTTTAAGTCTTCCGCTGTAATACGTACGTAGAGTATCGTAGCCCCGTCCCTTGTTGACAGCAGGGAGGGCGGGCGTTACATACACATAACCATATCTACTGAAGTCATCAATAAATGTGATGAAGTACCTATAATCGCCTCTAGCAGCGACATTGAAAGGGCCACATACATCACTATGTATAAGACCTAACAAGTCAGTCGCTCTCTCACTGTGCCCACTAAAAGGAGTCTTGGTCATCTTTCCTAGTAGGCATGACTCACACGTCTCATAAGATTCAAAATCAAATGAGTCCAGCAAACCATCCTTATGGAGCTGGGATAAGGGCTTGTCATTTATATGACCTAAGCGACAGTGCCAGAGATAGGTTTTATTCAAGTCATTTGACTTGAACCTCTTGATATTTATGTTATAGATAGGGCTTTCAAGGTCTAGAATGTAGAGTCTGTTCATCAGAGGTGCACTACAATAGAACATATCTTTTAAATAAACAGAACAACATTTGTCCTTAATTATAAAAGAGAAACCTTTCTTGTCCAAACAAGAAACTGAAATTATGTTCTTAGTTAATGTAGGCACATAACAACAATCATCCAACTCTAATACAAGCCCAGAGGGCAGAGATAGAAAATAAGTCCCTACAGCAATAGCAGCAACCCGTGCTCCATTACCTACGCGTAGGTCCACCTCGCCCTTCGCCAATGCCCTGCTATTTCTCAGCGCCTGCACATTAGTACAAATATGAGATGCACATCCGGTATCTAATACCCATGATGAAGAAATAGATAGATTGACTTCTATAACATATATACCTGAAGTGGAAGTCTCACTTCGCTTCTTCTTAAGATCTTCCAGGTACACCTTGCAGTTTCTCTTCCAGTGCCCAGTCTGACCGCAGTGGAAGCAGGTAGCATCCTTGGCGACCCCTCCTTTAGGATTCAGTGCCTTGCCTTTACCCTTGGCTTGGGACTTTCCTTTGCCTTTGGGCTTTCCCTTGCCCTTGTGTTTCTGAACCATCAGAACAGAGTGGGGCTTAGCCTTCTTAAGGTTTAGCTCAGCAGTTCTTAACATGCTAAGCAGCTCGGGCAGTGGCTTGTCAATTTCGTTCATATTCTAGTAATCATTTAATTAGGCCTTTTAATTAAATGATGCTCCCACTGAATTCTATAATTCATGTGGGACAAGATCCACATCATACTACGCCTTGAGTTAGATTTGGCTAAATCGCCCAAGAGTTAGTATGATCGGTAGGTAATAATTTACCAATTATATCTCTATGCAACTCTTGTTTATAGGATCATTATCCGCAGTTATATTAAAACTTGAGTTAGCTTTGGTTAATACACCCAAGAATTAATATAAATGTGATTATGTCCTATATTCCAACCGTTGAAAATATGCCTATAGTTTTACTCGATCCAACCGAGTTAACTAGTTACTCAATCTAATTGAGTTGTACTCACTCATGCGTTGATAGGCGGGACCAAGATTGTCCCTCCGTACCCTACCAAGATAATATGTGTTATTATGCTTTGGCAGATTCAACAACATATGTGATCGAGGTAGTGATAGGTATCACGGCATGGTAGGCATTTTAGAGTTGACGCGATTTAGATCTAATCTAATCAACGATGTGTATCATATACTCGATTTAGATCTAATCTAATCGTAGAAGAGGTGCATCATGTGCGCGACTTAGATCTAATCTAATCGTCGAGATGTATCATATACGCGATTGATCGAATCGAATCGTTAAGGCGCTAATTAACTACTTTACTAGCATGCATCAAATACACACACACAAGCAATTAATTATACTATTTGTAATTAGTCATGGCCCTACTACAATCTTCTCAAGCCAATGAGAAGATCGGATGGTCAACCTAGGGTCAACAGCTTCTCAAGCTCCTCCCTTTGACCACCTTGTGTTGCTCGCGCCCTCCTCGTAACTCCATCTCGAGTGGACCTTCCACCGCTCCAATTTTGTACATTACAATTTTGAAACTCAAGTTACATTCAAGTCTAAACTAATTTACAACAAGAATATAAAAATAGAGAAAGGCACGACGCGCAGGTCGCGAATCAAATATACAACACACACATCACATGACGGCACGCAGGCCGTATTATGAATTACAACACATTTCCAATCAGATTGGGTCTTTTTGGGCCATGACCATCACAAATTATACATAATTCTAAATTATGTAATTTCCATAATTTTTTGTAATTTTAATACTATTTTTTACAATTTTTATGAGAAAAAATTCCCGGCGGTCCCGTTTAGCGGTTTTTGGGCGCAATCGCGGAACGAATCCCCTTAAGAGGCCAGGGGCAGCGCCCCTACCCGCGATCTAACCATCACGAGTGTTCCTTAGCGATCCTATAGCGCCTTAGCCCGCTGTCCCAAAAAAATTTGGGGCGAAACCTTGCCGTTTCGGAAAAATCTTCTCGGTAGTCGAAGCCTACAAGTGTCGAAACACTTGTGCTTCGCTTCTACGAGAAAAATACCCATAAAAATCATAAAAAAACTATATTTACAGAAAATTATAGAACCTACATTTTTCATAAAAATTCAAACTAAACTCGTACACGCTTCGCACGTGGCTCTGATACCACTGTTGGGTTTTTCGGGCCACGAAAATCGCTTTTTCGCGTCGCAGAAACCCCAAAACCCCACCACCGGATCCGTACGAAGAATAAAACTTTCGAAAAATATGAGTACGAGTTTACCAACCTATAGATCTACACTATAATAATTTATGAGAATTTTTTTAGACATTTTTCTAGATTTATTTGGAGATGGTATGGTAGAGTTTGAAGGGATGAAATTGTTAGGTAATGGAAGGTACCATTTGAAAGGGGTTTAAAGGGGAATTTATGCTAAGTGGAGAAATTAAACCCTCCTATTTATATAGAAGCTATAGTGCTTAAAGCCCTAAAAACGCCGTCTCCTCCTCCTGTTCGCCCCTTCCGCCTGATTTCCGCCAAACCAGCCTCGCGATGGCGCCTCCACACTCGAGCTCACGGCGACGCATAGCCGCCGATCGCCCAAGCCCCCAGCCCGCTACCCCTGGTCTACAGCATCACCGGAGGCCCTTCTCCTCAGATTGCTGCTTCGCGTGTGGAATCTCCGGCCGGGAGGAGCGGATTTGAGCTCCGGTAACACCGAGGGTGGCATCGCTTGTTCCAGAGCTTGATAGTGGCGAGGACTTGTACTCCCGGCAGCTGCCTCATTTTCTCAAGCCTTAGAGCCAAGCCGATCCCGTCGGGTTTCCCTTCTGCCGCTTGTGGTGGCTCCTAGCAGTGAGGTAAGTTAGGGTATGGTGGTTGTTTGGGATTCTTTAGTTGGAACCTGTGTTTGGGGATGCCGAAATGAGAGGTTGGATTGACTGAGGTTTGGTTCTGGCATTGGTTAGCTGGGATAGGCTCGGCCACAACTTCCAGCTGCTATTCTTCATCCGGGACTCATTAGGTAAGGTCTCTATCACTTTAGATGTTAAATCTGCAGACCTAGGTGTTGAATTCAAGTAGGATGTGTGTTGAATTATGTGATTGCAATGGTTTGTAGCCCTGTAGGAGCTCTGATATGTGGATCTGCGACAGCGGGCGGTACCGATGAGCCAGTGCTGGTGATTTCATCTCTCG